>NC_133408.1:34506590-35160000 GCF_049350105.2 Macaca mulatta
AAAATAAACTTATCCAGAATCCACCAGGTTCTGGGGAGATTTAGGCAAGGATGTGGGTACCCCTGGAACACTACCAAGGGCTTTACCTCTGCAAAAGGCTGGGGGTTATCAGCTGGTGAGGTCTGAACTCATGGAATTTTCCTCTCAGTGTGTTTTCTCATCGGACAAATTGGGAGAATAATAGTCTTTACCTTGCAGACTCATAAGGATTAAATGAGTTAAATATGGAAATGTTTGAGACAGAGTAAGAGCTAAAAAAGTGTTAGTCACCACCACCACCACCTTTATCATTGCCATTACTATCATCACCACCATTATCACTATCACCATCATCACCATCCTCACCATTACCTTCATCACCACCACCTTCACCATATCATCACCACCTCCACCATCACCACCACCACCATCATCACCATCACCACAACCACCCTGGCCATCTTCACCATGACCATCATGATCATCATCACTATCATCACCTTCATTATCACCATGACATCATCATCACCATCTTCACCAACTCATCATCACCTTCATCACCATCATCATCACCATATTCACCATTTTGTCACCTCATCACCTCCACCAGCATCACCACCTCCACCATCATTATCACCATCACTACCATCACCATCACCACAACCATCATCACCGTCTTCACCATGACCATCATCATATCACCTTCATCATCACCATCATGATCATCACCACCACCATCATCGCCTCTACCATCACCATCACCACCTCCACCATCATTGTCACCATCACCACCATCATCACCATCACCACAACCACCATGGCCATCTTCACCATGACCATCATGACCACCACTACCATCACCTTCATCATCACCACGACATCACCATCGCCATCTTCACCAACTCATCACCACCATCATCACCACCATATTTACCATTTCATCACCTCATCACCTCCACCATCATCACCACCACCACCACCATCATTATCACCATCACCACCAACATCACCATCACCATAACCATCATCGTCTTCACCATGATCATCATCATCATCCTCACTATCATCACCGTCACCATCATGATCACCACCACCATCATCGCCACCACCATCACCATCGCCTCCACCATCACCATCATTATCACCTTCACCATCACCATTATCACCATTACCTTCATCACCATTGTTATCACATCACCTTCATCACTATCATCGTCACCATCATCCAGCACCTTGATCACCATCGTAACCTTCATCACCATCACCTTCATCATCACCATCACCTTCATCATCACCACCATCATCACTATCACATTATCATCACCATCTTCACCATCTCATCACCTCCACCATCATTATCACCATCACCACCACCATCATCACCATTTTCACCATGACCATCATGATCATTACCTTCATCATCACCATCATCTTCACCATTATCAACACCACCATCACCTCCCACCATCACTATCACTGTCATCCCCTTCACCATCACCATTATCACCATTACCTTCATCACCATTGTTATCACATCACCTTCATCATCATCACCATCATCAACACTATCACCATCATCACCATCACCTTCATCATAACCATCATCACTATCACCATCACCATCACCTTCATCATCACTATCACCATCACATTACCTTCATCGTCACCACCTTCACCATCACCACCATCACCATCATCATCACCATCACCTTCATCATCATAACCATCACCATCACCTCCATCATCACTATCACCATCACCATCACATCACCTTCATCATCACCACCTTCACCATATTATCACCTCCACCATCACCACCATCACCATCATCATCACCATTACCTCCATCATCACCATCATCACTATCACCATCATCATCACCATCATCACTATCATCACTATCACCATCACCTCCATCATCACCATCACCATCATCACTATCACCATCATCATCACCATCATCACTATCATCACTATCACCATCATCATCACCATCACCTCCATCATCATCACCATCACCTCCATCATCACTATCACCATCATCACTATCACCATCATCATCACTATCACCATCATCTCCATCACCATCATCACCATCATCATCACCATCAGCGGCAGCAGCAGCAAAATAAAAAACAGGCTTGGCTGGATAAACACAATGTGGGCCATTCAAACAATGGAATATTAGTCAGCCTTGAAAAGGAAGGATGTTCTGACACCTGCTAGCGACAACACGGATGGCCCTTGAGGACACTATGCAAGCAATATAAGTCAGTCACAGAGGGACGAATTCTGTAGGATCCCCTTATACCAGGCAGTAGAGTTCAGACTCATAGACAGAAAGCAGAAGGATGGTTCTACTTTCTAGAAGGGCTGGGAGAGGGGGATGAGGAGTGTGTGTTTCGTGGGGACAGAGCTTCAGCCTGGGAAGATGAAACATTCTGGAGATGATGGTGGTGATGGCTGCACAGCAATGTGACCTGCTTAATGCCACTGAACTGTACACCTAGAAATGGTTATGACGGTAAATTTCATGTTATCTGTATGTTATCACAATTTTTAAAAATAAAACATTTTTAAAAGGGCTTGGCCACTGGAACCTTAACTCACTCCACCTATGGCCTCAGTTCACACTGCCCCACAGTCTCACCCATGCTTGGGGGTCATGGCCAGGGCTGCTAAGCACCCCTTCGGTCTGGCCCCGCATGTTCCTGCCCCGTCCCGGAGGTGTGGCAGAGCCACAGGGTAGGTGACCTTGTGTTCTGCTTGTGGGGAAGCTGCCCCCTCAGGAATCATTACACCAAGTTCCTCCGGCGGCTGACTCTGGGGACGGACAGCGGGGCCAGGAGGCCACAGCTGTGGGACCAAGAACCTGGTTGCTGAATCAGAGAGACATGCGTGGCCAAATTTAGAACACAAGAGGACAACTTCCTCCCAGAGACCCATTGTTCACCACCTGGAGCTGGCCCTCCCCGGGCGTGCGGATTTCCCAGAAGGACCAAGTGCCCAAGGGCTCCAGCCCCACTCAGCATCATTAGAAGGGCTGGGAGGAGGGGAGCAGAGGGGCCGCCCCCACAAGGCAGGGGATGTCCACAACCCACTGCCTGCATGACCACAGCCACCAAGGCCAGCCCCCGCTTCGGTGGGTGGACGACCGTGGGGTGCTGCAAATTGATTTGTCCAGAACTGCGCATCTGTTAGGATTTTCCCAGCCAAAACATCCGTCTTTACGGCAATGGTCTTTGCATGGTGCTTAACTCTCCTCATTTTGCTGCCAGGAATCTGGTCGGGGTAATCCGGGACCTTGGAACCGGCCACTGCATTCCACATCTGTCTCGTCTGGGAACGCCTGCGCGGCGGTGCCCCGAGATACGGGTGGGAAACAAGATCTGGAAATGTCTGCAATGGAAAGCCGGGGCCCGCGGGGGGTGGTTTGGTCTCTGGGAAGGGAGGGTTGAGGGGAAGGAGAAAGATGGTGCCTTTTATAGGTTTTTTTTTTTTTTTTGGTGGAGGAGAGGGTGTTAAACTTTTTATAATGTTGCTTACATTAACAAAAAAATCAGAAAATATCAAGGCAAAGGTACTCGTCAAAGGAGCCACACAAATGGGACCATCCTTTGCTGAAGACACATCAGCATCCCTGTCTCCGTCCGCAAGCGGCATTTTACTTGAAGAATTACTTTGAAGGTTCTTGTCTCCCAGAGCAGAAGCCCCAAGCGTGAGCTGACCGAGGCCTCAGCCTCACACCTGGCCCTCTATCCACACGGAGAACAGCCTGCAGCTGCCCCAGTTCACATGGAAACTCACTTAATGCTGAAAGGCAAGTGAAGACGTTCCATGCCTTTGGGAGAGCAGTTGTCCCCTCGAACCATCTCACAGTTCAGCCGGACGCTGGGAAGCTCTTCCCGGCCCCCCAAGCTGCTGGGCCGAACGTCCAGCTCACTGGGAGAGGGCAGCCATGATGTGCCCAGGACACAGCCCCTTGTGCACAGGCCCTGGGGGAGCTTTGCTTCCAAAAGGGGCATGGGAGGTACACAGCCCCCTCCCCTACTCCAGGGATGACAAGGCTGCCCTGCAGCAAGAGGGATTCGGGTCAGAGCTGGGTGGACTTGTGTGTCCCTCTCGGTGGGCTGTGGCCACTGGAGCACTTAGGAGCCCGCCCCAGCAGAGTCTCAGTGGAGCAGGGACACTCGAAGCCTGGGGGAGGGATGCTGGCACCGCAGACAGCAGGCAGGGTGAGGCCAGAACCCCTCTAAGCCGTGAGGAAGCTCTCACACCTGTAATGACCCCGGCCAGCACGGACAGGGCCCCATGGACAGGGCCACCCCAGGGCCAGACCCTGAGGGCCCCGGAACCTCCACTGTCCCCACGCAGATGTCCGCGTGCACACGGTCCACACGACCCAGGTGGAGGGCTCGGAGCCAGCCCTGGGGTTCTGGAAAAGTGTTTCTTCCAGTCCAGCCCAGAAGGAATGTTTTTATTTTCCTGCTAGAGGTCAGGCCAAATGGGCTCCCGTTCAAGATGCTCTGAGATTTCCCTCAGACAGGGAAGACTTGGCACCACGCACAGTGACCACTGGGCAGAGGCCAAGCCCAGCGCCTCGGTGGGCCTCACCTGCCCTGACCCGCGAGAGGAGGGAGGACACACGGCCGGTGCAGGTTCCCCCACAGGCAGATACCCCCAGGCCTCCGGAAGGTGGACCGAAGGCTCCTGGTGGGGCCCTAAGGCCAAGGCGGGGGCCAGGGACGTGGTTCTGAGCACTTCTCATTTGGCTCTCGGAGGAGGCTGCGGTGTCCCGGCAGGATGTTCCAAAGTAACTTTCACACCCCTCGTCAAGGAGCTCGGGGGCGTGGGACCCTCCCCTGTCCGGGGTTTGCAGCTCTGCCCTCCTGCGGCCTCGCCACACCCTCCCCCACATGTGAGCTCCTGTGTCCCTGCAGCTGTTAGAATGCCCTCCATCTGGAGGACTCCTACTCCTACTTCAATACCCCGTCCCCTCCACCACCCAGCAGTCCCCGGGCCCTCCCCCATCCCCCGCCATCCCCTCAGGGTGACTGCCCTGCGCTGTGGCCGGCCTGCTCCTGTCAGGTGTAGTCTCCACACAGCACGGCCCTTGGCAAAGCAGCTGGACTATTTCTCTCCTCTGCAAATCAGCCTCCAACTCCTGCCGTTGCGGCCGTCACACCCAGAGAAACACTGATGTTCCAACCCCGGTCAGCAGAGCTCTGCAACCAGAGCCCCCCAGACTCGCCCGCCCGTTCTCCCACCTTGGACCGCTGCCTGCATCCCAGCATCCAGGCCCCTGCCTCACCGCCACCGCAGGGCCACGGCCCCTCCACACTCCCTGCAGCCCAAGCGACACCACTCCGGGCGGTCTCTGCGTTGGGTCCTGCTCCATGTCTCTTCCAAGCCCTCACGTCCTTCCAAAGCATCTCACCCATAGGACGCCAGCCCAGGAGAGAGGACAGGGGGTGTCTGCAGTCTACAGCATCTCTCCAGCCCCGGACCAGAGCTGATGCCTGGGAAACACGTATGGCTTAGATCCCTGTGGCTCCTGCAGACCTTCCTCCAGACAGCGACCCCAAAAGAGAGACATGTAGGAACTGAAAGGGCCACCCTAAGTAAGCAGCACCATAAGCAACGCTTCAGAATGTGGCATGGCACTGGCACTGTCCCAGAGACCCCAGCCAGGAGCCTCGTGGCGCGGACCGGGTCTATCTGAGACCCCAGCCAGGAGCCTCGCGGCGCGGACCGGGTCTGTCTGACACCCCAGCCAGGAGCCTCGTGGCGCAGGCCGGGTCCCAGCTGACCCCACACGACGATGGGGCAAGCACAGGGTTCCCCCAGAGGTCCTGTTTTGCAGAGGTCCCCTTCCTAAAAGCATCCAGCAGTGACCAGTGGATTCTGAACAATCGGCCACCCCCTGGTTCAGGCGTCGGCAGGGAGGGGGCACGGGGCTCTGATGAGCCAGGAAAAGTTCCCAGGCCCAAAGACAGCTTTGCAACGTGTTGTTCTGCAGTTGCTTCAACGTTGTGGACATTCATAAAATTAATTTGCAAAGAGAGGAGATAAACTCCATCGAGCGTTCCCATGGCAACGCCTCCCAGGCCACTGCTGCCCTGGATGGGAGCAAGCTGGGGAATTTCGGTCTCGGGACTTTTACGTGGAACCGGCTCCCAAGGTGCAGCTGCCCCCAGGCTGTGGGGAGGTCTCTGGGAGGGGAACTCCAGGGGCCTGGAAAAGCAGGCGTGCAGCCCCCAAGCAGGAATGCGTGGAGGGAACCTGAGCTGGTGCCCGGGCGGGCAATGCCCCACCCAGCCCTGGCCGGATGCCACTCCACCCTCCCGCCAGCGGTGAGGTGACGGAACAGCTGGACGGTCCCCACCTCCAGGAGCCCGCGCAGCCCTGGCACACGCTGCCGCCTCTCCGCTAGGCCCTGGACGCCGCTCTCACCGGGGAACGAGCTGGGTGTCCACCCAAGCCGGGCACAGAAATAACACCTCTGCCCCCATTGCCACAGGACCGAGGACTCTGTCCCCATTTAGAGCTCCTGGGGCCCGGGGCTGTTCCCCAACCTTCGGTAAGAGCCCCTAGAAAGATCCGGTTCCCCTCACCCCGAGGCCGACGGCAGGTGCAGGCCTCACAAGGACGCAGGACGCCCAGGCCCTGGGGCTCAGGGCTTCCGCTGATGCACACGGTGCGGTGGACACTACGGCTTTCCATCTGCACGTCTGCAGCTCCCAGGTTCACAACCCACAGGCCTGCGGGGGAGCGACTGCTCAGTCTGCTGAGGATATTTTCCAACAGCTGTGGGGATCGGGTGTCTGAGGGGCTGGCAGCTCCCCACAGCTTCAGAGACAGCGGGCGTGACCCCGTGGGGTCGGGGGCAAGGAAAAGCAGCCTCCACCCAGGAGGGGCCCAGCTCCTGCAGACAGACCCGCGGGGGTCCCGGGAGTTGAGGGTCATGCAGCCCGGCCCTGCCTTCCTGGCTGCCTCTGTGGCGCCCCGGCTTAGCTCTGCAGTGGAGTTGGCCCGAGGCCTGCAGGTGTTCAGGCCTCACAGGTGTGAGCAGGGGCGGTTTCCACACCTGTGCAGGGCCAGGGTCCCCACACCTGAGGGAAATCAGCTCCCGAAACAATCGCATCTTCGGGCAGAGCGGGCACAAGGCACCGCAGGCTGCCACTGCAGACGGGGCTGGCCCTCACTTTGTCCATCCTGGAGAGCCGAGGGGAGCAGGAGGCCCTGGGTGAAGGACAGGCGGGGGGAGAAAAGGGCGAGGCGGGAGCTCCGTGGCCCTACAGGGATGAGGCCTCATGCACAGGGCGTCCTCAACCCACCAAGGCCACGATTTACAAAACAATGTGCTTTAGAAACTGCTGGAGGAAGAAGGACAGAGACCAGACAGGGCAGGACGCCGGCCCCAAGGAGAGTGGGGGACCGGCATCTCCTCCATGCGCTGCTTCAAGGAAAACAAACGGCGGCCACGAGAGCAGCCACCGAGCCTCCGGGGCCTGCCGAGAAGCCGCCCCAACGGCCGGGCGCCGCCGCACCTGTCTGACGCTATCGGTGGCCGCCCTGGCCGCACAGTCCACAGCTGGAAACCGCAAAAGGCTCCAAAGCGCGTCGGTGCTGCGCCTCTGATCCCCACACCCTGGGGCTGCACTGTGACTTGCCAAATTTGGCTGATCACAGAGGAAAAGCAAAAAAAATCCAGGTTGCCAAGGAGACCCTTTCAAATCCATTTTACAGTGCTGGGAAAGCGATACCTTCCTCTCAGGTCGAGTTTCGTTCCCGAGGCCGTGCAAGGCGCTGTTTTATGTGAACCTGCGCGGCCCCCCTCACCTCCCCTCCCGACCCCCACACACACTCTGTCAGCGGTCAGGGCACCCTGCACAGCGCTCCGCTCTCCCCACATCCCCCTCCTCAGAGCCTTTCTGGGAAACCCGTGCAGCGGCGCATGGGGGCTCCTGGGGAGGGGGCAGCCAGCGTCTGACCCCAGCACCCCTCCTGGGGACTCTGCAGGGAGCCTGTAGAACCCTCGGCTGTCCCCAACACAAAACCACACTGCTGCACAGCTGGGTGAGCCCCCCAAGATCACGAAAATCAGCTGTGACAGCCCTCAGCAGATGCGCCACTGCAGGACCTGGCTCCCAGAGCCGGCAACGCACACAACAAGGTAAAATCCGAGTGGTCCGCCAGGGAGTGGACAGAGGGGCAGAAGGCGGAAAACACCAGAAGTTGTGCTCGCAAGACTGGGATCACGGAGTCGGGCACACCCACGGTGAAGGCATCACGGGCAGAGCCTCCCGGCTGTGGGAGGCGGCGTCTGCCCCTCGTCAGTCCCCGCACCTGTCCTCAGCTGACGACTCTGGCGTGGATGTGGAGGGCACGGCCGGCAGAGCCCCCCGCCGGGGTGCGGTTGGGTCACACACTGTGTGCATGGGGACGCCGGCACATCCTCAACACTCAGAACACGCTGCGCGGCTTGGTGATGCCGTCTCCTCTGTTCCGGGGTGAGAACACCGCGTGTGCTGCCTTGATCTGCTCTCCACAAAGATGCACCCGCGATCCATGCCCCCCACACACATTTTCATGATTTTCCTACACAGGGCCTTGGACTCAGCTAGGAGGGGGCCTTGGTCCACAGAGAATAATGTGTGATTGTCCGAACCAGCCACAGCTACTCATTCTCTCAGTTTCAAGACCATTCAAACCGAGGCTGCCAACTCAGAAGCCCCCGAGTGCCTGCAGATATGGCTGAGGAGCTGAGAGCAGGGCTGGGCAGGGGCTGTGGGAAACTGGGAAGCCTTTCACACCAGAAGGGGCATCTGCCAGCTGGGTACGGCCAGACGGGGCTGCAGGTCCAGTGTAGTGGGATGTCAGATTTTTAAAGAGAAGTAAGAGATCCAGATTTATTTTATTTTCTTGAGACAGGTTCTTGCTCTGTGGCCCAGGCGTGATCTCAGGTCACCACAACCTCTGCCTCCTGGGTTCAAGTGATTCTTGAGCCTCAGCCTCCCAGCAGCTGGGATTACAGGCACCTGCACCACGACTGACTAATTTTCGTATTTTTAGTAGAGACAGGGTTTCACCATGTCGGCCAGGCTGGTCTCGGACTCCTGACCTCAAGTGATCCACCCGCCTTGGCCTCCCAAAGTGCTGGGATTACAGGCGTGAGCCACCGTGCCCAGCCAGCGACCTAGATTTTTATGTGAAATCTCCTGACTGTAAAATAACAAGTAATCCAAATGTTTAAAAAAACACTGTACAGGCCAACACAAATTTGTCTCTGGGCCAGATTCAGCCTGTAAGCACCAGTTTCTTGTCAATGGATGTAAAACCTAGAGCAATTAAAGATATCTGCCTTTCCACCTGTCACCGCAGTCATCCTGCTGGAGGTGGAGCGGCCGGAAGCGCCACCGCCACGGCTCTGTTGTCTAGGCAAGGAAGGGCTCTACTTATGTACTTATTTCAGCAGCGATAACCGGTGAGAACTGAGGAGCCATTCCTGAAGTCAGCAACTTAAACCAGTTTATTGTTATCCTTCAGTTTGGGGTTGGAGGGGCTCAGCCGGGCGGTTCTCACTCGGGGTCTCCTCTGGGGTTGCATCCAGATGGAGGCAGGGATGACCTCATCGGAAGACTCAGCTGGCAGGACATCCAAGATGGCACAGTCATGTGGCAGCTGTTGACACTGGGCGTTCACGGCTGCGCTGGCCAGGGCTGGGGCTGGGGCTGGGGCTGCGCAGGCTGAGAGCACAGCTCTCAGAGCACAGCTGCTGGGCTTTAAGAAGAGCATCCTGGGAACAAGGTTCCCATAGGCTGTGGTGGAAGCTGTAAGGCTTTGGAGGACCCAGTCTTGGGTACCCTGCAACATCATTCCACTGTATTCTGTCCATCGAGTGTGTACCTAAACCAGCCCAGCATCAAGGGGAGGGTGTTAGACTCCCCTTCTCCACGGGAAAGACAGCCAAGAATTTGAAGCCATCTTTTTTGGTTTGGGTTTTGGTTTTGGTTTTGGTTTTGAGACAGGGTCTCTCTCTATTGTCCAGGCTGGAGTGCAGTGGTGCAATCATAGCTCACTGTAGCCTTGAACTCCTGAGCTCAAGCAATCCTCCCACCTCAGCCTCCCAAGTAGCTGGGACTACAGGTGGGTGCCACCACGCCCAGCTAATTTTTTCCCCCCTGTCTTATGGTGCTGATAATTTTTAAACTTTTAGTAGAGATGGAGTCTCACTATGTTGCCCAGGCTGGTCGTGAACTCCTGGGCTCAAGTCATCCTCCTACCTTGGCCTCCCAAAGTGCTGGGATTACAGCATGAGCCACCGTGCCCAACAACCACCCAACAGCTGCCTTCAATACAGCAGATTTCAGCAGTGGGTTTGTGATCCTCGCCTCTGCACACGGGCAGGCGTGCACGCTGGCATTCCCTCCTCTGCACACAGGCAAGCGTGCACACTGGCAGCCTCTTCTCTGCTCACAGGTGGGCGTGCACGCTGGAATCATGGCTGGGGTCACTCCCCTATCAGGACCTGCCAGAGCCTCCTTCCAACGCTGGCCAGAATCATCACTTGGGCTGCCTGTGGTTCCATCCTTTCCCTCCTCCTCTTCTCCTTTTAAAGAAGCATTACTGTTGAATGAGTCCCCTACTCTACTGACCGGACATACTGCCTGAGAACGGCCCCCCAGCAGGGATCCCCCTTTGTGAATGTCCGTGCAGCCTGTGGTACCTTTAGGTTGGAAACAAGCATCATTCATTCATGCATTCACTAATTCATTCACATAATGAGCATTCTGGGACGTGGAGAGGGAAGTGACTCAGGTCCCGGAATCCCACATCCACCTTGTGGAGCTCCGTGAAGGTGGCTGCCCCGTCAAGACCTGCCTTGGTGCTTCTTCCAGGTTAGCAGAAATCTCCCAGCGCCTCCAACACCCCAGCCGGCCTGGCTCCCTCCGGCCTCTGCTGCTTCTCCTGCTCTATCCCAGCCTTCCAGGTCTTTCCTTATGGTAGAGCCGCAGTGGGAAGCACCGGGGATGAGGGTGGGAGAGGCCCTGAACGTGCCCCTCAGGGAAGGGTAATGAAGATTTAGCAGGTGCGGGGGCCCGAGCCTGGGTCTCCAGCGAAACACACACTTCCTTCCCACAGGATCTTACTCCAGCCTCTTGCTTTTCCGCCTGTGTTCCGGTGGCGGTGAGCATCTTCCAACACCATCGGCGGCCCCGGCCACATTGCTGGGCTTCTGTTTTCTTTGTTTTTTTTTGTTTTTTTTTTTTTGAGACAGAGTCTCGCTCTGTTGCCCAGGCTGGAGTGCAGTGGCCGGATCTCCGCTCACTGCAAGCTCCACCTCCCAGGTTCACGCCATTCTCCTGCCTCAGCCTCCCAAGTAGCTGGGACTACAGGCGCCCGCCACCTCGCCCGGCTAGTTTTTTGTATTTTTTAGTAGAGACGGGGTTTCACCGTGTTAGCCAGGATGGTCTCGATCTCCTGACCTCGTGATCTGCCCGTCTCAGCCTCCCAAAGTGCTGGGATTACAGGCTTGAGCCACCGCACCCGGCCACTTCTGTTGTTTTGAACCAAGACTCTGGCTCCCGAATTCGCTGAAGTCGCCAAACATCTACCAGGACTTGAGCTCTTTGCTGACCTCTGTTTCTTCCCAGCAGCCCGCGGGGCAGGGAGGTGCGCTCCTTCTGGACCCAGAATGATCCTGTCACTGCCCACAGCTGCAGGTGTTTCGGCGAGGGCGGGACCTTAAACTCCGCCACCCTGACGCATGCATTTCCCGATGGCAGGTGCAGAGTTGGGGCGTGTGCTTAGGGCATGTGCTTAGGGCGCATGCAAGCATGAGATCCTGCTCACCCTTGAGGGCCGGACACGTGGGGAACATGTCAGACACACAGGAGCATATGTGTGGTTCTGCAGAGCCGGGCAGGTCAGCACGCAGCCTGGACAGGTCACTCATTCCTGCCCAGGGCCACCTGGGGAGGGGATTCCTCTCAGGCAGCCACGACCCAGGCACAGCCTCCGGCTGATGGACACACTGCAGGCCCTGGGGTTCCAGCCCGGTTCCTCCAGCATTAATCCGAAGGGAGAGGGCTTCAGATAACCGGGCAGGGCAAAGTTCAAATAACCATGGGGCACAGGTGATGTAGGGCAGGTGGGCCCCAAAGTGGGGCTTAGCCTGCCGGGGTTCTTGGCTTTGCCCAGGAAAGGATTCGAGGCCCAGCAGGAGGTGGACTAAACAGCTTTACTGAGGCAGCAGTGTTTGGGGTTACAGCTCCTCGCTGCTCCCACTAGGCAGAGCGCTGAGGGGAGCGGCTCAGGGCACCTGTGCAGTCCCATTTACACCCACTTATAATTAGATGCACATTAAAGGGTGGATGATACAGAGATCTCTGGTTAAGGGTGGTAATTTTCCGGGTCCTCAGGCCGTTGCCATGGGAAGGGGCGGGAGCTCCCGGGCGTTGCCATGGCAACGGTAAACTGACGTGGTGCGCTGGTGGGCGTGGCTATGGAGAGCGGCTTGCACCCTGGCTCTGTTTTAGCCAGTCCTCAATTAGGTCCGGTGTCCGAGCCCCACCTCCGGAGTCCAGTCCCACCTGCTGGCTCACAGGCACGGGGTCCCTTGCCAGCGCCCGGAATGGGGGTTCACACGCGAATTCCTGCCCTGTCCTCGGGACAGCAGCTCAGCTCACCCAGCAGTCTGCGTGCGGCCATCGTGGCCTGCGGCCCCAGCATGTCCCGGGGGCTCCACGGAGCCACCTGTCGCCTGCCCGTGGTGGCGCCGTGGTGTGAGACGGCAAAAATGACTCACAAAAATGACTCTACGTCCAGATACAGAAGCTGCCACCGTCTTTTTAAACTTTTAATTTTGCCATCATCGTAGATTGGAGTGCGGCTGTGAGAAATAATATAGAGAGATCCTGTGTACCCTAAATGTATGCGATGCCCCCGACAGTGACCTGCTGTGTACACACGGCGCCACGCCACGGCTGGGATGCAGATGTGGTGCCATTCCCAACCTCACTCCCTTCCTCAGCTCTGCCCACCCTTGCACACCCTGTGTGCAGGTTCCCGCCCTTGCACGCCCTATATGCAGGTTTCATGCAGGTTTTTTATTTTCCTTTTTTTTTTTTTTTTTGATGGAATCTCACTCTGTTGCCCAGGCTGGACTGCAATGGTGCCATCTCAGCTCACTGCAACCTCCACCTCCCAGGTTCAAGCGATTCTCCTACTTCAGCCTCCCAAGTAACTGGCATTACAGGCATGCGCCACCACACCCGGCTAATTTTTGTAATTTTAGTAGAGACAGTTTTCGCCATGTTGGCCAGGCTGGTCTCGAACTCCTGACCTCAGGTGATCCACCCGCCTCAGCCTCCCAAAGCGCTGGGATTACAGGCGTGAGCCACTGAGCCTGGCCAGTTTCATGCAGTTTCATCACACATGCAGATCAGGCACCAACCGCCTTTCTAAGAAGGGAGGCTTTCGATGCTAGAGGACCGGAGGAACCTCGGTGGCAGGAGTGTGAGGCCATGGCCCACCCACCCCGTGGAGGCCCCAGATAGGCGTGCGGTCACAGAGCAGCACTGACTCGAGGGAGGATGAGGCGGGCAGTGGAAGAGGAGAAGGTAGGAAGTGCCCCCACCCAAGCACACACCCAGAGCGCCCACGTGGGAAGCACGTCTCACCTCCGTGATGATGTAAAAGTCATCCCCAGGCTCTCCCTGGACCACAATTTTCTCTCCATCTTCAAACTGGACGGGCTCCAGCGCGTCCGCCACGGTCAGACGCTCCCACTTCTCCAGGGACTCTGTGGGGAGAGGAGGAGGACAGGTCATCCTGGGGCTCACGCCTCCCCGGCCAGTCCAAGACAAGGGCCACCACCACTCTTCCCAAAAGGTGTCTTCAGAAGCACCAGCTCCGTGACCAGTAAGCTGCATAAGACGAGGCCGTGACACTATCCCCCAGCACCTCTGTGCCAGGGGGCCTGGGTTTTCTTGCAATCAGCAGGTCCCGGACGCATGCAGCTCATGTGCCCTCTTTACCAGGTGCGGAGGGAGCTATTCTGACAGTTATCCCTGGCTTAATGTAAATACCCAACAGTGAAAACTGACTCCAGGTTAACTCAGTATGAAAATACTTTTGTTATCTTCGAAAGAATAGAGCTGCTTACATTTTTGCAAACAATGGAGTCCCAGCTAAGCACAAAGGCTACTAAGTGGTTTAAAATAATTCAGAAGCCAGGCACAGTGGGCTTTGGGCTGAGGCAGGAGGATCACTTGAGGCCAGAAGTTCAAAACCAGCCTGGCCAACATAATGAGACCCCATCTCTACAAAAAAAAAAATGTTTTAAATTAGCCAGGCATGGTGGTGTGTACCTGTAGTCTCAGCTACTCAGGATGCTGAGGTGGGAGGAACACTTAAAGGCCAGGAGTTCAAGACCAGCCTGGGCAACATAGTGAGATCTCGTCTCTACAAAAATTAAAAAATTAGCCAGGCATGGTGGCGCACACCTGTGGTCCCAGCTTCTCAGGAGGCTGAGGCAAAAGGATCACTTGAGTGCAGGAGGTCGAGGCTGCAGTGAGCTATGATCATGTCACTGCACTCCAGCTTGGGAGATGGAGCAACACCCCGTCTCCAAAAAAAAAAAAAAAAAAAAAAATGTGAATAACAAAATAATTCAGAATGGTAACTGCCCATCCAAAAGAAACACTGTTCATCGGGGACTGATCAAAGAACATGGAACTGCATTTACGTTGTAAGATTAAGGCATAGTATACTTTCTACTCTTTTAGGTCAAAATGTTTAATTCCCATGCCAAGTTTATCTTTAAATGTTTGAAAATTCAATGTATCTTTCCGCCCTTCTCACAAGGTCTTCCCTTCCTTGTCTTTATTCATCCCTAACCCTTGGAAGGGAAAAAAAAAATTACTAACGTCAGATTTTATAAGAAAATAATGATCACCTGATTAACTCTTTCTTTTTTCACACACACTAAAAATCTTTCCTGTCCTATACAAATCAGATGCTACCTATGTAGGTCAGAAGCTAAAAATAAAAAGCAAAGCATTTATTTTAGATCTAGGTTAGGAGGGAGATTTCTCTCCTTAAAAATCCCTGTTGATGCCGTACGTTGCAAAGGAAAATGCTTCCCGCAAACCCCAGGGCCGGGGCAGATTCTGCAGCATAGGGAAGTGGGGTGAGGCCCCCGCTACCAGAGCTGCTTGACCAGCTTCCAAAAAACAGGGTCTGTACCGGCCAGGCGCGGTGGCTCACGCCTGTAATCCCAGCACTTTGGGGGGTCGAGGCGGGCGGATCACAAGGTCCGGAGATCGAGACCATCCTGGCTAACACGGTGAAACCCCGTCTCTACTAAAAATACGAAAATTAGCCGGGCGCGGTGGCGGGTGCCTGTGGTCCCAGCTACTCAGGAAGGTGAGGCAGGAGAATGGCGTGAACCCGGGAGGCGGAGGTTGCAGTGAGCCGAGATCGCACCACTGCACTCCAGCTTGGGCAACAGAGTGAGACTCCGTCTCAAAAAAAAAAAAAAAAAAAAGGGTCTGTACCAGACAGAAGCTGCTGAATAATTCAGAACCCAGGCGTGCTCCCAAGCAGGTCAACACATCAGTGCACACCTGGCAACTAAATGATGCAGGTGATTTTTTTAGTGCAATTATGGTTTGTGTTCAGGGTGCAGAAGGAGACCAGCATATGAATTTGGAGTGTTTTGTTTACTGGTTTCCTTACAAGGACAGTCACACGAGGCATTTCATTTCAGAAGTCAGTTGCAGTTAGGAAGTTCATTTCCACATATTTGATCAGCAAATGCTTCCTCTATTACATTTGAAACCTGTAGTATTCTGAGTTCTGAAAACAAAAATTATCTCCTGGCTACATTAATCTTGGATGAAAACTAACAGAAGAAACCACAGGGAGATGGCACTTTTGGCCCCAGTTGTTTTTTTTTTTTTTTTCAAGAGACAGCGTCTTGCTCTGTCACCCAGGCTGGAGTGCAGTGGCGTGATCACGGCTCACTGCAGCCTTGAACTCCTGGGCTCAAGAGATCCTCCCACCTCAGCCTCTCAAAGTGCTGGGATTATAGACATGAGCCACCACACCTGTATAATTTTTTTTTTTTTTTTTGGAGACACAGAAACTCGCTATGTTACCCAGGCTGGTCTTGAGCTCATGGCCTCAAGTGACCCTCCCACCTCAGCCTCCCAAGTAGCTGGGACTGCAGGCATGCACCATCACGCCCAGCTAATTTTTTATTTTGTAGAGATGGGATCCATCTCCATTCACTGTGAAAACTATGCAGAATAAACGCAGCCAAGTGTCCCAAAAAGCACCTCACAAGGTCAGCCTGCGGCCACAGGACAAGGCTGCGTGCACCTGCCCCGGTGGGAAAGCCATCGCCAAGCTCTGAGCTGGAATTCTGCAGACTCGCAGCTCCCACGCGGGCCGTGCTGACTCTACGGGGCCTCCTGTCCAGGGGGCCGAGCCCTGCACGTTCAGGAGGAGAAAGCAGAGTCCCAGGAGCACCAAGGCGCAAACGCCATTCCCAGGTTTCCGGTGTGGGGACAGGAATGCCGAAGCCCACAGCTTCAGCCTCGTCCAGGGCCATCCCTCCTGCCAAGCCACCTGTGGAGGCACCGCCCCGCCAGCCCTTTCTGGAGGACTTTGTGCTGATGGTGACTGGGCAGGAAAAGGGAATCGTGTCTTGTTGTTACTCTTCTGGGAGGCCCCGGAGAAGCCGGTCACATTGCCAGCTGCTGCATTAATCAGAGGAACATAAATGGGCGGACAGAGGCCACGCGGCAAGGACGTCTGACCACCCCTGAGAGCCCAGGACGCAGGAAGCAAGAAGCCACCTCCAGCCGGAGGTCACCGACGCTCGCCTGGAGCAGGGAGAGGTCTCGTCCTTCATGGCCTGCAGCAGCCGTTGCCTCGACAGTGCTGGGGAATGAAGGAATCTGTGGGGACAGGGCTGACTATTCAGTGCCCGGTGCCTGGTGGGCACGAGGGCCCGGACCACCCAGCTCCGCCTCAAAAGGAACCCAGAAGGGCAGCAGAGACCCTGCGTTTGGGATTTCGCATAGGGATCAAATGTCCTCCTCTCGGCCCCTATAAAATCTGGGGGACCAACTCGTTTTGTTTTTCCAAGTATGACATTTTTTAAAAGGCACTAGAATTAAAACCAGACATGAAGCCACATGGGTGATTCCATTCCCACAAAACATCCCGAACAGGCAAATAACCCACAGAGACGGGGAGCGTCCGGAGGCCACTGGGGCTGGGAGGGCAGGCGGGGGTGATGGCTCACAGGGATGGGGCTCTGCCTCGGGTGAGGATGGGGCTCTGGGATGGGAGCGGGGCCGACGACGTCATGTATGGACTCGACGGCCCTGAAACGTGCTTCCAGGAAAGGTCAAAATGTTCGGCTTGATGTGACCTGCATTTTACCACAATCGAAAGAACCTCACACTCCCTTCTCGACATTCCGCAGAAGGATTTCAGAGAGAACAGGGTCAAAGTCCTCCCCAAGAAACTCAGGCACAGCCATACTGCACACATATACGTGCACACAGGCACACTCACACCCACGCACACACACGTGTGTGCGCACATGCACACAGACACACCTACACACGTGCACACTCACACCCATGCACACGCAGGTGTGCACACACATGCACACAGACACACACACACAACCTCTCACACACTTACATTCTATATGTACACACTGACACACCCATGCACTCACACTCCCCACACACATGCACACGCACACATTCTATGTGCATTCATGCACACACACGTGCACACACACCCATTCACACACATTCTACACACACATGACATGCACACACACTCATGCACTCACACCCCCACACACATGCACACATGCACATTCTACATGCACTCATGCACACACACATGCACACATGTGCACACACACCCACTCACATTCTACACATGCACACACACCCCCCACATGCACACACACCCATTCACTCACACCCACGCACACATTCTACACACACCCCCCACACACACACACACCTGTGCACACTTGCACACACTCATGCACCCACATATGCACACTCATGAGCACACACATGCACACACACCCTCACACATGCACACACGCACACACATGCACACACGCACGCACACCGCCCATGCGCACACTCACACACATGTGCACGGTTCTGCCTGCTCTAGCCCAAGGAGCCCCCACTGGCCTGGCCGGTGCCATCGCGTATAACTCAGGTTGCAGCAGCGTCTTCCCTGCCAGGCCGTTGAGCAGGTTCACCAAAGGTGAAAAGGCTCCAGGCGCACCTGAATCACCAGCCTGCCCTGTTATCCTTCCCGGAACTGAGAGCGATGATGGTGGCCTAGGAAGGGCAGAGACAGCTCCCAGAGAAACCGCGCTTAGAAGGGAACCAGCAGAGTCAGGGAAAGCAGCTCCACCTAGCTCGCAGTGTACCGGGAGCCAACACCAGCTTTCAGCTCTACATGGACCGGCGTGGAGGGAAGGCTGGGGGCGTGGCTCTGACAGCAAAGGGAGAAGCAGACAGGAAATGCACAGGATGGCAGAGACGCTGAGAAGCAGGGCAGCCCTGCCCACGGGAGAGGAGGCGGGCTTTTGGGGTTTGCCAGCAAGTGACAGTGCGTGTCATGTGTGCACGTGTATGTGTGTGGGCATGTCTGTGTGCTGCGCCCCAAACTTCCATAACACCAACAACACTCAACTTGCCAGCCACTTGGAATGGGGAAGAGGCTGGGGTTGCCAGCAGGCACCCGGATGTCGGGACACACAGCCGGACAGGGGCGCAGCCACTGACCTAGGATGGAGACCTTGCTGAGGAACTCCTCGTACATCTTGCGTTTCCTCAGCGTGCTGCCCTGTTGGGGAGAAAGGAAAAACAGACAAGAACGTGAATCTTTGTGCCTGGATCAACCTGACGTTTCCAGATTTCCCCAAATGACTCTCAACTTCTAAGGAGACCCTCCAAGCATTCCAAGTCCCGAAAGTCCTCAATGACCCGAAGGCTGTGTGAGCTGCCATGGTGTCCTATGCACCCCGCCTCCCTCCTCCTGAGGGGCTTCTGGAAAAGCTCCCGTCATGGCTGCTAAGTGTCCTGGCCGGCAGCAGAGTTCCCCACCCAGCCGGGGCCAGTGGTAGGTCCATGCAGTGAGCACACAGCCAGTCAGAGCCTGAACCCGGGTTTCTAGCCATGAAGGGGAGGGAGCTCATAAACACATCTGGAGAAACTGAGGCCAACACAGACACTCAAGCACATGACGCAGAAGGGAGAGTGCTGCTGACATCAGCTGAGACCCTGGATCCAGCCATGCCTGAGGCTGCATCCTTACCCATTGAAGCTTGACTTCCCTCACCCCTGGGAAAAGCATGCTGAATAATACAATACCAACACACAGGGCCCTGTCCATGTTATGTGAATTAGAAATTAGAATTCATTCCAGAAACTAGGATTATAAATGTGAATTAGAAAAACACACCCTTTCTTCAAGCACACATCCCAGCAAGCTGACGGGCCCCGGTGCAGACAGGAATGAGGCCCCTGCTCCAAGCAGTCGGCTCCAGCCTGGTGCGCAGAAAGCAGCCTGGGTCTCAGCCCCTCTCAGCCGTCTGCCTGGGCCTTTGTACAGTGCACGAACTCCACAACTGTACAGAGCAGCCACATGGTGGGCACGACTGAGCACCGCACATTCAGAAAACAGAGACACACAGTCCGCCCGGACAGCAGCAAGCCCGATTCTGCTGAAATTCCAATGGTATCATCCATCGACAGAGGCCACGTGTTCGAGTAGGGTGTATGCCGCGATGTGAGCTGGACCAAGAGATGACATGCTGGTGACGAGGTTTTTCCATAACCCTGGATAAGTCCCCTGGGGTGTGGAGAGAGGAGGGAGGAGGGAACCTGCTGTGTTGAACGCCCACTCCAGGCTGGGGAGGGGGGCTCTTGGACACGCTGACCCACATTGAACTCGCAACAGATAACCCTGTGAGGGGAACATACTTTTATCCTTATTTTCCAGAGGCAGAAACTGAGGCTCCGCAGGGCTGAGTGACCACCCTAGACAGGAACCACAGAACCAAGAAGGAAAGCCTAGAGCAGGCTCTAAAAGCCCCAAAGCTGCCCCACCTCTCCATTTGTCAAACGGGGATGTATTTTACTCCTTCCTGACATGCTGTTTCATGAATTCCCATAACACCCTGAGACAGAAAACCGCAGTGAGCAGTGTTTACCAGGTGCCTCCCACCTGTGCGACTGACCACGTGCTGACCACGGGCACACAGACACAGTGGCATGTGCAGTTTCTGAACACGTCCCTCCCCTCTCCTCCTTCCTGCTGTCTGGCACATGGAGATGATGGCTGGGGCTGCAGCAGCCATCCAGGGCCCCTGAGGAGCATCAGTAAGAGAAAGCTGGTTCCCCGGGCCCCACAGAACAACGCACCCGCCCTAGACGGACTCCTTCCAGAGCGTGAGAAACAGCCGTTGTGGTTTAAGACACTGTTATTTTGAGTATTTCTGTTACACCTGGCATGGCAGCAGCCGGCCCCCAATGATCCTCACTCGCCTCCGGGTGTCCACACCCCTGTGTGGTCTGCACCATGATGAATAGGGCTGATGGAGGCAACTAGAGAATGCTAAGGAAATGAGTCTGAGATTTGCAAAGCCAGGTTGTAAAAGATACTGTGGCTCCTGCCCTGCTCTCTCCGGGATCGCTCGGCTGCAGAGAAGCTCAGAGGAGGAGCAGCGCCTTCCAGCCACCCTCCAGCCCTGTGGGGGGAAGCCGCCACAGACATCTCCTCTGCCCCATAAAACCTTCTGATCCCCACAGCCCGAGGAGGGTTCCAGGCCAGAGCCGTGCAGCTGCTTCCTCCATGACCCATGGGAAATGGAACAAATGTAACATTGTTGACAGAGGTCACTAAGTTTGAGGGGAATTTGTTACGCAGCCACAGCTAACTGATACATCCAGGGAATTTGTTACGCAGCCACAGCTAACTAATACATCCAGCAAAATTTAATCCTAAGGGTTAGGATAGGCTAGGAAACCTAGGTTAGGATAGAAAACTATAAACTCTTCTGAGCCCTGCAGGCAGCTGCCAGGGACCCTCCCAGCTGCCACAATGCCTGGGGACAATGGTGAACGAGGGTCATTTATCCCACCTCCTAAACAACGTACGTAGGAAGGAGATGTCAGGAAAGAGAGATGGGCCGGACATGAGAAGCAAGACCCCTGACACTCAGAAGAGCCCCCCAAATGCCTGTCAGTCTCCCCAAACTTTCTTCTCCTGAGGGGTGCTGTTCAAAGCATCTTCCCATCCACTCCAGTCACTCACAGGAACAGAAATTGCAATCAAACACCACTTGGTGTTTACCGAGTGCCCTGGACAGGGGCAGGGGCTGTGCTCAGGGCTGTGCCCATCACATTGTCACAACTCAGAGGGCCAAGGAGGAGGAGAACGCGGAGGTGAGTGCTTCGGAGGAGTGCGTCTGAAGTTACCCACTGCCATGGTGAAGTGGGGGTCTGCCCTAGCCCCGTCTCCAGGGCCTGCGCCTACCCACGGCCCCCTCTCCCTTCTCTTGATGCCACCCACAGCCAGATGCAAACTTGCTTGTGTCTCCCTTAAAATGGGACCCCTTGGGCACACCAAAAGTGGCTCCATCACATGGGAAAATGAGGGGCCACCACAGAGCCCCTTCCACAGTTGGGGGTGAGGAAGAGCAGCCCTGGGGACACAGTGAGCATAGGGGAGGCAGCCCGCAGCCCTCCTGTGCAGCCCTCCTGGCTAGGATGGAGCGGGACTCCAGCTACTGGGGCAGGAGGCCCTGCAGGAGCGGAGCAGAGAATGAAGGAAGGGAGACGGATTGCTGCGGAAGGAAAACAGCTCAAGGGGGAAGGGCTGGAGGAAAGGCACGTGATGCTAAATGCCTGTCCCTGGAAAACTATGACAAAAATGCAAGCTCCAGTGAAATGGGGGAGGAATGGTACACAAGTCCCCGAGGCACAGCGGTGACTTGTGTGGGGCTCAGGCCAGGTTTTTTCCAGTTGCTTATTCTGGACCCTGGCGGCGAGGCTGACCTTTCCCATGGGCACAGGCCATTTCCGGTAGCGTGGCCCTCCCCACTCACTCCCAAGCCTCCGTCAATGTCCAGAAACAGACTCGTGGAGCTGCGCCAACCTTCCCACTCACAGATCAGATGACTGAGCCCAGCAAAGGTGTGGCTTGAGCCCAACTTCCATGATGGGGATGAGGACCCTAAGGACACCCACCCTCCCCTGCTTTCCAGAGCCTCAGCATGGAGGACACCGTGGGAAGTTCACTCAACGTGGACAAGTTCAGGTCTGAATGTGTCACCTGCATCACTGTGCCCTGGTGAAATGAGACCATAAAAATCCCTGCCTTGCTGGGTCATGATGAGAACTGAGTCTCAACAAATGTTATGTTGCTGCTAATGGTTATGGTGGTGATGGTGGTGAGGACAGCCACAGTGGTGACGACGATGGTGGTGGTGATGGTGATGATGGTGATGGTGATGAGGACAGCAGTAGTGATGGATAGTGATGGTAACAGTGGTGATGATGGTGGTGACAGTGACGGTGATGGTGCTGATGGTGGTGACAGTGACGGTGATGGTGCTGATGGTGGTGATAATGATGGTGACGGTGGTTATGATGATACTGATGGTGATAATGGTGATGGTATTGAGGATGTTGATGATGATAATGATAATGGTGGTAGTGAGGATGGTGATGGTGATAATGGTAGTGATGATGGTGATGGTGGTGAGGATGGTGATGGTGGTGATGGTGATATTCACGGTGGTGAGAATGGTGGTGATGAGAATAGTGATGGTGAGGATGGTGATGGTGAGGATGGTGATAACAGTAATGGTGATGGTGATAACGGTGGTGATCATGGTGACAGCGATGGTGATAATGATAGTGGTAGTGAGGATGGTGATGGTGATAATGGTAGTGATGATGGTGATGGTGGTGAGGATGGTGATGGTGGTGATGATAATGGTGATAATGATGGTGGTAGTGAGGATGGTGATGGTGATAACGGTAGCAATGATGGTGATGTTGGTGAGGATAGTGACAGTGGTGATGGTGGTGGTGATGGTGATAATGGTGGTGATGATGGTGGTGATAATGGTAGTGATGTTGGCAATGATGATAGTGATGGCAGGGGTGATAGTGGTGGTGATGATGGTGATGGTGATAGTGATGGTGATGATGGCGATGGTGATAATGGTGGTGATGATCGTGATGGTGATAGTGATGGTGATGATGGTGATAGTGGTGGTGATGATGGTGATGGTGATAGTGATGGTGATGGTGATGGTGATAATGGTGGTGATGATGGTGGTGATAATGGTAGTGATGCTGGCAATGATGACAGTGATGGCAGGGGTGATAGTGATGGTGGTGATGATGGTGCTGACGGTGGTGATGGTGGCAATGATGATGGTGGTAGTGGTTCTTACTGGGTACATGAAAGTGTGCTGATGGGGAAAGTCAGGACATTGCAATTCCGACCCCAGCCTGCCCATGACTCCCCATACCCTTCATACCCTTGGACTAGTCTTGTCCTGTCTGGTCTTCGGTTTCCCCGTGACAAGAGTGGTTGAAATGAGCAGCTGTTCCCTGTGTCTCTGGCTTGGGCTCCTTCTCTGTCCCCCCAAATTCCTCACCACTGCTCCACTGGTGCCACATCCACCTTGGCCCTTGTCTGCCTCCCATTGACTTGCAGGGGGATGTCAGGTCCCTGAGCTCAGAAATGAGGTTAGACACCCGTGCAAACAGCTGCTGACCCAGCCCTAGTCCTCAGCAGCCTCCACCACTGCCAAGATTCCTCCTCCTCCCAGAAGGTGAGCATGGCTCACTACACTGAATGTTTCCCAGCGAACAGGCACCTCCCGAGATCCACACCTTCAGCTGGGCCTACTATCATCTCCACTCCAGGGAAGAAACAGAGGCTCAGGGCCGGTGCGGCCTGCCTGTGCCCCCTGGGCTGCCAAGCGGTGAGGCCAAGAACTGAAATGGGACAACCTTGTTCCAGAATCGATGCTCGCACGGCCAGGCTCCACACCGTCCTGGAGACAGCAAGGTCACCTTGAACCTCCACTCACACACTCAGCACTTTGTCTGCTCTGGAAGAACAGAAGTGGCATCCACAGAGCACCTACTGTGTGCATGGCACCACACACCATCATTCTCCATCCTCACACGAGACTGGAGAAGTGCAGCTCAGCGCATGTAATGTGCCCAGGCTGCCCGGGACAGAGAGAGGAGCCGGGATGGTGCGGCCCCGGGTGTTGCTTTCATGCTGCCAATACCAAGCCCACGGCCCTGTGAGGGTCGGGCAGCTGGGGCAGCTCTGGACGTGTTCCATGGCACGGGGCTGCTTTCAGACAGAATCTGCTGCAGGGAGAAGGGGCCCGGCATCACGCAGAGAGAACCGGAAATGTCAGCGACCTGGGTCCCCGGGTCCTGCCTCCCCCGGTGCCTGGAGACCAGAAGACAGAGGTGGCTCTGGCACTCTGCTGTGCAGCCCCGCACCCTCTGGGACACTCTGAGAGGAGCGCGGCTCCCACGGCCCTGAGCACCCCCGGCCCGGTAAAGGGTGTGGAGCCAGAAGGGGACTCTGTCCTGAAATACACACACATCAGCACAGCACGGTGGGACTCTGTCGTCCAAGGCATGTGCAGGAGAGGAGAAGAGCCGCGGCTCAGAGCGCAGAGCTGACCATGGCTGCGGGCCTGGTTGGCACAGCTGCCCGTGCAGCCACCGGAAACCCGGCCCGGCGACACTGACCTCGCCACTCCAATGTGTGGCCCTGGCGTGCCCAGTCCAGGGGACCAAGAGACCAGCAAGGTGGGGGCGGGGCCCCAAGAGGCCGGCACTTGGGGAGAAAACAGCCCCAGGCCTTGCAAGTCACAGCAGACGCAGATGCAGGAAGTACAGGTATGAACCCAGGCCCTCCCCATACCCGGGTCTCAGTTTCTCCATCAGCTCCAGGTCAGAGCAGCACTAAAATGGCTGCGAGCCCCGATTTCAGAGGCCTGGGGGTGTCCTATCTTCCGCCAAAGCCCTCCCCAAGGTCCCCTCTTTGTGGCAAAAGTCCACAGCCCAGGAGGTCCGAGAAAACCTCAGGAACTTGGCCCAAGACCGAGACAGAGTAGACAGCACTTCTCCGCCCACTGCGGGTGCCTGAACAAACGGGGCTTCCTCAGTGACAACGGTCTTTTCGGAAACGCCAAGCCCAGGCCTGTCGGCAGCAGAAAAAGTGCCGCGTGTCTGCCCCAGAGAGCGGAGAGCGGGCCGGACGCCCGGGGCAGCGGCAGGCGCAATGACCCAGCCCAGGCCATTTTAGATTTCCGCCAGCCATGAAAAAAGCACTTCTTTTGAAAAATAATTTATAATTCACACTGACTGCCCAGCAATTACGCCCAGCCGGAGGAATGCAAAGCGTGTTTTGCCCAGGGAACCTCAGACATTAAAGCCGCGTGCGCCCATCCATCTCTCGCAGTGGGGAGACAGCTGAAGGCTGCCAGGGGCCCCCGGGGGAGGGCCCGGCCCCAAAGGCTGCCCCTTTTGGGATCATGTTCCTTCTGTGGCTGAGACGGTCAGTGAGGCGGGGCTGGGAGCTGACCTCTGAGCAGGCTGGTGGGCACTGGGACCCCCACATGAGGGCTCAGGAGTGTGTCTGCTGGCATCCCCAAGGGGGGCTTTGTGTGGGAGGAGGCAGGTGACCCCCATTTCCAGGTGCGAGGCTTCCTCAAGCCCACAGCACAGGGAGGGCGGGGGGCCTGGAAGTGGCTTCCTAACACCGATCCCACCCACTTCCCAGGAGTCAGCCCGGGGGCACAGGGCCTGGGTCGCAGTCTCAGTTCTGCCCCGTCTCGCCAGCACCTGCTTGGCCTCGGCTCCCACAGCTCTGTAACGAGGAGTCCGACCAAACTTCAGAAGCAGAGGTGGAAGGGAGGCCCCAGTCGCCCCCCAACCCCCCTCCCCCCGCTGTCTCCAAAAATGTCCCTGTCCCCTCCACACCCCAGGAGCTGGAGGTGTCAGAGCTGTGGCCTGGGTGGCAGCAGGGTGGACAACAGCCCTCCAGGGGCCTGGGGATCTCTCCAGCACCTTCACACAGAAAGCCTGGAAAACTGGAGCATTGATAGCGGCTGCCAGGTGCAGCGGCTCAGACCTGTAATCCCAGCACTCTGGGAGGCCAAGGCAGGAGGATCGCCTGAGCTCGTGAGAGACCAGCTTGGGCAACATATCGAGACTTCACCTCTATTAACAGAAAAAAAATGGAAAATAAAAATACATACAGCAGCCACTCGTGACTGGCCCCTTCTGCAGCCTGCAGACGCACTGACAGTGGGGTGACATGGCTGGTGATGCCTGGCTGTCCCCACAATGGCCCCAGATGGCTGCATCATGGCCTCATCCCCTCGCACTTCAAAGCTGGGAGGAGCAGAGTCACGCCACAGCCACACACCCCCAAAGCCGTGAGGTGAAGCCCACCAGAAAGCCAGTCCCGGCTCCCACGCACGGCTGTGGGGGCAGCAACTTCAGTCTGAAGGCACCGCTGTGGAACCCAGCATGGCAGACCCCAGGGCCAGTGAGAAGAGGAAGAGGCCCAGGCAGGCAGAGTGGGGGTCTCGAGCTGTGAACAGCGCCCACTCTCCCTCCTGCCTGGGCCTCGTGAGGTAGACATGCCAGGCAGATCCCGGCTCTGGTCCCCCCATGGATCAGGGTCCCCCACGTGCACACTGTGGGACCCTCAGCACGTCACATCTGCCTCAGAGCTCCTGAGCCCGCCGTCCTGCCCCTGAGTGAGGGTGCACACAGGCCCTCCCGGGCTGCCATGGCCTCACATGGACACTGTAGGGCACCAAGCCCGGGTCAAGGCTCGGGGACCCTCCGTGACCTTAGCAGCATCCTCAAGGCTACAAGTGACAAACTGCCTGTGCTGAGAAACGGAGAAGCCCCGTACTCTCCTGGCCCCACTGGCTGTGCGGGGTCACTCTGGATACCGGTCAGCGGGGGCTGAGGGGCAGGGAGGGTCCAACCTCCGCCCCAGACTCAGGTTCCAAGGGGGTCTTGGGCTGCCCAGGCAGGTGGGTTCTGGATACCCCAGCACAGCCTCCACCTCAGAATTCTATATCCACTGCTTCCAAACACTGGGGTCCTGGGTAAGGATCAGGGTGAACAGACGACCCCAAAGCTTACAAGAAAGAAAAACCAGGCCAGGCACAGTGGCTCACACCTATAGTCCCAGCACTGTGGGAGGCTGAGGCGGGAGGATCACTTGAGTCCAGGAGTTCGAGACCAGCCTCGATGGCATAGTGAGACCCGGTCTCTACAAAAAACCAATTTTTTTAGATTAGTTGGGCGTGGTAGCACACGCCTGTAGTCCCAGCTACTCGGGAGGCTAAGGAGGGAGGATGGCTTGAGCCGGGGAGGCGGAGGTTACAGTGAGCCAAGATTGCACCACTGTACTCCATCCTGGGTGACAGAGTGAGACCCTGTTTCAAAACAATTAAAAAGCAAAAAAGCAAGAAAGAAAAAGCAAGTCTGGGGAGTGCTGGCTCCAGGCTGGGCCCCTGCCTGGGAGCCTAGAGGTGGGGTCAACCCCATCCTTCCTCGGATAAAACGGGAAGCAGTGGAGGGAGCAGCCTCCCAGATCAGACACTCTGGGATCCTAAACTGGAGTCAGAGTTCACATTTCGGGCAGTGATCCGCTTCCTGGAGACACCAGACCAGGTCTCCCACGTCCCCCGCATCCCCCCATGTCCCAGCTCGGGGCTAAGGCAGAAACAGGAGCAGTGTGAGGAGCTCGGGGCCGAGACAGAAACAGACACCATCCTGCAAGTGCTCCCGTCCAAACCGGCCCTGCGCGGCCAGCTATTCTTAGCTCACAGGACCCAAAATTAAAACAGAGGAAGCGCCAGCTCCCTCCGCGGTTTGGGAACTTCCCTGAATATAAGGTTCCAACCACAAAAATCCCACAGCCGGGAGCGACAGGGCGTCAAGGATGGCGAGGAAACGGCTTATGCAACACCGGGCCAGGTGCGCCCAGAGGAGACGGGAACCGCTGTGCCCTCTTCCTGCCCCAAAACCACTCCAGCCCCTCTCGGAGGGAGGGTCTCAGGGGACCCCTCCCAGGCGGCAACAGAGGCCTCCCGGTAAAAGCAGGAGTGAGCGGGTTCAGACAGAAGAGAGAACATGGGACTCCTCTGAGGAGGCTGCATCTCACCTGCTCTGTGTACTGAGGTATCCCCAGCAGTGCAGGAGCCCCAGGCCCAGGGCGGGCACCCAAGCAATGTCCCATAGATGCATGAATGATGAGCTCATGAGGGGCAGAGCCTGATGAAACAGCGGTCCCAAAAACTGTGCAAACACGCCATCCACAAAACACAAGAGCCGGCATCGCCGTGGGCCAGGACAGGCCGGCACCAGCAGGACATGGTCTCGGCCCATGACCATCAAATCCTCGTTCCCCAATCAGAGGCCGCACTCCTGAGAGGGAAACCCGGGGCTGCACTTGCTCTCCCAGCTCACGGGGCTCTGTCCTAAACCATCCCACAGGACTCTCCCCAGGCCTCCCCTTGGGCGTCCTGGAACTGCGGCTCCCTCCTTAGGAATCACACCGGCCCAGGCAGGCCTCGGGCACGGAGTGGAGGGAACCATCCCAGGGAGGGGATGGAGGAGAGGCCGAGGACCCCAGCAACACCCACCTGGCTCACCCCCTCCTCGGCCGGGCTGGACCCCGGGACCCCAGGCCCGGAAGGAGAGGGCTCGGAGCAGACGCTGTCCGGGGCTGCCTCGGCAATAAGCCCACTGCCACCAGGTTCTGCTGCGTCACCCCCGACCAGCTCAGGGGACCCCAGCCCGGCAGTCATGGCTGGGTAAGGACCGAGTGGAGGGGTGCGGCCGCCCAAACCACAGGTGCTGGCCCCTGGAGGCCTCTGCCCAGCGATGGGACAGAAGGAGCTGAGGACGAGACCTGAGGCCATAAGGGGACCCCCCCCAAACTATGAAGGAACCCCAAGACCATGGGGGATCCCAAGACCATGAGGGGACCCCAAACTATGAGGGGATCCCCCAGACCATGAGGAGACCCCCTAGATGAAAAGGGGACCCCAAACCATAAGGGGACCCCCAGATCATGAGGGGACTCCCCCAGACCATGAGGGGACCCCAAGACCATGAGGGGACCCCAAATTATGAGGGGATCCCCTAGACCATGAGGAGACCCCCAAACCACAAGGGGACCCCAAACTACAAGGGTACTGCAGACCATCAGGGGACCCCAAGACCACTGTGGCAGGCCCAGAGCTTCCCAGGACAAATGGCCTCACAGGCTACCCTCACTGGATGGCCCCAAGCTGGCCCAGGGAACTGGGCCCACGTCAGCTCTGGTCACTGCTGCTCTCAAGCTCCCACCATGGCTCCCGTGCACTCTGACAGCATGATTCCTGCAGAGGCTGCAGGTCCCCAGCCTGGAGCCCTCCCCGCCCTCTCTGGACAACACCTCACTGCCCCATCTGGGAAGGCCTCCTCATCCACACAGCTCCGCAGCCCCGGCCCAGGCCTGTGCTGCTGTCCCTCAACGCTAGCAGTCCTGAGCTGCTTCTGGCACTCAGGCGTCCTGCCCCAAGGCTCTGCTCAATGCCGCCTTATCAGGGGGTCTCTGAGGCCCCTCCACGGAACAGCAGCCCCGCCCACCACTCTGTCTGCCTCCACCTGCTTCTCAGCGTGGTCCTTCTGCGCAGGCATTGTCCTCTGGGGCTGGGTGCTCATGGCCACCTCCACCAGGACAAGACTCCAGGTGCCCTGCCTGTGATCCCCACGGACCTGCACCCAGAACAGGGCCTGGCAGGTGGCATGTGTGCAGGGAGGGCGTAGACGGTTCTCTCCCTGGAAAGGGTCCTCCCCCGGCTCCCCAAGCGCTCACCTCCAGGAGCCCCTGCAAACACCAGCCGTGGCAGCTAAACTGGCCCATAGGCCCCTACCGCCTACGGCAAGCACAGGCATACACACGCGTGTGCACACAGCACACACCGTACAGGGTACATGGCTCAGAGTACATTTGGCTGCATATACAAAAAAAAAAAAAAAAAGCTAAAAGCCCAAGCGTCAGTCCCCACACACAGGAAGCCTCGGGGTGAGCAGCCACCGTGTCAGCAGGCAGCCACGCCTCACACCTCTTTGCTCTGCCACCATGGCGAGTGGGTTTCACACTCCAAGTCACCTCCTGGCCCAATATGGCAGCTGGAGCACCAGCCATCACGACCACAGTCCAGACAGTGGGAAGGAGAAAGGGGAGGACAGTGAAGGGGCCTCCCCGGCCACCTGCCTATCTTCTAAGAAGCTTCCAGAATCCCTCCACCCCTTTCCACTCCTCTCACAGGCCAGATCTGTCAGGGAGGCTGGAAAGCAACTTTTCTCCAGGTGCGTCCCCACCTTGAATAGAGCCAGGGTTCCCAGGGACGCCTGGCCGAGGTAGGTGTTGGCCCTCTCTGTGCTCAGGCACCAACTCACCATGAGGATGCGGCGGTAGCTGTCCCGGTCGATCCCCCAGAGCTTGAGATCCGTCTTGGCTCTCACGGTCGCGGCCCTGGGGGTGCCGTAGATAAGCGCCAGCTCCCCGAAGCTGCCTCCCTCGCTGATGTTGGTCACCCACTCTCCGTTCACGTACACCTTTGGGGAGCGAGAGAGAGAAGTGTCACAAGGGCCAGGCAGGGTAAGCTCCTCTGCACCCCGGGCAGCAAGGCCCCCCTTAGCTCTCTCCAGAAAGGGGTTCCTGCAGGGCGGGGCACAAATCCTTTTGCTTGTGGGCAGAACCCTGCGTTCCCCAGCAATGGGCCTGTGGACCCCAGTGCCCACCCCAACCCCAGCAGTGCTGGGAGCCGCAGTGGGACAGCATCAGACCCCCACGGCAGGAAGGCCCCGAGCCGCCAGTGCCGATGAGACAACCACACCAGAGGCGGAAGCACCCGGTCCCCAGCCTGCCTCCCAGGCAGTGTCTGATTCAATTCATCAGCTTCTCACTTAGCCTGTCTGGGCCTCAGTTTCCCTAGCTGCACCATGAGGAGCCTGTGATCCCCACGGGGCTCTGTTCTGGGGCCCCATCTGCTTCCTCTCCACCCCAGGCCATTCCTCTGTCCCCCCTCCATCGGCACACACCACGGGGTCCTGACGGAGCTGGGCGGCCTCAAGTGCAGACCTCTCCTGCCAGGGTCTCCCTCCCTACGGGCAGGGCCTGAGCTCCTCGGGCTGGAGTCTGAATGGGTGCCCTATGGCTGGGCACCGAAGCCGAGCTGCGCCTGGGAAGGAGCCCAGACAAGATTCCCTTTCAGCCCGCGTGGGCCGCCGCCCCCACACAGGGCGCCTACTATGCATTGACCATCACAGTCGGGTCCGTGCAAGAATAGTGCAGATTGTTTATTATGCAGTGATTATGCAGATTCAGTTACTATAAATTGACACAATACGTGCTTTATGCCCCCTGTGTGTCAATGAGCTTAAAGAATAGTTCCCATTGGCAAAGCAGTTCCCACTGGTTGCATATCGGGAAAGAATGGATTGCGATGAATCATGGAATCAATTCTTACTGAAATCAATGACTCATTATTTGGATAATAACTGAGGCACAGAGTCTTCTCTCTGAAAGAAAAGGCCACGCAGGTGTAACTCCACAATTAGGTGCAAGCAAGCGCTGGGGAGAACTGGTCAACCACGAACATTCGTGGGCACAGGGACGACCACTGAGCAAAGGCAGACTCCACCTGGCGGGGATGTGGCGATCACCTCCACCTGGCCCGCCAGGCTCCCCAGCTCCTGGAGGGTGGCTAGAGCAGGAATACAGGGCAGAAGAAGCACCAGCTTCCCCCCAGTGATCCCCTCCAGGAATCAGAAGACAGCCGTTCATCCACGGAGCCAGGGAGCGCCCACCTGGGCGTGCAGGGATACGTGGAGGGGGCAGCAACTCCAGCATTTTAGGGGCAAGGGGACCTCAGAGAACGCCCTCCAGAACCTCTGCCTCTTGCTTCTCAAAGGGGACCCGGAGCTGGGGAAGGGCCTGGGATGGCCTCTGGGCACAGTCTGGCCTCCCACCTTATGGCGGACACTCCCACGTTGCCTAAGTTTTTGTAAAAACCAGTTTATGGAGGCAGAACTTGCAAATAGGAACGTGTCCACCTCGTGTGCAGCCCGGTGAGTTTCATATCGCTCAGATGGGGGGGGGGGCTCCACAAACTCCCAGGGGACTCTTCCCCAGAGGGATCCGGAGCTCACCCCGTGGGTCTCACAGTGTCTGTCCGTGCTGCGGCAGACGGACTCCAGGGTGCACAGCACATTGTGCAGCCAGGAGCATCCCCATACTGACATGCACGCCTGGGGTGGCACTCGCCGCTGGCTCAGCGTCAGCAGGCATTCTGCACCGAACGCCGTCACCCTCCAGTACCCTCTGCACCAAACACCATCGCCCTCCCTCCAGCACCCTCCGCACAAAACACCATCACCCTCCAGCACCCTCCGCACCAAACACCATCACCCTCCAGTACCCTCCGCACCAAACACCACCACCCTCCAGCACCCTCCGCACCAAACACCATCACCCTCCAGCACCCTCTAAACACCATCACCCTCCAGCACCCTCCGCACAAAACACCATCACCCTCCAGCACCCTCCGCACCAAACACCACCACCCTCCAGCACCCTCCACACGGAACACCATCACCCTCCAGCACCCTCCGCACCAAACACCATCACCCTCCAGCACCCTCCACACCAAACACCATCACCCTCCAGCACCCTCCACACTAAACACCATTCCAACAGGGGCCCCGCCCTCCAGCGCCCTCCACACTTCTGTTCCCATGCAGGGGCCTCCTGCTGAGCCATGAGAGCAGTGTGGACTCAGAAGATGTGAACCTGAGGTCAGCAGGAGTTTGCTTGACACGGGAGAGCCAGGGAGGCGGGTGACATCTTATGCCCAAGGAGGTGAGTGAGCCTCTTGCCCCTTCAGGGGCCCCTCTCGAATGGCTGCTCAGGCAAGTGGCAGGACACTCCCCTCCCTTGGCAAAGAGCACGGGGGCCCTGGGAGCAGAGAAGGGTGAGTCTGCACAGAGCCAGCCCGGGACGGCCGCACCTCCCACCTTTCTGGGGTTCTGCCCCAAAGGGGGATCCATGGCTGCTGTGGCCTCAGGCAGGACCCGAGGAAGCTGGGCCTGGACACACTGCCCGTGAGGCCTGGAGAAGCCCATGGCCTCCAAGAGCTCCGTCTGCAGCCTCAGAGGAAACCATTGTGCGGGTCCCACAGACGGCCAGGGCCACACTGTGCTCGGCCGCCCGGAGGACAAAGGGGCCATCCTTCTCAGGACACTGGTCACTGTCACCGCTCCCGGCACAGTGCGGGCCCCACCCCCGCTGGTACGCATAGGGGCTACTTCTTGTTGTTGTGCCTCAGTTTTTTTTGTTTTCTCTTCCCTTTTTTTTTCTTTTTGAGACAGAGTTTCGCCCTTGTTACTGAGGCTGCAGTGCAATGGTGCGATCTCGGCTCACCGCAACCTCCGCCTCCCAGGTTCAAGCAATTCTCCTGCCTCGGCCTCCTGGATTACAGACACCTGCCCCACCACGCCCGGCTAATTTTGCATTTTTAGGAGAGACAGGGTTTCTCCATGTTGGCCAGGCTGATCTCAAACTCCTGACCTCAGGGGATCCACCCGCCTCGGCCTCCCAAAGTGCTGGGATTACAGGCGTGACCCACGGCGCACGCCTTCTTTTATTTTTTTTTTTTTTGAGACGGAGTCTCGCTCTGTCACCCAGGCTGGAGTGCAGTGGCCGGATCTCAGCTCACTGCAAGCTCCGCCTCCCGGGTTTACGCCATTCTCCGGCCTCAGCCTCCCGAGTAGCTGGGACTACAGGCGCCCGCCACCTCGCCCGGCTAGTTTTTTGTATTTCTTAATAGAGACGGGGTTTCACCATGTTAGCCAGATGGTCTCCATCTCCTGACCTCGTGATCCGCCCGTCTCGGCCTCCCAAAGTGCTGGGATTACAGGCTTGAGCCACCGCGCCCGGCCGCCTTCTTTTATTTTAAAAGAAGAAACGATGCCCCTGCGGGGCAGCATTTACACTCCACCATCACTGCAGCTTCTCTGGCTGAGCGCTGAGCTCACACCCGGCTCTGCCCTGCCCCCGCCCACCTTCACTTGCTCACCCTGTGTTTAGAAGTAGATGGTGGGGTGGGTGTGCCAGGGGCTGGGGCAGGTGCACGGGCAGGGAGTGTGTAATGTGGACAGAGCCTCATTTTAAGAAGACAAGAACATTCTGGAAATGGACAGTGGTGACGGTTATAAAATAACATGAGGCCGGGCGCGGTGGCTCAAGCCTGTAATCCCAGCACTTTGGGAGGCCGAGACGGGCAGATCACGAGGTCAGGAGATCGAGACCATCCTGGCTAACACGGTGAAACCCCGTCTCTACTAAAAAATACAAAAAACTAGCCGGGCGAGGTGGTGGGCGCCTGTAGTCCCAGCTACTCAGGAGGCTGAGGCAGGAGAATGGCGTAAACCCGGGAGGCGGAGCTTGCAGTGAGCTGAGATCGCACCACTGCACTCCAGCCTGGGCGACAGAGCGAGACTCCGTCTCAAAATATAAATAAATAAATAAAATAACATGAATATGCTTAATGCCACCGAACTGCAAAATGGTTAGAATGATCAAAGTGCATCTTTTACTACAATTAAAGTAGGGCCGAGGGTGGTGGCTCACACCTGTCATCACACACTTTGGGAAGCCCAGGCAGAAGGATTGCTTGAAGCCAGGAGTCTGAGACCAGCCTGGGCAACATAGCAAGACCCCACCTCTACAAAAAAACTTTTAAATTAGCTGGACGTGGTGGTGCACAGCTGTAGCCCCGGCTTCTTGGGAGGATTGCTTGAGCCCAGGAGTTCAAGGCTGCAACGAGCTATGATCGCGCCACTGCACTCCAGCCTGGGTGACAGAGCTAGACTCCATCTCAAAAAAATAAAAAAAGAAGTGTAAAAACACAGAACACAAGACACACCCTGAATAACATCCGATCAGATCGCAAAGCTGAGGCGCCCTGCTCTGGGATCACCAAGCCGAGGTACCCTGCTCCAGGGTACACCCAGCTGCCTGGCGGTGCAACCTGGCCCCCCAGAAACAGCTCCTCCCCCAGACGTGTTGTGTGAAACCGAGGGAAGCCCGGGATGGCCAACGTCAGCGGGGTCGACGTGATGCCAGGGATGGGGAGCAGAAGGAGGGAGTCCTGGAACAACAGGGGCCCGAAAACAATTCGGGGAAGACTCGAGCCCCAAACAGGGCTTGGAAGGGAGCTACGTTCCCGGGCCTGTGAAGTCAGCAGCTGAGTGTCCTTTTAAGCAGAAATGCTATGTTCCATGAATAAAATACATTGGAAGATATTTTTATACTTAGAAAAATGGATTATAGCTCTTGGCAACACACAGATAGCAGCAGGCACTTTTGGAGTCTCTGGAAAACCATAATTTAAACCGAACCTGGTGCTCTTGGCAGTTGGTCACCTGGCCGTCCCCCTGAGGCGCCGCTGGTCAGAGGGCAGTGTCCACCCTGCAGAAGCGGGTGACGTCCACCTCCAAGCCCTGCTGGCTTAAAGGGTCAGGGCCGGGTCCTTCAGAGGACGGCTTCCTGCTGGGCCTCGGGCACTTGGCCGGGCGCAGTGACATGCCCACGGCAACCGGCCATCCCTTCCCGCCACCCGGAATAAAACCAGGGTCCCGCTAGCCTCAGGAACCCACTCGGACCCCGGGTAGCCCTAGTCCTGCAGCCCCGAACCCGGGGTATATCCATTTCATCGCCCCAGGGAGGCAACTGAGAGAAACCAGCAAACAAAACACAGCACCAGGGTTCACACAGCAGCTGGACAGGGCTGCCTGGAGCTGCCATGCGGCTGTTCCCCTGGGGGCTGTAATAACAGTAATTATTATAATACATATGCCCATAACTCACCCGGGCTACCCGACATGCCACTTTTTTATTCCAGATTCCTGACTGAGCATCCTTTGATTTCCTTAAATGTGGGCTTCACCCACACGGGCCCTGCGGGTTTACCCTGCAGGCGAAGGGCCTCCCACATCACAGGGGGCCCCCGCAGGCAGCTCCTGTGCCTGGCCCCACCCAGCCCCGCCGGGCACTCCCTGCCGCCCACCTCTGCCCTGGCTGGAAAATCTGAGATTGACAGAGGTGCTTGGTGTTCGTGCACAGCCGCCCGGGACTCAGGGTATGGTCCCCACAAGTCACAGTCGTTTCCCGCGGGGGGCCCGGCCGTCCCACATTAGCCTGTAGCCAGGAAGCGGGCATCCACCCACGGGGCTCAGACATCCTGGCTCTGGCGGGCCGGGTCCAGCAGGGGCCTTAAAGCTGACTCTGTGCCTGACCCAGGGCTGGGGAAGGGGCAGGGACGGGCGGTGGCGGGGAGGGGGAAGGGGAGGGATTTGCCAGGATAATATATTTGGGGAACTCCAGTTACACCAGGGTGACCTCACTCTTTCCTTTCTCAAAATCGCCTCCCAACGTCCCTGAGCCTGGAAAGAAGCCAGCCAGGACGCCACGACGCCTCGCGTCTGAGAGAAAACCATCTCCCCTCCATTCAGGCTTCAGCCCCGACCCCACGCTAACCGGGCCAGGGCCGGGGCTGGGAGGGGATGCTGTGAGCTCAGGGCTGGAGGAAACGGTCGCTGCTTTGAAGTGGCTCCAGGACCGGCCTCTCCCACTGCCCTGTCATGTACGAGTTACATGTACGAGTTACAGACGGTGGCAGGGGGAGCCGGGAGGGGGGTCTGTCCTGCTGGAAGGACGCAGGGAAGGGAGATGCCTCACTGAGTTCAGAGGTGGAGAGGTGGGTGCAAGGAGGAGGAGGAGGTCCCGCCAAGACGCCGAGTGCCAGGTCGGCCGGGACAGCAACACCTCCCAGCCCCTTTGCTGAGGTCCTGGCCCAGGTGGGGCTCCCAGGAGCCTGGAGGCCAACAGCAGAAAGACGGGGACCTGATCCCTCTGGCAGTCCCAGCCCCCAGCCCCTCACACCCTCGCCTCTCCCAGGAAGTCCTCAGCACGCTGCCGGCTGGGGCCTGATGCGGGGGCAGGAGGGTGGCCACGCATACTGAGGATTAGGACAAGCCTGGGGCATGGGTGGTGGGCGTTTCCTCTGCAGGGCCAACAAGGCTCTTGTGGTGCGTGTGTTGGGGACATGAGATGGGGTAGGGAAGCTGCCAGGCGGCCAATGGGTTCCTGAACGAAGGCGCACAGGAGCCGCGGGGACAGAGGCCCCATCACCCTACAGCAGGTGCCAAGAGCAGAACCTCAGGAGGGTTATCTCAGTCTCCCCGGCAGCGGTAAGCTCTGTTCGTTTTTCTGAGTAATATGGAAATGGCATGGCTCAGCCACACAAGGGCCTGGGCAAAGGTCACGGCCAGCAAAGAACACAGCCTGGGTCCTCTGAGTCCCGAGTCCACGCGGTCCTGACCCGTCCACCACCCTCCTCGAGACACAACAAGTTAGGCGGGAACACATCCTCGGCGCCCCATGTGGGTTTCAGCCTCCATGAGGGAATTCTGGGTAAAGGGTTTGTCTCTTCCACATCTGTTCATTTAGGAGAAGTAAAGAATGTGGAAAACAGAATTCCTGTGGGTGGCCTCAACCCCAAGCTCTGCTGATGCAAACTGGCACCCTGAAGATGTCTTTGGAATTTAATTGGAGATGTGAATGACATCGGGAGACACAAAAGAGGAGAGGCATTCCACAGGGGAGGAAAGGCCTCCGTGGGGACCTATGGGGCTCCCAGGCCCACTGCGGGGAGGCCTGGTCCCTGGTCATCTGTCAAGGTCAGTATCTATCGAAGCCCAGCCGCAGATAGATGAGCTGGGCCTGGCGGGGTCTTGTGGGATGCGTAGGAGTTCGTGAGGCAGAGCAGGAATGAGAGCAGAGGGGACAGGAGGGGCAGAACCACGGTCAGGACATTCATTGGCTAATTTCCTGTTCTTGGTCCCTCTCCACCATTAAGCCACAACCTCCCCCACACCAGAGCAGGCACCAGGTCCTCCCCATCACAAGTGCCAGGCATAAAGCAGGCACTCAATAAACATCCAGGAAGGAGATGGCAGGGGAGGAGGTGACATGATGACTCCAGGACCCAGAGTAGAGAGGGATGGAGGAGGAGGTAACACCAGGACCCAGAGTGGAGAGGGGAGGGGAGAAGGTGACACCAGGACCCAGAGTGGAGGGGATGAGGGAGGAGGTGACACCGGGACCCAGAGTAGAGAGGGTGGGGGAGGAGGTGACACCAGGACCCAGAGTGGAGAGGGCAGGGGAGAAGGTGACACCAGGACCCAGAGTGGAGAGGGCAGGGAAGAAGGTGAAACCAGGACCCAGAGTGGAGGGGATGAGGGAGGAGGTGACACCAGGACCCAGAGTGGAGGGGATGGGGGAGAAGAAGACACCAGGACCCAGAGTGGAGAGGGCAGGGGAGGAGGTGACACCAGGACCCAGAGTGGAGGGGAAGGGGGAGAAGGTGACACCGGGACCCAGAGTGGAGGGGATGGGGGAAGAGGTGACACTAGGACCCAGAGTGGAGGGGATGAGGGAGAAGGTGACACCAGGACCCAGAGTGGAGGGGAAGGGTGAGGAGGTGACACCGGGACCCAGAGTGGAGGGGATGGGGGAGGAGGTGACACTAGGACCCAGAGTGGAGAGGGCAGGGGAGAAGGTGACACCAGGACCCAGAGTGGAGGGGATGAGGGAGGAGGTGAAACCAGGACCCAGAGTGGAGAGGGCAGGGGAGAAGGTGACACCAGGACCCAGAGTGGAGAGGGCAGGGGAGAAGGTGACACCAGGACCCAGAGTGGAGGGGATGAGGGAGGAGGTGACACCAGGACCCAGAGTGGAGAGGGCAGGGGAGAAGGTGACACCAGGACCCAGAGTGGAGGGGATGAGGGAGGAGGTGACACCGGGACCCAGAGTAGAGAGGGTGGGGGAGGAGGTGACACCGGGACCCAGAGTGGAGAGGGCAGGGGAGAAGGTGACACCAGGACCCAGAGTGGAGAGGGCAGGGGAGAAGGTGACACCAGGACCCAGAGTGGAGAGGGCAGGGGAGAAGGTGACACCAGGACCCAGAGTGGAGGGGATGAGGGAGGAGGTGACACCAGGACCCAGAGTGGAGAGGGCAGGGGAGAAGGTGACACCAGGACCCAGAGTGGAGGGGATGAGGGAGGAGGTGACACCAGGACCCAGAGTGGAGAGGGCAGGGGAGAAGGTGACACCAGGACCCAGAGTGGAGGGGATGAGGGAGGAGGTGACACCGGGACCCAGAGTAGAGAGGGTGGGGGAGGAGGTGACACCAGGACCCAGAGTGGAGAGGGCAGGGGAGAAGGTGACACCAGGACCCAGAGTGGAGAGGGCAGGGGAGAAGGTGACACCAGGACCCAGAGTGGAGGGGATGAGGGAGGAGGTGACACCGGGACCCAGAGTAGAGAGGGTGGGGGAGGAGGTGACACCAGGACCCAGAGTGGAGAGGGCAGGGGAGAAGGTGACACCAGGACCCAGAGTGGAGAGGGCAGGGGAGAAGGTGACACCAGGACCCAGAGTGGAGGGGATGAGGGAGGAGGTGACACCGGGACCCAGAGTAGAGAGGGTGGGGGAGGAGGTGACACCAGGACCCAGAGTGGAGAGGGCAGGGGAGAAGGTGACACCAGGACCCAGAGTGGAGAGGGCAGGGAAGAAGGTGAAACCAGGACCCAGAGTGGAGGGGATGAGGGAGGAGGTGACACCAGGACCCAGAGTGGAGGGGATGGGGGAGGAGGTGACACCAGGACCCAGAGTGGAGGGGATGGGGGAGAAGGTGACACCAGGACCCAGAGTGGAGAGGGCAGGGAAGGAGGTGGCACCAGGACCCAGAGTGGAGGGGAAGGGGGAGGAGGTGACACCAGGACCCAGAGTGGAGGGGATGAGGGAGAAGGTGACACCAGGACCCAGAGTGGAGGGGAAGGGGGAGGAGGTGACACCGGGACCCAGAGTGGAGGGGATGGGGGAGGAGGTGACACTAGGACCCAGAGTGGAGAGGGCAGGGGAGAAGGTGACACCAGGACCCAGAGTGGAGGGGATGAGGGAGGAGGTGACACCAGGACCCAGAGTGGAGAGGGCAGGGGAGAAGGTGACACCAGGACCCAGAGTGGAGAGGGCAGGGGAGAAGGTGACACCAGGACCCAGAGTGGAGGAGATGAGGGAGGAGGTGACACCAGGACCCAGAGTGGAGAGGGCAGGGGAGAAGGTGACACCAGGACCCAGAGTAGAGGGGATGAGGGAGGAGGTGACACCGGGACCCAGAGTAGAGAGGCATGGGGGAGGAGGTAACACCAGGACCCAGAGTGGAGAGGGCAGGGGAGAAGGTGACACCAGGACCCAGAGTGGAGGGGATGAGGGAGGAGGTGACACCAGGACCCAGAGTGGAGGGGATGGGGGAGGAGGTGACACCGGGACCCAGAGTGGAGGGGATGGGGGAGAAGGTGACACCAGGACCCAGAGTGGAGAGGGCAGGGGAGGAGGTGACACCAGGACCCAGAGTGGAGGGGAAGGGGGAGGAGGTGACACTGGGACCCAGAGTGGAGGGGATGGGGGAGGAGGTGACACCAGGACCCAGAGTGGAGGGGATGGGGGAGAAGAAGACACCAGGACCCAGAGTGGAGGGGATGAGGGAAGAGGTGACACCGGGACCCAGAGTGGAGAGGATGGGGGAGAAGAAGACACCAGGACCCAGAGTGGAGGGGATGGGGGAGGAAGTGACACCGGGACCCAGAGTGGAGGGGATGGGGGAGGAGGTGACACCGGGACCCAGAGTGGAGGGGATGGGGGAGGAGGTGACACCGGGACCCAGAGTGGAGGGGATGAGGGAAGAGGTGACATCGGGACCCAGAGTGGAGGGGATGGGGGAGGAGGTGACACCGGGACCCAGAGTGGAGGGGATGGGGGAGGAGGTGACACCGGGACCCAGAGTGGAGGGGATGGGGGAGGAGGTGACACCGGGATCCAGAGTGGAGGGGATGGGGGAGGAGGTGACAATGGGACCCAGAGTGGAGAGGGCAGGGGAGAAGAAGACACCAGGACCCAGAGTGGAGAGGGCAGGGGAGGAGGTGACATGGTGACACCAGGACCCGGAGTGTGAACTGGAAGAGGGCCTGTGAGTAGCATGAGATTTGGGGCTGGGGAAAGCGGTGGGTACAGTCAGGAACCCGCCCATCCCACACCTCCTGCAGAGGCGGCTCTGCCCTCAGCACCGCTGACCACTGGGCAGGCCTAGGTTGCCAGGGTCTCTCTGGGATCAGGCCTGCCCCGTCTGCTGGGGGCTCAGCCCCATTCCCTGCAGCCCCCCATCAGGCCCTGGTGTCTGGATGCCGGGCACAACGGGGCCACCTCCTGGGATGAGCCCAGGCCCCAGGACGATGCCCGGCTGGGATGCTGGCCGCATCCTCCTCTGTCTTCTCTATTTCCTGGGCTGGGCTTTTTTTAAACTCAAAGCAAAGCCAGCAGGAGATGACTCTGTGGCCTGGCAGCCGAGTCAGGGTTGACCCGCCAGTGCCGCCCTCCAGCCTTCCCCCTCCACACTTCCTCTGAGGCCAGGCAGTCCCCGGGACCTTTGGCACCTGCCTCAGTTTCCGTCTTTGGGGGAGATAGGAGCACCCCACTCCCTGACACAAAGGTCTGCCCCAGAGGCCCGGTCTAGGGGCCCAGCCCGTGGGTTCCGGCTCAGGACAGAGCACACCAGGGAGAAGAGAAACCGGCTCTTTTCCCGCCTGTGCGGGCCGGGCCTGAGGCGCCCCTCGCGGGGAGGTGGGACCCCTGAGTCATTTCCTGTGCTATCAGCTCCGGAACACAGCGGGCCTGCTCAGGTTCCCAGAAACACGAGGCGATGGGGGACAGACTGCGGCTGCCACGGAAACAAATGAGAAAATGCCCTCCCCGGAATAGCGTGGCCTGGACAGAGGCACAGCCACCGGAGGACAAACCCCAAAATAGCTCGTGCCGGGCAGCGGGGGACGGCATTGCCTGCACAGCAGAGCACGGAGGCCGCCTCCCAGGGCAGGTGGGCAAGGAGAAGGGTAGCCAGGCATGCCAGACCCAGAGATGACTCAGCCAGCCTGGGAAGCAGTGACCATCTCGGGTGTCACAGACCCTCAAAGCACCCTGCACTGTGGGGGCATCCAGGCCGTGTGCAGAAAGGCCGTAAAGAGACGGTTTCAGGAGAGGTCATCACCACGAGCAGCAGAGGGTCCTTCGAGGGAGGCGTGGGACATGTCTGCTGACGCCCACTGGGAACTGACATTTAGCAGACAGCAGAAGGAGAAGCAGGAGCTAACGGGGTTCCCAGCAGAGCAGGGGACACACACCAAGGCCCTGGGGCTGCCAGTGCAGGCAGATTCCAGGAACCGAGGGAGGATGGTGTCACTGAGGTCCTTCCCGGTGACTACGTCAGGGGCTCGGGCCTGATTCAAAGGGAAACCAACTCCTAGGGGTGCTTTCCCAGAGGCTGCGCCATCCGCTCCGCACTGGCAAGGTCAGGCTGCCATGGAGGGGGGGAGCCCAGCGGGGGATGAGGGGACCTCAAAGCTTCACACCAGAGCACCCGGGCTCTAAACCAGACAGCGAACGAGATGGGAGCCAGAGGCTCTGGGCAAGACCGAGCTGTTAAGCCAGGGGTGATGCCGGCATCCCGGCCTGGCCATGGGGCACGAGACAGGGTCTCCAGAGGAGGAGACGCTTCTCCTTCCAAAACAGTGGGAGCATCTCATAAAAGGATGGGTCCCTCTGCTCTTGAGACAAGCGTGGGAAGATGACACAGTGAGACCCGACTCACGGCTTGGAGGTTCTGAGTGGGGAGCCAAACACAGGTGGAAAAGGCCGCCGCTGTTTGACCATGACGTCGTCGGTCCTATGGGGTCTGTAAGCACACCACTCTCCCACCCACTTTGAGATATTAACATCCCACGTGGTGGGTGAGCCTGGTGTATTCACCGGCCTCAGATCTGGAGATGGTGCTGGGTCAAACAGAACCACCCTGGCCAGCACCCAGCAGTCCCAGCCCGGGGGTAAGCAGAAGACAGCGGCCCTGGAAGACCTGTGGCCGCTGCCACCACCTACCAGCATCACCCTCGTTTCCCTCTGCACTTCTGATATTCCCATATTCTCTTCTAAGACACAGCAATTACATTTCTGGATTAAAACCCTAGAAATACGGCACTCAGCGCAGTGTTTGTTGGGAGCCTGGTGCTGCACAGAGGGGCAAGTCTTCACACAGGACACGCAAAGACACACTATTTTCCAAAGAGAGTGATACTCACATCCACTTCCCCTTGATCAATGACATAGAAGTTGTCTCCTTCATTCCCTGTAACAAAAGACTAAAGTCAACAGATACAAAGTACATCAAGACATAGAAGTTACAGTTCCTCTTGCAAACAACTATTGCAACACTGTTGCATAGACCCTCCTCAGGCAACATCCTGGGTGCCATCAATTCTTTTTTAATGACAAGGTTATGGAAACATTGAGATAACTCATTAAAGAGCCTGTTATAAAGTTTCATTAGTGAACTTTCTATAAACAATGAGAGGTGTTTTTGTTTGTTTTTTGTTGTGTTTTTTTTTTGAGATGGAGTCAGGCTGGAGTGCAATGGCACAATCTCGGCTCACTGCAACCTCCGCCTCCCAGGTTCAAGCGATTCTCCTGCTCAGCCTCTGGAGTAGCTGGGATTACAGGTGCGCGACCACGCCCAGCTAATTTTTTTGTAGTTTTAGTAGAGATGGGGTTTCACCACGTTGGCCAGGCTGGTCTCGAACTCCTGACCTCAGGTGATCCACCTGCCTTGGCCTCCCAAAGTGCTGGGATTACAGGCGTGAGCCACTGCACCCAGCCTTACGATGAGAGTTTTATACGTGTGTGTGTGTGTGTGTATAATTCTAGTATATTACTTTAGTTTTATACATACATGTATATATTTTATTTTATATTCACTTAGTTTATACATACATGTATCTATTTTATACATACACACATATATGTGTATATATACATGTACACATGCATGTGTGCACATATACATGCATATATGTACACATATGTGCATATTATATATGTGTGTATGTATGTATAAGTATATATATATATGCTTGTAAAATTTGAGACAGAGTATTACTCTATCACCCAGGCTGGAGTTCAATGGCGCAAACTCAGCTCACTGTAACCTCCGCCTCCCAGGTTCAAGGGACTCTCCTGCCTCAGCCTCTGGAGTAGCTGGGATTACAGGCGCCCGCCACTATGCCTAGCTAATTTTTATTTTTAGTAGAGACAGGTTTTCAACATGTTGGTCAGGCTGGCCTCGAACCCCTGACCTCAGGTGATCCGTCTGCCTTAGCCTCCCAAAGTGCTGGGATTACAGGCGTGGGCCATCACACCTGGCCTTATACTATTTTTCTTTTTAAGTGCATAGTCCATTTTTCCCCTCCGGGCCTTGGCTCGGAGAAGCAGGCGGAACGTACCTTGCTGTATAACGGTCTCCCCAGCGATGTGAGTGACAGGGAACATAGCATCGAATATGTCACTGAAAAGCAAAACACGCTAAATTAGGGCTGCAGGCAGCATGGGGACATTTAAACCCTTCCTCCCCTCACTTCACAAAAATCACTTCACAGTCATCAGGGAAAATGAGAAAATCCATGAGAGTTCAAAGAAGAAAACTGAAATCCTTCATGACCCGAGGGCCGGAGATGGCACTGCGAGCCCCGGGCATACAGCCTCCCAGCCCCATTTCTGTTCTATGCACAGACGCAGTTTGCTGTTTTGGTTTTTACAGAAATGGGGTCACACCATACGTGCATTTTGAACTCCATTTAGAAAAACAAAAGTAACAATAGATTGTGAACATTCTCCCGCCAGTAAATACAATGCTACTAGAATACAACCAGCAATCTGCATTTTTTTCCTTTCAGGGAGAACACTTTCAGTCCAAGAAGAATCCTGGGACCCTTGACACAGAAGGGAGGTTCGGAGCCTCTCTGTGGAAAACACAGACCTTTCGTGACACGCAAACTCGAAGCTGGTGAGGCCGAGTCTTGGGGCTGTGCCAACCGGGCAGCCTGACTGTCCAGTGTTCCAAATCTGGATGTGAAATAGACCATGCAAACAGGACCCAAGGGGCATGGGGGAGCTGGCAGAGGTGCCCGGGAAAAGTGGGGAAGCACCTGTCAGCCAGGAAGGTAGAGGGGCACCTGCCCCAGAACATGGTGCCAGCGTCCCACTCTTATTAATAGATGCAATAACCACCTTCGGAGTCTGGACCCCTCAACGAGCACTTAGCCCACAATGTGATGCAGAGAAACCAGAGACCCAGGCAGCGAGTGCACCCACGGGGAGGCTCCGAGGGCAGCCTCCTGCCCACCCTGATGACTTAAAAAGGAGATTCCTGGAAACCTTTGCCGGCCCACAGGTGCACCCTGACTCACGGGGATGGGGGCTGAACCACCCAGGAAACAAATATAAAATCAAAGATCCAGACAGCCCTGACCCTCCCGGTTCCAGGGCCCATGAATAAGGCATTCTTAAAATAGTGGTTGTTTTCTCTTTATTTAAGAAATGCTTCTTTTTTGAGTCCTTGTTCCCAACTTCCCGGGCAACTCAGTTTCCTGTTTCCTCCGAGAGGGGGGCAGAACTGCAGGAGGGGTCAGTGGGTGGCAGGGCTGTAGGGAGGGCTGGAGAGGGGTCTCCACTGTCCTCCCACCTGGGGAGGGGTCAGTGGGTGGCAGGGCTGTAGGGAGGGCTGCGGTGGGGGTCTCCACTGTCCTCCCACCTAGAGAGGGGTCAGGGGGTGGCAGGGCTGGGGGAGAGCTGGGGGAGGTCTCCACTGTCCTCCCACCTGGGGAGGGGTCAGTGTATGGCAGGGCTGTAGGCAGGGCTTGGGGGGGTCTCCACTGTCTTCCCACCTGGGGAGGGGTCAGTGTATGGCAGGGCTGTAGGCAGGGCTTGGGGAGGTCTCCACTGTCCTCCCACTTGGGGAGGGGTCAATGGGTGGCAGGGCTCGGGGAGAGCTGGGGGTCTCCACCGTCTGCCCACCTGGGTGGTGGGGCTTGGCCATGCTGCCCCAGCCCCAGTCTCAGGCACCTGGCCCTGGTGGGGACGTTTCCTGGCCACAGCCTCCCTGGTGCACATCTGCAGGAGCCGTCCTGGCACTGTGCTCTAAACTGCATTTCTTCAAAACCACAAAGAATGGGTTCTCAGAATGAACAGATCTTTAAGAAATCATTTTACAATTCCCCCCTCTTTTTAAAAAAAAAATATATTTCAACTTATAATGGTAAAATATTCCATTAAAGGCCATAAGTAATCAAACGGACTCTGTGTACCCCCCACCACCCGGCTCAGGACCACACTGCCTCCACCGCTCTCTCCTGGGAAGCTGTCCGGCATCACAGCTGGGGCCCGGGTGTGGAGGCCAAGTGCCGCCTCCAACATGCTTGCTCTGTGTCACCACTTCGCACATGGGCATCCGTGATCACACGTGTGCACCCGTGAAAAGCGTGCATTTCCAGGGGTGTCTGCATCACTGCATGTCACTGACATAAAGATACCCTTTCGCAATTCTATTCTCCCTCCTGACACATATTTTCTGAAATGCACCTGGGTGAAAACACAAATCTGGAAGCTTCTTTGCTCCTTTTACGGCTGCCTAGCATTCTTTTCTTTGAAGAGACGGGGTCTCATTCTGCTGCCCAGGCTGGAGTATAGGGGTGCTGCCACAGTTCACTGCAGCCTCAAACTCCGGGGCTCAAGGTGTCCTCTCACCTCAGCCCCCCGAGTAGCTGGGACTGTACAGGCACGTGCCGCTACACCTGCTTATTTTTTATTTTTTAATAGATGGATCTTGCTATGTTGCCCAGGCTGGTCTCCAATTCCTGACCTCAAGCGATCCTCCTACCTCAGCCTCCCAAAGTGCTGGGATTACAGGGGTGAGCCGCTGTACCGCCCTACCTGGCATTCTCTATACGAACACCCTCATTCCTTCACCCGTTCCTGCCCAGATGGACATTTTCAGTGCTTCTGGTTCCTGCCATCACCCGCTGGGCCACGATGGACACCACAGAACTCCCCACGAAGAGGGAGGCTGCACCCCGATGATTTGAGGCTCACATTCCACTCACGTGCGTCCACCGGAGCCTGAACAAAGGCAGGGGTTGGCTGAAACCTTTCCTGGGAGGTTTCGATCTCCAGACGGGGCTGTTCAGTCCTTGGTATCAATGAAAGTCGACTTTCCACACACCCAGGTGCCTGGGCGTGGCCCCGTCCAGAGCAGCCCCTCCTGGAGCGCCTCTTAAATGAGCCTCGAGGGGTTGCTCTGTTGGCCACACAGGTGTCCCTCACCTCCCCAGGTGTGCGCCTGCAGAGAAGGCCTAGTCCCCGGCTCTGTGATCAGCAGAGCCCAGAGAGCCCAGCCTCATTTACCAAAAAGGTCTGGGAGCCCCATTTTTCTTCAGAAGAAACTTTAATGCCCGAATGTCGCCAGCTCATCTCCGACAAAGGCCTGAACACAGACATCTCCAGGCAACAGCCCGAGCTGCGGTCAGCTCTGCCCACGCCGCCCGCTGCACGGCTTCACCCTGCTTTTCCACCGTCTGCCCCTTTCACACAAAACCCCCATGGCTTCCTCTCTCTCAGCACTTAATGGAATTAAAAGGCCCTGGCCTCCTCTGTCTGTAAAAAGAAAAACAGTTTTCTCTTCTAATCCAGCAGTCACTCTGGAAGGTTAAGTGAAGCTGCTGGCTCCGATTTTAAATCGTCTCACATGGGGGTGCCCCCACCAACCCCATCAACAAACACAGCTTATCACGTCTGCATCAGGGGCTGTGCTGGGTTCTGGGGACACAGAAAGCCCCCCAGCACTCAGGCCTGGTAAGAGAAAGAAAAACACAAAGACATTCCAGCCAGCCCTTCCTGCGGGGGCCGAGGGCAGAGCCCCTGGTCTGTCTCTTGCTCCATCCTCACCCGCCCCTATGAGGTCAGCACTGCTGTTCTGTCCAGTTTCCAGATAAGGAAACAAGACACAAAGTAACTTCACCCAAGGTCAAGAAGCCAGGAAGAGGTGAAGTCAGGCTGAAGCCCGTATCATCAACGCTCCTCCACTGTCTGGCTTCCCTAGGTGCAGAGTCCTCCTCCAAGCAGAGCACATGCCTCCCTCTCACCCACCCCTCCCTCTCTCTGTCCCTCTCCCTCCCTCTCTCGGTCTCTGTCTCTGTCTCCATCCGTGCCCTGGACTGGTCTCTAAGCCGGGGGCTGAGGACTTGAGCATCTGGGACAGACACCACCAGATCTCTTTGAGTAGGAGCCCAGTAAGGAGCCCCTGCTGTTTGGGTCGTGGCTGGCCGGCAGTGCTCAGTCAGGATGGTTTCCAGGAAACGGCCCGTCTTGGGTTCCAGTCCCACCTGGCCTGTGGCTCAGAGATCACAAATCTTTTGAAAGCCCCCACCCACACCACTCCCAGTGCTGATGCCTCCCCCTCCTGCAACACCTCAGTTCCTGTACTTCTTACTCTGTGGATGGCTTCAGCCTCCCACGGCTGACTCCCCGACTCCCACAGCTGACTGAGCTCTGAGATGGAGACCACATGTTCACTGCAGGCTGCAGTGCCGAGCCCAGGTCTGACTCAGAAGGTCCTCAGCACAATATGGATGGTTGGTTGGGTGGGTGGATGAATGGACACATGGATGGACAGGTGGATGAGCAGATGAATGGATGGATGGATGGATGGATGGATGGACAGCTGGGTGGAGGAACAGGTGGGTGAGTAGATGAATGGATAGTTGGACAGGTGGTGGATGAACGGATGGATGGATGGATGGATGGATGGACGGACAGACGGACGGATGGATGGATGATGGATGAATGGATGGATGGATGGACAGGTGGGTAGATGAACAGGTGGGTGAGTGGGTGGCTGGATGGATGAATGCACAGGTGGGTGGATGAATAGGTGGGTGAGTAGATGAATGGATGGATGGATGGACAGGTGAGTGGATGAACAGGTGGGTGAGTGGGTGGATGGATGGATGGATGACAGGTGGGCAGATGAACAGGTGGGTGAGTAGATGGATGATGGATCAATGAATGGATGGATGGACAGGTGGGTAGATGAACAGGTGGGTGAGTGGGTGGCTGGATGGATGAATGCACAGGTGGGTGGATGAATAGGTGGGTGAGTAGATGAATGGATGGATGGATGGACAGGTGAGTGGATGAACGGTGGGTGAGTGGGTGGATGGATGGATGCATGGACAGGTGGGCAGATGAACAGGTGGGTGAGTAGATGGATGGATGGATGATGCATGGATGGATGGATGGATGGATGGACGGATGGATGGACGGATGGATGGATGGATGATGGATCAATGGATGCATGGATGGACAGGTGGGTGGATGAACAGGTGGATGAGTGGGTGGCTGGATGGATGAATGCACAGGTGGGTGGATGAATAGGTGGGTGAGTAGATGAATGGATGGATGGATGGACAGGTGAGTAGATGAACAGGTGGGTGAGTGGGTGGATGGATGGATGCATGGACAGGTGGGTAGATGAACAGGTGGGTGAGTAGATGGATGGATGGATGATGGATGGATGGACATGTGGGTGGATGAACAGGTGGGTGAGCAGATGAACGGATGGATGGATGGATAGATGGATGGATGGATGGATGGATGGATGGATGGATGGATGGATGGACAGTAGGTGGACTGACAGATGATGGATGGGTGGCTAATAGAGGAGAGGAAGGAGGGAAAAGTGAATGAAAACACAGATGGCTGGAAGGATAAATGGAAGGATGGCACTGTCTCTTTAAGGGCACTGCAACAAATATCAAAAGCTGTTGAAGCAGCCACCCTTGGGACCATCAATTCCACATTTAGGAACTTGAAGAAACAACTGGATGACTATGAAAAGATGTAAAAATATTGCAGTATTATTCACTGAAGCACTATCAGCAATAGAGGTTTTAGTAAACAAATCACAGTCCTTCTCAGCAACCTAACACCGTGTGGTCATTAAAGATGGTGCTGTAGATACATGTAACAAGGAATAAAGGTGTTCATGGTGTTGCCAGTGAAAATAGGGTGTTGATGAAACTGCACAATTTAAAAACACAACCATAAAGTAAATAACCTAGAGGCTATGCATTGTAAGGCTAATAGCAACTGTGGGGTAGAGAGGGGGTGGGGTTGGGTCATTTTAATGTGTTTTTTTCTTCTTTTTTCTTTTTTTTGGATTACTTGTACTGACTTGTATTTGCTAATTTTCTATAATTAAATTGTAAATCTGTATAATTTTAAAAATGAGGCCGTTCATCATTGGGGAAGACACTACATGCACTCTTAAAGGCAGACTTAAGGCTCTTAACATTTTTAAAGTAACCAAAAGAGGCAAAATGTAGCCTTTAAAACATGAACATGTGCTTTTCTGCGTGTGGCACAGACTCCAAGCCCACAATGCCTGAGGAAGCGTACGGGATCGGAACCAGCAGCTCTGTTCACAGCCAAACTCGCCTTCAAAAGGCAAGGAGATAGCACGCCAAGCTCAGCCCCCTGAAATCACACACGCGGGGTTGAACGTGAGTAACTCAGCCCGTCGTTCTGCTCTGTGAATTCGCTCCAATACCTGCAGAAACAGGTCCAGCTCCCACTACGAGGGCCCACCGACCTACATGGTGCACCAAGGCCGGCCTGGAAAACACCATCATCTCCCAGAAACGCCACTTCCTTCCTCCCCCAGCTGCCCCGGGCCTCCCGAGCCAAGACAAGCTCAGGTTGGGACTCGCACAGGAATGCTCACCTGAGAATGTTTCCGGAAGCCCCTCCACAGCCTGCAGAGACCTCTCCCAGCCCCAGGACAGGGAGGCCTGTGGAGCCAAGTGGGTGCAGTGCCGTGAGGTCCCCACAGGGACAAGCAGGGCTGCCACCAAGCGGGTGGGAGACACCCAAGGACTCGTCCACCACCCAGGGAACCGGGCTGTGAGGTTCAGGTCAGCATGGCGGGTGGGAGGTGTGGGGCCCACAGAGGGGAGGGGAGCCAGGCCCAGACAGCAGATGCCTGCAGACTCTGCACCCCCCGTGCCCGACCAGGACAGGCCAATGCAGGGCTGGGCACTTCTGCAGACTCACAGGAAGCCTCTGTCCATAGTCCAGCTACATCTGCCCAACCTCAGCCACTCAGGACTATCTGCACACAGAACACTCAGCAGCATATATGACAGGATGTGCAAAACGACAAATTCAACCTGCCGCATCAGCTCCAAGACGGTGGAACCCGGCGAAGACCCAGGTCTTCCAACAAAAGGCTGGGTTGAATGCCTTCCGCCCAAGGGAATGCCCCATTTACATCCTCTCCTCTGAACTTCGCCGCCACAGGCCCTGGTGCTGCCCCACTTCACAGACAAGGAAGCTGAGGCTTAGGAAGCTGATGCGGGCTGGATGTGGTGGCTGGCTCATGCCTGTCATCCCAGCACTTTGGGAGGCCGGGCACCGCAAGGAGGTGAAAGGATCACTGGGCCCAGAAGTTTGAGACCAGCCTGGGCAACATAACAAGACCCCGTCTCTGTAAAAAGTAAAAAAAATTGGTTGGGCGTGGTGGCTCATGCCTGTAATCCCAGCACTTTGGGAGGCTGAGACAGGTGGATCACTTGAGGTCAGGAGTTCAAGACCAGCCTGACCAACATGGTGAAACCCCGTCTCTACTAAAAATACAAAAATCAGTGGGGTATGGTGGTGGGTGTCTGTAACCCCAGCTACCTGGGAGGCTGAGGCAGGAGAATCACTTGAACCTGGGAGGTGAAGGTTACAGTGAGCTGAGATCACGCCACTGCACTCCAGCATGGGCGACAGAGTGAGACTCCATCTCAGAAAAAAAAAAAAGAAGAAGAAAAGAAAAAAAAAAGTGAAAAATGTAGCTGGGCATGGTAGCATGCACCTGTGATTCCAGCTACTCAGGAGGCTGAGGCAGGAGGATCACGTGAGCCCAGGAGGCTGAGGCTGCAGGGAGCTGAGATTGTGCCACTGCACTCCAGCCTGGGCAACAGAGTGAGACCCTGTCTCTAAAAACAAAAAGAAAGAAGGAGAGAGAGAGAGAGGCAAAAGAGAGAGTGAGACAATGAGAGAAAAGAAGAGACAGAAAGAGAAAGAGGGAGAGGGAGGGAGGGAGGGAAAGGGAGAGAGAAAAAGGAAGAGAGAAACAAAAAGGAAGAGAGAAAGGCAGAAAGAGGAAGAGAAAAAGGAGAGAGAAAGAAAAAGGAAGAGAAAGAAAAAGAAAGAAAAAGAAAGAAAGAAAGAGAAAGAAAGAAAGAAAAGAAAGAAAAGAAAGAAAAGAAAGAAAAGAAAGAAAGAAAGAAAGAAAGAAAGAAAGAAAGAAAGAAAGAAAGAAAGAAAGAGAAAAAGAGAGAGGAAGCAAGCAAGCAGCTGAGGCTGAAGCAGAGCCCAGGCAGGGGCTGTGTTCTCACCACTGACAAGACCCACCCAGGCCCAGCCCTGCACGCAGAACACACTGGGTGGGTCTCGGCCCCTTTTGGCTGCAGGTACAGGCCCTGTCTGGTGTAGTGGGTCCTCACCACAGGTCCTGGCCCCTTGTGCTGGAGGCAGCCCCCCTGGCTCTCACTGGCAAAACGAGGTCTCTCCGGACAGACTCTCAGGGCCTGGAGAGGTCAGAGATCTCCATCAACCACAGATGGAGGGCCTTCCTTCCCTTTCCACCTGCCCAGGGTCACGCTTCCACCTCTGGCCAAATGCAGCCACTACCTGTGCCCCCCCAGGCCTGCCTGGCTCACTTTGTCCTCACTGATCCAGGGGACCGGGGGACCAGCTGGGAAACAGTGACGTAGCCCAGGGTCTCTCTGGGGCCGCGTCCTGCCAGCCGGCAGGACTCATCTGAGCTAGGCAGGCCTGGCCTCCTCAGGCTGTAGTCCCAGGAGCACGCTCTACCCGGTTCTGCTGTGGCAGCCATCGCACAGCGGCTCCTCACCGGCCACCAGACCCCAGCGCCACGTGCCACCTTGGCTGAGAGTCCGTCTGCCTCCCTCCCTGATGACAGCTATAACTTCAGAGCCCAGCGTTTTCCCTCCACACCCAGCTCTAAGGTGTGGTTCCCAGTCCTGCCCGCGGCATCGACGTTTTCAAAGACACATTCAGGACAAGATCCGACCCTTGAGGCCAAAAGCCACCCATGAATCCCAACCTCATGTATTTTTGGGAGAAAAAAGTGCAAATGGGGTGAAGCGCCTCGGGCCCTTTATTCCCCGTCCAATAAAAACAGCCAAGTGCTCATCCCGGGTAATTTAAACAACAAGGAACATTTGGGGTTTTCTTGTTTATTTTAAAATCTAAACCCAACCACCCAAGTGCCTTTTATTTATGTATTTATTTATTTTTTGAGACAGAGTCTCACCCTGTCGACCAGGCTGGAGTATAACGGCACAATCTCGGCTCACTGCAACCTCCGCCTCCCGGGTTCAAGTGATTCTCTTGCCTCAGCCTCCCGAGTAGCTGGGATGACAGGCGCACGCTGCCATGCCCAGCTAATTTTGTCTTTTCAGTAGAGACGGGGTTTCACCATGTTGGCCAGGCTGGTCTCGAACTCCTGACCTCGTGATCTGCCCACTTGGGCCTCCCAAAGTTCTGGGATTACAGGCATGAGCCACTGTGCCGGACCAAGTGCCTTTTTTTTTTTTTTTTTAAAGACCAAGTCTCACTCTGCCACCCAGGCTGGAGTGCAGTGGTGCCATCACAGCTCACTGCAGCCTTGACCTTCTGGGCTCAAGCAATCCTCCCACCTCAGCCTCCCAAGGAGATGGGACCATCCGCCCGAACCACTACCCCCCAACTAACCAAGTGCCATTTTAAAAGCAAGCTAATATTTGGTGTGCAAATAAATGTGTTGGGCACAACCTATTGGTCAGTCACTTGCTCAGACCACACTAATATCAGGCCAGCTGGTCAAGTCCCACCCAGCCCTGTAGGAAAGAACAGTCACACTGGGTGATGGGTCTTGTCTGATGGGTCTTGTCACTGACTGTCACCCTGGTCCATTCCAGATGCTCTCCCGGCCCCAGCTTTCCATCATCTTCCCCCTTCCTGGCAGGAGGCAGAGCCTGGGCCTGTGAACCCAAGGGGTGGCAGCAGGCACTAGGTCCCTCCCAGAGCAGAGCCCAGGGCGTGGCAGGTCAGATGGAAAGCAAAACCCTCCTGGGTACCGCATAGCGCTCACACTCGCAGCCTCTCTCCGGGCAAAGGGCTGTATGGGAAAGCCTAGACGCCCCGCCCCTGCACAGACACCCCCAGTTTCTCTTAAAACATGGACCTGAGCTGTGTTCACTTTCCCCAAGCCAGGAGGGCTCCAGGGAACCAGAGGCCCCACCCACTTTCCCCCACCCTCCTCCTGGGACCCCTCAGCACCCCCACCCAACCCAGGACCAGTGAAGGCTCCTTCCCACCAGCGGTAAGTGCAGGAGTTAGGGTGGGAGAGGTAGAGGCAGGGCAAGGTCCAGGAACACAGCCCGCAGACCCATATCCCTGCACTCAGCCACCCGCTCAGCTCACAGGTGGCCACGACACTCAGATTGGGTCCTGCTGGGGCCACGGTGCAGCAAACCCCGCTGTTCCCGACAGGGCCACAGACCCTGCATTTGGCAACACTTGTGTTTTGTGGGACATCCTATTCAGCATCTTTTCTTTAAACCTCAGATGCAAATACAGAGCCCTCAGTTCATGACGTTCTGTGATCTGTTCTTGTTTTATCTATACATTTATTCCTGTCTTCCCAGCGCCCTCTCAGTCCGTGGCAATTGCTATAAGATATTTGAGGTCTCCCCTTTCGTTTGTATGTTTTCTCTTAAAACTTAGAATCATAAGCTATGTGCATTTAACCAAAAAATGGTATCCTGTTGCAGATTTCACGCTGTTTCTTCTTTTTCTTCACGGAGTCCACATACCCTAGATCTACCCATGTCACCACATTGCCTGACACTTTGGGGCTGCGGCTTTGAACTGTGGTTTTGTTTGCATTTACATCTCCCTGATCTCTAAGCTCTGAGCTGCTCTTCAAGGGCTTCTTCTCTGGTTGTGCTTCCTCTTCTGTAAACTTCCTGTTCATATCCTGTGCCCATCTTGATAGAAGTGTTGGTACCTTCTTTCCCACTGATTTGCAGAAATTCCTTGTGTGTTTTAGATACCAGTTGCTTGTCAGGTTTAGATATTGCAACTGTTTTCTTACACACAGTAACCTGTTAACTTTTCCATGATGTCCTTAATTAAGTAGACATCTTTCATCTGATATAACCTCTTTTTTGCTTTATGGTTTGTGCTTCGTGGGTTTTGTTTAAGAAAGTATTTTCCCACAACCAACTAATGAAATACTCTCTGACATGTCTGCCTGGGCTGCCATCGCAGAGCGCCACAGACTGGCAGCAAGACCCTGTCTCAGAAAAAAATGAGGTCCTACTGGAGTAGGGTTGGCCCTAACTCAATATGATTGGTCTCCTTATAAAAAGAGGAGACCTGGACACACACATGGAGAACACGGTGTCCATGCAGAGTGAAGAGTCAGACGAAAGCACAGCAGGAAGGCAACACGGCATCTACAAGTCAAGGAGAGGCCAGGTCAGATCCCCACACACAGCCCTCAGGGGGAACCAGCCCTGCCCACATCTTGAGCTTGGACTTCTGGTCTCCAGAAGCATGAGACACTAGATCACTGTTGTTAAGGCCAAATTTGTCATTCTGTTATGGCAGCCCTAGAAACTAATACAGTGTTTTACACATAGTTGCTCGTTTAATTCTCACAACCACCTTGTGGCATATATGATCATTACTCCCCTTATCCTCACATACAGGTGGGAGCAAGATGGAAGCACAGAGAGGTTAAGGAACCTGCCCAAGGTCACACAGCTAAGGAATGGTGGTGCTGGGATTCAAAACCAGGTGATCTGGCTCCAGAGTCCTTGTCTTAACCACTGCACTAAACTGACTCTTGCATCTATTAAATATCGAGCTCCCATATGTGCCTGCACCTTCTCTCAGCTCTCTGTCCCATGCCATTGTTCTGCCGTCCCTTCCTGCAGGGCACCTGGCTCCATTTATGACCAGGGCTTCCTGCTGAGCCTCAGCTCTTGGTAGGAGAAGTCCCTCTTCTTTGTGCTTCTGTTTCAAAGACGGCTTACCTATTTGCAAATTTTATTCTTTCCTTTCCTTTCTCTTTTTGTTGTTTTTCGTTTTGTTGTTGTTTGTTTTTTAGAGACAGGGGTCTCACTCTGTCACCCAGGCTAGAGTGCAGTGGTGCAATCGTAGCTCACTGTAGCCTGAACTCTTGCACTCAAGTTATCCTCCTGCCTCAGCCTCCTGAGTAGCTGGGCCTACGGGCACATGCCACCATGCCCAGCTACTTTTCTTTTTGTTAGAGATGGGGTGTCTCTGTGTTGCCCAGGCTGGTCTCAAACTCCTGGGCTCAAGCAATCCTCCTACCTCGGCCTCCCAAAGTGCTGGGATTACAGGCATGAGCCACCACACCCGGCTCATTCACATTTCCAAACGTGTTTACCACCTCACAACATTCCAGCTGCAATTTCGAGTGGGGCTGCTTTGAAGGTAGAGATTAATGTGAGGGAGAAATGATATCATCATATTGAGTCATTTCACCCAAGAATATAGACCGCCTCTCCCTATTCAGATCGTGTTTTATGTCCTTATAGAGGTTTAAAACTTTCTCCCTAGAGTCTCATGTAATCTGTATCAAGCACATTCCCGTTTTCAGTGGCTGCTGCCCTTGTGAATGGCATCCTTTCAAATTCTATTCTCCAGTTACTTCTTGCCTATGTCTCTTCTCTCATTCCCTGTACCCACCCAGCCCCTTGGGCTCTTTATTTTTTTTCTCTCTTCCTTTCTGTTGAGACAGATTTAGTATCTTCATTGTGATGGGAAGGAATCCACTTTTTTATTTTCTGTAAGTTGACAAAGAAAAATTGTGTATATTTATGTATGGATCCCTTGGGCTTCTTAACGATGATTTCTGTAAGTTAAGCTTGCACCAACCCTGCTGAACACTCATAAGAATGTAAGAGTTGTTCTGTGTATTCGACTCTGGTTTCCATAGACATGATCAAATTTGTCTTCTCTCTTCTCTTCCAATTCTGACTCCTCTTATTTTTCTTTCTTTATAGCATTGCCAGGACCTCTCAAGCACAGTTAAACCATGAAAGCCATTAAAGCCTCAATGTGGTCCCTCCCTTAAAGAGTATGTAGACAAAGATTCTCTATTAGGATGTTTGCTCTGTGTTGGGTATGTATGACCTTTACCAAGTTAAGAAGTGACCCTATTCTTAGTTTGCTAAGACTTTATGCAATAGTTGTTGAGCTTTGTCAAAACCTTTTCCAACACCTATGTGACATGTCATATGCTCTCTCTCTATAATCTACTAATATGGTGATTTACATGGCGTATTCTGAGGTTGATCCATCCTTGAATTCTGGATAAACTCCACCTGATCAAGTACAGTTCATATAATGATTGAGCAGCTTCCTCTCATTTTCTATTTTCTGTAGCAATTTGAGAAGTAAGAACAGACAGTTTGCTGATGTTTGAAGGAACTCAACCAGTGGAACCATTAGAAAGAACCCTTTGGGAGGAAAGGTCTTTGGCTACCGTTTCAACTTACTTAATGCTTCTAGATCTCTTCAGGTTTTCTATTTCTTCACATGCCAATGTTGATGCTATTTTCAAAATCATCTCCCAACATTTAAAAATTAAGAAAATTCATAAAATCCAAATTTTTGGCTTTCCTTTGAAAAAAGAAAATAAAAAGAAAAGTCTGGCAACACAGGGACTTTGTAATCCCAAAGCAAGAATTCAGCTCACCCTCACTTTGGAAGGAGCATGACCCTCTCCAATCTGCCACAATTCCCAAGGACTCCACGTTTTCCACTTAATTCCTGAACCCCCAGGATCCCGAGTTTGCAACCCTTCCCTAAGGGGCTCACTATTGAGCAGGGGTGACAGATGCTTATGTGGGGTGATGTCACAGGGGGTGGAGTCATCCCCATGACAGATGCTTCCTGGCTGTCACCTCATCATATCTGGTACAAGTCCCAAACTTGCCTGGAGGGACCCAGGGGACTGAGTCTCTGAAGAGTTAACCCATCTGTAAAATGGGCACAGTAACACACTCAGCTGCACTACATGAGGCTTGTGAAGCACTCGGCAGAATAAGGGGCTCCCACGTTCAGCAGCTGCTGTCATAGTTTCTGCTGGTTCCAAACCCCATGCAGCCACTCCCCCAGTGCTGGTAGAAGGGTCACACATGTCCCAGAATCCCCCAGGAGTGATGTAAATGGAGCAGCCTGAGCCCCAATCTCAGCCAGTCTCACCACCGTTCTAGCTTTTCATTCCTTTTTATTGGCTTACATTGCTAATATATTGTGGAACTGCTGCAGCCGGAGGTAGCCTGACAGGTAAACACCTCCCTGCCCTCACCCATGCAAAGAAACCTGCTGAAGCAAACAGGTTCGGCCAGTTCTCAGGGCTGAGGCCACCTGAGAGGGACAGCAGAAAGGGTGGGTGCCCACAGCCCCTCAAAGCTGCACCTCAGGCCTGGGCACCAGGTGCCTGCCAAGGTTGGGGATGCAGCCAGAAGCGCAGTGAGGTCGGGGGTTGCAGCAAGGCCCGCCCCCCTCCGCACCACACAGGGCCTCCCATTCCCTCCTCCTGCTCCAACAATCTGCATTTCTGCATCTTAGAAATGTCTGCCTGAGGCTAAAAAAAAAAATAAAGAATTTTGTGACTTTTAAACAAAAGCACCATGACATTGACCTGGGAGAACATGAATGTGCCAGGATTGTATCCAGTCATAAAGACGGCAAACTGAGTTATTAGCACTTCCAACATTTCCGATCTTTATTTTTTTTTTTTAACTCTCTATTTTGAAAATCTTTGAACCTTCCTAGGGATGGAAGGGGGATGCCAGAGCCAGGACATGGGTTGTTACTCCCCCTCCCATGATGTCAAAGAGCAGAACACACAGAGGCACATATGCACCAACAGTAGGTCTGCAGAGAATGTACATATGTGTATTGACAAGGAGCAGACGGGAATGACGAGTGAAGAAAACAGAACATTTACAAAAAAGGACCTCGCTGAAGGCAGAACACTTGTTCCAGTGCATACTAATATGTTTTTCTGACTTCTCATGTTTTTCAACACGATGCTGTCCAGGGGGAAAGTGCGGCTTGCTCAGTGTCCGTCCTCCTTTAAAAGTGGTTCTGAAATACCTAGACATGCTGCCCTCACTGGGGAAGAATCTCTCTCCATTGATGATTTAAACCTTAGGTCAACATTATTTAAGGAAATGAAGTGGCCTAAACCCCTGGGCAGACCCTGGGTGCTGGCATCATGGTCCTATCTCTTCTGTCCCCACCCACGACCCAGGGTTCCCGTCTGCTGGGATCCCAGCACCCCAGACACAGCATCCTGGCTTGTGTTTAGCCTCTTCCACTGTTTAGGTGAAGGCTTGTTCCGTGTCTCTGTTGACTCCAAGTTTCCAAATAATTCTCTCTAAATAGCAATAAGTAAGTCCTGGCCGTCATGGAAAGCAGAGCTCCTGCTCCCAGCTGGGGCATCAACAGCACGGTGTTCACAAACCCCTGGGGACCCTCAGCCACACTCTTGACTATGAGTCTGGTTCCTAATCACAAATGTGTGGTAACAACAATTCTCTCCTTGGCCAAACTTTAGTCAGGTTCCAGAACCTTCTTCTAGGCCCAACTGTGCTTCCTTGTAAAATAATCCTGCCAAATCAGTTCAGCCAGAACTGATCACCCACTATGATCAATATCTGATCATCTTTGGTATCTGATCATCCTCAGTGTCTGATCAGGCTCCTCATCCCCACCACCCCACGGGGGACGTCTGGTCACCCTGGCCTGTCTTCAGCAAGAATCCTGTTGGGTCAGTGTAACCAGAACTCCCCAACCCTTGGTATTTCCTCTCACTCATTTTCCATCCACTGCCACTTGGGTGGAAATTCTCATGTTCTCATCTCATATTCGGAGGCAAGCCCAAGCTCTTTCCTCCACTTCAAGACCCCATTGCAGTGGTCCCTGTACCTAGTGCAATGGTCCAGAACGAAGTCTTCCATACCATGCTTTAACACACATCACTGAATAACGTTTTCTTGGCATTGGAGAGAGAAGCACGTGAATGGCCAGGGTTCAGGGTTTGGAATGAATCTATGGAATCTCAGAAGGGAGGTACAAGCCAAGTGTCCACTCCACCCTGTGGATCTAGGGAAGGAGGTGGAGGATGGCAAATTCCTTCTGTACATTCTTGGGCTTCCAACGAGAATCGCCAATCCATGCCTCTGGCCATGGTGTCCAGTCCTGGATGTTCACAGTATCTCCAGATACCCAGGCCAGCCCTGAGCTTCTGAATCAGAATCCACTTTGGGTGGAGACCAGCACCTTCAGGTTTAGGTTGGCAAAAGCAAACTTTTACCTTAAAAATATGCATGCTGGCCAGGCACGGTGGCTCACGCCTGTAATCTCAGCACTTTGGGAGGCTAAGGCGAGCAGATCACCTGAGGTCAGGAGTTTGAGACCAGCCTGGCCAACATAGGGAAACCCCATCTCTACTAAAAATACAAAAATTTGCCGGGTGTGGTGACATGTGCCTGTAATCCCAGCTATTCAGGAGACTGAGGCAGGAGAATCACTGGAATTCGGGAGGTGGGGGTTGCACTGAGCAAGATCGTGCCACTGCACTCCAGCCTAGACAACAGAGCAAGATTCCATCTCAAAAAGAAAAAAAAAAAAGTGCATGCTCTTTCAATGGGTTTTTTTCCTCTAGCATTTCCTCTATAGAAGCAACTTTAAAAATACATAAGATGTGGCTAGCAGGCTGTTTATCACAGAGCTGCTTGTAGCCATGAAGGTTTGAAATATGCAATAGTTGGTGATTGGTTAATTAAGTTACAGAATTGAATACAAGGAGGTATTTAAACACAGTGATGTGGAGACACATCCACGGAGATTGGATGATGGTCACTATAGGTCATTAAATTTAAAAATGGGTCATAAGGCAAAATCTGATTGAACTGCAAGGGAAACAGACAAATGCACTATTATAGTTTAAGACTTTAACGCCCCCTCAGCTAGTTATTGACAGATCCAGCAGGCAGAAAATCAGTAATCTAGTTTGAAAAATTACACACAGGAAATAAAAAAAGAGAATCAGTAAGAACATAGATGAACTGAGTATCATCAGTTAATAGGATCTAACTGACATTTACAGACTTCATCAAACAAGAGCAGGCCACACATTCTTCTCAGGCTCACATGAAACATTTACCAAGAAAGAAAACATTCTGGGTCATAAAATATCCCTGAACAAATGTAAAAGAACAGAAATCATACAGTGCATGCTCTCACACCAGAAGGGAATTAAACTAGAAGTCAGTAACAGAAAGATAGATAGGAAATCCCAAAATATTTGTTGATTAACTAACATACTTCTAAATAACATATGGGTCAAACAAGAAGGCTCAAGAGGAGATGAAAAACAATTTGAATCAAATGAAAATGAAAATAGAGCTTACCATAAAGTGTGGGAGGTAGCAAAAGCAAAGTTTAGAGGGAAATCTATAGCAATTGAAAGCAGACATTAGGAAAAGATCCAAAATCAACAACCTAAGCTTCCATCTAGGGAAACTACAACAAGAAGAGGAAATTAAATCCAAAGCAACAAAAAGAAAAGTAAGAATAAATATTAAGACAGAAATAAATGGAATTGAAAATGGGAAAATACTAGAGAAAATCAATGCAGCCAAAGCATCTCTAACTTCAGAAATGAAAGAAGGGACATCACTACAGGTCCCATGGACAAGGGGCATCACTACAGGTCCTATGGACAAGGGACATCACTACAGGTCCTATGGACAAGGGGCATCACTACAGGTCCTATCGACAAGGGACATCACTACAGGTCCTATGGACAAGGGGCATCACTATGGGTCCTATGGACATTAAAAATAAAGTAATACTATGAAAAACTCTATGAGACCAGGCACGGTGGCTCACTTCTGTAATCTTAGCACTTTGGAAGGCTGAGGCAGGCAGATCACCTGAGGTCAGGAGTTTGAGACCAGTCTGACCAACATGGTGAAACCCCATCTCTAGTAAAAAACACAAAAAATTAGCCGGGCATGGTGGCAGGCACCTGTAATCCCAGCTACAGGGGAGGCTGAGGCAGAAGAATTGCTTGAACCTGGGAAGCAGAGGTAGCAGTGAGCCTCGATCATGCCATTGCACTCCAGACTGGGTGACAAGAGTGAAATCCATCTCAAAAAAAAAAAAAGAAAAGAAAAGAAAAAGAAAAGCTCTATGATTACACATTTGATAACTTAGATAAAATGGGCCAGTTCCTTGAAATACACAATCTACTAAAATTCACACAAGAAGCAATAGACAATCTGAACAAGTTTGTATCTATTAAAGAAGTTGAATCAGTGATTATTAACCTTCCAAAACAAAAAGCATCAACCCCAGGCTAGGCACAGCAGCTCACACCTGTAATCCTAGCACTTTTAGAGGCTGAGGCAGGAAGATCACTTGAGGCCAGGCATTCGAGAGCAACCTGGGCAACATAGAAATACCTCATCTCTACTAAAAATTAAAAAAAAAAAAAAAAATTTAATCAGGCCTGGTAGTGCACACCTGTAGTCCCAGCTACGTGGGAGGCTGAGGCCAGAAAATCACTTGAGTCCAGGAGTTGGGAATTGCAGTGAGCTATGATTGTTCCACTGCACTCCAGCCTGGATGACAGAGAGAGGCATTGTCTCTTAGAAACAAAAAACAAAAATAAAAACAAAAAAGCACTAAGCACAGATGTGTTCATTAGTTATTTCTACCAAATATTTAGGAAGAAATAATACCAATTCTCTACAACAGCTTTCAGAAAATAGAAGCAGATGAAACACTTCCTAAATAATTCTATGAGGACAGTTTTAACACGAAAACAAAATAAAGACAGTACAAGAAAGAAAAAATAGAGCGCAAACATCTCTCATGAACATAGATGCAAAATTTTCAACGAAGTATTCACAAATTGAATCTCACAATGCATAGAAAGAATTATATAACATGGACAAGCGGGATTTATTCCAGGCATATACGAGGATGACAGAATGTTTGAAAAATCAATTACCAGCCAGGCACGGTGATGCATGCCTGTAATCCCAGCACTGTGGGAGGCTGAGGTGGGTGGATCACCTGAGGTCAGGAGTTTGAGACCAGCCTGGCTAACACGGTGAAACCCCATCTCTACTAAAAATACAAAAATTAGCCTGGCATGGTGGCACACGCCTATAATCCCAGCTACTCGGGAGGCTGAGTCAGGAGAGTCACTTGAACCCGGGAGGTGGAAGTTCCAGTGAGCTGAGATTATACCACTGCACTCCAGCCTGGGTGACAGAGTGAGACTCCATCTCTCAAAATAAATAAATAATCAATTAACATGATCCACCACATCTACAAGCTGAAGAAAGAAAACCATATGATCATACCAATAGATGCAGACAAAGCATTGTCTAATACCCATTCATGATTTAAAAAATAATTTTAGCAAACTAGGATTATAGGGGAACATTATACTTCATGATGAGAACTCAAGGCTTTCCTGCTAAGATCAGGAACAAAGTAAGGATGTCCTTCTCACCACTCCTATTCAGTATCAATACCGGAAGTCCTAGCTAACATAGTAAGACAAGAAAAGGAAATAAAAGGCATACAGATTGGGAAGGAAGAAATAAAACTGTCTTTCTTCACAGATGACATGATTGTTTATGTAGAAAATCCAAAAGAATCAACAAAAAACAAACCAAAAACCCTCCTGAAACTTATAAGTAATTATAGCAAGTTTACAGGATACAAGGTTAATATACAAAAGCCAGTTGCCTTCCTATGGAAGCAATCAACAGTTAAAATTGGAAATTAAAACCACAACACTATTTATATTGGCACCAGAAAAGAGAAATAGTTAGAAACCTAACAGAATATACGAAAGATATATATGAGGAAAACTACAAAACCACTCTGCTGAAAGGAACCAAAGATCTAAATAAATGAGGAGATATTCTATGTTCATGAATAGAAAGACTCAATATTGTCAAAATGTCAGTTCTTTCCAATTTCTCAACAGATTCAACTCAATCCCAATCAAAATCCCAGAAAGTTATTTTGTGCACATCAACAAACTGATTCTAAAGCTTATACGGAAAGGCAAAAGACCTGGAATAACAATCACAATATTTTTTTTAAAAGACTTCAACTTCAAGATTTCCTATAAAGCTGTAGTCATCAAGACAGCATGATACGGATGAAAAAACACACAAATAAATCAATATAACAGAACAGACAGCCCAAAAGTAGATCCACACAAATAGAGTGAGCCATTCTTTAACATAAGAGCAAAAGCAAACTAACAAAGAAAGGAAAATCTCTTTAACAATGCTAGAACAACTGGATACCCACAGGAGGGGGGCAGATCTAGATACAGACCTTACAGAAAGCTAATTCAAAATGGATCTCAGACCTAACTAAATACAATAAAACTTCTAGAAGACAACGTAGGAGAAAATCTTGATTACCTCAAGTTCGGTGACAACTACATTTATTTTTCCTTTATTTAGCAATGGATCTCACACAATATTGCCCAGGTTGGTCTCAAACGTCTGGGCTCAAGCAATCCTCCCACCTCAGCCTCCCAAAGTGCTGAGATTACAGGCATGAGCCACTACACCTGGCCTTGGTGACAACTTTTTAAATACAACATCAAAAGTACAATCTATGAAACAAACAAACAAAAAAATAAGCACCACGTTTGCTGTACAGCCTGCAGAACCGTGAGCCAATTAGACCAATCTTATACATTATCCAGCCTCAGGTATTTCTTTATAGCCATGCAACTGACTAATACAGTGGTACACTCAGATTTCCCTAAATAAATAGGCAGCTGCAGTAAATGGAAATTCACGCACCACAGTGTGGCCAGCACGGGGCATAGAGGGTGGCCTGGGAATCATGGTACATTTTATATATATATATACACACACACACACACACACACACATATATATATATGTTTGCCCATGGAGTAGAATGAATAGTGTAGTCTCCGATTTTTCTTATGATTGGCATGTATTACTTTCGTAATTAGAAAAAAATTAATCTGGCTGGGCACGGTGCCTCACACCTGTAATCCCAGCACTTTGGGAGGCCGAGAGGCAGGTGGATCATTTGAGGTCAGGAGTTCGAGACCAGCCTGACCAACACAGTGAAACCATGTCTCTAATAAAATTAAAAAAAAAAAAAAAAGCCGGGTGTGGTGGTACACGACTGTAATCTCAGTTACTCGGGAGGCTGAGGCAGGAGAATCACTTGAACCCAGGACAGGGAGGTTGCAGTGAGCCAAGATTGTGCCACTGCACTCCAAACTGGGTGACAGTGAGACTCCATTTCAAAAGAAAAAAAAAAAAGAAGAAGAAGAAGAAGAAGGAAAAGAAAAGAAAAAAATCTGATCTTGGAGAAAAAAAAAAAAAAAGGAAAGGTAAAGCAAACTTTTTTTTTTTTTAAAGACAGGGTCTCTGTCACCTAGGCTGCATTCCAGCGGCGTGATCATAGCTCACTGCAGTCTTGACCTCCTAGGCACAAGCGGTCCTCCCGCCTCAGCCTCTCAAGTAGCTGGGACTACAGGTACAGCATGATGTTCAGCTCATTTTTTATTGATTGACTGATTGATTGATTGATTGATTGATTGAGATGGAGCCTCACTCTGTCGCCAGGCAGGAGTGCAGTGGCATGATCCCGGCTCACTGCAAGCTCCACCTCCCAGGTTCAAGCGATTCTCCTGCCTCAGCCTCCCGAATAGCTGGGACTACAGGCACCCACCACCACACCCAGCTAATTTTTGTATTTTTAGTAGAGACAGGGTTTCACCGTGTTGGCTAGGATGGTCTCGATCTCCTGACCTCGTGATCCGCCCACCTCGGCCTCCCAAAGCGCTGGGATTACAGGCATTTTTATTTATTTGTAGAGATGGGGTCTCGTTACATTGCCCAGGCTGGTCTGAAACTCCTGGGCTTAAGCAATCATCCCGCCTCAGCCTCTCAAAGTGCTGGAATTCCAGGCATGAGCCACAGGATCTGGCCCCAAAAGATAACATTTTAATCAGCACTGGCAGAGGGCAGCGGCGGGAGCCAAGGGATCTGGGGTTCACTAAGAGCTCACGGCGGGTTTTGAGGGCTTCACTCTACCTGGAACTTTTACAACACCCATTTTACAGACAGGACACTGAGGCCAAGACTAAGTCATGACTCCCCCACGCCCGAGAATGCACAAATGACAGAGCCAGGTGCGGACCCAGGGGGTCAGACACCAACGGCCAACCCCACCTGACACTCTACATGGCTGACCCCCAATCCATCAGGAGTGAAAGGCCAAATATCACACCATCCGGGGCACCCCAGTACTGAGCTTGACAGCAGAGGGCACTTCCAATCGTCCCTTCCTAAGGAGGGCACCAATACCCCCCAGGGTGGGCAGGGGCTCAGGTGCTCTCCATCCAGAGCTCCCCACCCAGCTCACGCCCGCCCTCCCTGGGCAGTGGGGGAGGAGGTGAGCACCCACCACTCAGGCTCAGGCAGCCTGGAAGATCCAGGCCACGACCACCAACACTCAACTCCACTCGGCCCTCACCGGTATTTTCCGAAGTCCCGCTACGTATAGGCAGGTCTGTGCTGGGCGCCAGGTCACCGGGAAACGGGGCACACACAGCCCCGGTCTCATAAAGGTACCGGGAAAATGGGTGAACACCGAATGGGTGGGACCCTTCTGACTGTCAGTCACTCATTGAACAAACACAGGCCGAGGCCCCATCACAGGGGGACAGCGGTAGGGGGAGTGGGACCAAAGACCCCCCAGACTCATCTCCCCAAAGACCATGCGGAGGGACCCGTACCGCCTCATAACCAGCAATCCGTGGCCACGCGGCTTCCTGGGCTCGGGTCACGTCAGGCACCCCTGGGACCTGGAGCTCGAAGGGACCAGTCGCTCACTCAGGCCCAGGAAAACCGCACAGCTGGGGGGCTGTCGGGATTGAACTTGGGTCAGGCCAGCCAGGCGATGGCGGGCAAAGCAGGCCTACTCTCCAGACCTCAGTGTCTCAGGTGCACAGTGGGGCAACCCCGCCTGAGCCGGGCAGAGTTGGCAGAGCCCACGGCCTTGTCCATTTCACCCCCCTGACCATCTCCCTCCCTCGCCTTTTCCAAGAAATCCTCTGAAATTCCTCGCCCACCCCCAAGTCAGGCTCAGGGACCCCCCAGGTCAGGCCCAAGGACCCCCCAAGTCAGGCTCAAGGACCCCTCAGGGATCGTCGGGCACGGGGTGGAGGTGCTCGCTCTGCAGCCCACGGCAGGCACTCATGTTCTGACTCCAAGGTGCTTGCAATGTCCTGTGAGCCCGTGCCGCCTCGCCACGGCGGGAAGCCATCGCTACACCGCTGGTGTGTCGGATGTTACAGCTGACGGTGACAGAACCCGTTCGGTGCAGAAGATGAGAGGCCCTGGAGGGATTCCCAAGTCTGGCTGCCTTCCTCAGCCATCGCCTCCCAGGACAGGGCACATTTTCCAGAGTGAAAGGCACCGTGCTCATGGTGCAGCCACAGGATTCCAGGCAGCCGGTGCCACCACAGCCCTCAGACCCTGGCTTCCAAGCACGAGGGCTGGAAAACGCCGCAGGAGCTGGACCGCAGCCCCTCAGGGCGCCACCACCCCAGGGCTGGAAAACGCCGCAGGAGTGGGGCTCTGTGGGCTGCAACACGTGTTTTCTTTCCACTGCTGCTGCTTCAAAGCACAGGCCAGGCCTTGGAAGTGGAGTGTAGTGGAAGAGTCGGGCACACCCCCACCTCCCCCTGCCAGGACCAGGGCACACCTCCACCTCCCCCTGCCAGGACCAGGGCACTTGAAAGGTGTGGAGGGGGCTGGGCCAGGCCAGACGAAGGTGACCGTGGCTCCCAACAGGTGAGCAGCTGAGATGTACCTGTGGGCTCGGTCAGCCCCGTCGGAGAGGCAGACCCTCAGGGAGGTGGTCCTGTTGTCAAAACTGGCCGGCCGGAAGCTGGAAAACAGAGGCCCAAACCGCACCTGTGCTGGCAGGTGGCAGGGAGTCAGCGGGCGGGTGGCAGGCGGGCAACGGGCAGGGGCTGGGGTCCTGGCTGGGGGTGCAAGGTCAGCCTGCATCTGAGGCCTGTGGGTACCCAGGGGGTGGCCTATCCCATTGCCCTGGGGGTCCCACGGCTCCCTGTACAAACTCAGATGCACTTGATTTTGTTATTATTGTTTTAATTTGGTCTGAACCTTTGTTCTAAGGGAACAGACATAGCTTTCCAAAGGCCAGACGGGTGAGGCTGGCCCCGGGGGGGACCAAATGACTCCCTCCTGGCCTCACTGCCAGGCTCATGGTAAAGGCGCCCAGGGAATAAGCCTCAGGCACTGCGTCCCCAGAGCTGGAGGCTCCCTCAGGGCCAAGGAGACAGACAGGGATTGCAAACTCAGCCACCCACGGGCCCAGCCAGGTGCAGGGATGGGGAGCACAACCCCTGTCTGCAGGGCCCACGAGTGTGACCTTCCAGCTTTCAAATAAGATGGACACCCAGAAACTCCCCTACTCCCCTGTTTCCACATAGTGCTTGTGGCTTATTTGGAATTTTTCTTTGAGACAGAGTCTCGCTCTGTCACCCAGGCTGGAGTGCAGTGGCACAATCTCAGCTCACTGCAACCTCCACCTCCTGGTTCAAGCAATTCTCCTGTCTCGGCCTCCCAAGTAGCTGGGATTACAGGCACCCCCACCAATCGCGGCTAATTTTTGTATTTTTGTTGTTGTTGTTGTTGTTGTTTGTTTTTGTTTTTGTTTTTGAGACGGAGTCTCGCTGTGTCGCCCAGGCTGGAGTGCAGTGGCCGGATCTCAGCTCACTGCAAGCTCTGCCTCCCGGGTTTTTACGCCATTCTCCTGCCTCAGCCTCCCGAGTAGCTGGGACTACAGGCGCCCGCCACCTCGCCCGGCTAGTTTTTTGTATTTTTTAGTAGAGACGGGGTTTCACCGTGTTAGCCAGGATGGTCTCGAACTCCTGACCTCGTGATCCGCCCGTCTCGGCCTCCCAAAGTGCTGGGATTACAGGCTTGAGCCACCGCGCCCGGCCAATTTTTGTATTTTTAGTAGAGACGAGGTTTCACCGTGTTGGCCAAGCTGGTCTCAAACTCCTGACCTCAAGTGATCCGCCCACCTTGGCCGCCCGAAGTGCTGGGATGACAGGCGTGAGCCGCTGCGCCGGCTTGATTCAAACTGGTTTTCAAGAGCAGTTGTTCAAACAACAAGATGGAAGGTAAGAGCGGCCAGCAGCGGACAGCGGCCCACCTCTTGCCATGCCACGCCATAGGCCTTACAGATATAGCACCTCAGGCCCAGAGAGGGATGGTCGCCAGCCCAACGCCACTCAGCACCTAACCTGGGAAGACTCAGGAAGGAAAACAGGCAGAAGTCGGTCACCTTGGCCAGGCCAGTTCCAGGGTCAGTAAGCAGCCAGACAGAAGCCAGTCTCGGCCGGGTGCGGTGGCTCAAGCCTGTAATCCCAGCACTTTGGGAGGTCGAGACGGGCGGATCACAAGGTCAGGAGATCGAGACCATCCTGGCGAACCCGGTGAAGCCCCGTCTCTACTAAAAAAAAATACAAAAAACTAGCCGGGCGAGGTGGCCGGCGCCTGTAGTCCCAGCTACTCAGGAGGCTGAGGCAGGAGAATGGCGTGAACCCGGGAGGCGGAGCTTGCAGTGAGCTGAGATCCGGCCACTGCACTCCAGCCTGGGTGACAGAGCAAGACCCCGTCTCAAAAAAAAAAAAAAAAAAAAAAAAAAAGAAGCCAGTCTCACGGCCTGGCACACACAGCCCAAGGGGAAGAAAACACGGCCCCGCAAAGGTGTTGCATGGAAAAGCTGGGGCACGGCATGCAGGCCCACCACGCAAACCCAGTCCACTGTCCTCCGAGCACACCAGGGGGTCCTGTGAGACTCCAAAATAAGGGGGATGCCAGAGGCGATGACTCAACGCCTGTCATCCCCGCACTTTGGGAGTCTGAGGCAGAGGTTTGCTTGAGCCCAGGAGTTCCAGACCATCCTGGCCAACAGAGAGAGACCCCCATCTCTAAAGAAAAAAAAATTAGAAATTAGGCAGACGTGGTGCCACACGCCTGTAGTCCCAGCTACTCGGGAGGCTGAGGTGGGAGGATTGGTTGAGCCCAGGAGGTCAAGGCTGCAGTGAGCTGTGATGGTCCCACTGCACTCCAGCCTGGGCCACAGACAAAGACTCTGTCTCAAAAGAAAAGCAGCGGGAGAAGAGCACCTTTGTCCTGAGCTAGAAAAATCTCCAGGAGAAACTGTAAAGAGAAAAAGGCAATTGGCAGAGCCGTGTGTATCGCGCCCCCAGGAAGACCAAGCTCACGTGTGAGCCAGCGTCTCCATGTGACCCTCCTGAGCACACGGAATGAGCCTGGGGGGAGCAGGTGCCGGCCAGGGTCTGTTTATCTCTCTCCACCTTGTCTGTGTGAACCCTGTGTCTCTGTTTCCTCATTAAAAATCATTCCTTTTAAACACTGTGAAATTGTGCCAGACACCTTGCAGCTCGGTCCCGCAGAAGGTGCGCGTCTACTCAACTTCAAGGAGCGTGAAGACCACCCGCCTCGCCGTGGCCAGCACTGGCTTCGCAGAGACCCGGACTCTAGACGAATCCTCCTGCTGCTGTCTCGCCCGTCCACTGCCCTCCCCCAACACACAGCCCCCCGAGCTGCAGGGTCCACCGGGCGTCTTCCCACTGTCCCTGGCTCGGGTCAGGACGGCCACTGCGTCTGAAGACCGCCAGTGTTCCCCCCGCCGGGTCATGGCACTGATGCTTCCAGGAGCGATTCTCATCTGTGGGGACTCCCCTGTGTTCCAAGCACGCTGCTGGGTGGGGCTGCCTTGGTATGGACAGACCCAGGCCTTCAGGACACGGTGGCCCTCATGACGCTGCCACGTGTCTGTTCTGCAGGGCACAGGGCGAGGCTGAGCTCCCTCCGGTTCTTCCTCACACAGAAATGCCACGGAGGCTGCACTCTCTACCGGATGTTCCCAAGCCCCCGGCACTGCCAGTCACACATGATACAAGCTACAGAGCCATCAGGAGGATTCCACGGACCACACCCACAACAGGGCTATGTGCCCAGCCACAGGCACAGCCTCAAGGAACCTCTGACGGCCAGCACCCATCAGCTGTCCCGAGCCTGGGGCCGTCCAGTGCCTGTCCGGGAAGCAGACACCAGGTCCTGGCCGGCTCCGACGCCCGCCTGCCTGCCTGCCGGGTGAGCTCGGGCAAGCCTCCACTTTCTCCTCTAAATCACAGGCAGAAGGAAGCCAGGCACGCGGTCGTAGTGAGATCAGCTCCACGGAGTCAGGTTGTACCAATGCCACGCGTGTGAATTCATTCTCTGCTCCCACCGCTGCTCCGACTCTGGAATACGCTCAAAACCCCTTCACACTGTCAAAATCCTCCCCCAGATATCGCTATAAACAGCAAAGACGTGATCTCCAGGACGTGATGTCAAATGAAAAACGCCAAGTGGAGAAAAGTGTGTCTCGGGTGCACATGTCTAAGGCAGGAGGGGCTGTGACTCTACGTGAGTATTTGCTTATTTAAACCACGCATAGGCAAATCGATACAGAAAATATTAAAATAGTAACCCACAGGTGAAAGGGAGGGGCTCTGTGTACAGGAGACAGGACCCAGGGAGACAGCAAGACGACTGTAATATCCCACGACTTGGGAGCCGTATTAGTATTTTATGTAATGATACAAACCAAATTCAGATTTAAAAAGTAATACAGGCTGGGTGTGGTGGCTCACACCTGTAATTCCAACATTTTGGGAGGCCGAGGCGGGAGGATCACTTGAGGCCAGGAGTTCAAGACCAGCCTGGGCAATACAGCTAGACCCCATCTCTACAACAAATTTAAAAATTAGCTGGGTGTGGCGGTGCCTGCCTGTAGTCCTGATTTTATTAAGCTCAGACCCAGCTGAAGGCTGGGACGCAGGTCAGGCCTGCCTGGCCTCCCAGGTTCCTGAGGGGCTTTAAACGAGCTGCCCACCTTGGAAAAAGTCGGGGAGGGGAGCAGCGAGGACACAGCTCCTGTTCACGGTCTTCCCAGCAAAAGCAAGGAGACCGTATGAAATCACAGGAAACAGGCTAACCTGAGACCCTGTAAACTACCTGCCTTGGGCTCCTCAGGGATTTGAACCAGGCACAGTGGTTCACACCTGTAATCGCAGCACTTTGGGAGACTAAGGCAGGGAAACTGCCTGAGCCCAGGAGTTCGAGACCAGCCTGGGCAACAGAGTGAGACCCTATCTCTAAAAAAAGAAAAAAAAATTTTTTTTTTGAGACAGAGTCTAGTTCTGTCGCCCAGGCTGGAGTGCAGTGGTACAAACTTGGCTCACCGGAACCTTCGCCTCCCAGGTTCAAGCAATTCTCCTGCCTCAGCACCCCCAGTAGCTGGGACTACAGGCATGCACCACCATGCCTGGCTAATTTTTGTATTTTTAGTACAGATGGGGTTTCACTGTGCTGGCCAGGCTGGTCTCAAACTCCTGACCTTGTGATCTGCCTGCCTCGGCCTCCCAAAGTACTGGGATTACAGATGTGAGCCACCACACCCGGCCCAAAAAAAATATTTTTTTAAAACTTAGCCAGATGCAGTGGCTTAGCTACTCAGGAGGCCGAGGCGGGAGGATCACTTGAGTCCAGGAGGCTGGGGATGCAGTGAGCTGTGATCTCATGACTGCACTCCAGCCTGGGCAACAGAGCAAGACCCTGTCTCCAAAAAAAAAAAAAAAAAAAACTGGGACAGAGTTTGAACCTGGGTGGGGGTCAGCAGCTCAGGGTGCTTCGTGCAGGGTGAGTTCTGTGCCTGTGATGATTTTCCTGCTTGTTCTTAGGAGACACGCACTGAAGCATTTAAGGCGTGGGGTCCTGGTGTCTGCAACCTACTTTCTCTTTTTTTTTTAAGATGGAGTCTCGCTCTGTCACCCAGGCTGGAGCGCAATGGCGCAATCCTGGCTCACTGCAACCTCCACCTTCGGGATTCCAGCGATTCCCCTGCCTTAGCCTCCCAAGTAGCTGGGATTACAGGCACCTGCCACCATGTCTGGCTAATTTTTGCGTTTTTAGTAGAGACGGGGTTTCACCGTGTTGGCCAGGCTGGTCTCGAACTCCTGACCTCAAGCGATCCACCTGCCTCAGCCTCCCAAAGTGCTGGGATCACAGGCGTGAGCCACTGTGCCTGGCCTGCGACTTACTTTCAAACGACACAAATAATAAAAAGAGTAAAAATAACAGTATGTAAATGTAGAAGACAGAAAGAATTGAGGAAGCAAATGCAGCACAAATATGTCCCGAAATGTTGAGTGGTGCGGGAAAGGGTACACAGGGCTTCACGATACTCTCCTTCCAACACTTCTGTGTGAACTGTCTTCAAAGTAAAATTTAAAACAATAGATAAAATTAGGAGATTTCATCAAAAAAAAAATGGACTTTCAGCTTCTTCGGAAAAATTAAGATCTGACACCCTGGGACTCACATTCCACAGACTGGAAACCAGCTGGGCAGGGGTCTCTGTGGGCCCCAAGGCCCAGCCCTCACCCGGCAGCTTCTGCATCTCGGGACCAGCCTGGCGCTAAACGTTTCGGATCTGGGCCAGATGTCATCTTGGTGCCCAGGTGGGCTCTGGCATCGCTGCTCTGAAAACAGGGGCCGGAGCAGCAGGCCTGGGCCACAGAGCCTCGGAAGGATCTGAGTGGACAGCAACCTGCCTGCACCCCCGGGGCTCAGGGAGCACCCCCAACACCGATTCCACAGTCCTTTCCCAGCAGACACACAGCTGCGACCCGAGGGCCCCTTGGCAGCCCCAGGCCTCTCCCCAGGGCACTGGAATGCAGGCCTGGAGCCCGGAAGGCTTGGGACTCCTTCACTGCCTCCCAGGCCCTCCCAGACTTTATCCTGTGAACAGCTTAGAAAAAAAGGGCTTCTCCCTCCATGATGGCTGCAGGACTGTCTTTGAGCAGGGGAGAGAAGGCACAGCGAGGGAGATGGGAAGACAGGTTTTCTGGAGCTCAGTGCAAAGGTAAGGAGGTGAATGAGCTTTGGAGCCCAGAGTCTAGGTCCAAATCACAGCCCCGACACTGACTAGCTGGATGATTTCAGCAGGTCACTTAATTGCCAAGCCTCAGTTTCCCCATCTGTGAAACAGCGCTACGGACAGCACGTTCACAAAGATGGTAAAAGTGCCAGCACGAGGCGGGGCGCGGTGGCTCATGCCTGTAATCCCAGTACTTTGGGAGGCTGAGGCGGGCAGATCAAAGGGTCAGGAGTTCGAGACCAGCCTGACCAACAGTGAAACCCTGTCTGTACTAAAAATACAAAAAATTAGCTGGGCGTGGTGGTGGGCACCTGTAATCCCAGCTACTAGGGAGGCTGAGGCAGGAGAATCGCTTGAACCTGGGAGGCAGAGGTTGCAGTGAGCCGAGATCACGCCATTGTCCTCTAGCCAGAGCAACAGTGCAAGACTCCATCTCAAAAAAAAAAAAAAAAGAAAAAAGTACCAGCATGGCACCCGCATGTCCTCCACCAGCCGCACCCGCACGTCCTCCACCAGCACAGTGCCCGTACGTCCTCCACTGGACTGTGCCCACTGTGCCCAGCGGATGCCGGGGCTCCTCCACCAAGGATGGGGGGTTTCCTGCCAGCCCTGCCAACGAGGGCTGGTCCTGGGGCCCCTCCTACCCCACCCAGAATGGTCCTTTCTCACAGCCAACGCTCTGCCTCTCTCAACTGCTGGAGCACAGTGACCCCAGGTGGCCAGCACCTCCCCAGCCCATGGTCACTGTGCAGACAGCAGCCCGGACACAAGCATTTTCATCCTCACAGAGGCTGTGCTGTACAAGTCTGCTGGGGAGGGGGCCAGCAGGACCTGATGGTCAGCCCGTCTCTCTCTGTCTCTGCACCTGCATGCCCCTCCCTCCCGGGTAAGGAATGGGCATCGCGTGTCAAACTCCCTGCTATCAAGAGCAGCTCCCGGGGGTCTGCGACTGCCCCAACAGCTGTGACCCCCAAACCCCGGCGAGTGTGAAAGAACAACCATGGGGGAGGGCCAGGTGCTGAAGGTGGGGTGGGGAGCGCCAGGACGGGCCAAGCTCCGGGACCAGTCAGAAACCTTGGAGGAGGTGAGGTGTGGTAGCTCATGCCCAATCCCAGCACTCTGGGAGGCTAAGGCAGGGGGACTGTTTGAGCTTAGACCAGCCTGGGCAACAGGGCGAAACCCCATCTCTACAAAAACATACAAAAATTAGCCGAGCCTGGTGGTGGCACCTGTAGTCCCAGCTCCTCGGGAGGCTGAGGCGGGAGAACTGCCTGAGCTTGGGAGGCGGAGGTCTGGCCTACACCCGTCTCTAACTAAAAATACAAAAATTAGCCAAGCCTGGTGGTGCACCTGTAATCCCAGTGACTCGGGAGGCTGAGGCGAGAGAACTGCTTGAGCTTGGGAGGCGGAGGTCTGGCCTACACCCATCTCTAACTAAAAATACAAAAATTAGCCAAGCCTGGTGGTGCACCTGTAATCCCAGCGACTCGGGAGGCTCAGGCGGGAGAATCGCTTGAACCTGGGAGGCGGAGGTTGCAGTGAGCCAAGATCGCACCACTGCACTCCAGCCTGGGTGAAGGAGTAAGACTCTATCTCAAAAAAACAAAAAATCATTTTTATTAAAATGCTTTATACAGTCTTTAAAACTAAGGAAAAAATAAAATGTTCATTTCCTGATACATGTAAATCTTCAGTGCACCTTTAAAAGAATCAAGAGCAGATAATGGGCTGGGCGCGGTGGCTCGGGCTGGGTGCAGTGGCTCACGCCTGTCATCCCAGCACTTTGGGAGGCCAAGGTGGGCGGATCACCTGACGTCAGGAGTTCGAGACCATCCTGGCCAACATGGTGATACCCCGTCCCTACTGAAAATACAAAAAATTAACCGGGTGTAGTGGCGGGTGCCTGTAGTGCAAGCTACTGGGGAGGCTGAGGCAGCAGAATCGCTTGAACCTGAGAGGCGGAGGTTGTGGTCAGCCAAGATGGCACCACTGCACTCCAGCCTGGGTGACAAGAGCGAGACTCCATCTTAAAAAAAAAAAAAAAAACAGTAAATAATAGGGAAGACGGGGGCTAAAACAGGTGGCACAAAGCTTGTGTTTGACAATGAGAACCCCACATGGGGGCAGCTCCGAGTGGACGCCCACAGATTGTCTTCTGCAGCTTCTGAAGTGCATGACAAAGAGGAGTGTGTCCTGATCCTATCGTGACCCTTGTTCTCATCCTGCCCCCTGGAGGAGAAGACGCGGGGCAGGACCCTGTGCCCACCTAGCTAGCAAGCACCAGCGGTGTCTGTGTGCCTGGCCCAGGCCCACGCGGGCACCCAGCAGGCACTTAACAAACACCTCGGAAAGAGCTTGGGAGCGAAAACCTAAAATATCTTTAGAAACCCCCGTAAGCTCCTCGACTTGGCACGTTTTAGTTTGAATCTCAGCCTCGCACCTGGATAAACGGGGAAGCGAACGTTTAGCTGTGGAATCGCCTTTCCCCTAATCAGGTCCCAGAGGCATCCTGCTGAAGTCAGTGGTGAACACATCTCACATAATTAAAAACCAGTCTGGAGAGCTCCCCCAGCTCCCTGGGAGGAGATAACAGCATCGTTGGGGCTGACGGATCGTCCCCCCCGGGCCTCGGGACAGGTGAAGTCTGCTAAGCAACTCTTCCATGCTCTCGGCCACCTGCCTCTCCCCGAGGGTCTCTCCTGGACGCATCATGGGGCACAGGGCTCTCTCCTCGCCAGGCACAGACATTCTTGCCCACTGGAGACCCCTCCTCAATGCCATAGCCAGCCGGCCCTGCTAAGAACGTTGTCTTCCTCGCAATGACATTGAAAGGAATGAAATGCAGGGGAAGCATTTACAAGAAGACGGACAGGACTTCTCCACTGAACACTACGAAATACTCCTGAGAAGTTAAAGATCTAAATACAATCTTTACTGAGAAGATTCAATTTTTTTTTTTTTTTTTTTTTTTGAGACGGAGTCTCGCTCTGTCACCCAGGCTGGAGTGCAGTGGCGCAATCTCGGCTCACTGCAAGCTCCGCCTCCCGGGTTCACACCATTCTCCTGCCTAAGCCTCCCTGAGTAGCTGGGACTACAGGCGCCCGCCACCACGCCCGACTAATTTTTTTTTTTGTATTTTTATTTATTTATTTATTTTTTTGAGATGGAGTCTCACTCTGTCGCCCAGGCTGGAGTGCAGTGGCCGGATCTCAGCTCACTGCAAGCTCTGCCTCCCGGGTTTACACCATTCTCCTGCCTCAGCCTCCCGAATAGCTGGGACTACAGGCGCCTGCCACCTCGCCCAGCTAGTTTTTTGTATTTTTTTAGTAGAGACGGGGTTTCACCGTGGTAGCCAGGATGGTCTCGATCCCCTGACCTCGTGATCCACCCGTCTTGGCCTCCCAAAGTGCTGGGATTACAGGCTTGAGCCACCGTGCCCGGCCTTTTTTTGTATTTTTAGTAGAGACGGGGTTTCACCTGTGTTAGCCAGGATGGTCTCGATCTCCTGACCTCGTGATCTGCCCACCTCGGGCTTCCAAAGTGCTGGGATTACAGGCGTGAGCCACCGCGCCCAGCCAGAAGATTCAATATTGACAAGATGTCACCAAACTGATCTATCAATTCAACACACACTCTTACGACTTCTAAGCTGACTCTAAGACTCACACGGGGCCGGGCGCGGGGGCTCACGCCTGTAATCCCCCCACTTTGGGAGGCTGAGGCGGGTGGATCACTTGAGGTCAGGAGTTCGAGACCATCCTGGCCAACATAGTGAAACCCCCGTCTCTATTACAAAAATAAAAATCAGCCAGATGTGGTGGTGGGTACCTGTAATCCCAGCTACTCGGGAGGCTGAGGCAGGAGAAATCGCTTGAGCCCAGGAGGTGAAGGTTGAGCCAAAATCACGCCACTGCACTCCAGCCTGGGCGACAGAGCGAGACTCCGTCTCCAAATAGATAAATAAATAAAAATTTTAAAGAATAAAATGCAACAGAAATTCAAGGGCACTTGGAAATAGCCAAGACAGTTTTGAAAAGGAAGGAGCAGGTGGACTTTCACTACCTGATTTCAAAACCTACTCCAAAACCACAATAATCAAGACAGTGGTGGTATTAGCGCCACGGATTTGCACTGAGAGGCCAGAAATACACCCTTACATTTGCGGTCAACTGATTTTCAACCAGGGTGCCAAGGCAAGTCAATGGGGAAAGAAAAGAGTGTGCTTTCAACAAATCGTGCTGGGACAACTGGATACCCACACAGGAACAATAAACTTGGACACATACTCACGTCGCACACAGAACGTAACTCCAAATGGATGATAGTCCTAAATGGAAGAGCTAAACTATAAAACCTTCACAAGACAAAATCGGAGAAAATCTTCATTAATGTGGGTTAGGCAAAGAGATTTTAGATGTAACCACAAAAGCAGAATTGGAAAAAGAAAAAATGGCCAGGTGGACTGGCTCACACCTGTAATCTCAGCACTTTGGGAGGCCCAGGTGGGAGGACTGCTTGAGGCCAAGAGCTCACGGCCAGCATGGGCAACAGAGTGGGACCCCATCTCTACAAAAAAGTTAAAAAAATTAATTAGCCAGGCATGGTGGTGCACACATGCAGTCCCAGCTATTCAGGAGGCTGGAGCAGAGAACTGCTTGAGGTCAGGAGTTCGAGGCTGCAGTGAGCCATGATCATCGTGCCACTGCACTCTGGGCAACAGAGCAAGAACCCGTCTTTTAAAAAAAAAAAAAAAAAAACTCACCGGGCGCGGTGACCTACGCCTGTAATCCCAGCACTTTGGGAGGCCAAGGTGGGTGGATCACAAGCTTGGGAGTTTGAGACCAGCCTGGCCAACATGGTGAAACCCCATCTTTACTAAAAATACAAATAGCCAGGCGTGATGGTGGGCGCCTGTAGTCCCAGCTACTCAGGAGGCTGAGGCAGTAGAATGGTATGAACCTAGGAGGCACAGGTTGCTGTGAGCCGAGATCACACTACTGCACTCCAGCCTGTGTGACAGAGCGAGACTCTGTCTCAAAAAAAAAAAAAAAAAACCTGATAAATTGAACTTCATCAAAATAAAATTTTTTGCACTTCAAAAAACACCATTAAGAAAATGAAGACAGCAAACCACAGACTGGGAGAAAATATCTGTAAACCCTACATCTGGGAAAGGACTTATATCCACAACATATAAAGAAGACTTACAACTCAACAGTAAGACCAAGAATCCAATCTTAAAATAGACACACGATTTGGATAGACATTTTACCAAAGAAGTTATACGAATGGCTAAGAAACACCTGAAAAGATGTTCAACCCCATTAGTCATTCGTGAAATGTGAATCAAAACCACAAAGAGGCCGGGTGCAGTGATTCACACTTGTAATCCCAGCACTTCCGGAGGCAGAGGTGGGTGGATCACCTGAGGTCAGGAATTAGAGACCAACCTGGCTAACATGGTGTAACCCCATCTCTACTAAAAATACAAAAATTAGCCGGGTGTGGTGGCAGGTGCCTGTAATCCCAGCTACTCAGGAGGCTGAGGCAGGAGAATTACCTGAACCCAGGAGGCGGAGGTTGCAGTGAGCCGAGATCCTGCCATTGCACTCCAGCCTGGGCGACGAGCAAAATTCCGTCTCAAAATACACACACACACACACACACACACACAATGAAATACCGCTTCACACCCACTAGAATGACCACAATAAAAGAGAGACAATACCAAATGCCAGCAAGGATGCAGAGAAATGAGAACCCTCATCCATCGCTGGTGGAAATGCAAAATGGTGCAGCCACTTTGAAAAAGAGTCAATTCTTTTTTTTTTTTTTTTTTTTTTTTGAGACAGAGTCTTGCTCTGTCGCCCAGGCTAGAGTGCAGTGGCACGATCTCGGCTCACTGCAAGCTCCGCCTCCCGGGTTCACGCCATTCTCCCGCCTCAGCTTCCCGAGTAGCTGGGACTACAGGCGCCCGCCACCACACCCGGCTAATTTTTTGTATTTTTAGTAGCGATGGGGTTTCACCATGTTAGCCAGGATGGTCTTGATCTCCTGACCTCGTGATCTGCCCGCCTCGGCCTCCCAAAGTGCTGGGATTACAGGTGTGAGCCACTGCCCGGCTATTTACTTTTATTATCACTATTTTTTATTTTTAGAGTCACATATTGAATGACTCCTTTATTTATTTATGTGTTTATTTACTTTTATCACTTTTTTTGAGACAGGGTCTCACTCTGTCACCCAGACTAGGGCACAGTGGCACAATCACAGTTCACTGCAGCCTCAACCTCCTGGGCTCAAGGGATCCTCCCTCCTCCCTCCTCCCCGTGGCTGGGACTCCAGGCACGCACCACCACACCCAGCTATTTTTTGTATGTTTTGTAGAGATGGGGTCTCGCTGTGTTGGCCAGGCTGGCTTTGAACTCCTGGGCTCAAGCGATCTGCCCACTTCAGCCTCCCAAAATGCTGGGATGACAGGCATGAGCCACTGTGCCCGGCCGAGTCCGTTTGTTTCAAATGTCCAGAAAAGGCAGGCAGATTCACGGTGGACGGGGGTGGAAGTGAGGATTAACCACAAACAGGCACAGGAGAACGTTCTGAGATGATGGAAACGCTCTAAAATTGGATCACGGTGACGGCGGCATAATTCTGTAAATTCGTTCAAAGTCACTGAATAGGTTACTTACAGGGGGTGAATCTACCTCCGTAAAGCGGTTTAAGAAACAAACAAACAAACTCTGCTTCCTGCTACAAGACCTGGGTCAACCCCGTTTCCTAAAAACCAGCTGGTTTATCAGGCAGCACACTCGGTTCACCACAGCAGGAAACGGAGGGGGCGAAGACAGTGGGTCACAGTCATCTGTCCTGGGTTCAAATCTCCATCCTGCCACCTTGTCTCAAGCAGTGACTTTGCCAGTCTGAGCCTCAGTTTCCCCTTCTGTAAAGGACGGACGGCACTAACCCTGCACTTCACTGGGATGTGCAGTGGTACCTGGAGTCATGCGTACGGCAGAGCCTGGCACATAGCTGGTATTCCATCACGTGCCGAGGACACTGGCTGTTGGTATGAATGCTATAATTAGCTTGAAAATAATCAGACTCTACCGTTGCCAAAGAGAAACACAACAGTTTTTAATTGTAAACTTCCCGACACTATATTCAGTCACTCTTTCATGTCACCTTCAAACTGCATTGACGTGACAATTTACGTTTACGATTTTGGACGAGAAAATACTGCAAGACTTACTCACACCTTCCACCTCCCAGGACACACTTTAAAACCGTGAGCTTAGGCAGTGCGAGGCACAGGGAATCCCTAAAGGAATAAAACCTGGACCCCGCGTCCTTCAGGGAGCAAAGCGTGCAAACAATTGGATGATCCTTCGCAGCTCACTCATAAAAAGTCGCAGCTTTGGCCAGGCGCAGCTTTGGCCGGGCGATCTCACTCACTCCCGGCTCCTGCTCTGCCCCACACTGTGAGGAGCTGGAGGTGCACACTGAGGTGGGGAAACTGAGGCGCGCACATTCGGAATGGGGTTTTGCTCCTTCCTGGGTGTGCAGAGGCTGAGGGGGTCTCCACGGGAGTGAAGCCCCACTCGGACGCCACCCCAGGATCCATGCCTGTAATCCCAGCACTTTGGGAGGCCGAGGCGGACAGATCACCAAAGGTTGGGAGTTTGAGACCAGCCTGACCAACATGAAGAAACCCAGTCTCTAATAAAAATACAAAATTAGCTGGGCGTCGTGGCGCGTGCCTGTAATCCCAGCTACTCGGGAGGCTGAGGCAGGAGAATCACTTGAACTGGGGAGGCGGAGGTTGCAGTGAGCTGAGATTGTAGCATTGCACTCCAGCCTGGGCAACAGAGCAAGGCTCCATCTCGGAAAGAAAAAAAAAAAAATAGTTGCAGCTTCCTGGAACACCAGCTATTAAAGCCCGGAGCTGCCAGGCAGGAGGTCTGACAGCTGAGGCGGCCACGTTGTCAGGAAGCCCAAGCCCCTGGGAGGCCTCACACAGACGCACAGGGTTCAGGGTGCCCAGTGGCACCTCCATATTATCCAACCCCTAGTCACTCCAGTCGCCCCAAGTCATGCCAGCCTTTCCAGCTGAGGTCCCAGACATCACGGGGCAGAGACAAGCCATCCACACTGTGCCGTCCGAACTCCCACCCACAAACCCGTGAGCATGACGAAATGCCGGCTGCCCAGTGCCACCAAGCTAGGGGCGGCTGCTACACGGCCCGCCATGCTAACTCCTGGGTCTTTATCTTGCAGACAAACAGAGGCACTAAGTCGAGGGCCACCTGCACCCCCTCCTGTGCCCTCACCTACACAGGCAGGCGGCACAGGGCACCAACAGGCGGGACGCTCAACCTGCGTCGAGACGAACCCTCAGATTACAGAAAGACTCCCCTGTTCGAGGCATCGTTGCGATGTCCGTGACGCTCTTAAAATCCTGCTGGAATCACTCACTCCCGGCTCCTGCTCCGCCCCACACTGTGAGGAGCTGGAGGTGCACACTGAAGTGGGGAAACTGAGGCGCGCACATTCGGAATGGGGTGTGGCTCCTCCTTGGGTGTGTAGAGGCTGAGGGGGTCTCCACGGGCGGCCTTCTCTGCCTGCAGGCTCTCACATCAGGAGTGAAGCCCCATCAGACACCACCCTGGGGTCCAGCATCCTTCCACAAGGGCCCACCCTCTGCTCCCCGCTGCCAGGGAGACCTCCCAGCACTGAGGGGGCACCAGCCTGGCCATGGGAGTGTCCACCACCGGAAGGAAGCAATGCAGGGCCGTCTCAGCTTCAGCAGCTGACTGTCCACCTCCAGGCTCCCAGACAGGGAGACTTTCAACCTGCCAGGGCCTGGGTGGCTGGACCACAGCCCAGCAAAGGGCCAAGCCCAGCTCTCCCTCCCAGAGGGCAGGCACCAGGACCAGACCCTTCCCTAGACACCTCCCATAGCCTTCCAAGGAAGCGGACTTCAAAGAGGCTGGACCGGGCAGTGCCGTCGGCCAAAGGGTTCTGTGTGCTGCAGAGTTGAGCCCTGGGCCTGCACAGAGGCTGCCCAGGCCGCCCTGTCTCACGATGCGGAAATGTGACCCCGAAGAGGTGACCCAGCACAAGCCTCTTCTCCGCAACGAGCCATCTCTTCAGCCTCTATAAATAAGGTGCAGTTTGGACGAGTGACGGCAAAAGGCCGTGTGATTCACTGCAGATCCCTAATTTAGAAATGAGGAAGAGAAATTTGGCAGGGACGCCTCCTCCACCACATCCTCCCCTCCCGCCCCCCGCAGAGGCCAGAGAGGGCAGCGCCGCCCAAGGTCACTCGGCAGGCAGCCGGGACAGCACGAGAACCCGGCCCGCAGCACCCAAGCCCGGGTCCTCTCCCTCCTACAGAAAGGAGCAGGGAGAGCCCAAGACACAACAGGAGGGATCCAGGTACAGGCGAGACTTGGGAGTTTCTGAGCCAGGCTGCATGCTTCTAAGATCTCATCTATGCAGAACTCCTAGGATCCAGGTACAGGCGAGACTTGGGAGTTTCTGAGCCAGGCTGCAATGCTTGTAAGATCTCATCTATGCAGAATTCCTAGGATCCAGGTACAGGCGAGACCCAGTTTCTGAGCCAGGCTGCATGCTTCTAAGATCTCATCTATGCAGAATTCCTAGAAGAAAGATCAATCTCACTCACTCTACTTTGGCGCGGTGGCTCGCGCCTGTAATCCCGGCACTTTGGGAGGCCGAGGCAGGAGGATTGTTTGAGTTCAGAGGTTCAAGACCAGCCCAAGCAACATAGCAAAACTCTGTCTCTACTAAAAATAAAAATAATCAGCTGGGTGTGGTGGCGAGTCCCTGTGGTCCCAGCTACTCAGGAGGCTAAGGTGGGAGGATCACTTGAGCCTGGGAGGTCAAGACTCAAAGCCAGTCCCGCAGCCATCACGGAGGAAGAGGCTGTTTCTCTGAAGCTGTTCAGGGAATAAAGTCTGGGAGGGCCTGGGAGGCAGTGAGACGAGTCCCAAGCCTTCCAGGCTCCAGGCCTGTGTTCCAGTGCCCTGGGGAGAGACCTGGGGCTCTCAGGGGGACCCTCGGATCCCAGATGTGTGTCTGCTGGGAAGGGACCGTGGAGTCGGCGTTGGGGGTGCTCCCTGAGCCCCAGGGGGTGCAGGCAGGTCGTCATCCACTCACCATTCAGAGCCCTCTGGGGCTCTGTGGCCCAGCCCTGATCTGGTCCCTGTTTTCAGAGCAGCGATGCCAGGGTACCCGTAAAGGGCAGGAGCTGACAGCAAAGTCCAAGTGTGCACCTGACCCAACAAGGCCCACGGCTGAGATACTGGCTCCTTCGTCACTAACGCGTTGCTCGGTAACCCTGACTGCACGCTTTTTTTTTTTTAAGAGACAAGAGTCTTGCTCTGCCTCCCAGGCTGAAGTGTGGTGGTGCCATCATAGCCCACTGAAGCCTCAACCTCCTGGGCTCAAGTAATCCTCCTACCTCAGCCTCCCAAGTAGCTGGGACCACAGGCCTGCACCACCGCGCTCAGCTAATGCTTGAATCTCCTGTAGAGACAGGGTCCTCCTATGTTCCCCAGGCTGGTCTCAAACTCCTGGATTCAAGCGATCCTCCCGCCTCGGTCTCCCAAAGTGCTGGGATTACAGGCGTGAGCCACCGCGCCTGGCATGAGTACTGCTTTTTAAGAGAACACCTTCAGTGATTCTAGAAGGATGGTGCATAACTAAACCTAAGGAAATCCAAATTCATAAACTTTTCTGCTTCCGCAATTCCAAGTGCCAAGCAGCTCGATGGTGGGGCAGGAAGACACAGAAAATATTTCTTCCTTCTTCTTGGGCCTGAACTCATGACAGCTCCAAAGTTACTGAAAGAAGAACAGAGCTCTTTTCCTAATGGGGCTGCTTGCAGAATCATGGTTATTTCCACACAATTAAACCTTGTTTCCCGTGAAAACATCACTTGGAAATGGCTTCATGCTTCTCCCTCCGAACCCCTGAACTCACAATGAGATGCATAAAATCACACAATGATGAAATCGTGCGATGATGAAATCAGCACCCTACAATGGGGCCGTTACTGCACAGGTAATTAAGACTAAGCCATGTTAACCAAACTAAATTAAAACCAAGATTTAAACACTTAAACTGGCCATCTGCCTAATCATAACAGGAAGAGGGTTCAAATCCAAAAAGGCCATTAGCTGAGCTCACACCCCGCAGGATCAGAGGTGAAGGGCCCTGGGCTGAGGGTGGCAGCAGTACACCTGGCGGGGAGCCGGGGGCCCCGGCAGGGGCAACACTGCCCCCGCAAGCCTGGCCCAGGCTGCTCGGCTTCCCCAAAAGAGAGAGACCAAAGGGGCCACCAGGAGGTGGGGAAGAAACGGGCATGGGAGGCAACGTGGCCAGCCAGAGCCACACAGCCAACCACCTGTCCCCTCTCTCCCACGTCCCGCAGGGCGCCCAGACTCTTGTGATCAAAACCAGCCTGCCCCCCACCTCCTCCGGGGTTGGGGGCACCAGCAACCCCCCGCCTGCACATCAGCCTTCCTTGCTCCCGTCCTCACCCTCCCATGCCAGCTCCTCAGCAAAGCCCGTTGGTCCAACCTGGGGCCATCACCCAGTCTGTCCACTGTCCCGTCTCCAGTCCACCAGAGCCAGCGTCACCTGTGGCCAGGACAACTCGCCTGGCCTCTCGCGGTGCCCCACGGCCTCCTTGGCTTCTCCCATTCATGTCCCCTCCATGATCCCAACACCCCCAGCAGCTCCCATTCCGTCTGGTCTTTAATCCCATAACCACGACTAACCACCCGTTTGCTACCTGAAGAGTTTCCTTAAACCACGTACCTCCTCACGTGTTTTTAAGTCAGCACCTAAAATGCTTCGTTATGGCCAGGCATGGTGGCTCACACCTGTAATCCAATGCTTTGGGAGGCCGCTTGAGGTCAGAAGTTTGAGCCCAGCCTGAGCAACACATCGAGACCCCAGCTCTACAATTTTTTTTTTTTTTGAGGTGGAGTTTTGCTCTTACTGCTCAGGCTGGAGTGCAGTGGCGCAATCTCGGCTCACTGTAACCTCCGCCTCCCGGGTTCAAGCGATTCTCCTGCCTCAGCCTCCCGAGTAGCTGGGATTACAGGCGAGCACACTACCACATCCGGCTAATTTTGTAATTTTAGTAGAGATGGGGTTTCTCCATGTTGGTCAGGCTGGTCTCCAACTCTGGACCTCAGGTGATCCACCCACCTCGGCCTCCCAAAGTGCTGGGATTACAGGCGTGAGCCACCATGTCCAGCCTCAAAAAATTAAAAAATTAGCCAGGTGTGGTGGTGCACACCTGTGGTCCCAGTTACTTGGGAGGCTGAGGTGGGAGGATTGCTTGAGTCTGGGATGTTGAGGCTGCAGTGAGCTATGATCACACCACTGACCTCTGGCCTGAGCCACAGATCAAGACTCTATCTCCAAAATTAAAAAAAAAAAAAATTTCTGAAATTACGTACCTCTTCATTTGTTTTTAAGTCAGCATCTGAAATGTTTCATTACAAGTTTAGGTAGTCACAAAGAGGAGTAACTTCTGGCTTATTGTGAAAGTTACTATTTTAACTGCCCTTCTCTCTTTTAAACATAGCCAATGAAATACAAACCCATAGGCTGGGCGTGGTGGCTCACGCCTGTCATCCCAGCACTGTGGGAGGCCGAGGCGGGCAGATCACCTGAGGTCAGGAGTTCCAGACCAGCCTGGCCAACATGGCAAAACTCCATCTCTACAAAAATACAAAAATTAGCCAGGCGTGGTGGTGCGTGCCTGTAATCCCAGCTACTCAGGAGGCTGAGGTGAGAGAATCGCTTGAACCCGGAAGGCAGAGGTTGCAGTGAGCCAAGATCATGCCACCACACTCCAGCCTGGACAACAGAGTGAGATTTAGTCTCAAAAAAAAAAAAAAAAAAAATTGGCCAGGCATGGTGGCAATGCCTGTAATCCCAGCTACTCAGGAAGCTGAGGCAGGAGACTCACTTGAACCCAGGAGGCAGAGGTGGCAGTGAGCTGAGATTGCGCCATTGCACTCCAGCCTGGGTGACAAGAGTGAGACTTCATCTGAATAAATAAATAAATAAAAGAAATAAGAACCCATAGGGATTGGACACTCACCAAAACAAGATACTACGAAGAAAATTTAAAAACTTTTAACATTTGGCCGGGTGCGGAGGCTCACACCTGTAATCCCAGCACTTTGGGAGGCCAAGGCGGGTGGATCGCCTGAGGTCAGGAGTTCAAGGCCAGCCTGGCCAACATGGTAAAACCTGGTCTCTGCTACAAATACAAAAATTAGCCAGGCGTGGTGGTGGGCACCTGTAATCCCAGCTACTCGGGAGGCTGAGGCAGGAGCATGGTTTGAATCTGGGAGGTGGAGATTGCAGTGAGCTGAGATCATGATACTGCACTCCAGCCTGGGCAATAGAGTGAGACTCCGTCTCAAGATAAATAAACAAATAAAAATTTTAAAGCCCTTAACATTTAGAATGTTTCCACTGCTCATTTTCTCCTCGAATGGGTATTTCTAGCCCATTTCCCACGTAATTTATCCTAACGAAAAAATATTTTAATTTAAAACGTATCTTAACATGTTTTGATCTCCCTACCATGCTTCCTTGTAAAAGATGTGTTGAATGTTGGAATTTTTTTCCCTGTGAACACAAGGTTATAAGCATTACATTTTTCTTCATGATTTCTTGTTAGTATTAGCAAATAGTTGACTAAACGTTTATACATTAACATTTTTGACAAGTAATTATTAAATTAAAGAAATAGGCCGGGCATGGTGGCTCACACCTGTAATCCCAGCACTTTGGGAGGCCGAGGTGGGTGGATCATGAGGTCAGGAGATCGAGACCATCCTGGCCAACGCTGTGAAAACCTGTCTCTACTACAAATATAAAAAAATTAGCCGGGTGCGGTGGCGGCGCCTGTAGTCCCAGCTACTCAGGAGGCTGAGGCAGGAGAATGGCGTGAACCCAGGAGGCGGAGCTTGCAGTGAGCCGAGATCACACCACTGCACTCCAGCCTGGGCGACAGAGCGAGACTCCGTCTCAAAAAAAAAAAAAAAAATTGAAGAAGTAAAACTATTTTGGAAATACATCATTTCGTGAGTTTTATATTTATACTGATTTATATGTAGTGCCTTATTTATTTTATTTTATTTTATTTTTTGAGACAAGGTCTCACTCTGTTGCCCAGGCTGGAGTGCAGTGATGACCCTGGGTCACTGCAGCCTCCAACTCCCAGGCTCAAGCAATCCTCCCACCTCAGCCTCCTGAATAGCTGCATGAGCCACCAGGCCTGGCTAACTTTTTATTTTTTGTAGAGATTGGGGTCTTGCTATGCTGCCCAGGCTAGTCTCAAACTCCTGTGTTCAAGCGATCCTCCTGCCTCAGCCTCCCAGAGCTCTGGGATTACAGGCATCAGCCATCGCGCCCGGCCTGTAGTGCCTTGTTTATAAGAAGCATCTGGCTGTGCCGTTGTTGTATGACTGCAATCCGTGCAGGACCCAGGTGTGTGAGTGAATGTGCCTTCTCTGAAGGAGAGGATGGGTGGCCTCAATGGCAGTTCTGAGAATGCAGACCTGGAGCCCTGGCCTCTGTCTGAGCGACCCTGGAGGGTCTGCATCCCAAAGGTCTGTGTGCCCTGCTGGAAAACCATAGCCCTGAGAGCCTCCACCACCCCAACTCAGCCTGTCCCTCCCTCCCTCCCTGCTCACTCCACCTGGTCAGTTCCAACCACAAAAGGCTCTTTCTGGCCCTCCGGCCTTCACACTGGCTGCACCTCCAGACTTCCAGCTCTGGGCTTTAAACACTCCTCCTCTGGGAGCCATTCCTGGCTGTGGTGCCCTCACCCACTGCATGCCTGGTACACTTCTGGCACAGCCTCCCACCCCTGCACAGGTTCCGCCATTGCCACCAAAAGAGCGTGGGGCACTCGTGGAATGGAGGCACAATGGTGGTGGGTGGGGGCTCTGCCTGGGGACAGCCCCATTCCTGCCTTCGACTGCGCCAACTTTAAGGACAGAGGGAACAGGCCTGAAGCTCAGAGAGGTCACGTCATTTGCCAAGGTCCCCCGGCCAGCAGGCAGGCAAAGCTGCTGCCTCCCTCCCTGCCCATGCCGGCAGATGTCCGCGGGACTCACCCGTGCCGGCGGATGTCCGCGGGACTCACCCTGCTGGCGGATGTCCGCGGGACTCACCCTGGAGCACCCCTGGTTCACCGGCCGCCAAGAGGCCCGACTCAGCTTCTTCTGTGCAGCAAAACGGTCCCTAGCATCATCACCTCTCTGGACTAGGAAGCTCAGAGGCACGGAGGCTAGTCCAAGCCGTTCAAGCCCTGCTGCCTTCTGGAAGCTTCCCTGGGCTCCTGCTTTGGTGCTGAAACTCTCCCAGGTCTGGAATTTGGGGTCTGCTCAAGAGCAGGTGGTAAATCTACTCTGCCCTGTCCCCGTCTCCTACAGGCACCCAGACAGGAACCAGCACACAGCCAGGCTCCTAGGTGCCTCTGGCCCTCAAGTCCGCAGGGACCCACCATGAGGGGTGATTGCAACAGACAAACCAGGCTGTACATGTAGCATGCCTGAGACAAAACAGGCTGTGCCTATCAGGGCGCATGCCATGGAGGAACTTTGACCCATGTTGACTGACAAAGCCAGCCTGAAAATTCATACAAGTTCCATGTTCCTCGGAGAGGACCCCAAAACACATGATGCCTTCCAGAGCTCTTCAATGAGGCTTTAGCAATCTCTGACTCCCAAGCCCCTGTGGTATTTATCACACAGGCTTAACGTGTCAACTAAACACTCCCTCTAGGAACCGGGGAAACCCCTCTCGGAAGACAGTTCACACCCACACGGTGCTAGGAACCTGGGAAAACCCCTCTCAGAAGACAGTTCACACCCGCACGGCGCTAGCAACCTTGGAAACCCCCTCTCAGAAGACAGTTCACACCCACACGGCACTAGGGACCTGGGAAACCCCCTCTCGGAAGACAGTTCACACCCACACGGCGCTAGGGACCTGGGAAACCCCCTCTCGGAAGACAGTTCACACCCGCACGGCGCTAGGGACCTGGGAAAACCCCTCTCGGAAGATAGTTCACACCCGCACGGCGCTAGGGACCTGGGAAAACCCCTCTCGGAAGACAGTTCACACCCTCATGGCACTAGGGACCTGGGGAAACCCCTCTCAGAAGACAGTTCACACCTGCACAGCACTAGGAAGCTAGGAAACTCCCTCTCAGAAGTCAGTTCACACCCGCACGGTGCTAAGGACCTGTGAAACCCCTCTCGGAAGACAGTTCACACCCACACGGTGCTAGGAACCTGGGAAAATCCCTCTCAGAAGACAGTTCACACTCACACAGGAGACTGTTTTGTAAATCTGGAGGTTCTGTGCTAGGGACTGGCAGTCCAGGCTCCCCATTTGTGAAGTGGAAGAGTCTCATTTTCCCAGTTTGCTGTCCAAGGTCACTGGAAGGGATAGAGATTTGGAGCCACAGACAATTCCCAACCCATTGAATAAGGATTTCTCAGCTCCAATAACTGGTACTAGGGTGTTGTGGTTATTTATTGTTACATAACAAACCACCTGAAACAGAGTGCTTTGACAAAATAATTCACTCTTCCTCATGGTTCTGTGGGTTGATGCAGCAGGCCTCCTCCCTCCCAAGGTGTTGGCTGGGATGGCTATTTTCCACATAGAATGGTTGGTGGTGGCCACCAGCCTGGCACTCAGGGGTGCCACTGGCCAGGAGTTCCAGCTCCACCCCAAGGAGCCCCTCCACATGACTGGTTAGGCTTCCCCATAGCATGGCAGCTGGGTCCCAAGAAGGATCCTTCCCCAGCGGACAAGTGCTTCTCCAGCCTCTGCTTGCATCACACTTGCTAACGTACCATTGGCCAAATCCAGCCACACAGCCAGGCCCAGAGCCAACACAGAAGGAATTACACAAGCAGGGAGCCAGGCCAGCATCTAAGGCTCTTTGGGGGCCACCAAAGTCAAGTACACCATAGGGAACCTCGGGGTGGGTTGAATTCGGGAATTCAACAAGGCCTTCAAAGATCCAGGTTCTGTCCATTTCTGTTCTCTGCAGCAGCAACCTCTTCCCAACACTTTCTCCCAAGCTTCCCATTCACCCGCCTCATCATTCAGAAGGAAAGTGAGGGCTGACTTCCAGAAGTGTAGTTCTCCCCAGGGAGCAAGGCCCCTTTCCCAGAAGACTTTAGTAAACTCTCTTTGCTTCTCATGGGACCACTGCTAAGCAAGGCCACCTGGCCACTGGGCAGGGTCTCAGGAACTGCCTTCAGCTGGCTGGCTTAGTCTTGGGTTACCTGATCCAGTCACAGTCATTGATGGATGGAATCACCCAGAATGGGCTAAAATAAGGTCTACTCCAAAAGCTCATGGTAGATTCAATCCCCTCCAAAACCGCATGGTGTTACATAGTTGGGGAGGGGCAGGAATAATGGAGAATCAACCCCAATATCCATCGCAGATGACTTCTAGGAAAGCACAACAAAAGGTCAAATGGGTTACATACACTTAATGTGGTGCTATAACTAGTGCTCATCACCCTTATTACCATGATGATTATCAACACCATCAACATCACCACCTTCATCACCATCACTACCATCATCATCATCGCCTTCACCATCACCTTCGCCATCACCACCACTATCTTCATCTCCATCACCATCATCATCCCTTCATGATCATCATCATTGCCATCTTCATCACCATCTCTATCTTCACCACCATCATCATCATCATCACCATCCTTATTACCGTCACAATCACCATCATCACCATCTTCATCACCATCACCATCTTCATCACTATCGTCACCATCCTCATCACCATCTTCATCTCCATCACCATCATCCCATCATCTCTTCATAATCACCATCACTGCCATCTTCATCACCATCTTCACCATCATCACCATCCTCATCACCTTCACCATCACCATCATCACCATCCTCATCACCTTCATCACCATCATTGCCATCTTCATCACCATCACCATCTTCACCATCACCATCCTCATCCCCTTCACCATCACCATCGTTGCTATCTTCATCACCATCCTCATCACCATCACCACCATTCTCATCACCATCATCACCATCATCACTATCACCATCATCACCATCCTCATCACTTTCACCATCATTATCACCTTCATCATCACCATCATCACCATCTTCATCACCATCACCACCATTCTCATCACCTTCACCGTCACCATCTCCATCACCATCACTATCACTGTCTTTATCACCATCACCATCATCATCAACATCCATTTTAACATCACCATCATCATCACCACCAACACTCATTATCACCATCACCACCATCAACATCATTGTTATCATTGCTGTTGCCTCCAAGGAATCTCATAACCAAGAGAGGAGCCCAGCACTGGAAGCAAACCTCATAGTTGAACCATCTCAGGATAGATGCAGCCCCTTTCTTTAGAATCAACTAACCACTAACCACTGCCAGTGGTACTGCCCTGATCCCAGACAACAGCATCTCCTGCCTGGAATTAGCAAAACAACCTCTTAATTGGGTTTTCCACTTCTGCCCTTGTCCCCCTACCTTCTATTCTTAGCAGAGAGCCAGACAGACCTTGCTAAATAAAACATGTAAGAGCCAACATGTTAACCCTTCTAGGGGCTCCCATCTCAGAGTAAAAGCCAAAGTCCTTACAGTGACCCAGAAGGCCCTAAAAGATTTGGCACCTGTTCCTCTGTGTTCTCATCGCCTGTCACTGGCGTCTTCCCAGGCTCTGCTCTGGCTTCACTGACCTCCTTGTTGATTCTTGGACAACCAGGCATGGACCTGACCACAGGGCTTTTGCACCTGCCCTCCTGCTGCCAGCAATGCTCTTTCCCCAGATACATTCCTGGTTCACTTCTTCTTTCCCCCAGGTACTTCCTCAATCTTCCCTTCTCTGCATGGCCTTTCCAGGCCCCTCTCCAAAACTGCATCCCCACCCCCTGCACCATCTTGTGTTTCTTTTTGGCACCTCTTACTGCCTCATCCTATATTCTAACAATTTATTTCATTTACTCATTGTCTCTTCCATTAGAAAAACGCTGAGTAAAGCCAGGTATGGTAGGGGGTGGTCTGTGTTGCGCATGTGGTATCTCCAGCCCCTCGGGCAGGGTCTGGCCTGAAGGAGATGCTCACTAAACATTTGTTGAATGAATGAGTGAGTGTAGCTTCCATCCTAGCAGAGCACCTCCAACTGCCACGTATGATTCAGAGTTGGTTCCTGATTGATGAGAGCATGCCCCGAGTGAGTCTCTCCGGCCTCAGTTTCCTCTGGGTGAAACAGAGCAAATGACTCCCCTACTGCGTGGGACCATTTGGGAGTTACACGAGACAGCGTGTAAGGCTGCTCTCTGGGATACAAGGCCTGCCCCCGCGTGAGTGGTTGGGTTTGTCACTGAGTCAGAAAAATCCATTTATGAGCTTTTGAAAGACAAAGATCCACCTCCACCTCCTCAGAGAGTCATTTTCTCCTTGGGCTTTCCTCCCACTTGTGTCTACATCTCTGAGCACGATTTCCAGCACTGGGCACAGAGAAGATCCAACCAGGATTTACTGGATGGGTGAATGAATGGATGGGTGCCTGAGTGAATGTGTGGAGGGGTGAATGAATGAATGGAAAAATGAATGAATGGATAAATGAGTGACTGAATGGATGGATAAATAGGGGAATGAGTGTGTGGGTGGGTGAATGCATGGCTGGATGAATTAATGAGTGGATAAATGAGCTAATGAATGAATGGGTGAATGAATGGATGATGCATGGGTGAATGTATGGATGCATGAAAGAATGGCTAGATGAATAGATGAAGAAGTGAATGTATGAATGGAGAGATAAATGAATGGATAAGTGGGTGAATGAATGAGTGGATAAATGAGTGAATGAATGAATAAATGGGTGACTAGATGGATGTATGAGTGAATGTGTGGATGGATGGCTAAATGAATGGATAAGGGGGCAATTAATGAATGAGTGAGGGAATGCATGGATGGATGGATGAAGGAATGGATAAATGGGTGAACGAAGGAATAGATGCACAAGTGAATGCGTAGATGAATGAATGAGTGAATGGATGGATAAATGGGTGAACAAATGAGTGGATGGATATGTAAATGCATGGATGGATGAATGAATGAATGAATAGATAAATGTCTGAACAAAGGAATGGATGCATGAGCGAATGTGTAGATAGATGAATGAATGAGTGTATGCATGAATGAATGTGTGGATGGATGAATGGATGGATGGATGAACGAATGAATGGATATATGAGTGAATGTGTGGATGGGTGAATGAAGGAATTGATGCACGAGTGAATGTGTGGGTGGATGGATGGATGGATGGATGAATAAGTGAACAAATGAATAGATGCATGAGTGAATGTGTGGATGGATGGATGGATAGATGGATGGATGAATGAACAAATGAATGGACTCATGAGTGAATGTGCGGATGGGTGAGTGAAGGAATTGATGCATGAGTGAATGTGTGGATGGATGGATGGATGGATGGATGGATGGATGGATGGATGGATGATTCATGCTGACCTCTTCTCCCTCAATATCCCAGATATAGCCTCAGTTAACTCAGAGGACTTCATATCTCCAGTCAAGAAGCAAGAAAGCATTTTTTCACCGTTAGAAAATACGAAGCTACGGGGGTGGTGGACGGGAATGGGGGGCAGTACCCAGCGGCGCCAGGGGCTGAGGCGCCGTTTCGGGCAGTCTGAGTATTTGGACTTAGCAGCTGACAGGACGCCCTGTCCTTCCACAGCTGTTCCTGGGAGTCAAAGCACATCTTTGTTTGTGGGACTCTTAGCAACTGTTGCTTTTTTTGAAGGACAAGCATGAACCAGCTGTCACCGCACAAGACGTAAAGCAGAAAATGTCAAGTCTTCAGCAACAGGCTTGTAAAACAAGAAGAAAATCATTGTCTGGGCTCAGGGGTGCTTTTATTTCTTCTCACAGCCTCCACCTCCTTACGAACCAGCAAGGCTTGCGTAGTTCTCACTCTGCAGCAGCAGAAAGAGGCTCAGAAGCAGACCCGCCTTCCAAAGAGGCTCCCAATTAAATGAGGAGAGAAATGCAAACCTGACAGGCAAGGCCCATGTCAGAAACACAGGCCGCAGACAGCAGCTCCGTGAGCGAGCGTATGGATGGCAAATGTGCGACCCCAACCTCGCCTATCCACAGTGATGTGATTATGAAGACAAGAAACTGGATCAAAAATTAGCAACTTGGCGCGGTCCGGTGGCTCACACCTGTAACCCTAGCACTTTGAGATGCCGAGGAGGGAGCATTGCTTGAGGCAAGGAGTTCGAGACCAGCCTAGGCAACATAACGAGACCACATCTCTACAGAAATAAAAATAAAAACTAGCCAGGCATGGTGGTCCACACCTGTAGTTCCAGCTACTAGGGAGGCTGAGCCAGGAGGATCCCTGGAGCCCATGAGGTGGGAGCTGCTGCAACTTATGACTGCACCACTGCACTCCAGCCTAGAGTGAGACCCTGTCTCAGAAGAAAAACAAAGTTGGCATCTCACACTGAAATATTCACAGACAAAATGATCTGATGGCTCAGGCTTGCTTCAAAACAGGTCCGGGTCAGGAGAAAGTGGGAAGGAAGAGAGATGAGAGCAGCCTGAACACGGCCTCGTGCTGCGGAAGTCGGCGTCTCACGAGAGCCACTCTTCTTTCACATCCTTGTGAAATTTTCCACGATAAAATGTTTTTTGTTTTTTGTTTTGAGATAGGGTCTCACTCTGTTGCCCAGGCTGGAGTGCAGTGGTGCAATCTCAGCTCACTGCAACCTCCACCTCCCTGGTTCAAGCGATTCTCCTGCCTCGGCCTCCCGAGTAGCTGGGACTATAGGTGCCCACCGCCACGCCAGGCTAATTTTTGTATTTTTAGTAGAGACAGGGTTTTGTCAAGTTGGCCAGGCTGGTCTCAAACTCCTGGCCTCAAGTGATCCACCCATCTAGGCCTCCCAAAATGCTGGGGTTATAGGCATAAGCCACCGTGACTGGCCTACAATGTTTTTAAAGAAATAATATCCAGGCGCGGTGGCTCACGCCTGTAATCCCAGCACTTTGGGAGGTCGAGACGGGCGGATCACGAGGTCAGGAGATCGAGAGCATCCTGGCTAACATGGTGAAACTCCGTCTCTACTAAAAAATACAAAAAACTAGCCAGGCGAGGTAGCGGGCGCCTGTAGTCCCAGCTACTCGGGAGGCTGAGGCAGGAGAATGGCGGGAACCCAGGAGGCGGAGCTTGCAGTGAGCCGAGATCGTGCCACTGCACTCCAGCCTGGGCAACAGAGCGAGACTCCGTCTCAAAAAATAATAATAATAATAATAATATCAGCCGGGTGCGGTGGCTCACGCCTGTAATCCCAGCACTATGGGAGGCCAAGGCGGGCAGATCATGAGGTCAGGAGATTGAGACCATCCTGGATAACACGGTGAAACCCCGTCTCTACTAAAAATACAAAAAAATTAGCCGGGCGTGGCGGTGGGCACCTGTAGTCCCAGTTACTCGGGAGGCTGAGGCAGGAGAATGGCATGAACCCAGGAAGCAGAGTTTGCAGTGAGCTGAGATTGCGCCACTGCACTCCAGCCTGGGCGACAGAGCGAGACTCTGTCTCAAAAATATATATATATAAGAAAAAGAAAATTATCTTGCAGCCATTTGTAAGCTAAGAGTCACCAACATGGGTCTCATGACACCAGGCAAATAAAAACCTCACGCACACAGCACAGATACTGCGGAGATGTGCAGGATGGATCACAAACCATGAGGATGACACAATCCTAAGATGCTGGTCTCTGCCGCTTCAGCCCACAGGCACCAAAGTGACCTCCAAAGGGGGAGAAGAGGGCACCCACGTGGCGGCCGCACACGCTGTCCTGAGCCGGAACGCTGCGCACACAAGCGGCTGTGAGGAAGGGAGCTGGGAGCCAACGGGAAGAGGCAGAAACAACAACGCTGGTGAGGCAGGAAGATGACGGCTGCAAAAACCAGCCCAGGGAGGAAACCCCCAGCCATGACCATGGACGCAAGAGGCTGCTTCCTCCACAGCTCTGCACCTCCAGACGCACGGCCTCGTGGGGGCTTTTCTGTTTTTGTTTGTTTTTGAGATGGAGTCTCGCTCTGTCGCCCAGGCTGGAGTGCGGTGGCGCGATCTCGGCTCACTGCGGTCTCCACCTCCCAGGCTTAAGTGACCTCCCACCTCAGCCTCTGGAGTGGCTGGGACCACAGGCTCCAGCTATTGTGTCTGGCCCAGACTCCTGGGTTTTTATTACAATAAAAAAACGTAATGTTAAGGAAGAGAAGGGGGAGGAGGAGCTGCCCCCAGCCCTGTAGCTTTCCTCCGGGAGCAGAAAATGTTTCAGCCCTTGAGGCACGAGAAGCCAGTGGTCTCTCTCCCTTCAGTGACAAAGGCTCCAGGCTCTCCCAGCAGGAGAGAGGTGCGGCTGCCTTGGGCTCTCCATCCCCTGCTCGGCACCAGTGGGGAAGAGGCTGAGGAGCCCACAAGCCTATCCCAGCCTTCTCCCAGCTCTGCGTTCCGGGTTCTGGTTCCCCCCAGGCCTGGCGTCACCTCCCTGCTCAGTCTCCCCGGGGACATGGGCCCACCGAGTTCCCGTCTACCATAGATCGACAGGGCCCAAGTCTATGAGCCTGCTGCCTCTCAACACCTCCCCAGGTGCCACAGGCCCCACCCCAATGGGTCCAAATACCTACTCTCCCCTGCATGCCACAGGCCCCCACCCCAACGGGTCCAAATACCTACTCTCCCCGCCATGCCACAGGCCCCGCCCCAACGGGTCCAAATACCTACTCCCCCCCACATGCCACAGGCCCCGCCCCAATGGGTCCAAATACCTACTCTCCCCCCACGCCACAGGCCCCACCCCAATGGGTCCAAATACCTACTCTCTCCCCCCACGACACAGGCCCCGCCCCAATGGGTCCAAATACCTACTCTCTCCCCCCACGCCACAGGCCCCGCCCCAACGGGTCCAAATACCTACTCTCTCCCCCCACGCCACAGGCCCCGCCCCAATGGGTCCAAATACCTACTCTCCCCACCCATGCCACAGGCCCCACCCCAGTGGGTCCAAACACCTACTCTTCCCACCATGCCACAGGCCCCACCCCAACAGGTCCAAATACCTACTCTCCCCCCATGCCACAGGCCCCACCCCAACAGGTCCAAATACCTACTCTCCCACCATGCCACAGGCCCCACCCCAATGGGTCCAAATACCTACTCTCCCCACACCTGAGCTCGCTGCCAGTCCCACGGACGCCCACAGCAGAATCTGAGCAAGTCTCCTGGGACACCCTCCAAGCAATGCTGAGTCCTGAGCCCCAGCCTCCAAAGCTCCCCCCACCACCTGGGGCCCAGGCTCTCGCCCTCAGAGCGGCCACGCGGGGAGGTGGGGGGGGCCTTCCAGAAACACCACCCAGTTCATCACCCTCTTCCTTCCTTTTTCTGACGCTTTGAAACAGACTGAAACCAAGGAGAGATCTAAGAGTGTTCAATGGGACGGAGTCCTGAAAGAGGCCCCAGGACACTCAGGAACTTAGTCCCCCCTCTTCTTTGCCTGGAAAATCCTGCACACCTCTGGGGATGTGGCTGAAGTTTCACTGGGTCTGATGAACAAGGGCCCACCCGCCGGGGGAATCGGTCACTTCCTCAGTGGTCCAGCAGCAACTAACACACCCACGAGACAACCGGACAATAATCCACTGTTTATTTATGTGTGTTTATTTTTACTTATTTTTATTTTTGAGACAGGGTCTCGCCCTGTCACCCAGGCTGGAGAGAGCAGTGGTGCAATCACAGCTCACCGTAGCTTCAACCTCCCAGCCTCAAGCGATCCTCGAACCTCAGCTTCCCGAGTAATTACAGGTGCCTGCCACCACACCCAGCTAATTTTTTAATTTTTAGGAGGAGGGTAGAGGGTCTTGCTATGCTGCCCAGGCTGGTCTCAAACTCCTGGGCTCAAGCAATCTCGGCCTCCCAAAGTGCTAGGATTACAGGCATGAGCCACCATGCCCGGCCCATCCACTTTTAAACTACGGGTCCCTACTAGAAAAGGCTCTTGGTCAGGAGAGGAGAGGACAGCTGTGTCCCAGGGTCCTGGCCCTACACAGACCGTGGTCAAACCGGGGTGCATGTGGTGGTCTGGGCAGCAGCGGTGGCCTGGAGCAGGTGGTCACAGCTGTCTGTGTGTCCAATCCTCACCTGGACCTTGGGGATGACGTTACCACATGCCCTCAGGGCTGCTGTCAGGACAGCGAGACAGCACACTCACCGCTCTCAGCCCCACACCTGACCCCAAGCAGAGCTCAGGGAGCGTTAACTGCACCTGCATCCCGAGTGGGTGTGGCTTCCTCATTCTGCAGGGAGCAGAGAGGTGGCTGTAGGAGGGCTGACTTTTCCCAAGGAAACCGTGTGACCTGGGCAAGCCCCCCACTGTCTCCAAGCCTCAGGGTCCCCCTGTGACAAGTGGGAACAGGGTCACCAAAACACTGACAATATACTTCATACTACAAGGAACCCCACAGGGCTGGGACCAGCTTGACGGTTACATTCCCCTCCAGGGAGGGCCCCCCCATGTGACCTTCCCTTTGCCTGGCCTCTCTCCGCAGACCCCCATCTCCACAGACCCCCATCCCCAGCCAACTGGTGAATTCCTCACACCCGCTGGCAGGCGACAGGGCTAATTTTAGTGACCAGGACTCAAGAATGGAGCCATGCCAGGACCCACGACACACATCAGAGTGTGAAAGTTGGTGCATCCCTCCTTCCGGTCGCCACGTGGACCCCGTGGCCAAACACCGCACAGCGGCCAGCGCTGTACCAGGGCTTAGCCTCGGGCCTGCATGAACGCAGCCTCTGACCTGTCACCTTCTGTCTGAAGGACAGCCCCACTCCCTGCCCGGGGCAGCGGGCCTCCCTGCACCTTCTCTGAGCCTCGGGTCCCCATCCACATACTGGGTGCTGGAGGCAGGCCATGTGCAGCATCTCAGCCCACAGATCTGCAGGGGGCTTGTCAGCGACGACAAAAAGTGACCTGGCTAGGGGTCCAGGAGCTGTGGTACTGGAGACCACACACCACCAAATTCCCCAGGTTTCAAAATGTTACAGCAGCTGTCGGGTGTGGTGGCTCACGCCTGTAATCCCAACACTTTGGGAGGCTGAGGCCGGAGGATCACTTGAACCCGGGAGGCTCAAGGCCAGCCTGGGCAACACAGCAAGACTCTGTCTCTACAAAAACTAAAACAAATTAGCTGGGCATGGTGGTGCATGCCTGTGGCCCCAGCTACTCCAGAGGCTGAGGCAGGAGGACTGCTTGAGTCCAGGAAGTCGAGGCTGCAGTGAGCCAAGATCGTGCCACTACACTCCAGCCTGAGCAACAGAGCAAGACTGTGTCTCAAAAAACACAAAAACAAAAACCTTAGGGCACCAAACAGCCAGGACCACAGGCAAGATCCACAATGGCTGTGATCACCTCCTGGGTGAGAAGGTCCTGAGGGTCTTCTTTCCACCCACGAATCAGACAAAGCAAGAGGCCTGGCTGGGCGCGGTGGCTCAAGCCTGTAATCCCAGCACTTTGGGAGGCCGAGATGGGTGGATCACGAGGTCAGGAGATCGAGACCATGCTGGCTAACACGGTGAAACCCTGTCTCTACTAAAAAATACAAAAAACTAGCGGGGCGTGGTGGTGGCGCCTGTAGTCCCAGCTACTTGGGAGGCTGAGGCAGGAGAATGGCGTGAACCTGGGAGGCGGAGCTTGCAGTGAGCTGAGATCTGGCCACTGCACTCCAGCCTGGGCGACAGAGCGAGACTCCATCTCAAAAAAAAAAAGCAAGAGGCCTTGTTGTCACTGTGGTGTTAGATAGCACCAGCCCTTCAAACAGGCTCCACAAAGAGCTGCAATTGCCCTGAAGCTCCAGGCCCAGGCCACGAGACTTGTTATGAGCTGGAAAATGCGAGGCATGTGGAAAATGACTGTTCTCTTCAAAAGGTTGTTGCGTTTTCCTGGCAGGTTAACGAGCTGTGTGTGCATTCACCGTGGGCAGGTTGGCCCGGAGCAGCCACATCCCAGCCAGGTCCCAGTCCCAGCTTCTTCGACTCGGAGCTGTGTGGCCTGAGGCAGCCTGCTTAACCTCTCTCTGCCTCCCCTGCCAAACGGCAGCCCCTGGGGCCACTGGGGAGCTCTAGAAAGACAACATGCCTGAGGCCCATGGCCATTACTCATGCGTCTGATGGAGTTTCAAACCTCAGGCTTCGGCCTCTGCTGAATTCAGCTTCTAAAGCCTCTCGGGCTCACGTGGCCCCTGACTTTGCTAACGTCAAGGTCTCCTCTGCCGAGATCCAGCCGGGCTTTCTGCAAATGGAAATCAAATTCTCTGCATGTTCAAGCCATTAAGCATCTCCTCAGACGAGGCCCTGCATTTTCCAAAATGCTAATTTTGTTTTTTTAATGTTGCCCAAAAGAGAAGCAGAAAGTCCCAAAGCCCAAGCCAGAATGGGGGGCCGCGAAGGCTGGGAGAAGCCACGAGACAGCTCCCTTCGGCTGCCCGTGAATTCGGCAGAAGGGCTTGTTTTTCCCATCACCTGAGGATCCGAGCCAATTTGTGGAAAAACAGACTGCAGAGATACGCGGGTGGGAGGAAGAGAAACAACGACAGATAACAGAGACAGTTGCGCAGGCCAGTGGTGCTGCTCAAGCCAGAGGCCTGTGTTTTAATTAGAGCAGCAGAGAGCTGGAGCCGCTGCCAGGAAGGCCGCCCCAAGGGTGAGGTGCCCTCGCCCGCGCCCGTCTGGCGGCTCCAGTAATGAGGTCCCTGCCGGAGGCCCGACACACACCGCAAACACACACAGTGCCGCCCAATTATCGCGCTTCTCGGCTCCCAGGAGCTCAGCGATGCTCCCCTTCCAGGCGCCCTAATCAGTGAAAGCCGGGAGGGGACCAGGACAAGAACCTAAGGGCCTCCTCCTTGCTCCCCAAGGCCTGGGACACACCCTCCAGGGACAGCCTTCACGGTCCTAGCACATTCCAGGGCTCCAGAGCGAGCGGAGGCTGCTTCCTGGGGCTGCTTCCTGAGGGTGCTTCTTGGGGCTGCTTCCTGGGGCTGCTTCCTGGGGCTGCTGAGGTCCCTGGCCAACGTGCAACTGCCCTGGGCACCCCAGGTAAGATGCAGAATCTGCTTCGCTCCAATAGCTGACACCAGGTGAGAAGGCTGCACCTACCACCACCCCAGGGCCTGCACTGGGAGCTACTCAGCTCTGCAGAGGGGCTGTGCAGGTGCCATCCCAGGGGATGAGGACACCCCACTCCAGCCCCGGCTGACGCGGGTGCCATCCCAGGGGATAAGGACACCTCACTCCAGCCCCGGCTGACTCGGGAGCCATCCCAGGGGGAAAGGACACCGCACTCCAGCCCCAGCTGGACACTTGCTGTGTGGGTCAGTGCAACAGGCCAAGGCCCCCTCTCACTGAGTCTTAGAGCTCTGTTCGGTACAGTGAGGTGGGGACAAGGTGGCCTCCTAGGGATTTTCCTGCTGACTGTGGGTGCTGGGAGGCCCGGAGCGGCCTATTTGTCAACTCAGGCCCAGGGTGGAGCAGAGAATGACTCAAGGCTACACCAGCCTCTTTCTCGGACCAAGTACTGAGTTGGGCCTGACTGCGGGATCTGTCTAGACAGCTGGGCCGGCCTCCGAGGGGCAAGGCACCACCCAGGAAGATGGCTCTTCATGGACTCCACTGCCACACAGCCAAAGGGCCACAGAAAGAGGGTGATGACAACGACCACAACAGTGATGACGATGGTGGTGATGATGATGATGAAGGTGAAGATGATGGTGAAGATGAAGATGAAGATATGGTGATGAAGAGGATGGCGATGGTGATGATGGTAAAGATGGTGGTGATGGTGATGATGGGAGTGGTGATGATGGTGGTGGTGACGAAGGTGATGGTGATGGTGATGATGGTGATGGTGGTGATGGTGGTGATTGTGATGGGGATGGTGATGGTGATGATGGTGATGATGATGATGATGGTGATGGTGGTGGTGGTGGCAATAAGGATGGTGATGATGGTGGTGACGGGGATGGTGAAGAGAATGGTGATGATGATTATTGTGATGATGGAGATGGTAGTGATGTAATGAAGGTGATTATGAAGGTGACGATGGTGATGGGGATGGTGATGGGTGAGTGAGTATGGTGAGGATGGTGATGATGATGATGGGGATGATGACAGTGATGGTGGTGGTGGGGATGGTGATGATGATGATGGTGGTAATGCTGATGATGGCAATGGTGGTGATGAGGACGGTGGTGGTGACGGTGATGATGGTGATGACGGTGATGATGATAATGATGGTGTTGGTGGGGTTGGTGATGATGATGATGATGGTGGTGATGATGATGATGGGGATGGTGAAGGGGATGGTGATTAGAATGGTGATGATGGTTATGATGATGGTGGTGGCAATGGTGGTGATGGGGATGGTGGTGGTGATGGTGATGATGATAATTATGGTGATGATGACAGTGATGATGGTGGTGGTGGGGATGGTGATGATGATGATGGTGGTGATGATGATGATGGTGGTAATGATGATAGCAATGGTGGTGATGAGGAGGGTGGTGGTGACGGTGATGATAGTGATGACAGTGATGATAATGATGGCGATGATGACAGTGATGATGGTGATGGTGGGGATGGTGATGATGGTAATGGTGATGACTGTGATGGTGATGATAGTGATGGTGGTGATGATAACAGTACACACATAGATATTCCTGCTTTATATTCTCACAACAACCTCAAAGTAGGTTTTATTATCCTGATTTGACACCTGAGAAAACTTCAGCTCAGAGAATGTTATTACTTATAAATGATATCCACAACTCTCTCCTTTCAAAAGATGTTTTAAACACACCTTAAATTCTGTGGTACCTGAGTGAGATTGCGTGTGCATGACTGTGTGCATAGGCATGCCTGGGAATAAGACCACTCCAGCCCAACACCTGTGTGATGGGAATTCCTGGTCCTGTCTCTCCCCTGAGTCATCTCCCTGCAGCTGCAGTTCGCCACAGGACACTATGGACCCTGCACACTGACAATGCCTAAATCACCCATTCTCAATCTTCCTTCCCCAGGCAGGCAGGGTAAGGGCAGGTGCGGGCGATGTGTCCTCACAGGGGAGAGAGCACAAGCTTAGGTGCCCAAGAACTCAAGCTGGAACCCTAGCTCTGCCCCTGAGGAGTTTTGGGGCCTTGGACAAGGACAGGGAAGGAAATTGAGGCTGTGAGGTTGACACAATGCCTCTCACAGGATCCTGTGCAAAGGCCCAGGGACACCCTTCGATCAAGGCCAACCAGCAATACCACCATCCTAGAAGGACAGGCAGGCGGTCTGGGGAAGGGGCAGCCTCCCTCACAACCACGTTGCACTATCTTCCTTTAAATCAAAGGTCTTGAACATAATCTCTACACTTCTCGAAGTTTATATATCTCCCGCACAATCTTACGTATCTCCCACACTGTTACCGATTGACGAGGGCAAAGTCACAACGCCTGTGACGATGGGGATACCTGTCTTGAACCTGAACTACTGGATGGAGGGGTCATTAGGCCAGCAGGTGTGCACACCCTGCAGGTGGATTTATCTGCAAAGGATTATCTGCCGCACTCTTCCTACGTGGGGAAGCAGAGAAAAGACAAGCAGGCAGCCTCAAAGCCAGGGGTGTGCCAGACGCCCTGCAAACTTGGAAGGAATTTTGCTCTACTCGCCAAACCACAGCTGAGCAGAGGCAAAGCTATGAAGCTCAGCTTCTAGTAAACTGGAAAAAGCAAAGGATTTGGATGCTGCATAGGGGAGACATCACGTGAAAGGTCCAGAGACAATCCCTCCCCTGCCTGCTCCCCCTGGAACCAGTTTCCTGAGCCATCAGGCTGTTTCTTTAGAGACCGTGGCCAGAAAAAGGAGCCCACTGGGGCTTCGATTTGGAAAGTGAGTTTTCCTATGTGCAAAACAAAAGAACTGAAACAGACACACACACCCTGTGCAAAAGCTTCCTTTTCAAGCCAGCCTTACAAAGAGGAGTTTTTAAGCCAACCATCTGCTTCCTCTGTTTCGTGTCCACCTAGCTCTAGGATCCAGAAGGGTCAGAGATGGAGGACACATGTGGTTCTGATTCTCAGGGCCAAGGGCACAGGACCCAGCACAGCTTCTTCCTGGACACAAACAGCTGGGACGGCCCAGAGATATCATTTGGCTCAGCTCATACTCAGGGTCCAGCCTGGCCCTAAAATAAGAGCTTTACTGAACCTGCCTAGAGCCTGGGAGCTGGGGAGAAGCCCAGAAAGGATTTGAGGAGTTTAGCTGAAACACAGTTGCCACCAAGGCAGCACAGACAGGAATGGGAGGCTCTGAGTTCAGTCAGGGGGGAAGGGAAGCAGCATCTGTGGTTCCTCAAAAAGCTAAATATGGAATTACCATACGACCCAGTAATTCCATCCATCAGCATTTGCCCAGGAGACTCAAACAGACACCTGCACACCCATGTTCACAGCAGCACTAATCACAATAACTAAAAGGTGAAAACAACCCAAGTGTCCATCAGCAGACAAATGGATACACACACGGGGTGTGGCCGTGGAGTGGAATATTACTCGGCCCTGAAAAAGGAAGAAAGTGTTGACACATGCTATGCTGTGCATGTGCCTTGAAAACACTGTGCTCAGTGAAACAGCCCATCACAAAAGGTCATATATCGTGGTTCATTCAAGTCCTATAATGACTTATATGAAATATTTAGAATAGGCAAGCTCATAGAAAGAGGAAGTAGATTGGGGTTATAGGGGGAGATAGGACTGACAGCTGAATAAGTTTGGGGCTTCTATTTGGAATGAGGAAAATTTCTGAAACTAAGGGTGGTGATAGCAGCACATCATTGTGAATGTAACTAATGCCACTGAATTAAACACTTTAAAATGGTTAAAATGGGCCAGGCAGCAGTGGCTCATGCCTGTAATCCAATCCCAGCACTTTGGGAGTCTGAGGCAGGCAGATCACCTGAGGTGAGGAGTTCGAGACCAGCCTGGCCAACATGACGAAACCCCATCTCTACTAAAAATACAAAAATTAGCCAGGTGTGGTGGCTCATGCCTGTAATCTCAGCTACTCGGGAGGCTGAGGCAGGAGAATCGCTTGAACCCAGGAGACAGGTTGCAGTGAGCTGAGATAGCACCATTGCACTCCAGCCTGGGTGACAGAGTGAGACTCCATCTCAAAAAAAAAAAAAAAGAAAAGGTTAAAATGGCAAATTTTATGTGATATGTATTTGCCACAATGAAAACAAGAGCGAGAGAGAAGGCTGGTGGGCAGGTCCACGTGCCATTTTTTAGGGTTTGGATGTAAACGTCGCACATGCAGGGAGGACAGATGTTGGAAATGAGATGGAGCTACAAGTTCATGAACCCCCACTTCATATTCCTCCCAAGGTGTCCAGGGAATGACTCTGCCCAGCATCCCTGCAACCACGCCAGCCAGGGGACCAGTCATGGCCCGCGCTCGCCTGTGGCATGTGACACTTCTGAAATGAGCCGGTGACAAGCCTGTGCCTCCATGAACATGGAAGCCTGTGTTGCTGGCCGAGCCCAAGAGCTAGGCGGCCTGGGTCTCTGAGCTCCCCCAGGCCATAGCGTCTGGCAGAGGGGCTCACGATCGAGGACAGCCTCTGAGCTCCTCCACGCCACGGCGTCCGGCAGAGGGGCTCACGATCGAGGACAGCCTCCGAGCTCCCCCACGCCACGGCGTCCGGCAGAGGGGCTCAGGACCGAGGACAGCCTCCGAGCTCCCCCACGCCACGGCGTCCGGCAGAGGGGCTCAGGACCGAGGACAGCCTCCGAGCTCCCCCACGCCACGGCGTCCGGCAGAGGGGCTCAGGACCGAGGACAGCCTCCGAGCTCCCCCACGCCACGGCGTCCGGCAGAGGGGCTCAGGACCGAGGACAGCCTCCGAGCTCCCCCACGCCACGGCGTCCGGCAGAGGGGCTCAGGACCGAGGACAGCCTCCGAGCTCCCCCACGCCATGGTGTCTGGCAGAGGTCTCAGGACCGAGGACAGCCTCCGAGCTCCCCCACGCCACGGCGTCCGGCAGAGGGGCTCACACGGCATCAGCCGCAGATACCGGAGATGATCGGGCTGCAGCACATCCCAGCCCATCCTCAGCCAGAGCTTTCCCGTCCTCGACGCTCTCAATGACCCCAGGCTCATCGGCCAGAAGATGGGGACACAGAGATTTCGTGTGAGTGGTTCTGTCTGACAACTCGGTCAGGAACTGAGGCGACCGTTCACCTCCTTCTTCTTCAGGTTGAGGACCTGAGGGTTTCTAAAGGGCCCTGAACCCCCCACTTCTTGGTCCCTCCATGGCCTTTCCCAGCTCTGCAGAATTCAGATTCTGAAGGTGGGCGTGGATGTCATCTGGCCAGAGCCGGGCTTTTGATAAGCTCTGAGCTCATAGGCTGCCTCTGGAGGGAACAGCTCAGGGGCCTCCCCACACCCGAATGTTTGCCTCTCACTGCGGCTACTTCGAGAGGAACGAGCCGCACAGAGGGACAGGTGAGCTCCAAAGAAGCACCAGAACCGTTGGGAACTTCAAGCACACATTTGGGTGTTTGGATGGGTTTTTTGGGGTTTTGTTTTGTTTCTGTTTTGAGACAGGATCTCGCTCTGTTGCCCAGGCTGGAGTGTGGTGACGCGATCTCAGTTCACTGTAGCCTTGAACTCCTGAGCTCAAGCACTGCTCCCACCTCAGCCTCCTGAGTAGCTGGGATTATAGACATGCACCACCAGGCCCGGCTAATTTTAAGAGATGAGGTCTCACTATGTTGCCCAGGCTAAAACACATGTTTGAATCCCAGGAAGATTCTGAGATCTCCATTTTCCCGGCTACCATCCAAGCAATGCCTTGTTCCCTGTGGCCCCAGCACCTCCACAGGCAGCAGGTGCCTGCTGAAATGAACAAAGCTGCCCTACCCTGTGTTCACCAGCTCTCCCCTGCCCCAGCTATGCCTGGAATGGGCCCCAGGCCCTTCGCTGCAGCTCTGCCATGCCTGGAACAGCCTTGCTGACTCTCACCTTTCTGCCCATCCTGAGTGAAGCCATCTCATTCTATGACATGCAGGCCTCTCTCGATGTCCTTCACCACACACCATCTCTGAAAATGTATGTGCTTAATGACTGCAGGCTGCCTGCTCCCCGGGAAAGCCAGCCCCACGAGGACAGAACCCATTCCCCACCCAGTCTGTGTTCCCAGCACCCTGCACGGAGCCTGGCACACAATGAATGCTCCGGAAGTATTTGTCATCTTAACTTCTGCGGAGTTCTGTGGAACTGATTTTTTTTTTTTTTTTTGGGACAGAGTCTCGCTCTGTCGCCCAGGCTGGAGTGCAGTGGCCAGATCTCAGCTCACTGCAAGCTCCGCCTCCCGGGTTCACGCCATTCTCCTGCCTCAGCCTCCCGAGTAGCTGGGACTACAGATGCTGGCCACCATGCCCGGCTAATTTTTTGTATTTTTAGTAGAGACGGGGTTTCACTGTGTTAGCCAGGATGGTCTCGATCTCCTGACCTCATGATCCACCCGCCTCGGCCTCCCAAAGTGCTGGGATTAAAGGCATGAGCCACCATGCCCGGCCTTTTTTAAGACGGAGTCTCGTTCTGTCACGCAGGCTGGAGTGCAGTGGCGCAATCTCGGCTTACCACAATCTCCGCCACCCGGGTTCAAGCCATTCTCCTGCCTCAGCCTCCTGAGTAGCAGGGATGACAGGCGCTACTGTGCTCGGCCTAATTTTTGTAATTTTAGTAGAGACAGGGATTCACCATGTTGGCCAGGCTGGTCTTGAACTCCTGACTTCAAGTGATCTGCCCACCTCGGACTCCCAAAGTGTTGGGATTACAGGCGTGAGGCACCACACTCGGCCTTGTTGAACCAATTTTGAATTCAGGTGCAAAGCTGTGCTCTATCCACCATACTGTTCCCACATGTGGGAATATTTGAGCCAGAAAAAGAAAATGTTGGACAGTCATCATTACCGTTGCTATAAATAAAAATAATAGTTGGGCGCGATGGTTCAGGCCTATAATCCCAGCACTTTGGGAGGCTGAGGCAGGAGGATCACTTGAGGTCAGGAGTTCGAGACCAGCCTGGCCCACATGGGGAAACCCCCGTCTCTACTGAAAATACAAAAATTAGCCGGGTGTGGTAGCGGGCTCCTGTAATCCCAGCTACTGGGGAGGCTGAGGCAGGAGAATCACTTGAACCCGGGAGGTGGAGGTTGCAGTGAGCTGAGATTGCACCAGCACACTCTAGCCTGGGCAACAGAGCGAGACTTCATCTCAAAATAATAATAATAATAATAATAAATAATAAACAATAATAACAATGTGCTCACCCAGACCAGAGTCCTGGTCCTGCAGCCCATTCCTGGAAGAGCTGAGTGTAGACCAGCCACCTGCTGGGCCCGATCTGCAAACTGAGGCCCAGAACGCAGACATAAATCTTCTAAGCACAGCAGCCAACATTTAGGGTGCCTGCCCAAATGACGACCACTCTGCATTGATTGAAACTCCCTCCCCAGCATTCAAAGATGTCATGGTTCTGTGATCTGTCTCCTGTCTCCTGCCTACAGATGACAGCCCCAGGACGTGCTACCCATCGTGATGCAAGGTGAGCATGGCTGAAGCCCAGCTGTACGTCCACAGTGCTTTGTCCACCCAGAGCACCCCCTTCTAGTTGGCACAAAGGAGCGGGTTCGCAGGGCCACACTGGACGCCGGCCTCATCAGCCACCATCCTTTCCTGAGGACTTGAAGCTGCATTAAAAATGAACAGCTTGGCCGGGCACAGTGGCTCTCACCTGTAACCTCAACACTTTGACAGGCTAAGGCAGGAGGATCGCTTGAGGTCAGGAGTTTGAGACCAGCCTGAGCAACATGGCAAGACCCTGTCTCTACAAAAAATTTAAAGGCTGGGCGCAGTGGCTCATACCCGTAATCCCAGAACTTTGGGAGGCCGAGGCGGGTGGATCACTTGAGGTCATGCGTTCAAGACCAGCCTGGCCAACATGGTGAAACCCCATCTCCACTAAATATACAAAAATTAGTCGGGTGTGGTGGCACACGCCTGTAATCCCAGCTATTTGGGATGCTGAGGCAGGGGAATCGCTTGAACCTGGGAGGTGGACGTTGCAGAGAGCCAAGATTGCACCACTGCACTCCAGCCTGGGCAACAAGAGTGAAACTCCATCCCAAAAAAAAAAAAAAAAAAAAATTTTTTTAATTAGCCAGGTGTGGCGGTGCACACCTGCAGTCCCAGCTATTTGGGAAGTTGAGATGGGAGGATCACTTGAGCCCAGAAGGTCGAGGCTGCAGTGAGCTATGATGGTGTCACTATACTCCAGCCTGGGCGACAGAGTAAGGCCTTATCTTTAAAAAAAAATAAAAAATAAAAAATAAAAAAATGGACAGCTGGTCTGTGTGGCCAGCAGCTGTGGACCAGGGACCTCCTGCCTCAGGGCTGAGTCTGTCTGCAAAGAGGAAGCTGCAGAGGCTCCAGTGAGGCGCGGCTGGGACCAGAAAGGGCTCTCTCTTCCTCAGGGTCCCTCCGTAATCTTCTAAACTGAATTTTTAACCAGGTGAACATAACATCCATTCAAAAATGACATTTCAATTGCATTGTAAATTGATGTTTAAATTCAAGTTAAATTCAAATTAAAATAGTCTTCAGCTCTTCAGTATCTGGCTCCTCCTGGTGACCACTGCCAGGCGGACACCTCTGTGCGTGTATCCCAGGGCCGCTGTGAGCAAGTACAGCAGGTCCTGAAACAACAGAAGTGTATTGTCTCTGCAGTTCTGGGGGCCAGAAGTCCAAATCCAGGATTAGCAGGTGGAAATCAAGGTGCTGCAGAGCCACGCCCTCCTCGCCTCTTCCAGTGTCTACGGCCCTCCTCAGCCTGTGGCCACATCTCACCAATTCCTGCCTTGTGGTCACGTGGCCTCTTCCCCTTCTGTGTGTGGAATCTCCTCCTGCCTCCCCTTAGAAGGCACATGTGATGGTATCAGGGCCCTCCTGGGAAACCCAGGGCCACCCGCCCACCTCTCACTTCATCACATCTGCAAAGTCTCTCTCTGCCACTCAAGATGATACATCCAGGTCCCAGAGACAAGGATGTGGGTATCTTGGGGAGCCTGGACACCTCCCAGGATGGAGTAGCCATGCCCAGCTACTCCAACCACACACAGCTACTCCAACCATGTCCAGGCTAATCCTGAATTCCAGCCACACCCAGCTACTCTAGCCACATCTAGCTACTCTAGTCATTCTCAGCTATCCATCCATGCTTAGTTACTTTCACCACAATGAGATACTCCAGCCGCACCCAGCTATTCCAGCCACACCCAGCTTCTCTAGCCACATCTAACTACTGCAGTCATGCCCAGCTACTCCATGTATGCCTAGCTACTCTAGCCACACCCAGATATTCCAGCCATGTCCACCTACTCCAACCAAACCCAGCTATTCCAGCCACACCCAGCTATTCACACCATGCCCAGCTACTCCACCCAAACCCAGCTATTCCAGCCACACCCAGCTACTCTGGCCACATCTAGTTGCTCCATCCATGCCTAGCTACTCTAGCCACACCCAGCTACTCCAGCAACCCCCAGCTATTCCAGTCACACCCAGCTACTCCAGCCACATCTAGCCACTCGTCATGCCCAGCTAACTCTATCCATGCCTAGCTACTCCAGCCACACAGAGCTATCCCAGCCATGCTCAGCTACTCTAACCACTGGTCAACCACAGAGGTAGCAGGTGTTGCTGCTTGAGGTAACTGGGCACCCTAGACCCAAAGTATCCAGCCTGAACCGGGCACATGCTCTGGATGAGATAGCGTATTTCAGCATGATGTGAGCGGCTGGGAGCCAAGGCCCCTGAAGGCCACTCCTCTGCATAGCCCCCTGCCACCCTTTCTGAGTGAGATTCCAGCAAAATGTATCAAAAGCCCGTTACAAACACGCACCCCAACACCTATCAGGATCTTAATAGGCCAATCTCTGACCCAGCAACCAGAATGACAGGAGTCTCCTGCCTAACCGCAGAGTTACTACTCACAGAAACATTGTAGCGCAGAGAAATTAGAATCCTCCCACGTGACCTTGGCAAAGGCAGCAGTTAATAAACTCTGATTCATTCTTACAATGGAACACTGTGCAGATACTCACAACAATTAGATTTGTACTTATACGGAAGGACTTCTTAGACCCATCACCAGCAAGGAGCAGAGCACAGAACAATGTGTCTAGTGTGCTCCCAGGGTCCCCACCTGCGCTCCTGGGCACACACCTGCAAACACAGAGGGCGGCTAGAGCCCCCCTGGACCACCACACAGTCGCCCTCCAGGAGGGGGAGAAAAAGACACTTTCTCTTTGTATTTTATACCTATGGAGGTCATTTAGATTTTATATAGAACTAGTATCAAAATGTCTCAGTCAATCTAATAAAGAATTATAATTTGTCAAATAATTGTTTTAAAAGAGAATTTTCAATGTTGCACATCCTTTGATCACATCAAGGAATTTACCTCAAAGAAAGAAATGAACAAGTACTCCAGGATGAAAACGCAAGGATGACCACCAAATGTTCATAAAATTAAAAATGCAGGCCAGGCGCAGTGGCTCACGCCTGTAATCCCAGCACTCTGGGTGGCTGAGGCAGGTGGATCATGAGGTCAGGAGTTTGAGACCAGCCTGGGCATCATGGCAAAACCCCATCTCTGCTAAAAATGCAAAAATTAGCCGGGTGTGGTGGCGGGTGCCTGTAGTCCCAGATACTCAGGAGGCTGAGGCAGGAGAATTGCTTGAACCTGAGAGGCAGAGGTTGAAGTGAACCAAGATCTCACCACTGCAGTCTAGCCTGGCCAACAGAGCAAGACTCTGTCTAAAATAATAATAATAATAGAGATTTAAAAAATGCAAACAGCCACAATAGGAAAACATCTAATTCACACAGAAATTGACAGCACAGACCACTGCAGAACCCTTACTGGCGTGGAAAGATGTTAAGGACGCCCTGAGTGTAAGAAAACAGTGTAGAATGAGATGCTATTACAGACAGGATCTGTGCACAAGGTCAATCCTTAACGACTGCCCCCCAAATATCCCCAAGGATTATCTCTAGGCATCAGATGGAGACATTTCTGCTCTTAATCTTTTCAAACTTTTCTGATTTTTCCAATTATGTCTATGATCACCATCCCCACATATGGCACCCAAGCCCCTTCACACTCGGCCTTTTCCCTGAATAACCCTGACTTCCTCTGTCCCCTCACTGTGACCCTGCAGACTTCATCTGCTGTCACCTCCTGCCTCGAGCTTCCAAGCTCCAGGCACAGGCAGGAGCCGCAGGAAAGGTACATCCTGGCCCCATCTCCCCCGCGAAGCGGTGAGCTTAACAACGGCGAGGCACGTCCATGCATACGGAAGAGGCCGGAACACGAAGCCCACAGTCATCACACCACCCGTGCCTTTCTAGGTATAGCGCGGGGGAACCGCAGATCCAGACCCGGTATTTGAGGAAGGCAGCCGGGTCCTCCTAGAGCAGGGATTCAGCTCAGCAGCAGGGCAGGTGCACGCAGCGTAGTATTTCGGGAAGCCACCCCTGCCTGGCGAGCCCACGTTTCCAGAGAGCTGTGACACGCTTCTCCTGGCACCGAGCATTCCGTGATCCACGGCCCGTGAGTCAGAGAAATGGCAGAGCCTCCCTGGAGGCCGGGGAGGGCGGTGGTGATGCCGGGGCGGAGGACGAGTCTGCCTACCTCCTCTCGTTGTCATCCAGGTGAGCGAAGAGCACATTCTTGGAGATGGCCTTGGCCAGTGCAGTCATGGTCTTGTAGTCCTTGGGAATCACCTAAAGCAGAACCAAAACATCACCACGTGAGCCACCCTGTCCTGATGCTGTGACGCGGCCTGAAATCTCCCCATTCCACCCTCAGCTTGCCGTTATCAGGCAATGGTACAAATATGCAATTTGAAGTTTAATGTGCATTTCTCCACTATTTTTTCTTTTAAACAGTCTTGATCACAGCTCCCTGCAGACCTCCTGGGCTCAGGTACTCCTCCCGCCTCAGCCTCCCAAGTAGCTGGGACCACAGGTGTGCACCACCACGCTTGACTAATTTTTTTTATTTTTACTAGAGATGAGGTCTCAGTATGTTGCCCAGGCTGGTCTCAAACATCTGAGCTCAAGCAATCCTGCCACCTCAGCCTCCCAAAGGGCTGGGATTACAGGTTACAGGTGTCAGCCACCGCACCAAGCCTCTTTTTTTTTTTTTTTTTTTTGAGACGGAGTCTTGCTCTGTCGCCCAGGCTGGAGTGCAGTGGCCGGATCTCAGCTCACTGCAAGCTCCGCCTCCCGGGTTTACGCCATTCTCCTGCCTCAGCCTCCCAAGTAGCTGGGACTACAGGCGCCCGCCACCTCGCCCGGCTATTTTTTTGTATTTTTTAGTAGAGACGGGGTTTCACCATGTTAGCCAGGATGGTCTCGATCTCCTGACCTTGCCCGTCTCGGCCTCCCAAAGTGCTGGGATTACAGGCTTGAGCCACCGTGCCCGGCCTCCTCTTACTACTTTCAAAATGCAGTCACGTGTCATGTAATGATGGGGAAGCGTTTCTGAGAAATTCATCATTAGGCAATTTCATCATCGTGCGAATATCACAGAGCAACAGACACAAGCCTAGCTGGTGTAGCCTAACTACGCACTGAGGTTAGAACGTGACAGAGCCCATCACTCCTAGGCTACAAATCTGTACAGCATGTGGCCATCCTAACACTGCAGGCAGCTGTAACACAACGCTAGGTGTATCTAAACATATCTACACAGGCCGGGAATGGTGGCTCACGCCTTTAATCCCAGCACTTTGGGAGGCCGAGGCAGGTGGATCACCTGAGATCAGGAGTTCGAGACCAGCCTGGCCAACATGGTGAAACCACGTCTCTACTAAAAATACAAAACTTAGTTGGGTGTGGTGGTGCACACTTGTAATCCCAGCTACTCGGGAGGCTGAGACAGGAGAATCACTTGTGCCCGGGAGGCGGAGGTTGCCAGGAGCCAAGATCCTGCACTCCACTGCACTCCAGCCTGAGTGACAGAGCAAGACTCCATCTCAAAAAAAAATAAACAACTAAACAAACATATCCACACAGAGAAAAGACACAGTAAAAAATACAGTATCATAATCTTACAGGACCACGTATATGCAATCTGTCAACAACCAAAGTGCGGTCATGTAGTGGGTACCTGTATGCAGTATGCTGTTATTGGCTGCAGTCACCCCACGGTGCAAAGATCTCAAAACCCATTCCTCCTGTGTGTCTGTCTGTCTGTCTGTCTGAAACTCTGCACACTTTGATCAATAATTCCCCACTCCCTCTCTGGATGAATCAGAAGCACTATGAACACCTCAGATGCCAGGATGTCCCCCCTTAAAATAAAACCATGCAGGAAGGTCGTTTAGGCCATAATGAGAGCTAGTGTGGTGCTCGGGCCACCCGGGAAGTCCCTGTCTGTCCAGGTGCAACAGCAGACCACGTAGGCTTAGGCGTGCTGTGTGTTTAACGCACAGAGCCCCTGTGCAGACGTCTTTGAGAGACAGCACTCCAATCTCCTAAAAAGTCACTTCAATTCTAATGCTTGAAAGTGTTGGCTGGGCACGGTGGCTCACGCCTATAATCTCAGCACTTTGGGGGGCTGAGGCAGGTAGGTCACCTGAGGTCAGGAGTTCGAGACCTGCCTGGCCAGCACGGTGAAACCCCATCTCTACTAAAAATACAAAAAATTAGCAGGGTGTGATGACAGGCACCTGTAATCTCAGCCAATCAGGAGGCTGAGACAGGAGAATCACATGAACCTGGGAGGCAGAGGTTGTGGTGAGCTGAGATCGTGCCATTGCACTCCAGCCTGGGAAACAAGAGTGAAACTCTGTCTCAAAAATATATATATAAGTGTTTTGTTTTCAAATCCTTTCTATTTACAGAGGAGTTGCAAAGATCATTCCCGTGCACCTTGCAGGTCCCCTGATGTTACCACCTTACATCCTAGGATGCATTTATCACAACCAGGGAGGCCATGTCGATATGTGACATGCACGAGCCCCACACCAAATCTCTTCTTCCTTTGTTTTGCCTGAGTGGCCTTTTTCTGTCCCAGGACTCTGTCCTGTCTCCCCTGTGCCCTCTGGTCTGCGACAGTTCTTCACACTCTCCTCAGGTGACATGAGCAGGGCTCGTCAGGCATTCTGCAGAGCGTCCTGCAATTTGGGTTTATCTGAGGTTCTTCTCATGGTTAGACTGAGGTTCTGGGTCTTGGGGAGGTAGACCCCAGAGGCGGAGTGCCCTAATAAAATGTTTAACAATGCTTGTGCTAGCTTTAATTAGCTGATTATAAAAGTATTAAGGGCCGGGCGCGGTGGCTCACGCCTGTATTCCCAGCACTTTGGGAGGCCGAGACAGGCGGATCACAAGGTCAGGAAATCGAGAGCATCCTGGACAACATGGTGAAACCCCGTCTCTACTAAAAATACCAAAAAAATTAGCCAGGCGTGGTGGCGGGAGCCTGTAGTCCCAGTTACTCGGGAAGCTGAGGCAGGAGAATGGCATGAACCTGGGAGGCGGAGCTTGCAGTGAGCCAAGATCGTGCCACTGCACTCCAGCCTGGGCAACTGAGCGAGACTCTGTCTCAAAAAAAATAAATAAATACATAAAAAACAAACAAAAAAGTATTAAATACTGGGGAAAGGAATGGGGTGTGTGTGTTTAGGAAACAGAGTCTCAGTTCTGCAAGGTAAGAAGGTTCTGGAGATGGTGGTGGTGACGATTCCACAACAATGAGAATGTGCTTAACGCCACTCAACCATGCACTCAGAAACGGCTAAGAGGGTATTGGAGACTGACTTGTGTCTCCCCAGAAATTCACATGTGGAAGCCCTAACCAGCTATGGTATTTGGAGAGAAGCCTTTGGGAGGTGGCTGTGGCTGTGGCTGGATGGGGTCATGAGAGGAGGGCCCTGAATAATGGGATTTGTGCCGTATAAGAAGAGACCAGAGAGGCTGCAGGAGCATGGGAGGCACACAGCCCAGGACAGTCTCTGCTGACTCCAAGGACCTAGGTGCTAGCGAGTCCCTTCCCTTCCCTGAGCCTGCGAGGATCCTAAAGCCGCCCTGGGGCTGCAGAGACCCCACACAGAGCTGCTCCCATAAATTTGAGCTCAGTTCATCTGGCAAAGACAGTAACAAACCAATCCCGCCCAGAACTGCGTCCGCCATCACCCACGTAGTCCTCCCTCCGACCAAAATGACACTGAGGCCCCAGGAGGACGAGGGTGCCCTGTGGGGGTCCAGGGAGCTCACGGGTGACAGCCACGTGCCGAGGCCTGGGGACGGGAACCCCGTGAGCCTCACCTTCCTGACATAGGACACGGCGTCCTCCTCGGTGTACACCTCAGCGCTCACGCCTCCTCGCCGGCGGCGGGCCTTCACCACGGGGTTCGGGGGCGTGGGCGACACCTCCTCATCATGGGAGTCCGACTGCGAGTTCGACTTCTGCCGCGCCAAAATCTGCCTGTTTTCTTCCTGTGTGGGAGAGGAAAACACAGAAAGGAAGTAAGAACCTGGCTGTTGTGGCCGGGCACAGGGCTCACGCTGGTGATCCCAACACTGTGGGAGGCCCAGTGGGAGGATCGCTTGAACGCAGGAGTTGGAGATAGGGTTGGGCTTTGTGTCCCCACCCAAATCTCATTTTGTGTCCCCACCCAAATCTCATCTTGAATTGTAATCCCCATCATCCCCACGTGTCCAGGGAGAGACCTGGTGGAGATGACTGAATCACGGGGGCAGTTTTCCCCTTGCTGTTCATGTGATAGTGAGGGCATTCTCACAAGATCTGATGGGTTTCTAAGGGGCTCCTCCCCCTTCACTCAGCACTTCTCCTTCGGGCCACCTTGTGAAGAAGGGGCTTTGCTTCACCCTCACCTTCTGCCATGATCGTAAGCTTCCTGAGGTCCCCCCTAGCCATGAGGAACTGTGAGTTAATTCAATCTCTCTATAAACTACCTAGTCTCAGGTGGTTTTTTATAGCAGTTTGAAAATGGACTAATACACCCTGTCCCTACAAAAAAAAAAAAAGAATTAGCTGTAAGTGGTTTCACCTAAAGTCGCAGTTTCTGAGAACCTGTCAACATTTCTGTGTAAGTATCAGTTTTGTGAGACATTAAAAAATAAAGTGGATGAGGCTCTCTGGGTAATTTTTATAACTGTCTGTAAATCCACAATTATCTGAAAATTAAAACTTTAATTTGCTTTTTAAAGTGGGTGAGAGGCTGAACTGGCATGGGGTTTATGGAGGCTGAGATGACAAGCATCTGGAGGTCTGCTGGGAGGAGGGGACTGGAAGTTGAGCCCCGAGTCACCGTATAATGACCATGGTTGTGTCCTCCACGTGGGTTGGGGTTGCTCCGAAGCCCACCTTGCCTTGAGCTGTGGATGGCAGGACGCACCACCCTGCAGACCTTGCTCCTGCCCACAGACAAGTGCACCAACCACTGTCCAAAGCTCTTCAGCCACTCTTAAGCCTCATGCATCCAGCGTGGTCTTAGTCAGCCTGTGCATTTCAATCCCACCAGGGCCGATGTGCCTTTCCTCTTGCACCTGGAGGACCTCTGTTTGCATAACCTGCAGCCTAAACACTGACCTCCACCACCCTCAAAGGTGGGCTTAGGACCAGGGACGGGGGGCTCTGTGGTCTGAGGACACACCTGGCCCTGAGCTGAGCCCCTTTCTTGCTGCAATTCTGCCTCTTTGGGAAAAGGGTGAAGTAAGAGGTGGGAGGAAGGAAAGAGGGAAGGAGGAAGGAGGGAGGGAGCAGGGCATAGGGAGGAGGGAGAGGAAAAGTCAGGAATCAGCAGTGCCAGGCAGCCTGGAGAGCCCAGGAGCCTAGTCCCCGTCCTAAGGCCACGCCAGGTAGCCCAACTCATGGGGACCACAGCTGAGCACACTACTTTCCTAGAGTGCTGTGTGACCCTGATTAGTTGCTTGACCTCACTGGGACTTATCTGTGAGGGGAAATGAAGACACGTGTCCCTAGCATCATAGCAAGAAGAGACTTCAGGCCGGGTGTGGTGGCTTCAGGCCAGGTGTGGTGGCTTCAGGCCGGGTGTGGTGGCTTCAGGCCGGATGTGGTGGCTCACGCCTATAATCCCAGCACTTAGGGAGGATAGTTTGGCCCCAGGAGTTCAAGACCAGCCTGGGCAACATAGTGAGACCACATCTCAAAAAAAATGTGTTGGCCAGGCACGGCGGCTCACGCTTATAACCCCAGCACTTTGGGAGGCCAAGGCGGGCGGATCATGAGGTCAGGAGATGGAGATCATCCTGGCGAACATGGTGAAAACCCTTCTCTACTAAAAATACAAAAAATTAGCTGGGTGTGGTGGCGGACACCTGTAGTCTCAGCTACTCGGGAGGCTGAGGCAGGAGAATGGCGTGAACCCGGGAGGCAGGGCTTGCAGTAAGCCGAGATCGCGCCACTGCACTCCAGCCTGGGCGACAGAGCAAGACTCCATCTCAAAAAAAAAAAAAAAAGTATTTTAAGGAAAAGAGATTTCAACCTGTCCTAACAGATACGAACTGCTCTGTGTGCAGAAGCAATGCTGGCTCACGTGTCCTGAGTGTTCACCTTGGTCACTCATACTCTACTCAGACTCGAGGTAGGTGCGGCCCCCAACCCCTCACACAGATCAGGCACATAAGGCCCTCGCTCTCCCTCCCGGCCTCACCCTGATCCAGCCCCCCGCCTTCCTGATGGTCCTCTGAGGGCTTTGGTACCCCACAGCTGGGAAGCTTCCCAAAAAAAGATGGCGGCCCCATCAGGCAGGGCCTTGCTTCATGGACCAGGAGGTGGAGGAGGAATTCAGGGGCAACCAGGCCAAGTTCCCTACCAATGCCTTCTGACATCCCAAAACCCAGACATGCCCACCTGTGACAAGGCTGAGACCGCGGTTCTGAGGTGCCCACCCTCCAGGGGCACAGGAGCTCTGACAGATGCAGACACCACAGGTGAAAGTCATCAAGATCCAGACCTGGGACCATGGGAGCCCAGGAGCCTGGGAGCCAGGCAGTCCCCCAAGGCCAGGAGCCCAGGTATCCTGTGGCTGCTCCTCCTCTTCCCTTTTACTGTGGAAATTCCCAAACTACACAAGAGTAGACAGAGTAATACAATGAATCACCAAACGCCCGTCACCCACCCTCAACATTATCCAAACGGAGGCAGTCCTATTTCATTTCACCTCCACCCACTTCACACAGACACAGACACACACACACACACAGGATGGAAGCAAATCTCAGATATAGCATTTTAAATACTTCAATATATATCTCTAAAATGCAACTTGTTAAAACATAACCACAATCCCCATTATCATCTTCTGTGAGTTGGATGCAGTTTGTCCCTCCTGAAATTTGATCCTCAATGTGGTGATGTTGGGAGGTCCATGAATGTAATTTTTTATATTAATTAATATAATTCATGTTACATATAAAATATAATATACATATAACAGTAGGAAGATACACCATGAAAATATCTAAAAAAGAGACAAAAAGAGAAAAACATGTGTGTGTGTGTACATATATATAAAATATGTTTTTTATATATATACACATATAGCAAAAACATTCCAGGAGGCTCAATATCTGATTAACACCAGTTCCAGAAGACAAAATAAAATAGAAATTTGCCAGAAATAAAAGAAAAATTTCCCTAAACTGAAGAATATGAGTGTCTTGGTTGACAGAGCCCACAAGATTTTCATTCCTAGTAAAAGGATCTCTTATACTGTACTTCCAGGGATGAGAATTTTCCAAAAGCTCCCATAGAGAAAAGTCAGGTCACCTACAAAGGACTGACAATACGAATGGCTCAAACTTCTCAAAAGAAACACTAGACACTAGAGGACAATGAAACGAAGCCTCCAATATTCTGAAGGAAACTTCCTTTCAAGCTAGACCTTTATACCCAGCTAAACTAGCATTCATGTTTGTAGTTATAATAAAGGCATTTCCCCAGTATACTTGATCAATAATTTTTAACTTTTAGAATGTGCTTACAGACAAAGCATAAAAGGCATAATTCTAGTTTTTGAAAAAAATATAAATATTATCAATGCAGACAATGCAAAATGAAAAGTTCAGATAACAAAAAGGTAATAAAATTTTGAAGAGGAAAGCTAAGCAGGGTGGATATGTGAAGACCTTTGCCTTTTAAAATGGAGAATCAAAGAATATAGTTCACAATGAAATTATAAAGGTGTTAGTGTATCATTTAAAGTTTAGGATTTTAGAAGGGAAATAATAAACGATTTTGAACTGGTGATACAACTATACTGGGAAGATGGAGAGAGAAGATGGGGTCATCTGGCATTGCCCAAAGTCAACAGAGGGTGTTGATAATTTTAGTTATTATTTACCACCACTCTGACCCAAGCCAGCATTCATCTCTCATCTAGAATATTGAGATGGTTGTTCTTGCAGTTAGGTATTTTATTAAATCATAAATCAGGTTTTTACTCCTGGTAATGACAAACTAAGTTGTTTAGATTGAGCTTTCTGGAGAGATTGACTAGAAAACCTTGATGAAATGTTAAAAATGTATTTTTGAAAGCATCGGAGAGCTACCACATCAGAGAAGAATTACAAGGCCAATTTCAAGAAGACAGAAACCCAAAGAGGTGAACACAGCACTTGGAACCATGAGAAGTGTCTACAACAAGCAGCCAAGAAATGACAGGCTGAGGTTTCAACAGATTTGCAGAGGTAGGAAAGACCAAAATTGGAACTTAGGGCCTGCCTAGGAAAAGGAATCCTAGTAAATCCTCCAGATTTTGTGTTTGGGCGCAAAAGACTTTCTGTGGACACTAGAAGGAAGGATGAGCTGGGATTAAGCCAGCCTCCCCGGGACTGAAGCTCAGCTCAAATCATCTTAATCCCTAATTGGATCAGGGTGATCCAGGATTGCCAGCACCCCTAGGTTAGCCATTTTTCCAAGGCAATTACAGATTCTCTCAAAAGGAATATATCAGCTTCAAATTTTCTCTTTAATTTTTCATACATAATGTTGGGAACTTGATCAAAAATAACTCAGATACAAAGAGACAAGATCATGTAATCAAAACCCAAGAGAAGCAAAAGACAACACAAAACGATCCCCTCAAGGGATGCAGATCATGGAATTAATGGACGTAGCCTTTAAAGTAATTATGCTCAGTATGCTCAAGGAAATAAAAGATGAAATTGAGAACACTGGCACGGAACTAAGAAAAAAAATTTTTTAAGGCATATGGAAATGCTAGAATCTAAAAAACATAAAAATTGGAACTAAGAACTTGGTGGATGGGTTTAACAGCAGATGAGAAACACAAGGGAAGAAATTAATAACCTGGAAAATAGATGAAAATATCCAGACTGAAGTACAAAGACAGAAAAGGAAAGCAACTATAGAAAAGTGCTGAAGAGCATGTGGGCTATGGCAAAAAGCTCCAGTTTATGTGAATTTGAGTTCCAGATGATGGGGAGAGAATATGGCAGAAGCAATGTTTGAAGAGATCATGATGAAGAATTTTCCTAAACGAATAAAAGACATCAGGCCACAGACTCAACAAGCACACAAACTCCCACACAGGATAAACCGGCATAGCGTGGTAAACCGCAGGAGCCAAAGACAGAGAAAAACCTAAAATGCAGCCAGAAAAAAGACATTACCGGCCGGGTGCGGTGGCTCACGCCTGTCATCCCAGCACTTTGGGAGGCCAAGGCAGGTGAATCACCTGAGGTTGGGAGTTTGAGACCAGCCTGACCAACATGGTGAAACCCCGTCTCTACTAAAAATACAAAAATTAGCCAGGCGTGGTGGTGCACACCTGTAATCCCAACTACTCGGGATGCTGAGGCAGGAGAATCGCTTGAACCCGGGAGGCGGAGGTTGCAGTGAGCTGGGATTGCATCACTGCATGCCAGCCTGGGCAACAGAGGGAGACTCTGTCTCAAAAAAAAAAAAAGAAAGAAAGAAAGAAAGAAAGAAAAGAAAAGAAAAAAAAGACATTACCTCCAAAAGGGCATCACAGACCTGACAGCTGACTTCTCAATGGAAATAACAAAAATCAGAAGACAAGAAAGATAGCATCGAGGTTCTACTCCTCATCCACTAACTGTCAACCTAGAACTCTATACCCAGTGTGAAAACAGCCTTCAAAAATGAGGGTGAAATACAGCCAACTGCAGACAAACACACTGAAAAATCCATTCCCAATAGGCCCACTGGCAGGAAAACACTAGGAGCTATACCTCAGACAGGAAGAAAATGACCCCTGGGGGAAACTTGGAAATGCTGGAAGAAATGAACCAAAGAACGTGGAAGTGTGGGGGTAAATCTACACACGCGCTAGCCACATAAAATACAACACAGGCCCGGGGCGGTGGCTCACGCCTGTAACCCAGCACCTTGGGAGGCCGAGGAAGGCAGATCACCTGAGGGCAGGAGATCACCTGAGGTCATAAGGCCAGCCTGGCCAACATGGTGAAACCCCATCTCTACTAAAAATACAAAAATTAGCCAGGCAGGCACCTGTAATCCCAGCTACTCGGGAGGCTGAGGCAGGAGAATCACCTGAACCCGGGGGACAGTGGTTGCATTGGGGCGAGATGGTGCCACTGCACTCCAGCCTGGGTGACAAAGAAACACTCCACCTCAAAAAAAAAAAAAAAAGCCGGGTGCAGTGGCTCACGCCTGTAATCCCAGCACTTTGGGAGGCCGAGGCAGGTGGATCACGAGGTCAGGAGATTGAGACCATCCTGGCTAACACAGTGAAACTCCATCTTTACTAAAAATACAAAAAATTAGCCGGGCGCGGTGGCGGGAACCTGTAGTCCCGGCTACTTGGGAGGCTGAAGCAGGAGAATGGCGTGAACCCAGGAGACAGAGCTTGCAGTGAGCTGAGATCACACCACTGCACTCCAGCCAGGGCGACAGAGCGAGACTCCGTCTCAAAAAAAAAAAGAAAAAAAAAGAAACCCCATCTCCACTAGAAAAATACCAAAAAAGTAGCTGGACGTGGTGGTGTATGCCTGTAATCCCAGCTACCCAGGGGGCTGAGACAGAAGAATCACTTGATCTGGGAGGTGGAGGTTGCAGTGAGCCGAGATTGCACCACTGCACTCCAGCCTGGGTGACAGAGTGAGACTCCATCACAAAAAAAAAAAATGTAAGACAGATTGCACACTCCCCTGCCCACTAGAACCCTCCAATAGCCTCTGATCTGAGTTGAAACAGAATTGTTTATGTCGACCGGGAAGGCCCTGCGTGATCCACCCTTAGCGCCATTCCCCTCACCTGCCCCAGGGCTCTCTGCTGTCCTCCCACACGAAACACACTCCCGCTTTCCACTTGTGATTCTCTGCCAAGGACAGCCTTCCTCGATGTCTCAGGGCTCCTCCCTTCCCTCCCTAGGTCTCCACTCAAATGTGACCTTCTTGGTGCAGGAAAACCCTCCCATCACGCCTCTCCTCCCCTCCAGCATTCTGCAGTCCTCTCAGTAGGGGCCGCGGTCTCACAGTTACATATCTGATGTACTTTGCATCTTAACCGTGGTTATTGTCTGTCTCCCTCACTAGGATACTGCCTGGGCTTGATTCACAGCTAAATCTCTGGTGCTTAAAACAGTGCCTATGTACAGTGAATGCTTAATACGTATTTGTTAAATAAATATCAAAGAGACAAGATCATGCAACCAAAGAGACAAGATCATGTGATCAAAGAGACAAGATTATGTGATCAAAAATCAAGAGAAGCAACAGACAATACAAAGAGATCCCCCCAGGGGAAGCAGATCATGGAATTCATGGACAAAGACTTGAAAATAATTAGGCTCCGTATGTTTGAGGAAATAAAGGACAAAATTGAGAACACTGGAACAGAACTAAAAGGAAAATGTTTTCAAAGCCAAATGGAAATGCTCGAATCCAAAAACATAATAATAAACAAAAAAAGTATTTCAATTTTTGAAGAAAACAAAATTTTAAATTCACATCACAGAGTAACCCAAGATATATTAACAAAATTGTAAACACTTTCCTTCTTTTCTTACTTGGTATTTTAGCTAGGCTTTGACTACAACCACACAACAAAAGAAAAAGATGGGGAGGATAAGGAGGGGACGGGGAGGAGAGCCTGCATATAAAAAAGAACCCAAAGAGAACACTTTTTTTTTTTGAGACGGAGTCTCACACTCTTCACCCAGGCTGGAGTGCAGTGACCGGATCTCAGCTCACTGCAAGCTCCGCCTCCCGGGTTTACGCCATTCTCCTGCCTCAGCCTCCCGAGTAGCTGGGACTACAGGTGCCCACCACCTCGCCCAGCTAGTTTTTGGGTTTTTTTTTTTTTTGTATTTTTTAGTAGAGACGGGGTTTCACCGTGTTAGCCAGGTTGGTCTCGATCTCCTGACCTCGTGATCCACCCGTTTCGGCCTCCCAAAGTGCTGAAATTACAGGCTTGAGCCACCGCGCCCAGCCTTTTTTTTTTTTTTTTTTTTTTTTTTGAGACAGAGTCTCATGCTGTTGCCCAGGCTGGAGTGCAGTGGCGTGATCTCAGCTCACTGCAAGCTCCACCTCCTGGGTTCATGCCATTCTCCTGCCTCAGCCTCCCAAGTAGCTGGGACTATAAGTGCCCACCACCACATCTGGCTAATTTTTTTGTATTTTTAGTAGAGACTGGCTTTCACCATGTTAGCCAGGATGGTCTCAATCTCCCGACCTTGTGATCTGTCCACCTTGGCCTCCCAAAGTGCTGGGATTACAGGCGTGAGCCACCACACCCAGCCAAGAACACATTTTTTAAAGAGCTGAGGGAGGGAGGCCAGGCTTGGTGGGCTCACGCCTATAATCCCAGCAGTTTGGGAAGCCAAGGCAGGAGGATCACTTGAGGCCAGGAGTTCGAGACCACCCTGGGCAACATGGTGAAACCCCATCTCTACTGAAAATACAAAAATTAGCCAGGCCTGGTGGTGTGCTCCTGTAATCCCAGCTACTCGGGAGGCTGAGGCAGGAGAATCACTTGAACCCAGGAGGCAGAGGTTGCAGTAAGCTAAGGTCGTGCCACTGCACTCCAGCCTGGGTGACAGACTGAGATTCTGTCTCAAAAACAAGAGCTAAGAGGGGAAGGGGGTGAGAGTTGAAAAATGACCTGTTGGGTGCCATGCTCACTACCCAAGCGGTGGGGTCATTCATATCCTAGACCTCAGCGTCACCCGAGTGGTGGGGTCATTCATATCCTAGACCTCAGCGTCACACAACATCCCCATGTGACAAACCTGCACATGTACCCCCGAACCTAAAATAAAGGTTGGAAAAAAAAGAAGTTAAATAAGAAGCCATCAACAACAACAGAAAAACATTTCAAGTGCTGAGTTATTGGGATCAGCGTGGAATTTCTTCAACTTCGTGCGTGTTGCTGTAATGTTAACACAACACAAACAAATTGGAAGAAACCATGTCATAATAAAAGTAAACTATTGTGTGCCACCGTGCAGACATAAACACCACTAAAACCACCTAAATAAATAACAAGTCCCAGAAGCAATGTCCCCACCAGCTGCACAGCCAGAAGACGGGGCTCCTCAGGAAGGGGCTGGTGCTTCTCAGACACTCAGAGGCCTGAGTGTAAAATAACGCAACGCCCAGCAGTCCTGGGAGCTGCACTGAATGGGCGCCGGCTCTGAGGGTGACCAGTCTCCACTGCATCCTCCTCACCGGGCCTGGCAGCTGGCGTCTCCACTGCCGGCCACCCCACGCTCCTGTCAGCCTGCACTTGGGAACCCTCCTTCGCAGTGGCCCACTGCAAATCCAACCCAAAGGGTCCCACACCCACTCAAACCGGCCAATGGAAATGGGTTTCCATCCACGAAATGAGCCCACAGATGATGGGGAACCCGGCCAGGCCAAAATCAGGAACTCTCTATCAATCGAGATGTCTCCTCTAAAAACCGTGAGATTCCAAATCCCCTGCCTGGTCAGGAGGGGTGTAGGAGGGCAGCTTAGATGCAGAGGGAGGGCCTCCACTCCCAGGGACGAAGATGCAGCCAGGGCCCCCCAGCGCACCCCAGCCAAGCAGGGAGAGCAAACGAAGACAAAAGCCGGGCATTACCAGTGGATCCATGTCCACACGCCCTTCCGCCTACACGCAGTCCTTTCGGACAGCCCAAAGTGGGGCAGACACCCTGCCAGGTGCTGAACGGCACGTGGCCTCCGTCCAGGTCTCCATGGAGCTGTTGGAAGCCCAGCGCCGTGACCTCACACGGTCAAGAGCGGTTCTCTCATGGACAAAACGCCGGGGAGGGGAATCCAGGGGGCCGTGGGGATGGCCCAGGGGGCTCTGCAGACACCAGCAATCACCTCCTGTGGAGATAGCGTGTGCCCTGAACTCCCTGCCAAGTAAACACCTCATCCCTCTCCAGTCACCACGACAACGGGCCATCTCACAATCTCTCAGAATGGCATAGATGCCTCCCTGGAGCTGCAAGTCCCTTGCTCACATCCATCCCCAGGCTGAATCACTGGGAGACAGAGATCAAGGGTGAGATGCTGCAAATACGTTCTCGTACCTTTACGTCCTTCTAATCGACCTCGGGGATCGGCTGCACAGGACCCACTCAGGGAAATCATTACATCAGCATCCGTTGCTTCTACACAAACCAGGAGGAGGTGGGCCAGACACGGTGGCTCACGCCTGTAACCCCAGCACTTTGGGAGGCCAAGGCAGGCAGATCACCTGAGGTTGGGAGTGCGAGACCAGCCCGACCAACATGATGAAACCCTATCTCTACCAAAAATTAGCCACGTGTGGTGGTGGGCGCCTGTAATCCCAACAACTTGGGAGGCTGAGGCAGGAGAATCGATTGAACCCGGGAGGCAGAGGTTACAGAGCACCACTGCACTCCAGCCTGGGCAACAAGGACAAAGCTCTGTCAAAAAGAAGGAAGGAAGGAGGGAGGGAAAGAGGGAGGGAGGGAGGGAGGGAATGAAGGAAGGAAAGAAGGAAGGAAGGAAGGGGGGGGAGGGAGGGAGGGAAATGGCAGGTGCCTGGGCAACAAGGGTGAAGCTCTGTCAAAAGGATGGACGGACGGACGGAAGGAAGGAAGGAAGGAAGGAAGGAAGGAAGGAAGGAAGGAAGGAAGGAAGGAAGGAAGGAAGGAAGGAAAGGAAGATGGCAGGTGCATCACAAGTGAGGGGTGAAGGAAGGAAGGAAGGAAGGAAGGAAGGAAGGAAGGAAGGAAGGAAGATGGCAGGTGCATCACAAGTGAGGGGTTCCAGGCCTTTGTAGAAATTACTAGAAATAGTAGCAATAATAGAGGTAGAAGTGAGTCGGCAGGAACCTGAAGCCTGGGAGTTGAGAGAGGTCGGCCGCAACCACTCCTCGCAACCACTCCTCGCAACCACGGTGAAAATTGTTTACATCAACACTGAGGCTCTGCAGTCACCTGGGAAAAACAGAAGCCGCGGGCAAAACTGCACTCATCATACCAGAGTAATTTTTAGGCAGTTCACATTGCCTCCTGGAGGGTGGGGAGGCAGGGACACAGCTGGAGGCCAACTCGGGCACTCAACACAGGTTTAGTCAGAGAGAGGGCAAGAGGCAGGACAGCCCTGGACAGGGAAAGGTAGGTTCTCAACCCCATAGTAGGAAAACCCGGGGCTTCATCCCAGACGCCCTGCAGGCTGGAGGGGGCGAGGAGAGAGTTTGTTTGAGCAGGTGAGTGGGAATTTTTTTTTTTTTTTTTTTTTTTTTTTGAGACGGAGTCTTGTGCAGTGGCGCGGTCTCGGCTCACTGCAAGCTCTGCCTCCCGGGTTCACGCCATTCTCCTGCCTCAGCCTCCTGAGTAGCTGGGACCACAGGTGCCCACCACCACGCCTGGCTAATTTTTTGTATTTTCAGTAGAGATGGGGTTTCACCATCTTAGCCAGGATGGTCTCGATCTCCTGACCTCAGGTGATCTGCCTGCCTAGGGCTCCCAAAGTGCTGGGATTACAGGTGTGAGCCACTGCGCCCAGCCGATTTTTTTTTTTAATTGAGATGGAGTCTCGTTCTGTCACCCAGGCTGGGGTGCAATGGCGCAATCTCGGCTCACTGCAACCTCTGCCTCCTGGGTTCAAGTGATTCTCCTGCCTCAGCCTCCTGAGTAGCTGGGACTACAGGTGCGCACCACCACGCCCAGCTAATTTTTGTATTTTTAGTAGAGACAGGGTTTCCCCATGTTGGCCAGCTGGTCTCCAACCCGATATCAAGTGATCCTCCTGCCTTGGCCTCCCAAAGTGCTGGGATTACAGGCGTGAGCCAGTGTGTCCTGCCAGGGTTTTTTTTTGTTTTTGTTTTTGTTTTTTTAATTGAGGTAAAAGTCATGTAACTTAAAGTTAACAATTAACCATATTAAAGTGCACAACTCAGCTGCATTGACACATTCACCGTGCTGTGCAACCACCACCTCCGTCCAGATCCAGGACCTCTGCAGACGCTGTGCCATTCAGCAGCTGCCCCCCGACGCCTACTCCAGCCCCTGACAGCCCTGAATCGGCTTCCTGTCTTTGTGAAACTGCCTGTTCCAGCTACTTCACAGAAGCAGAATTGTGCATTTGGCCTCTTGCGTCTGGCTCATTTCACTGGCATTACGTCGCCAGGGTTCGTCCGCGCTGTGCCGTGTGTCAGGTGCTTCACTCCTTTCTGCAGCTTTCCCTTGTATGGAGAGGCCACATTGTTTGTCCTCGTGAGCTGATGGACATGTGGGGTTTTCACAACGTGGCTCCTGTATGCAGTGCTGCTCCGAACGCTCATGTAGAGGTATGTGTTTGAAGACCTGTTCTCAATTCTTCAGGGTGTGTACCTAGGAGTGGCACTGCCAGGTACTGTGTCATCCACATGTTTAACTTTCCCAGGAAATGCCAAGCTTCCTTCCACTGTGGCTACACCAACTCACATTCCCCACAGCAGTGCACGAGGGTTCCCCATCCCCCACACCCGCACAACACTCATGTTACATTTTTGGTTTTGTTTTTAATATGGACAACATGCGTTGGGTTTGGGATGTACTGCCTTTGAGATAACAGTGAGACCCAGACTTGGCCAGGTGCAGTGGCTCATGCCTGTAATCCCAGCACTTTGGGAGGCTGAGGCAGGCAGATCACGAGGTCAGGATATCGAGACCGTCCTGGCTAACACGGTGAAACCTCGTCTCTACTAAAAATACAAAAAAATTAGCCAGGCGAGGTGGCGGGCACCTGTAGTCCCAGCTACTCGGGAGGCTGAAGCAGGAGAATGGTGTGAACCCGGGAGGCGGAGCTTGCAGCAAGCTGAGATCGTGCCACTGCACTCCAGCCTGGGCAACAGAGCAAGACTCTATCTCAAAAAAACAAAACAAAACAAACAAACAAACAAAAAAACCAGTGAGACCCGGACTCGGGAATGGCCCACAGAGAACTGGAGTTCAGACCTGGGACCGAGACATAAGCTCCAGGGTTTAGACCCTGGACCAAGACACGAGGTCTTGTCTGGAAGCTCAGCTCCAACAGATCCCACAAAGCCATTCCCAAAGAGACTAGCCCAGAGCCACAGTAGCTCACCAAGGAGAGGGGGACAAGGGGCCTCCTTCCCCTAATGCCCAGGCCCCAGGCGATGTGCCTGGCGAACTCCTACATATACTTCAAAGCCTGTTTCAATGCCACCTCCATAGGAAGCCTTTGGGTCCCCTTCCCCCACCCACCACCAGTGCATTCTGCTCAGACCTCTGTGGGAGCTCACATCACATGGCCCCAAGATGACGTGTTGCACGAGTTCATTACCCACCCCCATCTCAGAGACACAGTGCCAGGTGCACTCAAGAACCAGGCAAAGGGCTGGGCATGGTGGCTCACACCTGTAATCCCAGCACTTTGGGAGGCCAAGGTGGGAGGATCACCTGAGGTCAGGAGTTCAAGACCAGCCTGGCCAACATGGTGAAACCCCATCTCTATTAAAAATATAAAAATTAGCTGGGCGTGGTGGCGGGCGCCTGTAATCCCAGCTACTTGGGAGGCCGAGGCAGGAGAATTACTTAAACCCAGGAGGTGGAAGTTGTGGTGAGCCGAGATCGCACCACTGCACTCCAGCCTGCAGGACTGAGCGAGACTCCGTCTCAAACAAACAAACAAAAAAAACAGGCAAAAAAATGAGAAATGAATGAGCGAATGAACAAAAATGTAGGCGGGACCAAAGTCAGAGCCCCACGCCCTCATGCCATATAAACTGTCATGACCACAGACTCAGCTACTCAGTCGCTCGGTGATTGGCAGGTACAGGGACGGTCTTGGGGCTGAAGACATAGGGTCAGAGGTGGCCAGCAAGAAAGGAAGGATGATCTCTGCCAAGCTCAGCCCAGAATGTGTCCCAGAATCGAGTAACCCAGCCCTGGGGATTGTCCTGGTCCTGTCCCGTCCCACACAGGGGGATGAAGTGCAGACGTCCAGAAAAGAAAATATGTGGGTGGGGCCTGCGGTGGGCGTGGAATCTAAGAGAGAGCCCTGTGCCAGTGAGGAAGGGGTCAGTGATGCCGCCTTCCCAAGCCTACACGTGGGAAGCACCATCTGAATTACGATGACCTTGTGTTCCATGACGGAGACCAGAGTGGAGGCAGAAACAGTTTCAAGTAAGATGGTCGAGGTCACAAGACAGAGCCCATCGCAGTCAGCAGGCTACAGAAATTGTGACCAGATGAAGCACCTTAGCCAGTCACTGGTGGTGTCAATAGGACTTTTTGTTTGTTTTTGTTTTTGAGGCGGAGTCTCCCTCTGTTGCCCAGGCTGGAGTATAGTGGCGTGATCATAGCTCACTGCAGCCTTGACCACCCAGGCTCAAGCGATCCCCCCAGCTCAGCCTCCTGACTGTCTGGGACCACAGATACACCACCACCACGCCTGGCTACATTTTTTGTTTTATTATTTGTAGAAAGGTTGTATTGCTATGTTGCCCAGGCTGCTCTCAAGCGATCCTCCTGTCTCGACCTCCCAAAGTGCTGGGATGACAGGTGTGAGCCACCACACCCAGCCCCAATGGAACTTTTTTTTTTTTTAAGACAGAGTTTCACTCTTGTCGCCCAGGCTAGAGTGCAATGGCACGATCTTGGCACACTGCAACCTCCGCCTCCTGGGTTCAAGCAATTCTCCTGCCTCAGCCTCCTGAGTAGCTAGGATTACAGACACCGGCCACCACGCCTGGCTAATTTTTGTATTTTTAGTAGAGATGGGGTTTCACCATGTTGGCAAGGCTGGTTTCGAACTCCTGACCTCAGGTGACCCACCTGCCTCCACCTCCCAACGTGCTGGGATGACAGGGGTGAGCCGCCGCGCCCAGCCTCAGTGGGACTTAGCTTTTGAGATCTGTGCCTGAAAGTACTTCACTTCATAGAGGAGAGACTGGCCCAGGGCCTCATGGCTCTGGCAAGGACCCTGGGCTCTCCCTTCCCAGGAACCAGAAGCTGCTTTACTTCAAGGAACGAGGTTGGGGTCCCATTCTCTTGTCTACCTGTCCTGGCACGACGGGACTTCCCATCCTTGGCAGCTGAGGAGTCAGACTAGGCAGGATACATGTAATTTCAAACACACAGGCTGCTTCAGGAGGCCTTGGGAGAAAGGGGGGCGGTGAGCAGAGACCCTCCCCAGGACCACGCAGGGGTGACCTCTCACGGGCTCTGCCTGTGCACATGGCAGGCCGTTCTTCCCCTTCCCCTTCCCCTCTTGGGATTCCGGGAAGGCCTCTCATTTTGCAGCCCCCACTTCCTGTCTTCTGTTTTCACACTGATGCGTTGTCTGAGCTGCAGGACGATCGAGGTCGTGGGGCCGGGACAGGCTTTTCCAGGCCAAAGACATCTTTGTAACAACACTGTGGGAACAGGGTTTCCAGAAAGCTCCGTGGCCAGAATGTGCCCCAGAATGGAGTAGCCCGGCCCTGGGGATTGTCCTGGTCCTGTCCCGTCCCACACAGGGGGATGAAGTACAAACATCCAGCCCGGAAAAGAAAATATTTGGGCGGAGTCTGGGGCGGAGATGGAATCTAAAGAGATTTTTTTGGACCCAAGTTTATCCTCCCGAGAGAAGCCTACACGCAGGGCTTACCGGCAGTGGAATTCCTCGTTCCTGCCTGCGGCCCGGTTCTCGCTCCCACGGGGACGCAGCCTGCCCCTCCCACTGAAAGGGATTTCTGAGAGGCGGCTGATCCACCTGGCTGATGCCTTCGACATTTCTGAGAGGTGGCTGGTCCACCCTGGCTGATGCCTTCGACATTTCTGAGAGGCGGCTGGTCCACCCTGCCTGATGCCTTCAACATTTCGGAGAGGCGGCTGGTCCACCCCGTCTGATGCCTTCCACGGAGGGTGTCTAGGCTTCCATGGGGCTGTCCGCTGCGTGCCGGGCAGGCATGAGTGGTGTTTCTGGACCACCTCCCCCGAGCAGTTCTATGAGCAGCACAAAGACAGCCCCTCTGCACTCTGGGAAACCCTAAGTCTCAAGGGCCAGTTGTATTTGAGGACCAGGGGTCTCCAGGAGAGGGGTCAGATGGTACTAACCCCAGGCCAGGGCCCATAAGCCCACCGAGCAGGGGCAAATCATCCCCAGCCATGAGGTGGAGAAACCGAGGCCCAGAGAGGGTAAAGGATTTCTTCAGGGGAACCCAACCATTCAGTGGCAAGGTTGGAAGAGAAACGCAAGGTCTTCATTTACTGAGCATCTACTGTGTACCAGGCCTCACACAGAGAGTACAGCAAACAAAGGGAAAGAAAAAGGAAAGGAAAGGAGGAAAGGAGAGGAGAGGAGGGCAGGGGAGGGGAGGAGAGGAGAGAGGAAACGAATTAGAAATTAACAGGCTGGGCCTGGCACAGTGGCTCATGTCTGTAACCCCAGCACTTAGGGAGGCCAAGGCAGGCAGATCACTGGAGGTCAGGAGTTCAAGACCAGCCTGGGCCACATAGGGAGACTTCATCTCTATAAAAAATTAAGAAAATTAGGCCGGGCACGGTGGCTCACGCCTGTAATCCCAGCACTTTGGGAGGCCAAGGTGGGCGGATCACGAGGTCAGGAGATCGAGACCATCCTGGCAAACACGGTGAAACCCCGTCTCTACTAAAAATACAAAAAAATTAGCCGGGCGTGGTGGTGGGCGCCTGTAGTCCCAGCTTCTAGGGAGGCTGAGGCAGGAGAATGGCGTGAACCTGGGAGGCAGAGCTTGTGGTGAGCCGAGATCGCGCCACTGCACTCCAGCCTGGGTGACAGAGCGAGACTCCGTCTCAAAAAAAAAAAAAATTAAGAAAATTAAAAATTAATAAAATAAAATAAAAATAGAAGATGAAGATGCAAATCCCAGTGAGGCAGAGTGTACACAGAAGGGTGTGAGCACAGGCGAGGGCCCCGCTCACCTTCAGAAGCAGACGGCACATCTGTACATGTGCACATGTGCACATCTAGGTAAGTACGTGTGTGTGTGTGTGTATCGAGGTCAGTACGTGTACGTGTGTGTATCCAAGTAAGTATATGTGTGTGTGTATCTAGGTAACTACGTGTGTGTGTATCTAGGTAAGTACATGTGTGTATCTAGGTAACTATGTGTGTGTGAGTGTGTATCTAAGTACATGTGAGTGTGCGTGTATCTAGGTAAGTACGTGTGTGTGGGTGTGTGCACATCTAAGTATGTGTGTGGGTGTGTGCACATCTAAGTATGTGTTAGTGTGTGTGTATCTAGGTAAGTACATGTGTGAGCGTGCGCACATGTGTGAATGTGTACATATCTATGTATTTGTGTGTACATGTGTGAGTGTGTACATATCCAGGTAAGTACATATGTGTGAGCATGTGCACATCCAGATAGGTACGTGTGTGAGTGTGTGCACATCTAGGTAAGTACATGTAAGTGTGTGCACATATGTGTGAACATGTACATATCTAGATAAGTACATGTGTGAGCGTGTACACATCTAGTTAAGTACGTGTGTGAGCGTGTACACGTGCATGCAAACACACCCCTTACATCCACCACTCTCAGGGTAAGCTGAGTATGTCCAGGTGTGTGCACAGCTATGCATCTGGGTAAGTGCATGTGTTTTAATGCATGTGAACACACGACTCCACGTACCCTCCCCCTCGGTGGCAACAGTACATCCTTGCCTGTGTGTGCCTGTGTCTGCATCTGGGCGAGCGTGTGTACATGTCACTCACGCACACATGCGCACGCACTTACTCCCTCACCCACCATGGCAGCTGTCCCCCCACCCCACCTCTCCCCACACAGCAGCAGCAGCTGGGAATTCAGCCTCTCCCTCCTGGAGGGCAGCATCCCAGCTCCAGCCTGCCACACACAGGGGCACCAGCCTTGTAGTGCGAAGGCGGAGAAGCCTGAGTTCCTAGGATGGAGGACAAGAAAGAAGCAGAAGGCGGGGGATCCACCATCAGAGCCAACGCCAGGAGAACCCGGCACCCTGCCCCAACGCGCTGGCGGCCAGGGCCCACAGGCAAGGTGGGAAGGGTGTGGCCTCAGAGGCATGCCTGGGTTTGCGTCCAGCTCCATGACTCTCCCTGGCTGACCCTGGGAACCGGCGTTCTCTCTCCAGCACCCATTTTCTCATCTGTAAGATGGGAGTGTCAACATCTCATCTGACCAGGCCTGCATGAGAATTTGATGAGATAAAGTATGCAAAGCACCACGTGCCGTATCTGGGTGTTCCTGCGTTGGGAGGCACTGACTCCCAAAGCAGGAAGGCGCTGATGGTCGGGGCCCCTCCCAACGCAGGAACACCCTGGGTAGGAAGGGCAGAGGGCACGGCTGGAGGAAGGAGTGGGCAGATACCACCTCAGTCCATCACACACTGTCATGGTCACCAAGTAGTGAGCTGGGAGGGCCAGAGGACACTAAAGATCCTCCCTCCCTGCAGAGCTGGGACTTGGGGTTGGAGCTCAAGCCTAGATCTCCTCCTCTGAGCTCACCCAAGACAGGATTGTGGTGAGAGGCTCTCTGAGGAAGCAGCCGTGGCCCTAAAGCAAGTGTTGAAGAGCGGCCAGCTGCAGGAGGGGTGGGGAGGACGCTCCAGGTGACAGGACAGTGCTGGCCAGAGCCCTTGGGCGGCCACGGGCTGCAGTGGAAAGGCAGGCAGGAGCCAGACCCCGTGAGGCAGGAAGGAGCTTAGATTTGTTAGGAGAGCATTGGGAAGGTTTGGGAAGGTTTTAAGAAGGGGATGCAGTTCCATTTGTGTTTCTGGAAGATGGCTCCAGCTGTGACTGATGTGGAAAATGGAGCACGAGGCCCGATGGGAAGCAGAGAGGCTTCTGCAGTCATTCAGTCAAGAGGACAGTAGCTTGGGCTAGGAAAGGGGTGGCAGGGAGAGAAACAGGCATATTTGATTTGTGTGCCAGAGGTAGGATCTCTCTTGGATGGAGAATGTGAGAGAAACCCCACAGAGGAGAAAGGACAAAATGGGGGTCCCGGAATTCCATGAACTGATACAAGTGTGAGGGTCAACCCCCCAAGTTTCATATGCACAGAACACAGAGAACCATAACAAAGGCGCTGAGGACTGGGCTGCAAGCAAAACATTGTCCAAGTCCCAGACGAGCCCCCAAGCGACCCACACAAGGGTGTGCCGAAGCAGCACTACAAACGCTTGGAAACGGAACTCGTATTGGCATCGTCACCCACCAAGGGTGAGAGAGAACTTGTAGTCTGAACCTCATCAACTGATTTCCTGCTAAAACAAACAAAAATATCAACATTCTCCATAAGATTTTAATAGGACCCAAAGTTTGACAACATAATATAGAAAATGTCTAGTATATAATCTAGTTACTTGACAAATTATTCAATATATCAAGAACTAGGGGAGAGCGCCTCTGCCTGGCTGCCACCCCATCTGGAAAGTGAGAAGCGCCTCTGCGCGGCCGCCCCATCTGGGAAGTGAGGAGCGCCTCTGCCCGGCCGCTGTGCAACCTTCCAAGTATGAAGTGACAGCCCTGTGTGTGATCTTTTCTGTCTTCCCCAAGTTTGCATTTTTGACATTAAAGTTTACTTTTTAATTAAAAGTTTTAAATTACAGAATAGAAAAAAGGAACTAGGAAAGTCTGGTCAGCTCTCACAGGAAAAGACAATCCATGGCTGACAATCTCCAGATGCCAGAGATGATGGGATTATCAGGTTAACACTCTAAAGCAGCAATTTTAACTATTTTCCATGAAGTGAAGGTGAATACTCTTGGAATTGGTGGGGGAATTATCAGCAAAGAAATCAAATTTATTTAAAAAGAAAAAAGGAAGAAGAAAGGAGGAGAAGGAGAACAAGAGGAGGAGTAGGAAGAGGAGGAACTACCAAATAAAAAATTTAGAACTGAAAAATAAATACAAATTTTAGAACTGAAAAATAAAGTAACAGAAAATTTAAAATTCACTAGATGGGATCATTTGCAGAATGGATATGACAGAGGATAGAGTTGGTTAGTTTGAAGAGCGACCAACAGAAATCATCCCACCAAAAGGATGGGTCGGCCAGGCATCGTGGCTCATGCCTGTAATCCCAGCACTTTGGGAGGCTGAGGCGGGTGGATCACCTCAGGTCAGGAGTTCGAGACCAGCCTGGCCAACATGGCTAAGCCCCATCTCTAACCAAAATACAAAAATTAGCCAGGCATGGTGGTGCACATCTGCAATCCCAGCTACTCTGGAGGCTGAGGCAGGAGAATTGCCTAAACCCAGGAGGCAGAGGTTGCAGTAAGCCGAGATCGCGCCACTGCACTCTGGCCTGGGTGAGAGAGTGCGACTCTATCGGAAAGGGAAGGGAAGGGAAGGGAAGGGAAGGGAGGGGAGGGGAGGGGAGGGGAAGGGAGGGGAGGGAAGGAAAGGGATTGATTTAACAGAGCCTCAGGGACTTGTGGGAAAATATTTAAAAATCTAACATTTATGTCACTGGAGTCCCTGAAGGAGAGGAAAAAGAGATTGGTACAGAAAAATATATTTGAAGACATGATGGTTGAAAACTTCTCGGCCGGGCGCGGTGGCTCAAGCCTGTAATCCCAGCACTTTGGGAGGCCGAGACGGGAGGATCACGAGGTCAGGAGATCGAGACCATCCTGGCTAACACAATGAAACCCCGTCTCCACTAAAAATACAAAAAAATTAGCCGGGCGTGGTGGCAGCGCCTGTAGTCCCAGCTACTCGGGAGGCTGAGGCAGGAGAATGGCGTGAACCCGGGAGGCGGAGCTTGCAGTGAGCCGAGATCGCGCCACTGCACTCCAGCCTGGGCGACAGAGCGAGACTACGCCTCAAAAAAAAAAAAAAAAGAAAGAAAACTTCTCAAATGTTGAAAGGTATAAATATTCAGATTCAAGATCAAAGGAAAACAAGAGAAACTCAAAGAAAATCAAACTTAGACACATTGTACTTCAACTCTGAGAAACTAAATACACAGGAAAAATCATGAAAGAAGCCAGAGAAAAGAAACACAAAATAAAGCAAATGAGGATTCAAAAGGCTGATTTGCCATCAGAAACCATAAAGAACAATGGGAAGACATCTTTAAACTGCTGAAATAAAATCACTCTCTACTCGGAATCCTGTATCTGCAAACATGTCCTTGTCCTTCAGGAATGAAGACAAACCAGAGAGATTCTCAGATGAAGGAAACTAAGAATCCGTCACCAGCAATCCTGCTCTAAGAGGAATGCTAAAGCAAATTCTTCAGGCTGGTGGGGGAAATGATCCCAGAGGGAAAAAAAACAATTCAGGAACCACAGAGGGGCGATAGAAATGGTAAATACCCAGGTACATCTTCTAGACTATTTGCCCCTCTTAAATTACTTAAAGTATGTGAAAGTGTTAAAAGTAAAAATTGGCAGGGCGCAGTGGCTCACATCTGTAATCCCAGCACTTTGGGAGGCTGAGGTGGGCGGATCCTGAGGTCAGGATATCGAGACCATCCTGGCTAACACAGTGAAACCCCATCTCTACTAAAAAACAAAAAATTAGCCAGGCGTGGTGGCAGGCACCTGTAGTCCCAGCTACTTGGTAGACTGAGGCAGAAGGATGGCGTGAACCTGGGAGGTGGAGTCTGCAGAGAGTGGAGCTCATGCCACTGCACTCCAGCCTGGGCGACAGAGCAAGACTTTTTTAATTTTTTTTATTTTTTGAGACAGAGTCTCGCTCTGTCGCCCAGGCTGGAGTGCAGCGGCCGGATCTCAGCTCACTGCAAGCTCCGCCTCCCGGGTTCCTGCCATTCTCCTGCCTCAGCCTCCCGAGTAGCTGGGACTACAGGCGCCCACCACCTCGCCCGGCTAGTTTTTTGTATTTTTTAGTAGAGACGGGGTTTCACCGTGTTAGCCAGGATGGTCTCGATCTCCTGACCTCGTGATCCGCCCGTCTCGGCCTCCCAAAGTGCTGGGATTACAGGCTTGAGCCACCGCGCTCGGCCAAGAGTGAGACTTTGTCTCAAAAAAAAAAAAAAAAAAGATGCATCATAATATATACTATGCTATATGTACTGTATATACTACATATATAGTAACAAATAGTATTTTCTTTTTTAAAGTGAATAAACACACCAACTAAAAGACACTGTCAAATCACATAAAAAATGAAAACCAAGTATATGCTATCTATAAGACACACTTCACTGATATAGCTTTTAAAATAAGAGGATAGAAAAGATTAATCACACAAATCCTAATAATGTGGCTGTATTAATATCAGATAAAGCAGACTTCAGAACAATGAAAATTACCAGGAACAAAGAGAAACATTGAATAATGATAAGAGGGTTTATTCACCATGAAAACATAGCAACCCCAAATGTATATGCAACTAATAACAGAGCTCCAAAACACATAAAGCAAAAACTGACAGAATTAAAGAAGAAACAGACAAATTATATTTGGAAGTTTCAATGGTGTTCTTTGGTAGTAGGTATAACAAGGGGCCAAAAAAAATCAGCAAGAATGGGCCAGGCGCAGTGGCTCATGCCTGTAATCCCAGCACTTTGGGAGGCCACAGCAGGCAGACCACAAGGTCAGGAGATCAAGACCATCCTAGCTAACACAGTGAAACCCCGTCTCTACTAAAAATACCAAAAAAATTAGCAAGGCGTGGTGGCGGTCGCCTGTAGTCCCAGCTACTCGGGAGGCTGAGGCAGAAGAATGGCATGAACCCAGGAGGCAGAGCTTGGGAGTGAGCTGAGATTGCGCCACTGCACTCCAGCCTGGGCGACAGAGCGAGACTCTGCCTCAAAAAACAAAAAAATCAGCAAGAATGCAAAAGACTCTAACCTGAACAACACCTCAAACAACTAGACTTCACCAACATTTACAGAACACACCACCCAACATTTCCAGAACACACCATTTCCAGAACACACCACCCAACATTTCGAGAACACATCACCCAACAGTTCCAGAACACACCACCCAATATTTCCAGAACACACCACCCAACATTTCCAGAATACACCGCCCAACATTTCCAGAACACACCGCCCAACAGTTCCAGAACACATCACCCAATATTTCCAGAACACAACACCCAACAATTCCAGAACACACCACCCAACATCTCCAGAACACACCACCAACATTTCCAGAACACACCACCCAACATCTCCAGAACACACCACCAACATTTCCAGAACACACCACCCAACATTTCCAGAACACACCACCCAACATCTCCAGAACACACCACCCAACATCTCCAGAACACACCACCAACATTTCCAGAACACACCACCCAACATTTACAGAACACACCACCCAACAGTTCCAGAACACACCACCCAACAATTCCAGAACACACCACCACCATTTCCAGAACACACCACCCAACATTTACAGAACACACCACCCAACATTCACAGAACACATCACCCAATATTTCCAGAACACACCACCCAACAGTTCCAGAACACACCACCCAACATTTCCAGAACACACCACCCAATATTTCCAGAACACACCACCCAACATTTCCAGAACACACCACCCAGCATTTCCAGAACACACCACCCAACAGTTCCAGAACACACCACCCGACATTTCCAGAACACACCACCCAACAGCAGCACACATTGTTTCCAAGGGCACATGTGACATTCACCAAGATAAAGCATATGATCAACCATAAACCACACCCTAACCAAATAAAGATTCAAAATCACACAAGGTATGTTCCCTGACCACAATGAAATTAAACCAGAAATAAACAAAAGAGAGATATCAAAAAAAAAATCCCCAAATATTTGGAAATTAGACAACAAATTTCTAAATAAGAGGAACCAAAGAGGAAATCTCAAGGGAAAACAGAAAGTATTTTGGGCTAAATAGAAAATACAGCATATCAAGATCTGTGAAATATAGCTAGAACAGTGCTTTAGAGAAAAATCTGTAGCATTATATATTTCTATCAGACAAAAGCCTTAATCATCTAAAATTTCACCTTAAGAAATTTTAAGAATAGATAAAACCCAAAGACTGCAGAAGAAATGAAATAATAAAAATAAGAGAAACCAACAAAATCTAAACAAAAATAGAGAAAATCGATGAAATTAAAATCTAACTCTTTGAAAAGATCAGTAAAATTGATAAACTTTTAGTCAGACTGATCAAGCAAAAAAGAAAAGCCAGAAATTACCATCTCAGGAATGAAATAATACAAACAGTACAGACATTAAAAGGATGAGGTAATATTACTCTATATTCATAAATTTAACAACTTAAGTGAAATGGAATAATTCCTTGAAATATGCAAACTGTGCTCGGGTGCGGTGGCTCACACCTGTAATCCCAGCACTTTGGGAGGCCGAGGTGGGTGGATCACTTGAGGTCAAGAGTTCGAAACCAGCCTGGGCAACATGGGGAAATCCCGTCCCTACCAAAAATACAAAAATTAGCCAGGCATGATGCCTGCAATCCCAGCTACTCAGGAGGCTGAGGCAGGAGAATCACTTGAACCCAGGAGGCGCAGGTTGCAGTGAGCTAAGATCGCACCACCGCACTCCAGCCTGGTTAACAAAGCAAGACTCTGCCTCAGAATAAATTAAAAAATAAACAAGCCTCACACTAGAAGAAAATATTTTGTAAATTAAATATCTGACAGTTTATACAAAATTTTGAAACTCAGTAGTAAGAAAACAGACAACCTAATAAGAAACATGGACAAAATACATGAACAGACACTTCACCAAAGAAGATATTTGAGTGGAAAATAAGCGTATGAAAACATCCTCAAGAACTCTAGTCATCAGGAAATGTAAAATAAAACCACTTTAGGGCCAGGCGCGGTGGCTCATGCCTGTAATCCCAGCACTTTGGGAGGCCCAGGCGGGTGGAGCAGCTGAGGTCAGGAGTTCAAGACCAACCTGGCCAACATGGTGAAACCCCATCTCTACTAAAAATACAAAAATTAGCCGGGCGTGGTGGCACATGCCTATAAACGCAGCTACTCGGGAGCCTGAGGCAGGAAAATCACTTGAAAATCACCTGAACCCAGGAGGCAGAGGCTGCAGTAAACCGAGATCATGCCCTTGCCCTCCAGCCTGGGTGACAGAGCAAGACTCCATCAAAAAAAAAAAAAAATCCACTTTAGGTGCCACCATATACCTATTAGAATGGCTAAACGTTTTCTAAAACTGACAGTATCAAAGGCTGCCGATACTGAGGAACAAGAATCATGGCTGCTTGGAACACAAGATAGGACAGACATCCTGGAAAACAGTTTGGCAGTTTCTTATAAACATACACTTACCCTATGACCCAGGAATCTCACTACTAAATATTTACTCAAGGGAAATAAAAACCTTCTTTCACATTAAAAACCTGTAAGACGAATATTTATAGCAGCTTTATTTGTAGTCGGCAAAAACTGGAAAGAATCCAAGTGTTCCTAGACAGGGCACAGGACAGACAAGCTGCAATCCATCTATGCAACAGGACACTGCCAGCAATAAAAATGCAGGACCTGCTCATGCAGAAAAACACAGATGAGGCGGGCGCTGTGGCTCGCGTCTCTAATCCCAACACATTGGGAGGCCGAGGCAGGTGGATCACCTGAGGTCAGGAGTTCGAGACCAGCCTGACCAACATGGTGAAACCCCGTCTCTACTGAAAATACAAAATTAGCCAGGCGTGGTGGCACATGCCTGTAATCCCAGCTACTCAGGAGGCTGAGGCAGGAGAATTGCTTGAACCCAGGAGGCGGAGGTTGCACTAAGCTGAGATCGTGCCACTGCTCTCCAGCCTGGGCAATAAGAGTAAAACTCCGTCAAAAACAAAAAAGAAAGAAAGGAAAGGAAGAAAAGGAAGGGAAGGAAGGGAAGGAAGGGAAGGAAAGGAAGGAAAGGAAAGAAAGGAAGGAAGGAAGGAAGGAAAAGGAAGGAAGGAAGGAAGGAAGGAAAAGGAAGGAAGGAAGGAAAAGGAAGGAAGGAAGGAAAAGGAAGGAAGGAAGGAAGGAAAGAAGGAAGGAAGGAAGGAAAGGCAAAAAGAAAGAAAGAGAAAGAAAAACAGATGAGCCAGGCACGGTGGCTCACATCTATAACCCCAGCACTTCGGGAAGCTGAGCAGGGAGGATCGCTTGAGCTCAGGAGTTCAAGACCAGCCTGGGCAACATGGAGAAACTCTCTCTCTACAAAAAACACAAAAATTAGCCAGGCATGGTGGCGGGCACCTGTAGTCCCAGCTACTCGGGAGGCTGAGGTGGGAGGATGGCTTGAGCCTGAGAGGTGGAGGTTGCAGTGAGCTGAAATCATGCCACTGTACTCCAGCCTGGACAACAGAGCCAGACCCTGTCTCAAAAAAGAAGATTGACGGCGTTATTTTAGATAATCTTTGGAAAGATCACATCTTGCTCAGGAAACTCCCACACTGTGTTTTGCCATCAAATAAGAATTTTTTGTTTGTTTGTTTTTGAGATGGGGTCTCGCTCTGTCACCCATGCTAGAGTGCAGTGGCACAATCTGGGCTCACTGAAACTTCCACCTCCTGGGTTCAAGTGATTCTCCTGCCTCAGCCTCCCAAGTAGCTGGGACTACAGGCGCACGCCGCCACACCCGGCAATAGTTTCTTTTTTTTTTTTAAGTAGAGACGGGGTTTCACTGTGTTAACCAGAATGGCCTCGATCTCCTGACCTCGTGATCTGTCTGCCTCAGCCTCCCAAAGTGCTGGGATTACAGGCATGAGCCATCGCACCTGGCCCAAATAAGGAGTATTTTGTCTGCTTAAGTCTCCACCACAGAAAAACTCACTCATGAAGGCCAGAGCAACAGAGGCCCAGCCTGGATGGCACTCCGAGAGCTGGGTCACCCCTGCCGGCCTGTGTGACTTTATCCCAGGTGCTTTATGAAAGCCTCACGAACATGCACCCTGCTTGGGATACAAGTGGAGAAAAACCCTCCATCAGAGGCTTCTGCCCACCACTCAGCCCTGGCTGGCCTTGAGGGAGTGGCCCAGACCTTGCCCCCTCTCCACCAGGGCTGCTGCCCTACCCAGAGGCACACTTCCTGGTTCTATTGCAAACATTCCACAGCACCTCACTGGTCCAGAAAACACAGCAGAAAATGAGTCTCCACGGAATTTTAGGGCCCTGTTGGGTGGTTTATATTTGGGGATCTCAGCTCCCATCGCAAGCTGAGGGGCATTCTTCCCAGTTAAACACACCCACACGTAGAACATGCACGCGACTTCAAAGACTTCACGAAAGCGCCCCAAAGGTCCTATCGGCTACTGCAGAACACAGAAACAAAAATCACCCGTAATCGTGCCCTGAGACGCCACTCTTATCAACATTTTGGTGGACGCCCCTCAGACTTTTTTCTTTGCATATAACACATTATCGTTGGCATCACTTTCGACAAAAATGGAACTGTACCACAGATCCTATCTTGCAACCTGCTATTTTCACTCAGCAATGGCTTGCTGTTGGAGGAAGGCCTGAGAAAAACTGCCCTGCCCACGCCCAAGAAGGCCGCTGGGATCAGTGAATCGTGTCCCCAAAAATAGACGCTCTGGAGTCCTAACCTCAGGACCTCAGAAGTTGACTTTATTTGGAGGCTGGGTCTTGACAGAGGTGATGAAGTTACAAGAGGTCATTGGGGTGGCCTTGGTCCAGGATGACTGGTGTCCCTGTGAAAAGGGGAGATCTGGACACAGACACTGACGGGGGCAGAACGCCACGTGAAGATAAAGGCAGGGACCCGTGATGCGTCTGCCAGCCTGGACCACTCAAGATCGCCAGCACCACCCGGAGCGGGGGAGACCCAGAACCTTCTCCTGCACGGACCCCGAAGGAGCCATCCCGCCACACCTTCATTTCAGACTTCCAGCCTGGACCACCCAAGATCGCCAGCACCACCCAGAGCTGGGGAGACCCAGAACCTTCTCCCACACAGACCCCGAAGGAGCCATCCCGCCACACCTTGATCTCAGACTTCCAGCCTGGACCACCCAAGATCACCAGCACCACCCAGAGTGGGGGAGACACAGAACCTTCTCCCGCACGGACCCAGAAGGAGCCATCCCACCACACCTTGATCTCAGACTTCAGCCTCCAGAACTGTGGGAGGAGATGTTTCTGTTGTTTAAGATGCCCGGTGTGTGGTACAGTCATCCCCTGGTATCCATGGGAGATGGTTCTAGAATCTCTAAGGATACTAGAACCCATGGATGCTGAAGTCCCTGATATAAAATGGTGTTGTATTTGCATGTAACCTACACACATCCTCCCATATACTTTTTTTTAAATTTATTTATTTCTGAGACAGAGTCTCGCTCTGTCGCCCAGACTGCAGTGCAGTGTCCCAGTCAGCTCACTGCATCCTCCGCCTCCCCGGTCAAATGATTCTTCTGCCTCAGCCTCCCAAGTAGCTGGAATTACAGGCATGCACCACCACACCCGGCTAATGTTTGTATTTTTAGTAGAGATGGGGTTTCACCATGTTGGCCAGGCTGGTCTCCAACTCCTGGGCTCAAGTGATCCGCCCTCCTGGGCCTCCCAAAGTGCGGGAATTATAGGCATGAGCCACTGCGCCCGCCGGCCCCAATTTTTTCTTTCTTTCTTTCTTTTTTTTTTTTTGAGACAGTCTCTCTCTGTCACCCAGGCTGGAGTGCAGTGGCATGATCTCAGCTCACTGCAACCTCCACCTCCCAGGTTCAAGCAATCGTCCTGCCTCAGCCTCCTGAGTAGCTGGGGTTACAGGCCTGCGCCACCACGCCCAGCTAATTTTTGTATTTTTAGTAGAGACAGGGTTTCACCACGTTGGTCAGACTGGTCTCAAACTCCTGACCTCAAGTGATCCACCTGCCTCAGCCTCCCAAAGTGCTGGGATTACAGGCATGAGCCACCGCACCAGCCGGCCCCAATATTTAATACTAAAAAAAAAAAGGAAAGAACTAAATTGTCCATTCACTCATGGGGGAAAGGTTGAAAAACCTTAGTATATCTTTTCCACAGAACATTGTGCAGTCACTTAAAGTGAAGTGTTTAAACAAAATATAAAAAATGAAAAAGATGAAATATAAATTGCATCTATAATGTGACTGCAACTAAGACTTATGTACGTATGTATCCACGTATGTATGTATGCATGCGTGCATATGCATGTGTGTGTGTATGTATTTCTGAGACAGGGTTTCACTCTGTTGCCCAGGCTGGAGTGCGGTGATATGATCATGGTTCACCACAGCCTCAAACTCCTGGGCTCAAGTGATCCTCCCACCTCAGCCTCTGGGTAGCTGGGACCACAGGCAGACGCCACCACACCCAGCAAACTTTTTAAATATTTTTGAGAGACAAGGTCGAATTCCTGACCACAAGGGATATTAATTACCACCTCAACCTCCCAAATGTTGGGATTACAGGTATAAGCCACCATATCTGGCCTACAACTACATTTTTATAAAAACAACATTTGAGGGGGAATTCGGTAGAGAGGACTACGGAGCATTTTTATTTCTTCTTTCCACTTCCAACCTTTTCAAATTTTCCTAAATAGGCATGCATTACTTTAAAATGTTTTTTCACGGATTGCTTCCAGGGTAAGAGCTACATTCACTCCTTTGCGTTAGGACTATGTGATCACAGGAGGCCCCTGTCAAAAGCATAAACACCGCTGGATGGGGACGTGGTGGTTCACAGGCGCTCAAAGGCAGACCTTGGCCTGAACTGGGCTTCCCAAGTTCCCAAATGGTCCCCAGGAGAGATGGGCACAGGGGACAGTTAAGTTGTGATAAAAGGACCAAGAGAAGAAACCTTAGGTGATACACAGAGAGCCTGGGGTGGGGCCCAGAACAAGGGTGGGAGGAGCCCACGGAGAGGGGAGCGAATGCAGCGGGAGGTGTCACAGGGACTCCTGTCCCAGCCGCCACTTCCCAGCCACATACTTCCAGGAAAAGAACCCAGATGCAGGAGGCCAGGAAGGGGATGAGAGGCATCATTCCTGGAGAGAAGAGCAGGCCTGGGCTTCTCCCCGACCACACGGGCAGAAGGGCACTTTCCTCTCCCAGGGCTGCAAGATTAACCTGGAATCTGACCTCTTAGCCATGGCAGCTATTTTCTCTCTCTTTTTTTTTGAGAGAGTCTTGCTCTGTCGCCCAGGGTGGAGTGCAGTGGTGCAATCTCGGCTCACTGCAGCCTCCACCTCCCGGTTCAAGTGATTCTCCTGCCTGAACCACCCCAGTAGCTGGGATTACAGGCGTGCGCCACCACACCCGGCTAATTTTTGTATTGTTTTAAGTAGAGACGGGGCTTCCTCATATCGGCCTGGCTGACCTGGTCTGAACTACTGGCCACAAGTGATCTGCCTGTCTTGGCCTCCCAAAGTGCTGGGATGACAGGCGTGAGCCACCCTGTGGGAGCTATTTTCTTTTATCCCAAGTGCTGACAGCATCTTTAACTAGGCCTGGCCCTCATCTCGGTTCCTCAAGCTGAAAACTGTCGATGAGCCTCACAAGCTACAGAAATACCTGGACCTAAAACCCTGAACCTCCTTCCACGAGAGCTCTGAAGACCTGGAACCCCCTGGAAGCAGAAGGGCGAATTCTGTGGCTCCGAGGACTCCAGCTCGGGGCATGAATCTCAGGAGACCAAACAAGGGAAGGTGGGCCCCAGGTCGGCCTCTCCCCGCGCTTCTCTGGAAGGACCTGCAGGATGGCGGACAGTCTCTGGGGCACCCAACCTTCGAGGACCACAGGATGGAGGGAAGGTTTTCCCGGCTACCGCCTCTGCCCTAGGACACCTGCGAAGGGAAGCAGCGGGCAGTGGGGGCCACTCACCTTCTCCAGCTTCTCGAAGTGCTCCCGGAGGAACTTCATGGGGCGCTCGGGCTTGGAGATGCAGAGGTGCACGATGCAGTCTTTGAGGACCTGCTGGATCCCGTGCAGTTGCACGTACAGCTCACAGCCCTTCAGGCTCTCATCCTCCTCCGAGGGGCAGACGGGCGGGGAGGCCATGGCGAGGGCGGCTGCTTCCTTCCTGTCCAGAAAACACAGATCCCCAGGCCTGAGAGCTGCCCGGGGCTGCACGCCGGATAAACGCAGGCGGCATGAAGCAGGCTTCTCCCAGGAGCGTGGAAGAAAGTCACTGATTCTGCATTTGTCAAAGATCCTTTATTCTGTGGGGCCAGGTGAGGTGTTAAATGTGACGACCCCCAGAGCCTTCCCTCCCAACAGACCCCGGCAGGGGTGGAGGGGGCTCAGACAGGGGTGCGCGGCTGAGAAGCCCCTTCTGCAGTTATGAGGATTCCGGGGTGGGAGGAGTGGGGGGCCCGGCACCCTGAGGGTCCAGCCCGGGGGTTCCTGGGCCTCGCCCTCCTCCATCCCCCCTTTTTGGGGGGGCACTCGTGTGAAATGTGAATGCTGGGGGGCCCCTGCGTGCGGCCTCAGGGGAGGGAGAGATGAGGGTGAGGCTGTGGATGGGCTGGGCCGGCCTCTGCACAGGAAAAGACAGAAACGCAGGTAAACAAGGGAAGCCGGCGGTGGTGGGGGGGTGGGGTGCAGGAGAACAAATGCGGCGGCCACGCAGCAAAGTCACCATGGCCAGGCCAGGCCCGCACCGCACCGCGGAGCGCAGGACCCCAGCCCCCTGCCAAGCCGCTCCCAGAGTGCCCAGACCACCCGGAAGGCGCTCACCCAGAGACCCCGCGTCCCCCGCCCCAGCCCCGGCCTCTGCGCCGGCGAGGACCCTCCCGGGACCCCCGACCCGGCGCCCCAGGCCCGGCCCCGCCCCGCGTGACCCACTCCCGGTTGGGGGCCAAACCCTCCCAAATGTCCCCATTCCCGGGGGCCTCCCAGGCCCGGGGGTCCCAGCGCAGACCCCGGCCCAGCCCCGCGTACCTGGATGCGCGGTGCCCGAGGCCAGGAGGCGGCTGCGCGGGGACGCGGGGCGCGGGGACGGCGGGCGAGCGAGCGAGCGAGCGGGTCCCCGCACTGCAGCGGCGCCGCCCTCCACGCCCGCCCCCGCGCCGCGCGCAGCTGCTGCACCCCCAACGCCGCCCGCGCGGGCCTGCAGCCAGTCTCCCCCCTATTCATTCCTCCCCGCGGGCCCCCCAACCCCGGCCCACCCAGGCCCTCCCCGTCCCCGCCCCATCCCCCACCGGCGCAGGTTCAGGCGCAGCGCGGCCAGGACCCCCGCTCTCGCCGCCCCCTGCCCCCCACACTCAGACCCTGAGTCTCCCACCCTGGCTGATGCAGGCCGTGAGGCCGCCTGTGATGGCCCGGGCTCCCCCTCCCCCCCATTCACAACCACCAAGGCAGCCTGAGCTGCTCACACCAGGGTCACATCCCTGCATCCAGCAAGCATGCCCGTTCCCTGGGGTCTCGCTCTGCCTTAGGGGCCAGAAGGGGGTGGCCAAGTGGGCCCAGCCCGGCTTCCCCAGGTGACTCCCACCGGTTAGGCGCACCAGCTTCACCCCGACACCCAGTGGGAAATCGGGACCTTCCTAAATTCTTTCCCACCTTTCCTGGGGGTCCAGAGGTCATGGAGGCCTAGGAGGAGCCTCTTGGTGACCGTCCTAACCCACAAGCCCAGCCCTGCAGGAAAGGGAAACCTCATCCTGCTACCGCACACCGTTGCCCCATCCTGCCAGGGTGGGGGCAGAAACTCCATCTCCCCTCCCGAGAGGCTTCAAATGCCAGGAGAGGAGCAGGCAGTTCAGGCTGTGAAGAAGATGACACCTGCCTCCCTGTGCACCCACCTGTCCAGCCTCCTGGGTCCTCCAGTCACCTGTCCACCCCAACCCCACCCCCACCCCGTCCTCCACTCACCTGGCCGACTTCCCTGTTGCCTGCTCACCTGTCTCCCACTCTCCTGCCCCATCTTCACCCATCTCCCATTCACCTGTACACACTCAACGTATCCCACTCACCCATCTCACGCTCACCTATTCCACACTCACCTGGACACACACTGTTTCCACTTAGCCCTCCCATGCTCACCTGGTCCACACTCACCTGACCAGCCTCCCTGTTCTATGCTCACCAGTTCACACTCACCCGTCCCATGCTCACCTGTTCCCCCACTCACCTGCCTGCACAGGCGCTACACAGGTCACCAGCCCTGCCCAGCACGCTCCCCAGCAGGGCTGACATTGCCTCAGCCTCTTCTTGCCAGGGTGAACGTAAACCAAGCAGGCCACCCTCGGGAGTCAAACACAAAGCTCCTTGGTCCTCAGCCCTCACCCTCAGCGCCCGCTGGCCCCAGACCCGTCTCAGGCAGACCTGCATTTGTCCTGAGACTTTCTCAGGGATCCAGGCCCGGTCTCTGAATCTGAACTCCATCCCACAACCCACTCAGACCTCTGGCTCTCCCAGCACTGGCCTGCCTGGAGCTGCTGCTACCAGCAGTACCATCACGCACTCCCCACGGCCCCTCCGCTCCCTCCTCCTCCTCCTCTAATTACTCCTGCTCCTCCAGGGTGGACTGGTGAGAAGGACAGCAAAAAAGGCCCAGGTGTCACCTGACCGAGGCAGTGTCTCGCTTTGGGGGTAGATGCTCCAGGGCTGGCTGCTTCTGGCTCTCCTGGGGTTCTCTGGAGACTCCCTGTAAAGACTTCCCCCACACCGTGCCTCTAGAGGAGAGTGGAGGCCCCTCTCTGGCTGAGCTCACAGGACAGCCCTCTGATCCCGAGGCACACACACAAGGCCTCCTTCTGCTGCGATTGCTCCTCAGGCAGGCTCCTTGGCCTGCGTCCTTTTGAGACAAGGATCTCCCAGGTTTGGGGGCTGGCAGCATGCACCTGGCCCACCAGACATGCGGCCCCTGGCCCCACTGAGATGTGACATCTACTGAACTCCTCTCCTCATTGCCACGATGGCAGCTCCCACTGCCTCTCACTTTCACACTTTTCCCGGCCACTCAGGTCCCTGTTCCAGTGGCCCCCACCCCCCACAAAGATTCCCTCTTCAGACTGGCTCTGGTAGCAATGCAAGGTGTGGCCCCTGCTGCCCCAGCCTGCAGAAAAGCTTCTGCCTGACTTCCAGGCCTCTCTTGCTGCAGCCTTACTGGCTTGAGCCAAGGAAAGGAAACAAGGGGGTGCGGAAAGGAAGCAGACACTTCCTTAGTGTCCTGCTCACTGTCTGATCAGTCCCAGAGGATGAAATCAAGTGGGAAGAAACAGGATCCTGGAGAAACGGAGCGACGGCAGTCCTCAAACCAAACCTGAGGCCCTTCCCCTATCTGGACTTCCCAATTATGTTCATCAATAAATACCTTTGGCCGGGCGCGGTGGCTCACACCTGTAATCCCAGCACTTGGGGAGGCTGAGACGGGTGGATCACCTGAAATCAGGGGTTCAAGACCAGCCTGGGCAACACAGCGAAACCCTGTCTGTACTAAAAATACAAAATTAGCGGGCGTGGTAGCATGTGCTTGTAATCCCTGGCTACTCAGAAAGCTAAGGCAGGAGAATCACTTGAACTCGGGAGGCGGAGGTTCCAGTGAGCCGAGATCGCGCCACTGCACTCTAGCCTGGGCAGCGAGAGCGAACGGAACGCCATCTCAAAATAAATAAATAATAAATAATTATCTTCTACTGACTGAGCCAGTTGGCTTTTTGTTTTTGGTTAGTTGCAACTGAGAACATCCAAGTGAATATACGCCTGATCTGACACAATCCCCCCCAAAACACACACTGACAACCCCATTAAATGCTCCTGGGTGCAGATGCAGGGAGGGGTCTGGTGAGCTCTGAGGAGCTGTGCTTGGTCATCGAACCATGTGGCCCTCAACAGGTCGGTCGCCACCCTGCTACCCGGTGACAAGCCCTGGCTGTCATACGGTGCCCAAGCAGCCATGCCCTCGACTGAAAATGTGTAGCTGGTGACTGGGTCACCCATTCAGAAGTCCCAGTAAATCCCGCATCTGAGAATGCCCCCTCCCCATAGGGAAGGGCCCGCCCTCCATGCTGGGCCCTGTTATTTTTCTCGGCAAAAGTATTCACATTTCTAAGCCCTGTGGGGTCTTACTTCACCCCTAGAATGTGCCTGTAGGATTCATCGTGACCAAATGACCACACGTTGCAGAACTCCAACCAAAGAGCCACAGTCTCTCTCTCTTTTTTTTTTGTTGTTGTTGTTGTTGTTGAGAACAGAGTCTCACTGTCTCCCAGGCTGGAGCGCAGTGGCACGATCTCGGGTCACTGCAAGCTCCGCCTCCCAGGTTCACGCCATTCTCCTGCCTCACCCTCCGGAGTAGCTGGGACTACAGGCGCCCGCCACCACGCCCAGCTAATTTTTTTGTATTTTTAGTAGAGACAGGGTTTCACTGTGTTAGCCAGGATGGTCTTGATCTCCTGACCTCGTGATCTGCCCACCTCGGCCTCCCAAAGTGCTGGGATTACAGGCGTGAGCCACCGCGCCTGGCCAAGCCACATTCTTTATGCTTTTTTTTTTTTTAATTTTGTTGTTGAGAAAGGGTGTCACCCTGTCACCCAGGCTGGAGTGCAGTGGTATGATCATAGCTTACTGCAGCCTCAAATTCCTGGGCTCAAGCCATCCTCCCACTTCAGCCTCCCAAGTAGTTGGGACCACAGGTGTGCACCACCACACCTGGTATTTTAAATTTTTTTTTTTGTAAAGACAGGGTCTCACTATGTTTCCCAGGCTAGTCTCGAACTCCTGGTCTCCAACAATCCTCCCACCAGCTTCCCAGAGCACTGGGACTACAGGTATAAGCCACCGCACCTGGCCCAAAGCCACATTCTTTTCCCAATCACTACATACCTCTCACCTCTAAACTTACTCTGTCAGCTCCAATTCACCCTCCAAGATTCAACCAAAATGTTACTTATGCAGGGCAATTCCCTGAGGCACCAGCACTGCCTCCGGAGGGCCCGGGGCTCCCAGTACTTCTCCTTAGTAGCTCTTATCACACGTGCAATTGAATAATGGTGGGCAAGGCTGCTGGCTTAATTGCTGTCTCCCCTGCTAGGTCAAAAGCACCAAATATGCATGGATGGTGTTTGTCTTATTCTTTATTCGCTCTGCATGGCAAAGAGACCAACACAGATATTTTTTGGGGTGCAGACAGGAAACAAAGATTCTTTGTGAAGCTGCTCTGGCCACTGGGCAGTCTGCAGAGTGTCGTGGTTTGAGATGGGATCTGTAGGTCGGCTTCCTGGGTGCGGCTCCTGAGCCTTCCCCGGCCAGCTGTGTTCACTGCACAACGTCCGTAAGCTCTCTGAGCTGAGGATCGAGGAGAAACTGCATGTGATCGTGGCTGACGGGAGAGGCCACTCATCCTCAAATCTAGGTGGATGTACGAGGAGCGAGGGCCGAGAGGCTGAGCATGGAGCACACAGCATATAGTAGGAGCCCAGGAACTGTGAACAGTAATAATTATTCTCCAGCTGGGCATGGTGACTCCCACCTGTAATCCCAGCACTGTGTTAGGCCAAGGCAGGCAGATCACCTGAGGCCAGGAGTTCGAGACCAGCCTGGGCAACATGGTGAAACCCCGTCTCTCCAAAAAAACACAAAAATTAGCCAGGTGTGGTGGCGTGTGCCTGTAATCGCAGCTACTCGGGAGGCTGAGGCAGGAAGATCATTTGAACCTGGGAGGCGGAGGTTGTAGTGAGCTGAGAGCACGCCACTGCACTCCAGCCTGGGCAACAGGAGTGAAATCCAGTCTCAAAAAGAAAAAGAAAGGAAAGGAAAGGGAAGGAAGAGGGAAGGAGAAGAGAAGGAGAAGGGAAGGAGAAGGGAGGAAAAAGAGAGAAAGAAGCGAAGAGAAGAGAAGAGAAGAGAAGAGAAGAGAAGAGAAGAGAACAATGTGACCAGGCATGGCGGCTCATGCCTACAATCCCAGCACTTCGGGGGGCCAAAAGAGGACGATCACTTGAGTCCAGGAGTTCAAGACCCATCTGGGCAACACAGCAAGACCCCATCTCTACAAAAAAATACAAAAATTAGCCAGGCATGGGGGTGCATAACTGTAGTCCCAGGTATTCAGGAGGCTAAGGTGGCAGGATCACCTGAGCCCGGGAGTTCAAGGCTACAGTGAGCTATGATTGCACCACTGCACTCCAGCCTAAGAAACAGAGTGAGACCTTGCCTCAAAACACAGACACCCACACACAATGTTCTCTAATATTCAAGTTTTGCATTGTTCACTGTGTAGGTAAGGGATGCATAATTTCACAGAAAATTTTGCCACAAACCTCAACAGTCTTCTCTACACATGGCTCCTGAGTGTGGTGGGCATTCTCAGATGGCCGCAGGGTCCCCACCTCCCAATGCTCATGCCTTGTGGGGTACCATCCCCTTGAGTGTGTGCAGGTCCTGAGGCTCACCCCTGCCTGGTGGGGTACAGCAAAGGTGAGGAGTGGGCATCACATATGATTCATGGTAACATCTGCCTTGCTGGGGAACTCTCTCTCCCTTGCTGGCTTTGAGGGAGCCAGCTGCCGTGTCATGAGTGGCTGTAAGAGGATCCCGTGGCCAGGAGCTGAGGGCAGCCTCTTGTCCACAGCCAAGGAAGTAAATGCTGGAAACAACCAAGTGCACTTGGGAATAGACCCTTCCTCAGTCGAGCCTCAGATGAGAATGCAGCCCCAGCATAGATTGCAGCCTTCGGAAGACCCAGTAAAGCCATGCCTGAACTCCTGACCCACAGACAGCGGGCCCCAGGACTTCACTGGGGGAAGCTTTATATACAAACATATATATACACATACATACATATATACATATATCCATATATATGGATATATGGATATATCCTCCTGCTTCAGCCTCCTTTATTTCTTTTTCCAGTCTTGCTATGTCACCCAGGAGTGTAGCAGCACAATCTCAGCTCACTGCAACCTCTGGCTTCTGAGTTAGAGCAATTCTCCTGCCTCAGCCTCCCAAGTAGCTGGGACTACAGGTGCACAGCACCACTTCTGGCTAAATTTTGTATTTTTAGTAGAGACGGGGTTTCACCATGTTGGCCAGGCTGGTCTTGAACTCCTGACCTCAGGTGATCCGCCCACCTCAGCCTCCTAAAGTGCTGGGATTACAGGCATGAGCCACCGCGCCCAGCCTGACCCATTTTCAACTCTAGAAAATGTGTCTTCATTATCCCTTCAAAACCTCCTACTCCCCACTTTTCTTCTGCCTTCCTGGGACATCTGTTCAACAGATATTAGCATTGTTGCTTCTGTTCTCCATATCCCTGACCTCTTCTCTTACATACTTCTTGTTCCTGTTTCATTTTGGTAAGACACAGATCTTCATCTCTTTTATAGGCCTTTTTTTCTTTTTTTTTTTTTTTGAGACAGAGTCTTTCTCTGTCGCCCAGGCTGGAGTGCAGTGGCACAATCTCAGCTTACTGCAAGCTCCGCCTCCCAGGTTCACACCATTCTCCTGCCTCAGCCTCCAGAGTAGCTGGGACTACAGGCGCCCGCCACCACGCCCAGCTAATTTTTTGTATTTAGAGACGGGGTTTCACCGTGTTAGCCAGGATGGTCTTGATCTCCTGACCTTGTGATTCACCCACCTTGGCCTCCCAAAGTGCTGGGATTACAGGCGTGAGCCAATGCGCCCGGCTGGCTTTTTTTTTTTTTTTTAATGAGATAAGATCTCACTCTGTTGTCCAGGCTGGAGTGCAGTGGCATGATCATAGCTCTTGGCAGCCTCAATCTTCCTGGCCCAAGTGATCCTCCCACCCCAGCCTCCTGAGTAGCTGGGAATACAGGTGCACCCCATCACACCCAGCTTATTATTATTTTTTTCTTTTGAGAAGGAGTCTCGCTCTGTCGCCTGGGTGGAGTGCAGTGGCACGATCCCAGCTCACTGAAGCTTCTGCCTCCCGGGTTCAAGCAATTCTCCTGTCTCAGCCTCCCAAGTAGGTGGGACTACAGGTGTCTGCCAGCATGCCCAGTTAATTTTTGCATTTTTAGTAGAGATGGGGTTTCACCTTGTTGGTCAGGTTGGTCTTCAACTCCTGACCTCAGGTGATCCACCCGCCTTGGCCTCCCAAAGTGCTGGGATTACAGGCGTCAGCCACCGCACCCGGCTGTAATTGTTTATTTTTTTGTAGAGATGGGGGTCTCACTATGTTGCCCAGGTTGGTCTCAAACTCTTGGGCTCAAGCAATCCTTCCACCTCAGCCTCCCAAGTACCTGGGACTACAGGTGTGAGTCACTGCATCCAGCTAAGTTTCTATATTTCTTTGTAGCGACGGCGTGTCACTATGTTGCCCAGGTGGCCTTGAATGCCTGGCCTCAAGCAATTCTCCCATCTCAGCATCCGAAGGCCTATTTCATTTGTTGTAACATATTGCCATCCTGTCCTACTGCCCTGCTTCTGTCATCCGGTTTATAGCTATTCGGTCTGGCAGTGTGTCTTGGGAAAGGAGAGAGGTCATGATCTCGCTGGGTATTCACAGAGATGCCACCACAATCCAGGTACTTAACTGCACCAGCACCACAAGACTCCCTCCCAGTGACCCTTAATAATTACGCCACCCCATCCCTATCCCCTAGAGATCAGTCATCTGTTCCCCATCTCTGTTACTTTATGGATGTCATACAAACAATACCACAAAAGATCCCTTCGGGACTGGTTTTCATCTACATAATCTTTTAGAGTTTCATCCAAGTTGTTGCATGTAGCAATTGTTTCCATTTCTGAGTCGAATAGTTGTCTAATCTCCACATGTGTGAAGATTTCCCTGCTGTCTGCTGCTGATGGTAAGTTTGATTCCATTATTGTCAGAGAAGGCATTCTGTGCAAGTCTTTTTTTTTTTTTTTTTTTTTTTTTTTTTTTTTTTTTTTTTTGTGGAGACGGAGTTTCACTCTTGTTGCCCAGGCTGGAGTGCAATGGCACAATCTCGGCTCACTTCAACCTCCACCTCCCGGGTTCAAGTGATTCTCCTGCCTCAGCCTCTCGAGTAGCTGCGATTACAGGATGCGCCGCCATGCACAGCTAATTTTTTGTATTATAGTAGAGACGGGGTTTCACCACGTTGGTCAGGCTGGTCTTGAACTCCTTACCTCAAGTGATCCGCCTGCCTCGGCCTCCCAAAGTGCTGGGATTACAGGTGTTAGCCACCACACCTGGCCCTCGGTGCAAGTCTTTTACATTTGCTAAGGTTTGCCTTATGGCCCAGGATATGGTCTATCTTGGTCTATGTTCTGAGGACACTAGAAAAGAATGTGAATTCTGTGATTGTTGAGCAGTTTGTTCTATAAATGTCAGTTAGATCCTGTTGGTTAATGGTGTTGCTCTGCTATACCTTGATGACTATCTGCCTAGTTATTCTAGCAGCTGCTGAGTTACGGGCTGAAGTTGTCAAATACAACAGCAGCTTTCTCTCTTTCTCCTTTCAGTTCTGTCAGTTCCTGTTTTACACATGTTGAAGGTCTGTTGTTTGCTGTATACACATTTGGGATTGCTGTATCTTCCCACTGAGTTCTTTCATCATTATGTAATGTCCCTCTTTCCCAAGGAATTTCAACAGCCAATCCTGCTTTTTAAAATTAATGTTTACATGATACACTTTTGCCATCCTTTTACTTTCAACCTGCCTATGTTGTGTTTGAAGTGAGCTTCACCATATTGTAGACATCATATAGTTGGGTCAGGTTTTGTATCTATTTGGCGAACCTCTGTCTTCTAATTGTTGTGTTTAGGCCATTTACATTTAAATTAGTGATATCGTAGGGCTTACGCTTGCCATTTAATCATCTGTGTTTGTTCTCTCATGCTTTACTGTGGGATACTTGAAGGTTTTTTAGAATTCCACGTTATATTTTTGAGGATATCACCACATACGTATATAACTCATCAGTCTATCAGCATCTATGATTTACCACCTTGAAGGAGTGTAAACCTTCCTTCCACTTAAGTCCCTAACCCTTCTCACTGTTAAACACCTGGTCGTAGATGTTTCCTCCACGTACATCACGCACCACATCAGTGTTGTAATTTTTGCTTCAACCATCAAATATGATTAAAGAAACTCCTGAGGTGAAAGATGGTCAGTGACATTTACTTCTATTTTTATCCACTCCATTGTTCTCAACTTTCTGGAGGCCCCAGCCCTCTTCTGTTAAAATTATCTTTCTGGGCCAGGCACGGTGGCTCACGCCTGTCATCCCAGCACTTTGGGAGGCAGAGGCAGGCGGATCACCTGAGGTCAGGAGTTCAAGACCAGCCTGACCAACACGGAGAAACCCTGTCGCTGCTAAAAATAAAAAATTACTCGGGCGTGGTGGCACATGCCTGTAGTCCCAGCTACTCAGGAGGCTGAGGCAGAAGAATTGCTTGAACCTGGGAGGCGGAGGTTGCAGTGAGCCAAGATCGTGCCATTGCACTCCAGCCTGGGCAACAAGAGCGAAACTCCATCTCAAAAAGAAAAAAAAATTATCTTTCTGGTTACAGGGTATCCTTTAGGCATTCCTTAAAGGTAGGTCTGCTAGCAATAAATTCTATTAGTTTGCCTGTCTGAGAATATCTTTACTCCACCTCCATTCCTGAAGGATAGTTTTGCTGGGTAGAGGACTCACAGTCAACAGCTCTTTCTCCTGTACAGTTGAACAATGGCATGTCACTTCCTCCTGGACTTTTGTGGTTTTGGTTAAGAAATCTGCCTTCATTCAAACTGGTGTTCCTCTCTAGGCAAGACATCATTTCTCTCTGGCAGTATTTTTCCTCCCCCTGTCTTTAGTTTCCAGGAGTTTAATAGTTTAATTGTGATGTGTCTTACTATGGGTTTTTGGAGGGCTTATCCTACGAAGGCTTGTTCAGTTCTGGAATCTGTGGATTTATGTTTTTCATTGAATTGGGGGAGTCTTCAGCATTTTTTTTTTTTTTTTTTTTTGAGATGGAGTCTTACTCTGTCACCCAGGTTGGAGTGCAGTGGCATGATCTCAGCTTACTGCAACCTCCATCTCCTGGGTTCAGGCAATTCTCGTGCCTCAGCCTCCCTGAGTAGCTGGGATTCCAGGTACCCGCCACCACACCCAGCTACTTTTTTTTTCAGTAGAGATGGGGTTTCACCATGAGGCCAGGCTGGTTTTGAATTCCTGACCTCAGGTGATCCGCCTGCCTTGGCCTCACGAAGTGCTGGGATTACAGGCGTGAGCCACCAAGCCTCGCCTGGTTCTTATGACTGCTTTAAAATTCTCGGCAGATGATTCTAACATGTGACCTATATGGAATTCACATCTGTTACCTTACCATGGTCAGATTGTGGCTTTCCTGGTTCTTGGTAAGACAAGTGATTTCCAGATGTATCCTGGACATTTGGGTTACGATGTTTGCAGACTCCTGGTCCTACTTTAATCTACTTTAGCAGACAGTTGCTCTGTTCAGGTTCACGGTGTAGATTTCAGCCTATTTTTGCGGCCTGTCATTCTAACAGCAGTTTTGTCTTCAGAGCCCTGGCACTGCCCTCCTGGTCTGCTTTATTCTTCTGGCCTTCCTGGGGCTGCTGCTCATTTCCCATTGGTGGCACCTGCAGGGGTGAAAGGTACCTCCCTGGGCCACCTGCTGTCACTGGGCTACGTTTTGCTGTGTCAAGATAGAACATGCTCATTCTGGGTCTGTTTGTGCTATGAGAGGAAGGGCAGACTTCAGGCTCCTCTGACACTACCTGTGCCGTGCAGACTGTCCACTGGAACCACAGTTGCGCAGCACAGGTTAATGCACCTGCAGTGGCTTTAAAATCGGCCCTGAAAGCAGACTGGAGTGGAGGTAGTAGCTACCCTCTGAGTTTCTGTTGGGCGTCCCCTTTCCCAGGGCTTTGGCCAGAGCGAGGAGGCTTTCCTTGGAGAATTTCTGTGCGTGACTGTTGGTTGTTCTGGGCTGCAGGCTTCCCTGGGGACTAGTGTAGGAACACACGAGAGAAAAAGAAAACCCAGGGGACCCACCACCTTGCTATTCTTCCAGTCCAGAGGTCTCTAGACCATCTGTCTTGCTGTCAACTCTCAAGCTCCTTTCCTCGTTGCCTGCTGAGTTATGTGCAGGGTATTTTGCTGTATTTCAATGGGAAGAGCAAGGAAAAGTGAAGTCCCACCACTGTAATTAAAGTGCTTATTATTTCTTGACTTCATTGCTGCCACAGCCTTCCAGGGGCTCCCGACCAATCCGTTCAACAGAAGCCAAAGGGGTCCTTGAAAAATGTGGACTCAATCTTGCCAATGCTCCCACCTTGAAATCGTTAGTCCCCCATGCTTTAGGACAAAGGCCCCCATGGCCAGGCGCCACCCATCTGCTCACGCCCTGCCTGCTCCCCTGTGAGCAGTGTCAGCCTCCCTCCGTTTGATACCTGGGGCTGCCATAACAAAGCACCCCAGGCTGGGTGGCTGAACGAGAGAAACTGATTTCTCAAGATCAGGGTGTCAGCAGGGCTGGCTCCTCCTGAGGTCCCTCTTCATGCTCATACTGTGTTCTCCCTGTATGCACATCTGTCTCCAAAATTTCTCCTTTTATGAGGACAGCAGTCACATTGGATGAGTGCCCAACCTAATGACTTCATCTCACCTCGATCACATCTACAAAGACCTTGTCTCCAAACGCCTTGTCTCCAAATAGGGTCACATCCTGAGGTATGGGGGTTAGGACTTCAGCATGTGAATTTTGGGGAGGCACCATTCAGCCCATACCACCACCAATGAGGCCTTTGCTTATGCTATTTCCTCTCTCTACAACACCTCCCTGTCCCCTACCCCCACCTTTCACCTGGCTATGTGATGTGGTTTGGCTGTGTCCCCACCCAAATCTCATCTTGAATTGTAGCTCCCACAATTCCCACGTGTTGTGGGAAGGACCCAATGGGAGGTAACTGAATAATGGGGGTGGGTCTCTCCTGTGCTGTTCTCATGATATTGAATAAGTCTCACAAGATCTGATGGTTTTATAAGGGGGAGTTTCCCTGCACCAGCTCTCTGTCTCTCTTTGCCTGCCGCCATCCATGTAACATGTGACTTGCTCCTTCTTGCCTTCAGCCATGATTGTGAGGCCTCCCCAGCCATGTGGAACTCTAAGTCCACTAAACCTTTTCCTGTATAAATTACCCAGTCTTGGCTATGTCTTTATTAGCAGCATGGAAACGGACTAATATACCATGTTTACTTATTCTTCATATTTTGCCTCTGCTACCATTTGTTCAGGGAAGCCTTACAAGTCTAGTTCAACATCCCTTGACACTCATTCTCCCGGGACCACTGTGGTTAAACACATATTAATTTATCTTTCCATTAAGGGCTATCTCATCCTGCAAGATAAGATCTGGGAAAGCAGGGACCGTGGCCAGTTTCTACATCATTGTCATCCTGTCCCATGTGTTACAGATAGTGCCTGGTCAAACAAATGCCTGTTGGAGGAAACAATGAATTAAGAATGTTACTGAATATGCTACATATCGACATTTAAGAGGTACTGATGGGCTGGGCATGGTGGCTCATGCCTGTAATCCCAGCACTTTGGGAGGCCGAGGCGCGTGGATCACGAGGTCAGGAGATCGAGACCATCCTGGCTAACATGGTGAAACCCCATCTCTACTAAAAATACAAAAAAATTAGCCAGGAGTGGTGACAGGCACCTGTAGTCCCAGCTACTCGGGAGGCAGAGGCAGGAGAATGGCGTGAACCTGGGAGGCAGAGCTTGCAGTGAGCGGAGAACGCGCCACTGCACTCCAGCCTGGGCGACAGAGCAAGACTCCATCTCAAAAATAAATAAATAAATAAAGAGGTACTGATGAACAACACCATTTTGCAACACGAAGATCAACAACAAAAAAGAAGGTCAAACTTGAAGTTCAGTCCTAAAATTACACACATTCTGCTTTTAGAAAACTGAGTGCACCGTCACAGATGAGAAGTGCCTGGCTAACCAGACTTGGGGACTCCTGGTTTGCAGTGAGTGCTGTCAAATTCCCGTTCCAGGCTGGGCTCGCACCAACTCCGCCGCCAAGCTGTTTAGGCACCTCTGTCTCCACTCAAGTCCATACTCAAAGTCACTACTGTGAAACACTGTCCTGCTTTTAATTTCCAAGCTGCCTTGTTATTTCTTGGGAGTAGGCCAAGCTCACTTTAGGAGCAACTTAGTTTACAGTTTAACTTTGAAACAAAGATGATAACAGCCCTTTCCTGAAGCCAATCTCCTTCTTGCCTGGGGACCAGAATGCCTTTGTAAGACTAAGACATGGGCCACAAGATTAGAAATTGTGGTTTGAGTCATGTAGCTAGAGGCCACAAGATCCCAAACCTCCCGGATTGCTCCTTAGGATAACATCACTATTGTAAACTCTAAGATTGGTGCTCGAGATATTTTTCAGGCTCTGCATTCTGATGCACCAGCTGCCACCACCCACACCCCTAATCTGGCTCAACCAGTTCTGTGAGCCCACCCAAGAACAGAAGACAGCAAGAGAATCAACTTTGACGCTCCACTGTTTCATCTCCAACCCAACCAATCAGCACCGCCCTCTCCCTGGCCCCCTACCTGCCTAATTATCCTTAAATGACCCGTCTCAGGAATTTCAGAATCTGCTTTGAGTAATAAAGCTCTGGTGTCGTTTAGCCGGTTTCTGCATGTATTAAACTCTCTATTGAAATTCCCCTGTCTTGATAAATTGACTCCACCTGGGCAGCGAGTAAGGCGAACCTATTGGGCGGCTACACCTGAGATCAAATCACAGGTTGCACGTGAAGCCCAGACCAGGAACCCGTCTTACACCACAGGGGGGATCCAGTCCACAGAACCAGCGCCCTTCCCTCCTGGAACGGACCTTCCCAAAGCCAGAGGGGCTCTAGACGGCTCAAAAAGGGGTTTCCCGGCTACCCTGGACCGATGCAGGGCACCCAGGTTCCTTCTCCAAGCACTCCAGGCCGCAGGGCAGGCTTCCCTAGGGGCAGGACCAGGCCTATAGCCCGGGGCCCGCATCCCAGGCGAGCTGCACCCTCCCGAGACCCTTCCCATCTGCGCAATGGGGACAGGGTAAGGCCCAGCAGGCCGGCTGGCGGGGGCTCCTGCGACAGCGCGGGACAGCAGGCGAGCACCGCCGGACGAGGGCCCAGGCCCACGTGCGCACCTGCTGGGAGGAAGGAGCTCGGCGCCCCGCCCCCAGCGCGGACCGGAAGTGCTGCCGTAATCCGCGCCGAGCGTCGCGAAAGCGCCGTTCCCCTTAGTGACCGGCGACGCGAGCAAAATGGCGGCGCCGGGGGTGGCGGAGGCCGTGGCGGCCTCACACCCGGCTGAGGGGGCCGAGATGGCGGAGGCGGCAGAGCTGAGCCGCGCCCTGAGCCGCCTGCTGCCGGGGCTGGAGGCCGACAGCAAACCGGGCCGGCGGCGCGCCTTGGAGGCCCTGCGGCGCGCGCTGGAGGAGCCGGGCCCTGCCGCCGACCCCACCGCTTTCCAGGGCCCCTGGGCGCGCCTGCTGCTGCCGCGCCTGCTGCGCTGCCTGAGCGACCCCGCCGAGGGCTGCCGCGCGCTGGCAGTGCACCTGCTGGGTCTGGGCCTGCGCCGCGCCGCGCGGCCCCGCGATGCCCTGCCGCGCCTGCTGCCCGCGCTCGCCGCGCGCTTGGCCAGCCCCGAGCCCGCGCGCCGCCCGCCCGAGGCCTGCGAGGAGCTGCGCTTGGCCCTTGTGCAGCTGCTGGGTCTGGCCGTGGACCTGTGCGGCGCCGCGCTCGCGCCCCACCTGGACGACGCTCTGCGCGCGCTGCGCTGCTCCCTGCTGGACCCCTTCGCCGCCGTGCGCCGCGAGAGCTGCAGCTGCGCGGCCGCCCTGGCGCAGGCCACGCCCGGTGAGCACCCCGGGCCCCGCTCGCACACCCCACACTCTCACCCCCACCTCCACCTCCACGGCCCCTCTCACAACCCCCGCGGCTCGGCCCCACCCCACAACATCCCGGCCACCCCCATGGCCCGCGTCCCCCACCCGCCTGCCCCAAAGACCCCGCCCGGCCCCCTCCTCTCACCACCACTGCGTCCCCTGCCTCACGTCCCGCCACCAACGTGCCCTTCACCCGCTCCCTTGCCCTCTACCCCCACGTACCTGTTGCCTGCGCTGCCACCTGCTCCTGCTTGGCCCTCACTCACGTCACTCGTGTCCCCCGCTCCCCGCCTCCACCCTCCACGCCCCAAGCCCCGCCCCCACCTGCCTGCTCCCTGTGCCCCCTCTACCTGCCTATCCTCTGCCGTCCTCCTCTTTGCATCCCGCCGTCCCGCGACCCTCACCCCCCACCCTCCTCCCTGCCTGAGCCCCCTCACCCAGGCCCACGAGCCAGCTCTCCTATCCAGATCCCTGGAAACCACCGCGGAAATTCCTGTTAAGCAGTTTGGGGTGGTGTGTGCCCCGATAGCTGCCCCCTTTCCTTCCCTCTGGGGGCTTGCAGGACTTGCATCTGGTTGAGGAGACACGCTGAGACTCTGCTCTGATCATTTCACTTTCTGTCCCATTCATCCTACTCCACTGCCTTCCCTTTCTGGTTTGGACCACTGTCCTAAGTGGAAGGAGGCCGCTTCTCCCCTCCACTTTATAACGTTCCGCATCATTTTTAGAGCTCTGATCTGATCTGGTCGTTCTGTTTCCTTAACTGGCCATTCCTGCAGGGCCTTGCCCTTTCCCTCCTCTGGCTGGGATGTGGAATGATAGCAGGCGCCGGCTTCCTGCTGGCGGGAAAGCTTTCCAGAGAGGGGAACACTGATGCTATAAATCGGTGGGCTGTAGGGAGCAGGAAAGCAGTGAGAGATCTGGCCAGCTCAGGCCGTCCCAGTGATATCCCAATGATGATTTGAATGTAGTGGAAAGTGCAGGGGGTGTCAATAGGAGTAGTAGACCCGAGTTCAGGTTCTTAAAAGATCACTGCAGCTGCATGGAGAATAGGTTCCAGAAGTAAAGGAAAAGCTGGACTTGGGGAAATGCCGAGATTTCCACGTTGGTTAACTTTGGATTTCACATGGTCCAGAATTCCTGTGGAGCTCGGGAAGAGCCTTGGGCTGGACACGGCCATTGAGAATTCCTGGCATTTAATGTATTTCTCTTTAGCCCTCAACCACTTCCCTATGCCATCTGTACATCAGCCCCACGGGTGCTCCTGCTTCCTCCAGGGAGCTCCTCCTGGCCTTGCCACATTCCCTCCCCGGACCGTAGGTTCCATAGGACAGCACCATGCCCGCCTGTGCCCCTGCCCGAGCACAGCCTGCCGGGGTATGTGCTCATGGTTGCTGTGGGGTGAGGGACTGTGCCTCTGCCTGGAGCGTCCCCTCATCTCCAGCACCTCTGGCCCTCCTCTCCCCTGGGTAGGGGGCCTCACCTCTGGCCTTGGTCACACTGGGCAGTGGCAGAGAGGTTGAAGAGCTCACCCAAAGTCTCACTGGAATGATGGTTTCCCAGACAAGCCCCAAGTAGTGCAGAGCTGAGGCAAGAGGCAGTGTGGATGCCAGAGACCCTTTGGTTCTGGCTTTTTTTTTTTTTTTCTTGGAGAGGGAGTTTCACTCTGTCTCCCAAGCTGGAGTGCAATGGGGTGATCTCGGCTCACTGCAACCTCCACCTCCTGCGTTCAAGCGATTCTCCTGCCTCAGCCTCCCAAGTAACTGGGATTACAGGCGCCCGCCACCTCTTGTTCTGACTTTCTGTGGGGACTTTACAAATAGGAAGTGCAGTGGCTTTGCCTAGAGTGGTTCTGGCCCAGCTTCCTGGAGGAGCCTGGGGTCTGGTCTCAGTTGGGGCTGGGAGTGCGGCCTCCCTGCTGTCCTCTGGGCTCGGCTTCTTTCCTGTGGCCTCCAGTGTCCCCCTCAGGCCTCCACCTTGGCTTCAGCAGGTCCAGGTCTCCCATCTTCAGCCACAATAGGATTGCACCCCCAGCCTTTCCCTGCTGGTCCCTCTAAGCCCCCTGGGTTGCACAGGTGTCATCAAGGTGGGACACTTGTCCCTGGGCCTCTTCCTGTGCTGGGCGGTACAGAGCTCTGTTTGGCAGCCTGAGTTGTTTACTGTTCCTGCAGCAAGGACCTGGAGGGGAAGAGGAAGGGAGGTGAGGAGCTCCCAGGCGGGCAGCTGTCCTCTGAAAGCCCACAGAGCTGGGCAAGGCGTGTGGGAGCAGCTTTGGTAACTGGGGGCCTTCCTGTCCCTCAGACCACTTCCACATGCAGTCGGAGTCTCTGATCGGGCCCCTGATGCAGACCATCTCCCACCAGCACTGGAAGGTCCGTGTGGCCGCCATTGAAGCCACAGGTGCGGTGATCCAGTTTGGCAACGGGAAGTCCGTGGACGACGTGCTTTCCCATTTTGCTCAGCGACTGTTTGATGACGTCCCGCAGGTAACTGGTGTTTCTCCTGGACAGTCTGTTCCTCTCTCCACCATAGGCGGGCTGACGTGCTATTTTTAACTAACTCACTTGTTCTTTTTTCAGAATGCTTCATGCACCAAATGTCCTTTCATTATTCCTACTCACAGGATGTTCCTATTCACATCTTGGAAAAACTAGGAGAGAGCTGAACTGTTTTAATGTTTGGTGTTATGAATTCCAAGGGTGTGAGAAAGGATGGCTTGTGTAGTTATTGTCTCTTAGACACGGTGTGTGCTTCAGCAGTTGCAGAAGCTTCCTTAGTGCTCCCATCCATCAAGATGCACTTTCCTGAAAAGCCACTGTGGTTGGTGGACCTGGCCTGGGAGAATAGTGCAGTCAGGATTAGTTTGTTGGGGATAATTATGTTGTTGGGCTTTGGAACCCACCGAGAGACGGGCAGGCAGGCAGGCAGGAGTCCTACAGATGGGACTGAGTGTCGGCTTTACTGCTGGCAGAATCTGGCCTGGAGGGCATGTCTTGGATCTGAGACCCCAGTGACTTGCTAAAATGCCACACACTGTGGCCCCCAGGGAAGCTGAGCGACCTCTGATCTTTCTGTGTCTGAGTTACCTGTCAGCATAGTCAGACGTGATCTTCTGTGTCTGGCTTCTTCACCACGCATGGCTCTAGGTTTCAGCCTTGCAGAGGTAGGTTTCCTGATGAGAAATGGCATGGAGGTGGTGAGTTGAAGAGTCACTCGGGTATTCTGGGGCCAGGATGGAAGCCCTGACTCACTCCCTCGTCTGTGCGCTGGGGTCCACCTGTCGGGCCGGCTGTAGGTGTGACACAGCACCTGCCCAGGATGCCCCTGCTTTGCCTCCATGGCCAGGCTTCATTCCCGGGCGCGCTCCCTCCAGCGGTAGTGTGGCTGCCTTGGGGCTGTGCGCAGAGACACAGGGGGACCCTTCCCCACCAGGAGCCTTCGTTCACCCCCTTGGTCTCATCAGGCCAGCGGAAATTGAGTCACCATGTGTGCTGGCCGGCCCCTCCTGGAGCTGGTGTGGGTTCAGCACCAGGCAGCACAGAGGGCCCGTAAGCACATTAGGCTCTGCCCGGTGAGGAGAAAGTGGGCAGAGTGCGGGGTCAGTGTCCATGCTGCCTGGCACTTGGCAGCAGGCACTTCTGGCAATGACTGAATACTTGGGCTGCGGAGGGCAGTTCAGGGGGCCAGGGCAAGAACAGAGCCCAGTGAGAAGTGCAGGCAGCCGGCTGGTTTTCTCTCCCACCTTCCTTAAGCCTGAGGCAGAGTATGGCCAGCAAGGAACGTGGTGTCTGTGTCGTGGACCAAGTCTTATTCCTCAAAACAGTGTGATGACTCTATGGAGAGCTCTGTGTGCATACTGAAGCTGCATAGCTGATAGCTGTCGGTGTAACCTACCGTCACTGTCTAAAAATACCGTCACTGTCTAAAAATACCGTCACTGTATCGATAGCTGTCTATAAATACTGGAACTCTGTGGCACTCTCTGTAAATACTGGAACTCTCTAGCTAGCTGCAGACGGTGTAACTCAGTGTAACTGTACCGTAACTGTAAAAATACCGTAACTGCGTGTCGATAGCTGTCTATACATGCTGTAACTGTATTGGTAGCTATGCATGAACCGCCTACTCTGTATCAGTAGCTGTTAGAAATCTGACATCACATCGTTGATCTGAAGCAAGCTTGTCCAACCTGTGGCCTGCGGGCCACGTGCTGCCTAGGACTGCTTTGAATGCCGCCCAGCACCAATTCATAAACTTTCTTAGAATGTTATGATATTTTTTTGTGATTTTTTTTCTTTTAGCTCATCAGCCATCATTAGTGTTAGTGTTATTTTACGTATGGCCCAAGACAATTCTTCCAGCATGGCCCATTTCTTCCCAGTGGGGTTTGCATCTTGTTAGCAGAGACCCTGCACGGCCTTTCATGTGAGTTTCATGTGGAGTCGGGTGCTGCCCCTTTTACTTTGATCAGCCCTGGGACCCCATCCTGGAGCTCACTGTGCGCTCCTTGCAGACACCTCGAGCCCCTCAACAACCCAGGGATTGGAGCCCTGGGACCCCATCCCCTCTGCACAGAAGGTCCTGACTGCCTTCTGACTTGTAGGAAACCTTCCAGCAGCCTGCTAGACTAGGCTTAAATCACTCAACTTCACTGGAAGGGCCCAGAAATAACTTCATCTCCTCCTTACGAGGCTCGGAGGCCTCAGAGCTCACTCAGATAGCTCAGCCAGGTGAGCCTCAGAGCAAGGTCAGGACGTGGGTGGTCTAGCCGCCCTGGAGCCTTAGGCCCCGGGACAGTGGTGTCTGAAGTTGTGGAAAGGGGGGTGTCCCAGTGTGCCAGGGGCTACTGCATCTCCCCACGTACACATGACTGGAGCTCCCAGCCAGGACACTGACGGCATCCAGAACACCGGCGAGGCAGGCAGGACAGACGTATGGCCGTGCAGTTGTGAAGCAGGCCCTGAACAAACTGCCCTGTGCCGCCCTTAGGTGGGTGGCTTATGGACTTCGCCCTGCAAGGGTGCCCTGGTTGTTGCCAGGCCTGCAGTCGGCAGCTGCTCAGCTTTGCTGCAGTTTTCCTGTTCGATGTGTGCTGCTGGTGAGACCACCAGACCTGTTCTTGTCAAGAGGACCTTCCAGGAACATCGGATGTTACAGGAGAGGCTGGGGCTGCATGGACAGCTTTTCAGAGATGAGTATTTGTCACGTTCCTGCCAAGTACCTGTTTGGCATTTGTATGCCTTCTTTTGATAAATGTCTATTCAGATCTGTCCATTTTTAAATCGGGTTATTAGATTTTTTTTCTATTGAGTTTGAGCACCTTATGGATTCTGGTTGTGAGTCCCTTTTCCGATGGGTATTTATGCAGCTGTTTTCTCCCATCCTGTGGGTCGTCTCCTCACTGTTGATGGTTTTCTTTGCTGTGCAGAAGCTTTTTAACTTGGTATGATCCCATTTGCCCATTCCTTCTTTGGTGGCCTGTGCTTTGGGCATTTTACTCAAGAAACCTTTGTCCAGACCATATCCCAGAGAGTTTCCGCAATGTTTTCTTGTAGTGGTTTCATAGTTTGAAGTCTTAGATTGAGGTCTTTAATCCATTTTGATTTGACTTTTGTACATGGCGAGAGACAGGGGTCCAGTTTCATTCTTCTGCATATGGATATCTAGTTTTCCCAGCACCATTTATTGAAGAAACTGCCCTTTCCCCAAGGTATGTCCTTAGCACCTTTGTCAAAATAAGTTCACTGTAAGTGTATGGATTTAATTTCTGAGTTCTCTATTCTGTTCCTTCGGTCTGTGTGTCTGTTTTTATGCCAGTGCCATGCTGTTTTGATTGCTGTAGTTCTGTAGTATAAATTTTTTATGCCAGTGCCATGCTGTTTTGGTCGCTGTAGCTCTGTAGTATAAATTGAAGTCAGGTAATGTGATCCCTCCGGTTTTTTGTTTGTTTGTTTTTGTCATGTTTTTTGCTCAGGATGACTTTGGCTCTTCAGGGTCTTTTGAGGTTCCATATAAATTTTAGGATTATTTTTTCTGTTTCTGTGGAGAATGTCATTGGTATTTTGATAGGGATTACACTGAGTCTGTAGATTGCTTTGGGTGGTTTTGACATTTTAACAGTATTGATTCTTCCAGTCCATGAACATGGAGTATGTTACGATTTTTTGTGTGTGTCTTCTTCAATTTTCTCACATCAGTGTTTTGTAGTTTTCATTGTAGAGATCTTTCACTTCTTTGGTTAAGTTAATTCCTAGGTATCTTATTTTGTTTGTAGCTATTGTAAATGGAATTACTTTCTTGATTTCTTTTTCAGATTTGTTCACTGTTGGCATGTAGAAATGCTACTGGTTTTTGTTTGGTGATTTTTGTATCCTGCAACTTTACTGAATTTATCTGTTCTAATTTTTTGTGTGTGTGGAGTCTTCAGGTTTTTCCAAATGTAAGATTATATCATCTGCAAACAAGGATAATTCTCTTGCTTTTCAATTTAGATTCTCTTTATTTCTCTTCTCTGATCGTTCTAGCTAGTGCTTCCAGTACTGTGTTGACTAACAGTGGTGAAAGCGAGCATCCTTGTCTTGCTCCAGATTTAGAAGAAAGCCTTTGAGTTTTATCCCTATTCAGTGTGATACTAGCTGTGAGTCTCGTATATGGCTTTTTTTGTGCTGAGGTATTTTCCTTCTATACCCAGTTTTTTGAGGATTTTTATCATGAAGGGATGTTGAATTTTATGCTTTTTCTGCATCAATTGAAATAATCACATAGTTCTTGTCCTTCATTCTGCTAATATGATGTGTCACATTGGTGGATTTGTGTATGTTGAGCCATCCTTGTATACCTGGAATAAATCCCACTTGGTCATGATGAATGATCTTTCTAATGTGCTGTTGAAACACTGTCTTGTTGAGGAAATTTTGCATCTGTATTCTTCAGGGATATTGTCCTGTAGTTTTCTTTTTCGATCGCATCTTTGTCTGGTTCTGGTATCAGGGTAGTACTGTCCTCATAAATTAAGCTTGGAGGTATTCTTTTCTCTTCTATTTCTTGGAATAGTTTGAGTAGGGGTGACCTTAGTTCTTTAAATGTTTGATAAAATTTGGCAGTGAAGTACTGGGTCCCAGGCTTTTCTTTGCTGGGTGGCTTTTCATTGCAGCTTCAATATCATTACTTGTTACTGGTCTGTTCGAGGTTCGGATTTCTTTATGATTGAATCTTGGTAGGTTGTATGTGTCTAGGAATTGATCCATTGTTTCTAGGTTTTCCAATTTGTTGGCATATAGTTGCTCATGGTGTAGTTGCTCACGGTGCAGGTGCTCACGGTGCAGGTGCTCACGGTGCAGCTGCTCACGGTGCCGGTGCTCACGGTGTCGGTGCTCATGGTGCAGTTGCTCACGGTGTCGGTGCTCACGGTGTTGGTGCTCACGGTGCCGGTGCTCATGGTGCAGCTGCTCACGGTGCAGCTGCTCATGGTGTCGGTGCTCACGGTGCAGTTGCTCATGGTGTCGGTGCTCATGGTGCCGGTGCTCACGGTGCAGTTGCTCATGGTGTCGGTGCTCACGGTGCAGTTGCTCACGGTGCAGTTGCTCACGGTGTCGGTGCTCACGGTGCAGGTGCTCACGGTGTCGGTGCTCACGGTGCCGGTGCTCACGGTGTTGGTGCTCACGGTGTCGGTGCTCACGGTGCAGTTGCTCACGGTGTTGGTGCTCACGGTGCCGGTGCTCACGGTGCCGGTGCTCACGGTGGCGGTGCTCACGGTGCAGGTGCTCACTGTGGCGGTGCTCATGGTGGCGGTGCTCACGGTGCAGTTGTTCACGGTGTTGGTGCTCACGGTGGCGGTGCTCACGGTGCAGTTGCTCACAGTGTCGGTGCTCACAGTGTCGGTGCTCACGGTGCAGTTGCTCACGGTGCAGCTGCTCACGGTGTCGGTGCTCACGGTGCAGTTGCTCATGGTGTCGGTGCTCACGGTGCAGTTGCTCATGGTGTCGGTGCTCACGGTGCGGGTGCTCACGGTGTCGGTGCTCACGGTATAGTTGCTCATGGTGTAGTTGCTCATGGTGTCGGTGCTCACAGTGCAGTTGCTCATGGTATCGGTGCTCACGGCGCAGGTGCTCACGGTGCAGTTGCTCACGGTGACGGTGCTCACGGTGCAGTTGCTCACGGTGCCGGTGCTCACGGTGCAGTTGCTCACGGTGCAGTTGCTCACGGTGCAGGTACTCACGGTATAGTTGCTCACAGTGTAGTTGCTCACGGTGTCGGTGCTCACGGTGCAGTTGCTCATGGTGTCGGTGCTCACAGTGCAGTTGCTCACGGTGCAGTTGCTCATGGTGTCAGTGCTCACGGTGCAGGTGCTCACGGTGCAGTTGCTCACAGTGCAGTTGCTCACGGTGTCGGTGCTCACAGTGCAGTTGCTCACGGTGCCGGTGCTCACAGTGTCGGTGCTCACAGTGTCGGTGCTCACGGTGTCGGTGCTCACAGTGCAGTTGCTCACGGTGTCGATGCTCACGGTGTAGTTGCTCATGGTGTCAGTGCTCACAGTGTAGTTGCTCATGGTATAGTTGTTCACTGTGTCGTTGCTTATATTGTAGTTGCTTATGGTGTGGTTGCTCGTATGCTAGTTGCTCATGGTGTAGCTGCTCACAGTGTCATTGCTCATGGTGTCGCTGCTCACAATGTTGTTATGGTGTAGTTGATCACAGTCTCTAATGATGCTTTGAATTTCTGTAGTATCAGTTGTGTAATGTCCCCTTTTTGATCTGATTTTATTTACTTGGATCTTTTTCTTAGTCTGGTTAAAGGTGTGTCGATTTTGCTTATCTGTTCAAAAAGCTAACTTTTCATTTTGTTTGTCTTTTGTATTTTTTTGTTTCGATTTCATTTATTTCTGCTCTTATTTCTTCTACTAACTTTGGGTTTGGTTTGCTCTTGCTTTCCTAGTTCTTTTCGACACAGCGTTAGGTTGCTCTTTGAAGTTGTCTGCTTTTTGGCTGTAGGTGCTGATTGCTATACACTTGCCTCCTAGTGCTGCTTTTGTTGTTTTGGCATATTGTGTTTCCATTTTCATTTAAGAATTTTTTAAATTTCCTTCTTAATTTTGTCATTGACCCACTGGTCATTCAGGAGCATATTATTTAATTTCCATGTATTTGTATAGTTTCCAAAGTTCTTGTTATTAATTTCAGTGTCCTGTTTTAAGGCTTGTTTCGTGGCCTAACATATGGTCTATCCTTGAGAATGATCCATGTGCTGAGGAGAAGAATGTGTATTATGTAGCTGTTTGATGCAGCGTTCTATAAATATCTATTAGGTACATTAGGTCTATAGCGCAGATTAAGTCCGATGTTTCTTTGTTGATTTTGTCTCTGGATTATTTGTCTAATACTGGAAGTGGGGCGTTGAAGCCTCTAGCTGTTACTGTGTTGGAGTCTGTCTCAACAGACAATATTTGGTTTATATATCTGGATATTCCAGTGTTGGGTGAATATATATTTAAAGTTATGTCCTCTTGCTGAGTTGACACCTTTATCATTATATGATGACCTTTGTCTCTTAATATAGTTTTCGTCTTGAAATCTGTTTTGTCTAAGTATAGCTATCCCTGCTCTTTTTTTGGTTTCCATTTGTACAGAATATCTTTTTGCATCCCTTTATTTTCAACCTACGTGTGCCTTTTTGGTGACGTGTGTTTCTTGTCAGCAACAGATAGCTGGGTCCTGGTTTTCTTACCCATCCAGCCACTCTGTCTTTTGAATGGAGAGTTTAGTCTGCTTACATTCAATGTTGTTATTGATAAGTAAGGACTTACTCCTGTCGTTTTGTTGTTTTCTGGTTGTTTTGTGGGCTGCTCTTCCTTCTTGCCTTCTTGTCTTCCTTTTTATGAAGATGATTTTCTCTGTTTTTTTTCCGTATGTTTTAATTTCTTTTTGTTTTTTGTGTATCTGTTGTAGGGTTTTTTATTTGAAGTTACCAGGAGGCTTGCAAATAACATAACCCATTATTTTAAACTGATGGCAACTGAACACTGATTGTAAAAACAAACCAGCAGCAAAGAAAAAATGAATAGAAACGCTACAGTTTAATTTTATCCCCTCTGCTTTTTAACTTCTTGTTGTTTTTATAACTTTGTCTTGAAAAGTCATTGTAGTTATTTTTATTCATTTATTTATTTTTATTGCTTTATTTTTGAGATGGAGTCTTGCTCTGTCACCTAGGCTGGAGTGTAATGGTGCCATCTCGGCTCACTGCAACCTCCACCTCCCAGGTTCAAGCGATTCTCCTGCCTCACCCTGCTGAGTAACTGGGATTACAGGCATCCACCACCACACCTGGCTAATTTTTGTATTTTTTAGTAGAGTCGGGGTTTCACCATATTGGCCAGGCTTGTCTCGAACTCCTGAGCTCAGGTGATCTGCCCGCCTCGGCCTCCCAAAGTACTGGGATTACAGGTGTGAGCCACCGCGCCCAGCCAGCTAGTTATTTTTCATGGGCTCATCTTTTAGTCTTTCTAGGCAAGGTGTGAAGAGTTTACACCCCACAGTTACAGTGTTACAACAGTCTGTGTTTTTCTGCATGCTTACTGTTCCCAGTGAGTTGTATCCTTTTAGATGATGTGTTATTGCTGCTCAGCATCCTTATTTTTCAGATTGAAGAAGACTCTTTAACATTTCTTGTAGGACAGGTCTGATGTTGATGAAAATTCAGCTTTTGTTTGTCGGGGAAAGTCTATCTCCCTCATGTTTGAAGGATTTTTCACTGGATATACGAGGGTGAAAGTTTACTCTCCTTGAGCACTTTAAATATGCCACGCCACTGTCTCCTGGCCAGTGAGGGCTCCTCTGAGAGGTCGTTGCCGGGCGTACTGGAGCTGCGTTGTATGTGATTTGTTGGTTTTTTTTCTCTTGCTACTTTTAGAACCCTTTCTTCATCCTCGATCTTTAGGAGTTTGATTGTTAAATGTCTTGAGGTAGTTTTATTGGGTTAAATCTGGTTGGTGTTCTGTAGCCTTCTTGTACTTGAGTGCTGGTATCTTTTTCTAGGTTTGGAAAAGTCTTTGATATTATCCCTTTGAGCAAACGTTCTACCCCGATTTCTCTCTCTCTACCTGCTCTTGAAGGCCAGGAACTCTTAGATTTGCCCCTTTGAGGCTATTTTCTAGATCCTGTACATGTGCCTCATTCTTTCTATTCTTTTTTCTTTTGTCTCTGTGTGTTTTCAAATAGCCCATCTTCAAGCTGCTCACTAGTTCTTTCTTCTGCTTAGTCAGTTCTGCTGTTAAGAGGCTCCGATGCATTCTTCAGTATGCCAATCGCTTTTTTCAACTCCAGAATTTCTGCCTGATGCTTTTTAATTATTTCAGTCTCTTTGTTAATTTCTCTGATAGGATTCTGAATTCCTTCTCCATGTTATCTTGGATTTTGCTGGGCGTCCTCAAACAGCTATTTTGAGTTTTCTGTCTGAAGGGTCACCTATCCCTGTCACGCCAGGATTGGTCACTGGTGCCTTATTTAGTTCACTTGGTGAGATCATGTTTTCCTGGATGCTCCTGATGCTTGTGGCTGTCGGTCAATGTCGCTAGGTATTTACTGTCATTTTTGCAGTCTGGGCTTGTTTGTACCCATCCTTCTTGCGAAGGCTTCTAATTCATTTATTTTGCTTTTTAGGAAAAAAATTGAAAAACATCCTGCTTTGTTAAACTGTTACATGGCAGTGAGGTATTCAGTGTTGTTTTTGAACTAAAAGAAAAGGGATAATCCGTCTCATGCTAATTAGAATTTGCAGATTTCTTATGATACTAAGTCGAGACTGATAGAAAAGGTGGTGGCAGTCCATGAGACTCAGGAGCAGCCCCAAATCCTACCCTGCAGCTGCCCTTGCTATGAGGTGAGATGTTGGAAGCTCCTTTCTACAAAAGAAGCCGATCTGTGGGTTCCAACGGACAGGCGGCCGTCCTGGGCAGGGCCCTGCAGAGACCCTGGCACAGGTGCAGGAGGTCAGGGAGGAGAAAGCAGCGAGGCCGACCCAGCGAGTTCAGACTGCTCCCCGGCTGCCGGCCTGGGGCAGAGTGTGCTCAGGCCTTGCCGTGTGGCCCTGGATGCCTGCCCGTCTCCTGGAGAGGGCCCCATCGCATGTGTTTGGGCTCGGTACTGGCTGCAGTCTGGCTTGTCTCAGTCACGCCCTCTGCCCGACAGGCTTTCTAGCATCTCAGCACATGGCACAGGCTGAGCTTGGAGTTTGCCACTCACATGGATTAGCGTCGTGGCAGGTGCGGCCATGAGTGGTGCCTGTTGACTGCATTAAACCCTGGGGCATCTCTGCTCGAGACCCGCCAGCGCCATGTGTGAAGACAACAGTGACAGCTTGTTCTGTGGTGACTCTCTAACCGGGTGGTGGAGTGGACATGGAGCTGATTTGGGTTTCTCAGTTGTTATATGGGTACTTGTATTTGTGGTTGCTAGTAAGGCCCTGTGTCAGTTAATAACCCCCGCAAATGCACCACGCATTCCTGTGTCCCCTATGCTGTGTCCCCAATGCACGCTTCCCTGCTGCTCGCACGCCAAGAGTCGCCTGTGCTTACCACACAGGGAGCGGGAGTCAGGCGCGTTGGGCCCCTCCTTGTGTGAACTTGTCTACCCCTCACAGGACCTCAGTGACGAGCCCTGTCAGTCATTCCTATCCATTTTCCAGGTGGGAATGAACTTCAGAGCGGTCAGGCCAGGGCCCGGGTCCCAGGCTGGCAGGGACAGATCCTAGATGCGATCTGCTTGGCTCTAGGCCTTGTTGGAGCCCGGGCGGAGCAACCCCTCCTCCGAGTCCCAGTGAGCGACCACGCCATGGGCACAGCTGCTGCTCGGGTCCCCTGCACCTACGCGTGACTGTGAGTGCTATTGCTAATGGTGCATGGCTGTGCGGAGATGCTTCATCCAAAGTGTCAGGAGGGAGGAGGGTCCTGCGCCCCACAGCCCAGCCAGGCACTGATGGCACCACAGAGTCGGCCCCTGGCCTCACAGGGGATGACTCTGAAGCTCGTTCACACCCCAGAGCTCCCTGGATCAGTCTATAGCTGGCTTCAGCCACACCACTTCCTCACCCAGCTTCTTCTTGGCTATTCCCAGTTCCCTTTGAGGAGTGTTGGTGCTGGTCCCCGTCTCAGGCACTGCCCTTTGGGAGCTTGGCTAGGGCACTTGGTGTCTGGTAAGCTGGTTTCTTCTGCCTGCATAGGCAAGGTAGGCAGAGGCCCTCGTGCCGCCTTTTCAGACACCCAGCAGCAGAACCAGGGACCTTGCTGGTTTCCTCCTGAGTCCCTGGGCTCTGGGACCAGATGCCTTTGAGGTCTGGCCATAGTGCACCATACGTGCTGTAGCCCTGGCTCACTGAGCACCCAGGGTGAGACAGACACAGCCTGGCCAGGAGGTTTTCATGCAGAACACTGAACACGCGGCGCAGCTCAGGCAGCAGCTAGGAGCCTGCTCTCGCCAATAGGACCAGGCCGGGGCACGGGGGACTTGTGTGTGAGGCTGCAGGACAGCAGCATTCCTCTCTGGCCCAGCCGGGGGGGACTGGCAGAGCTGGCTGGGACCCAGACTTGGTGGCGCCCAGGACCCCGGCCATGCACCTCTGCCTTGGGGATGGCATCCAGGTGGTGGTAGGTGGCCCAGGACCTGGCCGTGCCTCTGCGTCAGGCAGCGCCTGCATAGCGGCACTCAGAGCTGTGCTGTGGCATCAACTCCAGCATCCCCTTTGCCTACACGAATCCTTATCCCTTCCTCTCGTGCACAGGTCCGGCGGGCGGTGGCCTCTGTGGTAGGCGGCTGGCTGCTGCGTCTGCGCGACCGCTACTCCTTCTTCCACAAGCTCATCCCTCTGCTGCTCAGCAGCCTCAGCGATGAGGTGCCCGAGGTCAGGTACGTGGGCAGGCGTCCAGCCGGCGGCCGCGGGCCCTGCTTCCTAAACAGTCGTGTACAGCAGTGGTGGTTTCTCTTCGCTCAGAATCTGTCACAGAAACCTGCTCGTGTCCCTTCGTCCCTGTGCTCTGAGGTGATGTGCCGTACAGAAGACCTCTGGTTTTGTAAACGTCATTTCACATCTTTTTAGCATTTGACTGAGTAATGGACAGAGATCAGACGGCCCACTTGGTGTACTGTCCGTAGAGTGCTCACAAGATGAACGGGATTTCTGGTCCACCTTTTCTGGGGTTAGGGAGCTTCCCACTCTCATGTGATGGGGTCTTTAGGCGACCCGTGTCCTGGCACAGCCCTGCGACCTCCTGGGCATCTCTGGGAACTTGCAGGGCCCTTCCCTGTGTGCCCTCCCCTGCGTGCCCTCCCCTGCGTGCCCTGCCCTGAGCCGCTGTTGTCCATCTGTTGTGCCACAGGCAGCTGGCTGTCAGCCTCTGGGAAGACGTTGGCCTGCAGTGGCAGAAGGAGAATGAGGAGGACCTGAAGGACAAGCTGGACTTTGCCCCTCCCACCCCACCCCATTACCCTCCACATGGTGAGTGACCGAGGCAGAGGGAGCGCCAGGAGGCGAGCGCTTGTTGGGTAGGAAAGGGGCTTCTGAACCTGAAGGAAGCTTCAGCTCTTGACGTTCTGAGCCCAGGCAGCCGCATTGGAAAGGTGCAGGCATCTCCCCATTGTGCTGGGACTCCTACGTCCCAGGCACCTGGGACTTCCCTGCGTCCTAGGCAGAGCACGTCTCTCCTCAGCATCTGGGAAGCCCCCATGTACCTCGCAGTGACCTCTCCCCTCCTCTGACCAGCTTTATTTTAAAAAGGCCGTGGGCTTCTGAAAGTGTCCAGTGCACTGCTAGATGGCGTCCGCCCCCCTCCCTTGGCTGTGCACACAAGGGTGCACTGAACTCTGGGTTCCTGGGCAGCTCTGCTGGTGGTTGGGGGATGTTGGAAACAGTGGGATAAGGGGCTCATCGTTTCACCAAGACAGAGCTCAGCACAAGGGCCACGGATGAGGCGAGGTCTTCGTGGTTCCACATGATTTCCAACCTGGGAACAGGGTCCCCTGCTGCGTGGCCTCCTGCCCTTCCCACATTTGCTCCCTGGCCATGTTGCAGGCATCCATGTGTGTCTCTGCAGAGCCCAGCAGGTCTGGCTGAGTCTGAGTGGAGGCTCCCAGGTCCGGCCCCAACACACTTGCTCTGCCATGCCACTGGCCCACCTCGGGCTTCATCTGTGTGGAAACCACTCTCTCGTGGGGCTGAGTGTCTTCCACTTGCACATGGTCAGGTGTTTTCATCACTTGAGTCTGTCTGCAGGGTGTCTTCTTAAAAGTGAATAATAGATACGCACTGATGAGGACAGAAAGTAGGTGAAGCATAGCCCAAATCAGATGTGCAGCCCAAATCAACCAGATACCCAGCCCAAATCAATCAGATGCCCAGCCCAAATCAATCAGATGCCCAGCCCAAATCAATCAGATGCCCAGCCCAAATCAATCAGATGCACAGCCCAAATCAATCAGATGCCCAGCCCAAATCAGATACCCTGAGAGATTTGCAGCCTCAACTTACTTCCCATGTCACCTCCCTGGCCTAGTCCAGGCACTGAAGTAGCCCAGGGTCAAGTCCTGGAGGGAAGTGTTGTACTCTGTCAAATACAGCATTAAAGCGGCTTCTTGGCTGGGCATGGTGGCTCACGCCTGTATCCCAGCTACTCGGGAGGCCAGGGTGGATCACTGGAGCCCAGGAGTTGGAGACCAACCTGGGCAACACAGCAAGACTCCGACTCTACAAATATTTTAACAAAAACAAAATAAATTCGCCGGGTGTGGTGGTGCGCATCTGTATCCCAGCTGCTCTGGAGGCTGAGGTGGGAGGATCACTTGGGTCCAGGAGGTTGAGGCTGCGGTGAGCTATGACCACGCCCCTGCACTCCAGCCTGGGTGACAGAGTGAGACCCTGTTTAAAAAAAAAAAAAAAACAGTTTCTTGTGTCTGGTGTTGATATTTGGTGCCCTGTTAAATCCCCGCCCACAGAACCGTGACTCCTCCCAAGCCTGTGAGTCTCAGGGCTGCTGTTCCTCCCGGTCGGCATTCTCCCCCTTGCAGTCCCCCCACAATGCACAGTTGCTGTACAGGGAAAGCACACGTGTTTGGAAAAGGCACAGAAGTTAGTTGCAAGCAAGGTTTGTTCTGATGGAGTGAAGCCAGTGTGAGAACGCTCCATCTTTCTTTTTTTTTTTGGAGACAGAGTTTCACTCTTGTTGCCCAGGCTGGAGTTCAATGACTCAGTCTCGGCTCACTGCAACCGCCACCTCCCAGGTTCAAGTGATTCTCCTGCCTCAGCCTCCCGAGTAGCTGGGATTATAGGCACGCGCCACAACGCCCAGCTAATTTTGTATTTTTAGTAGAGACAGGGTTTTGCCATGTTGGCCAGGCTGGTCTCGAACTCCAAACGTCAGGTGATCCGCCTGCCTCAGCCTCCCAAAGTGCTGGGATTACAGAGGTGAGCCACCACACCTGGACAACTTAATCTGTTTTAAAATGTGGAATTTAGGCTGGGCGTGGTGGCTCATGCCTGTAATCCCAGCACTTTGGGAGGCTGAGGCAGGCAGATCATGAGGTCAGGAGATTGAGACCATCCTGGCTAACACAGTGAAACCCCGTCTCTACTAAAAATACAAAAAAAAAAAAAATTAGCCAGGTGTGGTGGCGGGCACCTGTAGTCCCAGCTACTCGGGAGGCTGAGGTGGGAGAATGGCGTGAACCCGGGAGGTGGAACTTGCAGTGAGCCAAGATCGCGCCACTGCACTCCAGCCTGGGCGACAGAGTGAGACTCCATCTCAGAAAAAAGAAGAGGAACTGTATTTGCAAACTATGCCTCTGAAAACGAGTTAATTTTAACATATAAAACACTTACGGCCGGGCATGGTAGCGGGCGCCTGTGGTCCCAGCTACTTGCGAGGCTGAGGCAGGAGAATGGTGTGAACCTGGGAGGAGGAGCTTGCAGTGAGCTGAGATCTGGCCACTGCACTCCAGCCTGGGGGACAGAGCGAGACTTCATCTCAAAAAAAAAAAAAAAAAAAAAAATATGGAAGTTAGACACGAGGCCGCTTACGAACTCTCTGTTGAACTCGCACTGTCTGCGCGCCGGTGATGGGAGTGGAATCCCACGCGTGCTGTGGTTCTCTGGCAGTGCCTCTCCGTCCAGCCGCCTGGGGTGAGCTTCTGCGCTGGTCGCACCTAGAAGCTAAGCTGTGGGTTGTTTGCCTCTGGCGATTTCGGCTGGGCTCTCCTCACCGATGAGGAAATGCTGCTCCTTAAAGAGGGTCCAGCCTATGTGCCTAATTCATGCTACACGGAGCTCACGCTGCGTGGCAAATTGTTCTCCACGTGCTCACTGAGAAGCCAGTGGAAGGCCCTTCAGGTGTCAGTGGGGCAGGAACGCCGTCCCCGAGACGCAGGAGGGTCCAGTCCTTCCTGCTGTGCACCAGAGAGGGAGGCAGAGGTGGGCAGGGACAGTTTCTGGAAGGTACGATCCTTGGAATGCAGTAAAGGAGAAGACAGAGCAAAGCACACACATATACGCAAACACATACACATATTCACAGGCATGCACATGCACACGTGTATACACATACATCTGTGCACACACGCGTACATGCATAGCCTCGCACACGTGTACACATATACACATCTGTGCACACGTACGTGCATATCCACGCACACACGTGCACATACATATACACATGTACACATGTACATATACATCCCGCCCTGCCCCCGCCAACTGGCTGGCCCTGGTAGTAGGTTCCCGGAAGGGGCTTCCTCCCTATGGTGGAAACACAGGCTCTTTCGAGGCTGCCTGATTTAGAATTGGTGCAAGGACTTGGGACTCTTCCTGACTGATAATTGCAAAAACAGTTATCCATGCCGAGGCGTGGAGAGTGTCGTTAGGCACAGAATTTTTGTTTCGAGTAGAGCAGAGTAAATTTAGAATTGAATTACAATCAGAGTCAGTGGCATAAGCACTACATTTTGTTAGATTTTTGGCATTTTCCCCTCAAATTACTTTGCTTCAGTCTGTAGATTTGAATTTTAAATACGATTTCTCAGATTTTTTTCTACAGTATTTTAAATGTCAGATCAGAAGATTATCTGAGTCTCTTCCTCAGAAGTTTGCACTGGCCTTGTATCGCCAAGCAAATGCCCTCCCTACCATCCTGCCGCTCCCGCCCGCCGTGCCCAGGGTCTGTGACGCCCTCCTTACCATCCTGCCGCCCCCCGGCCACCATGCCCAGGGTCTGTGATGCCCTCCTTACCATCCTGCCGCCCCCACCCATTGTGCCCAGGGTCTGTGATGTCCTCCTTAACATCCTGCTGCCCCTGCCCGCCATGCCCAGGGTCTGTGACGCCCTCCCTACCATCCTGCCGCCGCCGCCCGCCGTGCCCAGGGTCTGTGACGTCCTCCTTAACATCCTGCTGCCCCTGCCCGCCATGCCTAGGGTCTGTGATGCCCTGCTTACCATCCTGCTGCCCCCTGCCCACCCTGCCCAGAGTCTGTGACATCCCTTCCCCCAGGACCATCCTGCGTTCACCCTTCAGGGCTACAGCTCTGTGAGTTTTGAGCAGCATTGCCTCTGTCCCCCGCATGTGGGCATCTCCACCTCCCAGAACCTTGGGCCCTGGCACTGCTGCTGTGGGCTGCGTCCTGTGCGTCTCTTCCAGGATGTCACGAGCATGAGGTCGTGGGAGCATGGCCGCTGGTGTCTGCTCCTTCCTCTCTGCGTGGCGCGTTGGAGGCTCGTGCGTGGCACCTGTGTGCAGCACTTTCCTTCTTCATGTGAGTCACGTTCCCTCCCGTGGACAGACCATCCGGTCACCAGCGGGGCACATTCGGTGCTTTCTAGTCTTTCACCATCACGGGTAAAGCTGATGTAAACACTTGCAGTCTGGTTTTTGTGAGAGTGTTTTATCGGATAAACACTCAGGCGTGGGACTGCCGGGCCGTAGGTACAGTCCTTGCTTTGTTAGAAACTCACCACATGCTGTTTTCCACACCCTTCGCGCCACGTCGCATCCCCACGGGCACTGGACGAGCTTTCCGGGTGCCGTGGTCAGGCCAGCATGTGAAGTGGGGTTTGCTGTTTTTAGCATGTCGGTTGGTACGCAGTGGTGGCCTGCGGTGTTTTTGTTTGCGATTCCCTAACAAGAGGACGTTGGGATCTTTTCTTGTGCTGTGTTGTGCTTCTGCGCACCCATGCGTCGTCTTTGGTGGCCGTTCACATCTGTCATCTATTAAATCGGGTTCTCTGTTTCCAAGTGTGGAGTTTGAGGACCCCTGCCATGCCCTGGATGCAGGTCCCGCATCAGACTGTTTCACGCTCCGCAGCGGGGCCTCAGCTCTGGCTCCTGCTCCCCTCAGAGCTCTGGCAGCTGCCCCCTACCTCGGTGGAGGTGCTCCTTGTCCTCGGTGGACCCAGACCCTGTACTCACCTCACCACTCGCTCCAGGGGCCTGTCCGTCTGCTGCCATCCCCAGCACCCAGAGGCAGTGAGCCAGGCTCGGTGGCTCTGAGCACCCAGGGAGCCGATGAGTGGCTGCGTGGCCTGTCTTACCTGCAAGAACAGATGGTCCGACCCTGTGGTTGGGTCACCAAGAGCGTGAACAGGCAAAGTTTGGTCATATTTTCAGATCACAGCTAATGCAAGCCGTGCTCAGAGGTCATGACCTATCAATAAGGAATTCACGTGGTGCTGGATCTGAAGTGTAATCAGAGCCCAGTTTTCCTGTTTCCTGGGAAAATAAGGTGCGCACCACATAGAAATATAATTCGTACCATATAGTTTGTCGTTAGCTTTGCAGACACAGCATAAGTTTCCGTTAACAGCACTGAAACCTCCACCTTCACAACCAAGCTTCGTGCTGGGAGGGTTGTGAGGGCATCACTTACTGTCCTCAAGTCAGTCACTTCCCCAAACACCGTGCCCTTCTCACACGGAAGCACACGTTCACGCCTGGCGTGTGTGTGACGATCGCACTGCCAGCCGCCAGCCGCAGATGGCTCAGTGACAACACTCCAGAGTCCTTTCTGCTTTGAGACTATCCCTCTGTTAAGATTGTTTTCCTTGGCAATGCCTGAGTGTAAAGGAAAGCGCCTCGTGGTGCTGGTGAGTGGCCGGCCAGAGCTTTTCACACAGGAGGACAGAGTTGGCTCTTCTTAAAGCCTGACTTAGAAGTGAGCAGGGTTCCCTGTGGGTGAACGCTGCCACGTGACAGCCTTCTCCTCCCTCCGTTCTCCTGTTCCACCTCGGAGCTCGCACCTATTCTGCTTTGCTTGTGTGTTTCATCTGTGTGTTTGGAAAGATGGAAGCTTGAATGGAAATTGTCAGAAACGTTACGTTGTGCAAAGGGGCTGGAAAAGCTGGTTAGCATCGTCTGAAGCCAGCAAGGACCCACACGTGGAGCACTGGCCAGCTCTGAGTTAGGCGGGGGTGTTGCAGAAGAAGGAACTTGTTTTCTTTTTTTGAGGCAGACTTGCTCTGTCACCCAGGCTGGAGTGCAGTGGCATGATCCCAGCTCACTGCACCCTCCGCCTCCCAGGTTCAAGTGACTGTCCTGCCTCAGCCTCCCGAGTAGCTGGGATTACAGGCGCCCACCACCACACCCAGATAATTTTTGTATTTTTAGTAGTGACGGGGTTTCACCATATTGGTCAGGCTGGTCTCCATCTCCTGACCTCAGGTGATCCACGCGCCTCGGCCTCCCAGAGTGCTGGGATTACAGGCGTGAGTCACGGTGCCCAGCCTATGTCTGCTATAATATTAAATATAAAAAAACAGGCTTCAGAACCATATAAGACCATGTGCTGCATAACGGCGTTTGAGTCCATGACTGACCGCAGGGAGGAGGCTGGTCCCCTCAGGTAGTAACATTGTGTTTCTCCTGTACCTTCTCTGTGTTCGGAAACAAATGCTCACCGTCTGCTGCAGTTTCTGCGTGTAGACTGCAGTCACCTTGCTGCACAGGTCCGTAGCCTGGGAGCCTCACAGGTATCGCACAGCCCGGTGTTGCCCAGCCCAGCAGCCCGGATGTTGCCCAGCCCATCAGCACAGGCATCACACAGCCCAGGCATCGCCCAGCCCGGGCGTGTAGGAGGCTGCGCCATCCAGGCTTGTGTGTGTCACTGTAGGACATTCACATGGCGACCAAATCACCCAGCGACGTGTTTCCCAGAACGCACCCCACTGTTCAGCAGCACTTGACCGTACCCAGAACTAGCGGTCCCCTGCCTTTTCACCAGGGACTGGTTTTGTGGAAGACAATTTTTCCATGGGTGGGGCGGGGAGCAGGGTGGTTTCAGGATGAAATTGTTCTCCCTCAGATCATGAGGCGTTTGGTTCTCATAAGGAGCGCGTAACCCAGATCCCTCGCACGCACAGTTCACAGGAGGGTTTGCCCTCCCCTGAGAACCTCATGCCGCCACTGATCTGACAGGAGGTAGAGCTCAGGCGGTCACGCTCCTTCACCATCTGCTTACCTCCTGCTGTGGAACCCAGTTCCTAACAGGCCTCAAACCAGTCCCGGCCTGTGTCCAGGCCATGGGTACCCCTGCCCAGCACCGGCCAGTGTTTCTTTGGAAACACCCACAGGCCCAGGTGCCCACAAAGCTCTGTTCAGCTGTCAGCGGACCCCTCCCTGGCTGTTCTTGGTCACACATCCCTCATTTTGCAAACTTTCCAGAGTGGATCATCATCAGGAAGAAAGGTGCAGCCAGGCTTGGTGGCGCATGCCTGTAATATTGAGGTCAGGAGTTCAAGACCAGGCTGGCCAACATGGTGAAACCCCATCTCTACTAAAAATACAAAACTTAGCCAGATGTGGTGGCGTGCACCTGTACTACCAGCTACTCAGGAGGCTGAGACATGAGAATGGAGAATTGCTAGAACTCAGGAGGCGAACGTTTCCGTGAGCCGAGATGGTGCCACTGCACTCCAGCCTGAGTGGCAGAGTGAGATGCTTTCTCTAAAAATAGAAAAAGACCCTTTAAATCCTGACGTGTCATGGTTTCATTTCTATCTTTACAGTTGCTCTGAATTTTTTATTTTTTGTTTTTTATCTTTTTTGAGATGGAGTCTCGCTCTGTTGCTCAGGCTGGAGTGCAGTGCCATGATCTTGGCTCACTGCAAGCTCCGCCTCCTGGGTTCAAGCGATTTGCCTGCCTCAGCCTCCGAGTAGCTGGGATTACAGGCATCCGCCACCACACCCAGCTTATTTTTTCTATTTTTAGTAGAGACGGGGTTTCACCATGTTGGTCAGGCTGGTCTTGATCTCCTGACCTTAGGTGATCCACCCGCCTCGGCCTCACAACGTGCTGGGATTACAGGCATGAGCCACCGTGCCCGGCCTGAATTTTTAAGATCAAAATCTTTTCATCAATCCCTGAAGGCTTTTGTGTAAAAATCGATAAACTGATTGTGAAATTCTTGTGGGCGTGCAAAGGACCCACAGCCGCCGAAACACTGGGGAGGAGTGAGGCTGAATGGCAGCAGTGCCTGGGTGCAGGACTCACAGAACCACAGTCAGGGGCTGCATGGTGTTGGCTTTCAGACCAATGAGCGGAACGAGAGTCCAGAAACAGGCGCCCGCATGCAGACCACTGACTTGATGAAGGCTCAAAGACCATTTAATGGAGTCTTTTAATAAGGGTGCTGTCATGATAGGATTACTCACATGCCAGAAAGTGAACTGGGAGTGAAAAACCTACCCCGGTTGTGTCAGGGGCCTGAAGGTAAAGCCCAGAACCGCAGAGCTAGGACAAAGCCTTCATGACCGCAGGCCGGGCCACGATTCCCTGGATACGTCCTCAGAAGACTGCAGAGTGACGACGAAGCCTTCATGACCGTGGGCCGGGCCACGCTTCCCTGGATACGTCCTCAGAAGACTGCAGAGTGACGACGAAGCCTTTGTGACCGCGGGCTGGGCCACGCTTCCCTGGATACGTTCTCAGAAGACCAGAGCTAGGATGAAGCCTTAGTGACCACGGGCCGGGCCACGCTTCCCTGGGTGCGTCCTCAAAAGCACGCTCTGTAACAGGGCAAGGCAATGTGCTGGACTTCACCAAAATGAACACTTCTGCTCTTTCAAAGGCCTGTTGAGAAAACGAAAAGGCAAACCAAAGACTGAGATGTTTGGAGATGATGTATGTAGGGATTTGTCTCCAGAGTACAGAAAGAGCTCTTGAAACTCAGTAGGAAAACAATCCAGTTTTTTAAATGGGCAGAAAACAATTTGGAAAGACCCTTCACCAGGGAAGATAACACAGGTGGCAAACAAGCCCGTGAAGAAGATGCTCAGTGTGGTTAGTCATCAGGGAATGCAGAGGAAAACCACACGGAAACGCCGCTGTGCCTCTCAGACGGGTCTCAATTCAAGACTGAGTGTACCACATGCCACTGAGAATGGAAAGGAGCACGGACTGGCTCAAACACTTTAGAAAATAGTTTCTAAAACAGTTAAACACATGCACCTTCCCTGTGACCCAGCCCTTCCACAGCTGGTATTTGCCCTGGCACAGTGAAAGCACAGGCCACACAAACTTGCTCTGGACACCATTCGAGTGCTGCTCTGCAGAAGAGCAGACAGCAAACTGGCATCTCCCCAGAACAGGCCACTTCCCAGCTTCAGAAAGGAGCAGGCACGGGCAGACCTCAGAAAACCACGCAGAGCGAAAGAAGCAGAGAAGAGAGTGAATGACAGGCTTCCACTTGTGCCAAGCTCTGCAAGAAAGTGCAACCCGGTCACGGGACAGAAAGCAGATCCGGGGGTGCCGGGGCGCCGTGGGGGCCGCACTGCAGAGGAGCAGAGGAAGCCGGGCAAAGGACGTGGCCATCACCCCCACCGTGGTGATGGCTTCGCAGGCGTGTCTCTCTGATCATACACATCAGCACGTGTGGCGAGTGTGTTGCTTGCATCTCTGTGTGGCTCTAAATGTTTTGTTTTGTTTCTTGGGATAGGGTCTCACTCTGTCACCCAGGCTGAGTGCTGGGGCGCAGTCTTCCCACCTCAGCCTCCTGAGTAGCTGGGACCACAGGCATGCACCATGGCGCCTGGCTCATCTTCCTGTTTTTTTTTTTTTTGGTTTTTGTTTTTGTTTTAAGATGGAGTCTCACTCTGTCACCCAGGCTGGAGTGCCGTGGCGCAATCTCCACTCACTGCAAGCTCCGCCCCCCTGGTTCACGCCATTCTCCTGCCTCAGCCTCCCGAGTAGCTGGGACTACAGGCGCCCACCACCTCGCCCAGCTAGTTTTTTTTTTTTTTGTATTTTTAGTAGAGACGGGGTTTCACCATGTTAGCCAGGATGGTCTCGATCTCCTGACCTCGTGATCCGCCCGCCTCGGCCTCCCGAAGTGCTGGGATTACAGACGTGAGCCACCGCGCCCGGCCCATCTTCCTGTTTTTTATAGAGGTGGGGTCTTTGCCATGTTGCCCAGGCTGGTGTTGAATTCCTGGGCTCTAGTGATCCACCTGCCTTGGCCTCCAAAATGCTAGGACTGCAGCCGTGCACCGCCTATGTGAATGTTCTGAATGAAAGGGGCATTTGGCAGCTTTGCGTCCACCCCGAGACTTGTTTTGAAATGGTGAGTTTGAAACTCACAGGTGTCCCTTAAATGTGACATGCGGTAACTTCAGTTGTTGAGGTTTTGCTTGTGCATTTCTTGTTTTTTCTCTTTTTCGTTCCAGAGCATCGCCCTGTGCTGGGCTGCCGGGAGCTCGTCTTCAGGAACCTCTCCAAGATCCTCCCTGCCCTGTGCCACGACATCACAGACTGGGTGGTGGGCACCCGAGTGAAGTCGGCCCAGCTGCTGCCAGTGCTGCTGCTGCACGCCGAGGACCACGCCACGCAGCACCTGGAGATCGTCCTCCGGACCCTGTTCCAGGCCTGCACCGACGAGGAGGCAGCCGTGGTCCACAGCGTGAGTGGCCGCGGAGCTCTAACTCGAGCTTAAGATCCCACCTCTGTGGTGTGCGGGGCCCGAGGCTGTGACAGACACAGTTGGGAGGCCACCCTGCAGCCAAGACAGCGTTCCCCTCACCCCCAGGCCGCAGCCCCTCCCCAGGCCCGGCCCCTGGGAACCACCGGTCTGTTTTCTGTACCTGTAGGGAACAACGTGTTGAGGGTGAACCCTCCATGCTGGTCTTCAAGCACACTCGGGCGCAGTGCCGGGTGCGTGTTGTGTAAACGTGCGCCAGACAGGGACCAGGCTGCTGACTGAGGACCGAGATGCCCAGAGTTCAGCATTGACATCCGGGCTGTCCTCAGACACCTTCCAGGCCTCACAGGGGCTGTGGGGGCACCTGGCGGCGGGGAGGGCACAGCCTCAGGTGTCCTGTGAGTGGCATCCGTGGTGCCATCCTCTTTCTCACTCCCTGTCTGCACTCGGCTGGTGGTTATCGCCTCGGCAACAGTGGGTACGCACAAGGGAGTCCCATGCTCGGGCCACTCCTGCTCACTAGGCTGGGCCACGGTCTGTGCTGACAGTCACCACCGTGGGGACTTCACACCCGCCCCACAAGGACACTTCCCAGTGCTCAGGAGAACAACTAAAGCTTTGACTTGAGGTTTCAGTTCAAAATATCCTCATCTTGAACCTTAAATTCCATTGAAGGAGGCCTTGCCAGTAGCTTTTACTTTTAGTGGTCCAGGTCACTGTTACTAGCTGTGCGTCATGGCGTGCACCTGTGGTTCCAGCTACCGGGAGGCTGAGGTGGGAGGATCACCTGAGCCCGGGAGGTCAAAGCTGCAGTGAGCTATGATAGCACCACTACTCTCCAGCCTGGACGACGGAGTGAGACACTGTCTCAGATAAAACAAAAAAAATCTACATCATTGTGACTGATTTAAAGTAAATGTTCCAGTTTCCATGTTATTTACATGTCATGTTTCTACTTTTCAAAAACTACCATTAATTTAAAATTATCTGTAGTCCTCTGTGGAATCTATGGGAGAGCAAGAGACACGGGGCGAGGCTGAGGCAGGACAGGAGACATGTGTGTGATCCACTGTACAGTCCCACGGTACAGAGGGGCTGGTGTGTGTGATCTGCTGTGAGTCCCACGGTGCAGAGGGGCTGGTGTGTGTGATCCAGTGTGAGTCCCTCGGTGCAGAGGGGCTGGTGTGTGTGATCCGCTTAGCGATGGGAAGGTTGGGTCACTGGCGTCCGATGAGGGGCATGCGGTGAACCCCGCAGCTCAGACACAGCCTTCCTTTGGGCCGGACTTCGCTGCCTGCGGGGTGTGTCCAGCTCACTGGCTGCAAGCCTGGCCTTGGGGACGTTCTGAGATCACACGAGGACTCTTGTACCTTTCCTGAGGGCTCTGAGCAGGTGCCAAGGACTCACTCGGCCTAACACGGGGCTGTCTGGGGACCACAGTGCCGAGAGCAGGAGCCCGGCTGAGACCCTTGGGTTTGGCTCTGAGTTCTCATGTTTGTTTCTCGCAATGGGAGCCCGGCTGAGACCCTCGGTTTGGCTCTGAGCTGTCGTGTTTGTTTCTCGCAGTGTATGAGATCCGCAGAGCTCGTCGGGACATTTGTCAGCCCTGAGGTGTTTCTGAAGTTGATCTTATCGACGCTGAAGAAGGCGCCCTCCGCCTCCGGCCTCCTGGTGCTGGCCTCCGCCATGCGGGGTTGCCCCCGAGAAGCCCTCCAGCCGCACCTGGCGGCCATCGCCACGGAGCTGGCACAGGCCCACATCTGCCAGGCGTCTGAAAACGTAAGAGCACTTGGGAAAGGGGGGAGTGGAGAAGAGGAGCCTCCCCTGCCTGGCCGTCTGCCATCGTAATGACGTTTGTGGGTCCACCCCGTGCTGCCAGTCCGGGCTGTCAGAAACACCCAGTGATGTGTCTGTGGGTCCGCCCTGTGCCGCCAGGCCGGGCCATCAGAAACACCTGCGGTAGCTGGGGTGCCCTCACTGGTACCCCTCGTTCCAGGGCCTCGTCCTGCACTGTGCAGAGCTCCAGCCCCAGCCCCAGCTCCAGCCCCAGGCGGCCGCTCACATTTACATTGGTTGCTGCACATTTCTTGGCCACACTGGCCACAGTTCTGGCCACGGTTCACGTGTTCAATGACTCAGGAGGTGTCCACGGCGGGGACCGCTGGCCCGTGCTGCTGGGGGTAGATGCGGGGTCTGCATCGTCCCACCCCTGAGGAGCGTGGTCGCATGTCCGCCATCCCACCCAGTCCCCACGCGCCATCCCACCCAGTCCCCACGCTCCATCCCACCCAGTCCCCATGCGCCATCCCACCCAGTCCCCACGCGCCATGCCACCCAGTCCCCACGCGCCATCCCACCCAGTCCCCACGCGCCATGCCACCCAGTCCCCACGGTACCTGCACAGATCGCGCATCCTCGGGGGCGCCGGCAGCCTGTTCCCCATCAGCCCTGCCTGGCATTCCGATCTGTGCTTCACACAGCCCAGCTGAGGATTTGCCAGAGACGTTTGTTTAATTTTAAATTGAGCAGCAAATCCTTGAGCTCAGAAGCTGGAACAGCCTGGGTAGTTGGACTTAATTGTCTGGAATAATCCATAATTGTTTTCTATGGAAGAAGAAGTGATGACTTTGCTTTGGTTTGGAGGCGAGTCGTCCCTGTCTGTGTGTGTCGGACCCAGCACCCCAGATCTTTCTAGGACACAGGGCGGCCCCCACCGGGTGGCCGTCCCATGCAGGGCAGACCTCAGCTCGCCCCTGGAGGCCAGCACTTGCTCCGGCTTGATCATTTCTGGCAGCTTCTATGGCCCCAAAGCTGGCCTGGGGCACGGGGACTTGCCCTCTGCTCTCAGCCCAGCCTGTCCTGTGTCCAGCTCCCTCTCTGTCCTCAGAACGAGAGGTGGGGCTATTAACAGTCATTATTGTGAACTGTTTTAAGAAACCTGTAAACAGTTCCTGGAATACACAGAGGGACGGAAACAGAGCTGGGGTCAGGAAGGAGCGGGGGAGGGAGCCGGACCATGTACTCATGGCGCTTCAGCCACGTTCCAGCTTTTCCCAAAACCCGTTTTTAACACATCATCCAATCTGTGTCAGTTCTGCGCTTTCCTTTACTCACAAGGGGTTGTGAGGATCGCTTTGATTTCTGTATATAGATTTGCAAGCCAGAAGCATTTTTCCCTAGAAGGGCATAACTTGAAAATGTGCACAGGTGCCTAAATCCGTATCTCACAAAGTTTATAGCAAAGAACGTGAAGTTTTCACGTCTCCATGTTGGTTACAGGAAAACGGAATTGTGTCGTCCCGCAGTTGTGTGTTTGGCTCCCCATCTTCCAGTTTTATCGAGGAAAAATTTGCTCACGATCTTTCAAACAGAGACCTCCTTCTGACAAAGCCCAGTCACACAGCCTGGGGAGCCAGCCTCAACCTTCCAGGCTGCGAACGTGTGTGGCCCTTTGGCCAAGGAGCCAGTCACAGTGAACACCCAAGATGTACATTTCACTCCTTCCTTGTTTTCATTTTTTTGTTTCAGAGTGATCCTCCCACCTCAGCCTCCTGAGCCGCTGGGACTACGGTTGTGCACCACCACGCCGGGATAATTTGTTTATTATTTATTTTTATTTATTTACTTTTTGGGACAGAGTCTTTCTCTGTCGCCCAGGCTGGAGTGCAGTGGCACAATCTCAGCTCACTGCAATCTCCTCCTCCCGGGTTCAAGCAATTCTCCTGCCTCAGCCTCCCAAGTAGCCGGGATTATAGGCGCCCGCCACCACGCCCGGCTAATTTTTGTGTTTTTATTAGAGACGGGGTTTCACCGTGTTGGCCAGGCTGGTCTCGAACTCCTGACTTCAAGTGATCCGCCCACCTCGGCCTCCCAAAGTGGTGGGATTACAGGCGTGAGCCACCGCGCCTGGCCCCATTTTACTCCTTAGCAGACTTAAATTCTTGGCAAGAAAGGGTGAATGCACTTAGGTCTCCGTCAGAGTCAGGCCCATGGCTCTGTGCTCTTCCCGCGGCTGGCTGGGCTTTGTTTGTGTCATTCAGGAAGTCGATTATGTTTCCCGCAATTATTCTCCAGTAGCTATGAGAACAGGTTAAAAATGTCTTTCAAGAACAAACTGAAATTGTTTTAAAAGCCCATGTTCAAACAGAAGTCCGTGAAGATGTATTCTAAACTGAGCCTGGCTTCAACCCCCTGCCCTGGGGTTCACAGGAAATGGTTTTAGCAGTAGGTACTTCCAGGTGTCTTGGGCCCAGCAGCGCCCCTGGAGCTCGACAGAGGGGAACTGGAGTCTCCTGGGAGGGAGTTTAGGACAGGTGGGCGCCTAGAGTGAGGAAATGGGTAACTCACCAATTCGCCTCTCACGCAGGGAAGCCGGCAGTTCTGGGATGCCATTGCCATTGTTAAAACAGGAGTCTCTTGTGCTTTCTGAATTAAAAACTTTCCAATCTTAGATAACATTGTTTCAGAAAACAATGTTTGAAATACTCTTTCAAGAAATACTGAGAATTATTTCTTGCTGTATCTTTTTTCTTTTTCATTGTGTGTGTGTGTGTGTGTGTGTGTGTGTGTGTGTGTATGTAGGCAGACACTGAAAATCGTCTGGTCAAATATAGAGGAATCTGTAAATGTGAAGTCTTGTCAGTTCCTCCGAGACGGTGCTGCATTTGTGGCAGGAGGGTGGCGCTTGCTGCACAGGATGCCTGCTTCCCCGTTTGTTCCCGTGCTCGGAGGCGCAGTCAGCCAGGAGGGGCCATGTCTTCTAAATGCACCTTCCCTTTTTAACCGAAAAGATGGTAGCTCCTGAAATGTACATGACAGGTCATTCTAGAAAGCAGCCAGATAGTGTCCTCAGAAGTCAGCCAGTCAGTGCAGGCCTCAGAGAAATGGCTGCGGGAAAAGTCAGGAATGGAATAAAAACAGAAATCGGTAGCTTCTGTGGGAGTTGGGGCCACGACAGGGCCACTCTGCTCTGCCAGCTCCAAGGTAGACGGCGCCACGCAGCTCTGCCAGCTCCGAGGTGGACGGGGCCGCGCAGCTCCGTGTCTTCTGTGGGCCAGGGCGGGGCCACGCAGCTCCGCCAACTCCGAGGTGGACGGGGCCACGCAGCTCCGTGTCTTCTGTGGGCCAGGGCGGGGCCAGGGTGCAAGGACGGCGCTGTCGTATAGCGGGAGTGTTTTGTTTGGCATTTCGTGATTTACATCAGTGGGGAATGGGGCTTAGAGTTTTATAACTGATTAGGAAATTTAGAGCCAACCTATTGTCTAGCCAAATAATTACCAAACTTTTTTGAACTCACCCCCCCATTAGTAAGAAGCAGTTTAAACATAAGCCTCCAATATATGTACACTGTTGATAAATCACGTTTAAATTACATACATGACCACTGTCCTAACTCACTCTGTACTTTATGAAACATACATCAAATAGACATTAGAGGGATATTATAAGAAGTAAATACAGGCCAGGCGTGGTGATTCTTATCTGTAATCCCAGCCCTTTGGGAGGCCACGGCAGGAGGATCACTTAAGCCTAGGAGTTTGAGGCTGCAGTGAGCCACAGCTGCACCACTGCACTCCAGCCTGGGCAACAGAGCAAGACCCTGTCTCTGAAAAATAAGTTAAAATTTATTTAGAAAGAAGTAAGCATACACAAAGCCATAGGAATTCTTGGGTCCAGCACACGGCCACTGTGTTGTGGGCTTCAGATCCTGGCTGATTCACAGCGGATGAGGCTGGAGCTGGGAGGAGAAGCCTTCAACCAGCGCAGCCTTAGGTGCAGAGCTGAGACTCCACCTCCCCATCAATCAGGAAACACTTTAAACCATAGAATTTTGTCTTTGTTAAAACTTGGTATTATAGAAATATCCAAAAATGCACGGAAGAGGGGCAGGCGGCAGAGCGAAGATCCGCTAGCTTCAGTGCTGGCCAGCCCTTTGCATTCATGTTCTGCCTGCCTGGGGCCACTTTGGAGGGCGGGGAGAACTCGGGCGTGTTAAAAAGCAGATAATGCAATGCGCCGTCATTTCTCTCACAGGTACCGTGGTGTGCATCCCTAATGCGGCTTCTTCACCACATAGCTGAAGTGCCTGTTCCCATTTCACAAAATAAGCACAGATTCCTTAGCTCCCAGTCTGTGTTGAGTTTTCCCGTCGTCAAGCACGTCCTTCTGTGGTTGACGCGCCAGCACCTGGGGGCTGTCCCTGCGAGGGCTCTCCCATGCCCGCTGCCCCTTGTGAGCCATAGACTAGGAGCCCCGGGCGGGTTCTGTCAGCCCTGGGGCTGGGGCCAGGGCAGGAGCCCTGTATTAGTCCATTCTTATGCTGCTAATAAAGACCTACCAGAGACTAGGTAGTTTACAACGAAAAGAGGTTTCATGGACTCAGAGTTCCACATGGCTGGGGAGGCCTCACAATCACGGCGGCAGGCGAAGGAAGAGCAAAGTCACGTCTTCCATGGCGGCAGCAAGGGAGTGTGTGCAGGTTACTGCCCTTCATAAAACCATCAGATCTCGCGTGAGACTACCATGAGAACAGCACGGAAAATCCCACCCCCATGATTCGATTCCCTCCCACAGGGTTCCTCCCAGAACACGTGGGGATTATGGGAGCTGCAGTTCAAGATAGGATTCAGGTGAGGACACAGCCAAACTGTACCAAGCCCTGATGGTGCCACCGGTCTCTTCCAGGACCTCTACCTGGAGCGCCTGCTGCTGTGTGTGCAGACTCTGGTGTCTGTGTGTCGTGAGGACTGCGGCGTGGGCAGCCTGCAGCTCATGGACGTGCTGCTGACAATAGTGGCCCTTGCAAGTGTCACCGGCCTGAGGGACAAGGTAAGGCTGACGGTGGTGGCTGCTGCTTGGCCTCGTGGAGCTCACAGCTGGAAGGCATCTCTTAAGTGAGGGGAACTGTCTCCCACACATCCCCTCTGCGCGCAAGCCCCAGGCCTCAAACCTGTCTGACCAGCAAAGACCAGGGATTGAGAACCTTGCGGGTGAGTCCCCAGGTAACAGCCTTCGGGCAGCCCTCCGGCTGCCAGTGTATTCCGGCATCAGGGAGTGGAGACCGCTGTTTAATTTTAGGGTCCACAGTAAAGAAGCAAACAAGAAATAAGACATCACCTTTAAACCTGCGCACCTGAGTGGGGTTTAATAGAGCAGGTGTCGCCGTGCGCATCCCAGCACATCGGGAGACTGAGGCGGGTGGGTCACCTGAGGTTAGGAGTTCGAGACCATCCTGGCCAACGTGGTGAAACCCCGTCTCTACTGAAAATACAAAAAATTAGCTGGGCGTGGTGGCCAGCGCCTATAATCCCAGCTACTCAGGAGGCTGAGGCAGGAGAATCACTTCAACTGGGGAAGCAGAGGTTGCAGTGAGCCGAGATTGTGCCATTGCACTCCAGCCTGGGCTGGGCAACAGAGCGAGACTCCGTCTCAAAAAAAAAGAAAAATAGTGCACGTGTGACTGTGAGTCTACACAGAAGATACCACGATTTCCCACTCTAATTGCAGCGCAGCGTTCAGAATTAGTTCTCGCCCATGGGCTCCCTGTTTATGCCCCAAAATCATCTTTTTTTTCAGTGGAGTCTCTGTCGCCCAGGCTGGAGTGCAGTGGCACGATCTCAGCTCATTGCAACTTCCGCCTCCTGGGTTCAAGGCACTCTCCTGCCTCAGCCAACTGAGTAGCTGGGATTACAGGTGCTCGCCACCACACCCAGCTAATTTTTGTATTTTTAGTAGAGACAAGGTTTTGCCGTGTTGGCCAGGTTGGTCTCAAGCTCCTGACGGCAGGTGATCCACCTGTCTCAGCCTCCCAAAGGGCTAGGATCATAGGCATGAGCCACCGTGCCCGGCCATTATGCACAAAAGTCTTTTAACCCCAACCTCCTTGTGGGCTCCTCGGGCCCCTGGAGGCCGCAGTGTCTGTCTGCCTCTCTGGAAGCTGAGACTTAGTTCTTCTTCCTGTTCTGTCTCTGTGGACAGCCCGTCTCGGCAGGTTCTCTCTGATCTGGGAGATTCACGGTCTGAACGTACCACGGGGAACCTGGTGTGGAGGAGGCTGCTGCTCTCGCCTCCCTTCTTGGGGCCTCTTTAAAAACAAGCTTTCCAAGGGGCGTGTGTCTCAGCAGACGCTGTCACTGATAGGGCCTTAGATACCAGCGAAAGCAGTCTTTGCCTGCTGGCCATGGGGGAGGAAGCCAGGCAGCCCCAGATTCAGACTCCAGGCCTGAGGCAGTGGCCATCAGGGAGCCTCAGCCCTTCCTCTGTTCCTAAGCCCCCAAGGAGAGCAGCCAGCTAAAAGTAAAAGGCAGCCAAGGTTATCATCTCTCTCTGCCCCGTTTTACCTGGAGGTCTGGTCTGCTGGGCTTAACTCTTTAAGCCACTTGCCCGTCCGTCTCTGCCCCTCACTGCCTCAGAGGAGCCCTGCCTGTCTGGGGGGACACCCAGGGTCCGTGGGAGCCCCGGGACCACCTGTGCTGCGTGCGTCCCAGTGTGCACAGTGCCTGCCCAGGCAGACGCCCAGGGTCCGTGTGAGCCCCGGGACCACCCGTGCTGTGTGCGTCCCAGTGTGCACAGTGCTTGCTTCATGATACGCTGCAGAGACGGCGTTGGCGTGAATGGGATCAGGGTCTCACCCTACGCCTGTGGCTCTCACTCTCCTGCACCCTGGTCGGGGCTCCCTGTGGCAGCCTCCCTCCCGGTTATCCCGGCAGGCCCGGCCTGTGTGGTTCTTACGCGTGAGGGGGATGGTGAGTCCCGGCAGGCAGGCTTGAGCCCTGAGTGTTGGAATTGTCTCAGTCTCTGACTTGTAACCTCCAGGCACAGGAGACGATGGACTTGCTGGCCAGAGCGGAGGATGTCAGTGGCTGCCAGGACCTCTATCGCAAGCACATGGGTCCCCTCCTGGAGCGGGTGACCGCGTCGCACCTCGACTGGACAGCACACTCGCCAGAGCTCCTGCAGTTCAGTGTCATCATCACGCAGTCAGGTGAGCCGTCCCAGCAGGTGGTGAGCCGTGCCTGGCCCCGCCCAGGCCACACACCTGCTCCCCCGGGTGCTCAGCAGGTACCAGCACCGACCAGCTGAGCTATGATTCACTGAGGCGTATTTTTAAAAGTACCCAATAGTCACTCTTGCCTGTGGAGAACCAGCATTTTTTTTTTTATTTTTTTATTTTTTTTTTTTTTTTGAGACGGAGTCTCACTCTGTCCCCCTTGCTGGAGTGCAGTGGCCGGATCTCAGCTCACTGCAAGCTCCGCCTCCCGGGTTCAGGCCATTCTCCTGCCTCAGCCTCCGGAGTAGCTGGGACTACAGGCGCCCGCCACCTCGCCCGGCTAGTTTTTTTTGTATTTTTTAGTAGAGACGGGGTTTCACTGTGTTAGCCAGGATGGTCTCGATTTCCTGACCTCGTGATCCACCCGTCTCGGCCTCCCAAAGTGCTGGGATTACAGGCTTGAGCCACCGCGCCCGGCCGAGAACCAGCATTTTAAGGAGCATCGCGTTGAAGACTGTGGGACGCAGCTCTTCCACTTGGCCCGGGCACACGCTTTCATGTGAAACCTTCAAAGTGTGGTTTTCCGTGGCCTGTTTTGTAGCCTGGCTTCTTAAATACGTCTGGATTTTGTTGCAGAATGTAGTTGTCTGGCCACATGGGTGCTGTGTGTGTGACGTGGGGGCCTCGGCCCAGCCCCTCTGAGACCAGAATTTCTGCGGTTCTCTTTGAGTCTGCGAATCGGCCACTTTCCTGGGATGGACAGTGTGGCCCAGTGGGCTTCAGTGTGGGGCAAGATCTGCTGCAGAACTCTAAGGAGGCGTCCGTTCAGCAGCCATAGAGCCTTGGGACACACAGCCCGTGCTGCTCCGTGGGCCATGAACTCGCCGCAGTAGCTTTTCCTCGTTTGCCTCCCCAGCTCTCCCGCTCCCCTGTGCAGTTCCAAGTGCCCCCGCCTCCTGTTGGATGCGTGCACCAGGGCGGTCATGCTCTGCATCTGAGGACACTAAGATCGTTCTTACGCAATCTCTGTGCCTGGTAGGGACTCACCATTTTTTTTTGAGACCTGGAAAAATATCCAAATTTGTTCTTTGTCAGCTGTATTCAAAACTGTTTCCAAATTAGAAAAGAAAATACTAGCTGGGCATGGTGGCTCACACCTGTAATCCCAGCACTTTGGGAGGCTGAGGTGGGAGGATCACTTGAGCTTAGGAGTTTGAGACCAGCCTGGCCAACATGGCAAGGCCTCATCTCTCCAAAAAGATGAAGAAAAAAACTGCACGTGTACTTCTAAATCTAAAATTTAAAAATAATAAAATACAGTTAGCCAGGCGTGGTGATGCGCGCCTATGGTCCCAGCTACTCAGGAAGCTGAAGTGGGAGGATCGCTTGAGCCCAGGAGTTCGAGGCTTCAGTGAGCTGTGACTGCACCACTGCACTCCAGCCTGGGCAACAGAGCAAGCCATGTCTCTAAAACAAAAAAATAAAAACAAAGCTGGCGATTGCTGACGTGCACTCGAGGCATTAAACACTTTATGCCAGACGCTGCTCTGCAAGCCTTATGGCCGTCGGCTCGTCTACCCTCACAGCTGGCCTGTGTGGTGGGAACTGTGACCCCGTTTCACAGACAAGGAGGCAGAGCACAGGGAGCTCCCGAGGCAGCTACTTCAGGGCCTCCCTCAGCCTCTCTCCCACGGGCCTCCTGGGGATGGGGTCCCAGGGTATTCCATTTCAGATTTTTACTGAATGTTACTTCTTTTTTTTTTTTTTTTTTTTTTTTTTTTTTTTTTGAGACGGAGTCTGGCTCTGTCGCCCAGGCTGGAGTGCAGTGGCCGGATCTCAGCTCACTGCAAGCCCCGCCTCCCGGGTTCACGCCATTCTCCTGCCTCAGCCTCCCGAGTAGCTGGGACTACAGGCGCCCGCCACTCGCCCAGCTAATTTTTTTTGTATTTTAGTAGAGACGGGGTTTCACCGTGTTAGCCAGGATGGTCTCAATCTCCTGACCTCGTGATCCGCCCGTCTCGGCCTCCCAAAGTGCTGGGATTACAGGCTTGAGCCACCGCGCCCGGCACTGAATGTTACTTCTAACGACCTCTTGCACCAAATTACTGCAGCCTTCACCTCACAGTCCAGAAAATTGGGCACGCAAACCCCAAGAGACTCAGCTTGCAGTGAAGCCAGGACTCGCATTTACTGCAGCTCTGGTGGCTTCTCCACCCTCTGCTCTTCCTCTTTGCAGAAGCATTTCTTAAGGTGCTGGCGGAACTGATTGGCAGCTTAGAACATGCATCTCTTTGGAACCACATCTGTCATTTGCTGAAAGGCGGAAAGACTGCAGTGTGCTGTTCAATGTCAAGAGTTGGGTATAAAACTGCGTGGGGTTTTTTTTGTGTTTTTTTGTTTGTTTGTTTGAGACAGGGTCTCACTCTGTCACCCAGGCTGGCTGGAGTGCAGTGGTGCGATCACAGCTCACTGTAGCCTCGAACTTCCGGGCTCAAGGGATTTTTCTGCCTTAGCCTCCTAAGTAGATGGGATTGTAGGCGCACGCCACCTGGCTACTTTCGTATTTTTTATAGAAATGAGGTCATATAAACTGCCAGACTAGTCTTGAACTCTTGGGCTCAAGCCATCCTCCTGCCTCAGCCTCCTGACTAGCTGGGACCCCAGGCACCCACCACCACTCCTGGCTAATTTTTGTATTTTTTGTAGAGATGGGGTCTCTGTACATTGCCCCTCTTGATGTTGAGGCTGATCTCAAACTCCTAGGCTCAAACAGTCTTCCACCTCAGCCTCCCAAAGTGCTGGGATTACAGGTATGAGCCACTATGCTGGGTTTAAAACTGTATTTCCCAATGATTATTTTCTCTGAGCCCCACCTGAGCGCACACACGTGACGTGCTCTCGGGAATCGGGGGCACAATCTCAAATATAATAAATATTTCCAACATCGCGTCCTTGGGGATACAGATGATTTTTGTTTTCTTCTTTATTTTTTCTATGTTTTTCTAAGTTTTCTCTAATGAGCATGCACTCCTGTAATAAACAGAAGACAAAAGGATTAAAACAATTTTTTTAATAGGAGAAATTTTTAAATTTCTTATTTACAAAAGGAAGATACCTTTTAAATTTTACTTATTTTAAACATACAGAAAGGGATAACTTTCTAAACTTTGAGAGGACGGGGGAACTGCAAAGACGTTGATTTGACTACATTTGAACCCCAATAAAAGGAACACAGACTTAGGAAAGTATTTGCAGTAAGGATGACAGTGTGAGATCTTTGTTACATAAAGCTGACACAAAATGAGAATAAAGGCTGGGCACGGTGGCTCACGCCTGTAATCCCTGCACTTTGGGAAGCTGAGGCGGGTGGATCACAAGGTCAGGAGATTGAGACCGCGGTGAAACCCCATCTCTACTAAAAATACAAAAAAAAAAAAAATTAGCTGGGCGTGGTGGCGGGCGCCTGTAGTCCCAGCTACTCAGGAGGCTGAGGCAGGAGAATGGCGTGAACCCGGGAGGCGGAACTTGCAGTGAGCTGAGATCGTGCCCCTGCACTCCAGCCTGGGGGACAGAGCGAGACTCCGTCTCAAAAAAAAAAAAAAATGAGAATAAAAGCATTAAGAGTTGGGCTCGGTGGCCACGCCTGTAATCCCAGCACTCTGAGTCCACAACTGAGCAGCCTGCTCTGATGATGGAGGCTGAGGCAGGAGGCTCACGTGAGCCCAGGAGTTGAGGCTTCAGGGAGCTGTGACTGTACCACTGCACTCCAGCCCGGACAGCAGAGTGAGACCATGATTCCAAAAAACAAAAACCATTAACTCCCAAACTAACAGGCAAAATATCCAGATTTTATAAAAAAGAGAGTTAATACAACTAATGAGCAAATAGAGTGGGAACCATCCAGCTCTTCTAGTCATGAGGAAATATGAATTAAAGACTGGAGGGCCCCATTGTTTCCTTTATCCAGTTAAATGAAATAAACAGCTTCTGCCCAGGGTGGCTGAGCTGGGAGTGCCAAGGTGCTTTTGGAAAGCCGTCGGATGGTGCACATCTGGAATTGCCAGTATTTGGAAAACAGCGGGACATTGCGCATTTGGAATTGCCAACATCTTCACTCCTTTCATCCAGCAATCACATTCATGAGAATCTATCCTTCCTAAGGAAATAATTCTAATTATGGAAAAAGCTATGTACCCAAAAATAGGCATCAGGCATAATTTATAATTTAATAGCAGACATTGGAAGTGACCCCACTACCTCATACAAAGTTAAATACATAATGGTATTTCCATAGAAGAAATGCTCTGGCAACCATTAAACACAATTATCCTAAGCCTTTATAGCAGAATGGGAAGACAGGCGTGGTGTGATATGGAGGGAAAGTGAAGCCAGTGCAGAAGTGTCCGTGCTGCGAGCAGGAGCTCACCTGGGAAGGCAGACACGTGGTCTGGTGGAAGTGTCCGTGTTGCTAGCAGGAGCGTTCGTGCTGGGAGGGCAGACACATGGCCCAGGCGGAAGTGTCCGTGCTGTGAGCAGGAGCGCTGGTGCCGGGAAGGCAGACACGTGGCCCCGGGCATCGGGTTTGAACACTCTTGACAGCAAGTGGCCCACCCCTCAGCGCGCCTCTTACCTCCCATCCCAGGAGGTGGACGTGACCTGTCGACATTCGGCTGTTTTCTTTCTGTATTTAAGCCAGAAACTCTGTCTTCTTTCTAGTTTAAGATGTAAAGAGGGTGAAACAGTCAGAAACTGGGTCAGAAGCAGCATGGTTCTCGTGGCAGGGCGACACTTGGCCCGAGACTCCTGCCCTGGGAGGCTCAAGTCAGGCGTCCCAGCGGCTTCGAGGCAACCCCTCCTGCCTGGCTGTGTGAGGAGCCTCTCCAAGACACCAGCTGGTCCCACCGCGAGGCCTGAGCCAGGCCTGACTTTGAGCCAGAGCAGCGAGTACATCGCGTCTCCGTGTGGCAAGGGCAGGTGGGGGTCTCGGTCCACTACCGAGCAGCCTGCTCTGATGACCGCCAGTGCCAGGGAGAAGGCTCACATCGCGGGGTCCCCAGCGACGGCTCAGGGTGATGCACAGATGCTTGGATAAGCCAGCGGATGCTCCCTCTACACTAGCCCTGGGCCAGAGCGCCTCCCTCTGTGGCCCCAACCCAGTCCCCACCCTGCCCTTCAGCTCCTGAGCCTGCGGGCTGAGCCTGGCAGGAGATGCTACGGGGATCCTCGGGGCTGTCCTTGCCCTGTGATTTCTGGAGACTTACGGGGAGGCGGGGTGGCCCTACTGCGGTGGGGACCCGTTGGGGTGTAGGATGCACAGTGCAGGCGCCCACGCCTCGCACCCACTGGAGAGCAGCCGGGGTGCAGGAGGTTGGCCCTGAGTGTGGACGGGGTGATGGCTGCAACGCTGAGGGGCAGATATTAAATAACTTCCTTCACTAGAACAATTTATTTTGGTTGTTATTTCAACTATTGCTTGACTTTAATTTTTCAAAAAATTTAGAAAAGTTTAAGAAAAATAGAAGGTTGCTTTGTTTTGTTTTTGAGACAGAGTTTTGCTCTTGTTTCCCAGGCTGGAGTGCAATAGTGCGATCTCAGCTCACCACAACCTCCACCTCGCAGGTTCAAGCAGTTCTCCTGCCTCAGCCTCCCGAGCAGCTGGGATTACAGGCGCCCGCCACCACGCCCAGCTAATTTTGTATTTTTAATAGAGATGGGGTTTTCTCCATGTTGGTCAGGCTGGTCTCGAACTCCTGACCTCAGGTGGTCCACCGTCTCAGCTTCCCAAAGTGCTGGGATTACAGGAGTGAACCACCGCGCCCAGGTTTGGTTTTTTGTTTTTGTTTTTGAGACAGAGTCTCACTTTGTCGCCCAGGCTGGAGTGCAGTGGTGCGATCTCAGCTCACTTCAACCTCCGCCTCCCAGGTTCAAGTGATTCTCCTGCCTCAGCCTCCCAAGTAGGTGGGACTACAGGTACACACCACCATGCTAGGGTAATTTTTGTATTTTTAGTGGAGATGGGGTTTCACCCTGTTGACCAGGCTGGTCTCAAACTCTGGAACTCAGGTGATCCTCCCTCCTTGGCCTCCCAAAGGGCTGGGATTATAGGCGTGAGCCACCATGCCTGGCCAAATAGAAGGTTTCCATATGGAAAAGCATGATTGCTGCTTTTCTGTGATAATCACCTCACTGATTCAGAAAGAGGAAGGGGGAGGTGGTGGCCAATAGTGTCCTCTCCCAGGTGGGAGCGCCCGTGCCTGGGCCTGTGCTGGACGGGGCCACCTCCCGTCTCCCGAGGGCCATACACAGGAGCCTGTGCTGTGTCTTGCAGGCCCTGCCCTAGGAGAAGCCCTGCCACACGTCATGCCCACGCTCAGGGCCTGTCTGCAGCCCTCCCGAGACCCGCAGATGCGCCTGAAGCTGTTCTCCACCCTGTCCACTGTGCTGCTCAGAGCCACGGACACCATCGATTCCCAGGGGTAGGTCTGGGCTCTGCCTCTGCACGGCCCCCATCTCCCTCCCCAACAGCTCGCTGAACAAGGGGGTTCCCACCTCCCTCCTCCACTGTGAGTCTAAGGTGGGTCAGAGTGTCCTAACTCCCTCCCCAACAGCTCTCTGGGCAAGAGGTTCCCCACACCCAGTCTAAGGTGGGCGTATGCAATGATCCCTGAGCTTCACTGGCCCCGGAGCAGTCTGTCCATCCTCACTGGGTAAACACAGGCTCTCGGCAGGGAATGCACAGAGAAACACTAAGTCAAAGTCATGTCCGTGTGGCCATTAAAATTCCAGTGAATGAAAAAGTTTTAGGGAACATTAACTATTAATAGCTTATGTATTAGCCGTCCTCTGTTTTAAAAGCCTTCAGGCACTTTTCAAACCTAACAAAGAATTGATTCAATTACTACTGATGGTCAAAGTGGTAGAAATACCTCCCTATTATCTAAAAGAACTTTTAGGTGACAGTAAGACACCGAGGGCCTAGGGCCTCCAGTTGTACGGCTTTGAAGTAAGGGCCAGAAACACGGGTGCCCCCCAGAAGCGCTGGGAGGGGCAGTGGAGGAAGAGGCCCCGCCCGGGTGCTGCTGCTGAGGCAGCTCTTAGAGCCCTGCCGCTTACTTTGTTATGAGCAAAATGTGCCGTCAGTTGGGTCCCACCCCCACCTGTGCAGCTGGATCTGGCTGCATCAGCACCGGGACCCGCCCCAGCAGCAAACGCGTCAAAGTGGAAAGCAGTTCACACACCGGAGCCTCACGTGGAAAGAATCCAGCGTTCAGACTTTCTCCTTCATGACCCTCATCTCTGCTCTCGGCCCTCAGCCCGCCCGTCGTACTGCAGGAAATATTGTTTCCTGCTTGTCTTCAAAAACTTCAGGGTTTAGAACGGACCATAGAAAGATATGAACAGAGAGCCGTGACAGCCGTCCAGCTTGCAGGCTGATATTTGTGCAGATACCATGCAGATAACACAGCAGGGTCCAGGCCCTTCCCTCTGGAACTCACGCCTGCCTGTATTTTGGGAGGAACCGTGGGGCAGGTTCTGCCCAGGAGCAGTTAACTGCGGAGCACAGCTTCCACATCCGGGCTGAGTTCCCAAAGAAAGTGCACTAACAGCGTCTTGTGGAAGGCGGTTGGTGTCAGGAGAAGTAAAGTGTTGAGATGGCAGTGATTTTAGTAAACTCATTAGCTATTTTAATAGGAAAGATTTTTTTTAATCCGTTTGGTTTTTATTTTTTTTATTTTTTTGAGATGGAGTCTCGCTCTGTTGCCCAGGCTGGAGTGCAGTGGCACAATCTCGGCTCACTGCAAGCTCCGCCTCCCGGGTTCACGCCATTCTCCTGCCTCAGCCTCCCCAGTAGCTGGGACTACAGGCGCCCGCCATCACACCCGGCTAATTTTTTATGTTTTTAGTAGAGAGGGGGTTTCACCGTGTTAGCCAGGATGGTCTCGATCTCCTGACCTCGTGATCCGCCTGTTTCCGCACCTGTGGCCCTCCCATCCTGCCTCTCTGAAGCCACAGCGACTGTCCTTGCTGGACGGAGGGTTATGTAGCTGGAGAGACAGCCTATTTCTGGGGGAGGGATACAGACGGGAAGGGGCTCACTGGGTGCTGCCAACACCACCACGGCTGCCCTTGCCCAGGCGCCACTCAAGCCTCCTTTTGGAGCTAGGAGTGGGAGAGGCTAAAAGTGCACCCTCAGCCCAGGGCCTCTGGCTTTCTTTCTCTGGCCGCAGGAGAGGCCAGCTGCACGGGCACCGCTGTCTCCCGGGTGGGGTTGGGTCTGCAGGAACCTCCCACTTCACAATGAGAAGCAGCTCCTGAGAGGAGGAGGGGCCTCGTGTTTTGGGGTCGAGTTCGTTTTCCTGTTTGGCTCCCCCTCAGCCCCATTCATCCCCAGACTGAAACATTCCTTCCGAGTGCTTGTCCAGCCTCCTCATCTGCCGTCTCTGCTCCGGTTCCAGGCAGTTTCCCAGCTACCTCGAGACAGTGACGAAGGACATCCTGGCCCCCAATCTGCAGTGGCACGCAGGGAGGACAGCCGCGGCCATCCGCACGGCTGCCGTGTCCTGCCTCTGGGCGCTCACCAGCAGTGAGGTCCTGTCGGCAAAGCAGGTACGGGGCTCCCTGCGTGCTCGGTGGACAGTGGCCGGGGACTGCACGGGCTTCCCGGCGCCCGGCGGGACTCCCACAGCAGGAACGTGGGGAGGCAGCCGCTGCACCTCCACCTGGGGCCTGTACCCCCGGAGTCTCTCCCCACACTGGCCGCAGCAGGGTGGGAGCCAGCAGCGGGTCCGCGGTTCAGACAGCGGGCGAGAGAGCGGGAGCCCGGCCGTGGGCCCGGCCAGCCCCGTGTGCTGCAGGTTTCGCTGCCCTGGATGAGTGTGGGGTTTCTCGGGTTTGCGGCCCCACGCTGGCTACAAGACCAGGAGTCGAATCCCAGGATCCAGGCTAGAGGACAGGCCGGGGCTTTCCACGTCTTTTCTGTGAACATTTCCCGCTGGGACCAGGCGTCAGAAAACAGACGCTGATGCCCGCCCCGTCCTGGCCACCGCCCAGCGGGAAGATGCTGCCCCTGTGCCCGCGTGACGTGAGCGCCACCTCCTGGTACACACAGGGTGGTGCGGTTGGTGCTCCAGCTACAAGCCCCACATCAGTGGGGTCCAGGCGAGCCATTACCCTGGTGCAGGGTTAGTGCCTCACCCAGGAGTTGTAAACAGTGTACGTGTTTTTTAAAAATCAAGTAAGCAAGTTAAAAATTGCTCAAAATCTAAATTTTACAATCAAGATTCAAGCGTACTTCTGAGGTAAAGCTTTCAAGCCCCATAAGTCCTTCCAGGCAGGAGTGCACGGATGGTGAGCCCCCCCAGGACAGATATGAGTCACGTCGTATGTGTTTGCCGATTGCAGATACAGGACGTGCAGGAAACACTGATGCCTCAGGTCCTGACCACCCTGGAGGAGGATTCACAGATGACACGACTGATTTCATGCCGTATTATCAACACGTTCTTAAAAACCTCGGGCAGCATGACGGATCCAGAGAAACTCATCAAGATTTATCCTGGTAGGACATTTCTGTTGTTCACAGCCTATGTAGATACAGTCGGCCCTCCGTATCCCTGGGTTCCATTTGCATCCATGGAGTCAGCCAACCTCAGATCAAAAGTATCTGGGGCAGGGTGCAGTGGCTCACACCTGTAATTCCAGCACTTTAGGCAGGAGGATTGCTTGAGCCCAGGAATTTGAGAGCAGCCTGGGCAACATAGTGAGACCCCATCTCAACAAAAAATTTAAAAATTAGCCAGGACTGGTGGCACACACCTGTAGTCCCAGCTACTCGGGAGGCTGAGGCAGGAGGATCGCTTGAGCCCAGCCTGGGCAACAGACCAAGACCCTGTCTTTAAAAGTAGATATATGTGTCTGCGTGTGTGTATATAGATAGAGAGAGAAAGAGATATATATGGCTATATATATACATGTTTGTACATTAACACGTACAAACACAAATTTGTATGTATATTTGCATATATAAATATGTATGTTTTGGGGGGCAGAATTCCACAATTCCAAAAAGCAAAGCTTGAGTGTGTTGAGCACCGAGTACAACGTTGAACCCGCGTGAAGGAAGCGTCGCATGGACACTGCATTTGGCATTAAAACAACGTTGAACCCGCGTGAAGGACAGTGTGGGACATTGTATTTGGCATTAAACGTAATCTAGAGATGATTGAAGGTGTGCAGGAAGATGTATGTGGGTTGTGTGCAAATACTATGCCTTTTTTTTTTATCAGAGACTTGAGCATTTGAGGATTTTATCAGAGACTTGAGCATTTGAGGATTTTGGTATCCTGGAGGGAGTGGATTCTTAGAACCAAACTCCACAGATACCAAGGGACTACTGTATTTAGGTTTGACAGTGGTTTGTTTTATAGAAAAAAGTAGAAAATGTGGCTGGGCGTGGTGGCTCACGCCTGTAATCCCAGCACTTTGGGAGGCTGAGGCAGGCAGATCAGGAGGTCAGGAGTTCGAAACCATCCTGGCCAAAATGGTGAAACCCCATCTCTACTAAAAATAAAATATTAGCTGAACGTGGTGGCGGGTGCCTGTAGTCCCAGCTACTTGGGAGGCTGAGGCAGGAGAATCACTTGAACTCAGGAGGCAGAGGTTGCAGTGAGCTGAGATCGCATCATTGCACTCCAGCCTGGGTGACAGAGCCAGACTCCATCTCAAAAAAAAAAAAAAAAGTAGAAAATGCTTCTCTTTGACTTCTGTTCAAGTTGGTACTATGAGAACAAACAGCAATGACATGAAATACCACAAATTAAATGGCATAGCAAGAAGCAAGGCAGAGGTCTCCAAACCAGCACTGGGTGGGGGTGACAAGGCTCAGCTTCCACATGGCCGGGAGTGGAGTCCTTAAGGGTTTCAGGGTCCCCCTAAGCAGTGCCCTCAGGGTGGGGTGGCTGGAGCTGCCTGTGGGAAGACGGGGCCAGGCCACCCTGCAGCCCGGTGGGGCCAGGGGCACAGCCTCAGTGTCACCGCCTCTTGGAGCCCAAACCCCAGACCAACCCCAGGCGAGAGTGAGCACTGGGGAGGGGAATGAGGTGATCGACTCGAAGCTCCCAAAAAGCAGCAGCACTGAACAGAGTCATGAATTCAGAGAGCCCCTCACTCAGGGCAGCCTGCACACAAACCCCTCAGGACAGAGTCCCCACCACCCAGGCCATGGGCCAGTACCTGTCCGGGTCCTGTTAGGAACCAGGCTGCACAGCAGGACGTGAGAAGTGGGCGAGTGAAGCTTCATCTGTGTTTACAGCTGCTCCACATTGCGCACGTTACCACCTGAGCTCTGCCTCCCGTCAGATCAGCAGCGGCATTAGATTCTCATAGGAGCCCAAATCCTATTGTGAACTGTGCATGTGAGGGACCAAGGTTGACGATCCTTATGAAACTCTAATGCCTGATGATCTGTCACTGTTTCCCATTGTCCCCAGATGGGACAGTCTAGTTGCAAGAAAACAAGCTCAGGCTCCCACTGACTCTGCATGATGATGAGTTGTAGAATTATCTCATTATGTTACAATGTAGTCATCATAGAAATAACGTGTACAATAAACGTAACATACATGAATCATCCCGAAACCATCCCATCCCCGGTCCATGGAAAATTGTCTTCCACAAAACCAGGCCCTGGTGCCAAAAAAGCTGGGGACCACTGCCTCAGAACACCGGAGACCCGGCGCTAAGGGCGGCCTCGCACCCAGCCCGGGAAGGAAGCGCTAATAATAGAACCACCTCAAAGTTACCTTTTGTGAAGTGTGTTTAAGATCTTCAGAAAGCTGAAAGAGTAACATCCACTAAAAACAAGCTGAGAAACAAGACAAGCAGGAATAAAGAACAGACGGAAATGGGAACGATCACTGGGAAGTCCAGAGCGACAGGGATGGCGTGCTGGCGCTACTTTCAGGAAAGGAGTTACCCAGCGAGGGAGGAAGGGGGATGGGGTGAGCGGGAAGCAGCCACTCCGGCTTTCCTGATTATCTCTAGTTTGTGTGATTATCTATACTTTGTGTATTTATGCCAGAAATGTTTAGCAGTTTTTAAAAGATGGTTCCTACTAATTCCTGGAAATGAACGGAGACATCAGAACTTCACACTCTGTGCTTTGGGTCAACTCTAGACTGAATGTGGCTGAAAACAGAGTTAGTGAAGCGAAAGCCAGGAATGTGGAGTTCCCTGGATTCACAGTACATACGGCGCTGGGCAGAAAAACTGCCTCCTGCTGAACTCTTGAGGTCCGGGTGCCTTTCTCACTCATTCTTTCACCTTTGCTTTTCTGTTTTTATTCTTGTAGTAATAAACATCCTGTTCCCGCTGACTCTGGAACAAGTTCAACCTGTGCGATTTGTTGGGAGTTCACTCACTTTTTAAAACAGGAGCCAGCGGAAAGGCTGCACGCATTTGGGTGTCTGAGCGCGTTTGGGCGTCTGGGTCGCAGCCTCCTGTGTGGTTATTCTCACTACAAAAGGTTCCTTGAGAGGCTCCTTGCCCATTAGTGCCAGCTCTGGGCTTCCCAGGGTGGAGTGTTGGACAAATCATGGCCTCCTTGGCGGGGAAGGGAAGGATGTCCTGAGTTGGGAGCACAGGCAACCAGGCCTCCCAGAACAGGCAGACACAAACGCGAACAGCAGACAGGCCAGTGTGAGCCGATTCTGCCTGGCTTAGTCGTGCACGAAAGGAACCCTAAACTGGTACAAAAGTGGACCTGCAGGCCGTCCAGGGAGTGATCATCATAAAAACACAATAGCCAATGCCACTCTGCAATTCCACAGTCGGCCGCGCCAGCAGGAGGCCTTGGAGGATCCTGTCCATGCCCATAGACGTTTGCTAGTGGGCCAACCTTGGGTGACTTGATCATCTGACTCTGTCCTTCCTCCTGAGACACGTGCAGTGAGGGCACCCACCATGCAGCAAGGACACCTGCCCTGCAGCTAGATCACCCGCTGTGCAATGAGATCACCCTCTGTGCAGCGAGGGCAGCTGCCGTGCAGTGAGCATACCCGCTGTGCAGGGCTGCTTCAGGGTTTGGCACCGTGATGCCTGGATGCTGTCCGCGGCTTCCTCCTTGGTGCCTGCGTTTGGTGGCTGGAAGGCCCAGCACCCTCCACACCTTTCTCCTTGGTCCTGTGTTTGGTGGCTGGAAGGCCCAGCACCCTCAGGGCCCAGCACCCTCAGGGAAGCACCTGGGCATCTCCCAGGAGTTAACCCGCTGGGTACCACTTGTCTCAAAGCCTGGCTTGGTGCGACGGCCTGAACTTTGTATGTTTTTCATGCCTTTCGTTACGCAGGAACCGCTTGCTGAGGTTGGATCATGCCCTCCACATTGCAAAAGCAGCAGAGACCCAGCCCACCCTCGTGTTTGCAGAGGGAAGATGGGCCGCGTGCCAGGCGCAGGCAGCCGCGCCTCCGGCATCGGGAAGACGGGCCTCTGGATGGTTTTGCAATTCGGTCGTCTGCAAATCTCCAAATGATGCACAGAAGGGGGTGCCAGAGGCCGGGCGCGGTGGCTCAAGCCTGTAATCCCAGCACTTTGGGAGGCCGAGACGGGTGGATCACGAGGTCAGGAAATCGAGACCATCCTGGCTAACACAGTGAAACCCCGTCTCTACTAAAAAATACAAAAAAAACTAGCCGGGCGAGGTGGCGGGCGCCTGTAGTCCCAGCTACTCCGGAGGCTGAGGCAGGAGAATGGCCTGAACCCGGGAGGCGGAGCTTGCAGTGAGCTGAGATCCGGCCACTGCACTGCAGCCTGGGTGACAGAGCGAGACTCCGTCTCAAAAAAAAAAAAAAAAAAAAAAAAAAAAAAAAAGAAGGGGGTGCCAGAGATTTTTTTAAGATGATGTGAAAAAAGCATAAATTTGATAATAATTATATCCATTAATCTTACAAGTTTCTACCCATCAGGAAGGATCATCCTTCTCTTTTCAGCAGCAGAAAACTGACTACAGTAGAGAGTTGTCTGTCAGTGAGTCCTCAGCTCTGGTGGGAGGGCAGGGTCGGAGCTGGGGAGGGCGGCCAGCTCAGGGATCTGAGCATCTGGGAGCAGGAGGTGGAGGCCAGGTGAGCACACAGCTGCGGGGAGATGGAGGCCAGGTGAGCACACAGCTATAGCTACAGCGGGGCTTGGGTCTGCTGCGCCCACAGGGCAGGTTATTGTAGGGGCCACAGCAGGGCCTGGGCCACCTCCACTCTGTTGGCTGGGGTTCAGGGGTCCCAGGGCACCAGGAGCACCTTGCATGTGGCTCGAGATGCACGGAGTCTCCAGCAAGGTGTGGGTTTCCTAGGACCCCAGGGTAGGTGCCCCACGGGAGTGCGAACTAAACGCCTTTGCGGACGTTTAGACATGAAGTATCTGCTCTAGACTCACACACCTCACTCTCTCCTTCCAGAACTCTTAAAACGCCTAGACGATGTTTCTAACGACGTGAGGATGGCAGCCGCCTCCACCTTGGTCACCTGGCTGCAGTGTGTCAAGGGTGCTGATGGAAAGTCCTACTATCAGAGCAGTGTCCAGTACCTGTACCGAGAGCTGCTGGTTCACCTTGACGATCCAGAGAGGGCCATCCAGGATGCGATTTTAGGTGAGACTCCGACGGCTTGGCCTTCGTTCTGATGTCTGCTTTCAGCACCTGCCACAGGCCTCTGTAGCTGAGCCGTGTGACCGGCCACAGGGCCCTGGGGCACAGGGCCCTGGGGCACAGGAGGGGCCTCAGCTCCAGCCTGGCGCACACTTGAGTTCTTGGCAACCCCTGAGAGCAGCTGTCTTTGTGGTGATAGCCGCTGACATTTCCTCTAACAGAAATCAAAATTGAAAGCATTCTAGAATATTTGTTAATTGTTTAAAATAAAGTAAGCCCAGTATATATTGACACAGATGACTTGTTTTTGAAAAGTATTTTCCGAAACAAAATCATCTGCAAGAACAATTTTTGCAAATGTCTTAAACGTGTAGCTTGATGGAAGACAATGGACTTTCACATCTTCCATACAGTCAGTCATGATGTGTATGGCTCTGGTTGAAATACGTGGAAAATAAGCTGACCTCGCCTGTGGCTTCAGGTGTAGTTGGACAAGAGAAGAGTATTTTAGTAGCCTTTTCAGATAGGCGTGGGCCTTATTCGATACCACGCCAACAGCGACATGGACTGCCCCTTGAAGGTCACTCACAGCGTGGGCCCTGAGGCCACAACCACAGAGCCTTCCACGCTCAGAGTGTGTTAAAATCCGCTGGTCCATCTCGCACTTGAAATGTAATGATTTGCTTTTTTTTCTTCTTTTTCTTTTTTTTTGTTTTGTTTTTTGTTTTGTGATGGTGAATATAATGACTTTGCTTTAACATAAAATTTGTATTTTTAATTTTTGTGGGTACACAATAGGTGTCTATAAGGCATGTGTGGTACTGTGATACAGGCATGCAGTGTGTGTAATCACATTGGGGAAATGGGGTCCCCATCACTTCAAACACCCTTTGTATTACAAATAATTCAGTGATATTTTTCGTTATGTTCAAATGTGTGATAAATTATTGTTGACCATAGTCACGCTGTTGTGCTATCAAATACTAGCTCTTACTCATTCTGTTTTTGTACCCATTAACCATTCCCACCTCTCCCCCTGGCCCCATTCCCCCTCCCAGCCTCTGGGAACCATCCTTCTGCTCTTATCTCCATGAGTTCAATTACTTTTATTTTTAGCTCCCACAAATGAGAACATGCGGAATTTGTCCTTCTATGCCTGACTGACTTCAGCTAACATAGCAACCTCCACTTCCCTCCGTGTTGTTCCAGTGACTGGATCTCATTTCTTTTATGACTGAATAATATTCCACTGTGTGTGCGCCACATCGTCCTTCTCCGTTCTTCTGTCCGCGGACAGCCCGGTTGCTTCCAAACCTTGGCTGTGGGGAAGCGGGGCAGTCAGCATGCGCGTGCAGGTCTCCCTCCGCAGGCTGATTTCCTCTCTTTTGGGTATATGCCCAGGAGTGGGATTGCTGGGCCGTATGGGGCTCTATTTTTAGTTTTCTGAGGGCCCTCCAGACTGTTCTCCATAGCAGTACTAATTTACATTCCCACCAACAGCGTGAGAGGGTTCCCTTTCCTCCACATCCTCGCCAGGACTTGTTTCTGCCTGTCTTTTGGATAGAAGCCATTTTAACTGGGGTGAGAGGATGTCTCCCTGTAGTTTTTCTCCGCATTTCTCTGAGGAGCAGTGGTGTCGGGCACCTTTTCAGATGTCTGTCTGTCATTTCCATGCTAACCTGTGAGAAATGTCTATTCAGGTCTTTCACCCATTTTTAATTGGATTATTAGATTTTCTCCTGTTGAGCCTGAGCTCCTCATATATTCCAGTGATTAATCCTTGTCAGGCGGCAGTTCGCAGATGCGGTCTCCCATCCCGTTCCCGCGGGCTGCCCCTTCACTCGCTCATTGTTGCCTTTGCTGTGAGGAAGCTTTGGGCCTGAGTGTGCTGGCTTTGCCTTTTGACCTCATTTGGGAAATACTACGTGGACCTTGCGGCTGCGTCCCATTTCCTGGCGTGGCTACGTCCTGTTACACAATGTCGGATCTTCCTGGCGTGTCCACGTCCCGTTACGCGATGTCGGATCTTCCGGGCGTGGCTACGTCCTGTTAGGCGATGTCGATCTTCCTGGCGTGGCCACGTCCCATTACGCGATGCCGGATCTTCCTGGTATGGCCACTTCCCACTTCCTGGCGTGGCTACGTCCCCTTACGCAATGTCGGATCTTCCTGGCGTGGCCACGTCCCATTACGCGATGCCGGATCTTCCTGGTGTGGTCACTTCCCACTTCCTGGCGTGGCTACGTCCCCTTACGCAATGTCGGATCTTCCTGGCGTGGCCACGTCTCGTTACGCGATGCCGGATCTTCCTGGTCTGGCCACTTTACGTTTCCTGGCGTGGCTACGTCCCGTCAGGCATGGTCAGAAACTCGGACCATCATGGCGTGGCTACGTCCAGTCCTGCGGCTCAGAAATTCGGATCTTCCTGACGTGACTGCATCATGTTATGCGACGTCAGAAACTCTCCTGAGTCGGCACCAGTCTCAGAAGAGTCCAGCCTTATGGCGGCAGGGACAAGCTTTGGATAATTCTGATTTTTTGTGTGAAAGCTTGACTCGTATCCTGGGCCACAAACCCTGTCGGTTGTCGTGGCAGTGAGGGACTCACGCCGTGCTCTGACCGATCCGTGTCTGCACAGCTAGCATGGGTGCACTGCCCGTCCGTCCGCCATTCTTCCTAGGGAAAGCAGCTCGGCTGCACGACCCTGGTCCTCAGTGTGAAGTCGGGCACCTGGTGCCCACTTGCGGGTGGAAACCGTGTGCGTGAGGGTGAGTGTAGCGGGGGGTGCAGGCCTCAGCTGCTCCCGCACCTGCGCAGGTGTGAGTACGGTGACAGGCAGGCCGGGCGTGCTCTGCGTGTGACCACGAACCTGGCTTTGACTCACCCCCCGAGGGCCTTGGAGCACATGTTGGGAGTCCCTGCCTTGAGTCATGGAATCAGGTTGTCAACCAGTGAGGGAGCCCCAGAGCCCATGGACCCGTGGCGCGGCCCGTGCTGCGGGTCATGGAACGAAACTGCAAATTGGAGTCCGATTGGAAATTGTTTAAAAGGAGGACAGCAGCCCATGTGCAGGCCTCGCTGGGAGAGCCCGTCCTGCCAGATCCACCCCGCACTCCCAGATCCCCACACTCCCTGGCAAATCCCAGCACTGCCTACTCCCTCCCGGCTCTCCTGCCTTGCACTGTGCACCATCAGCCCGAGTTCTGAGCTTCCCCCACCCGCAGCCTCAGTCTCACTCACCTTCAGGACCTTGCTCTAGACCAAGAAGACCGGTGTGCCTGTGCACCAGCTCAGCCTGCAGCCCGGCCCTCTCACCTCCTCAGGACTGCGCAGGGCACCTCCCTTCCCCACTGCGTGGTCCAGGCCATTCTTTTTCCTGTCTTTAAAAAAACGAACCACAGATGCCCTGGACGCCACCCCCCACCTCCCCCACCGTGCATCCGCCTGGCACCAGGCTCCCTGGAAGCAGCCTACGCTACCCCTCGCGGCCCGGGGCCCGTGGCAGGCATCCGCAGCCATGCACCTGCCTGCACCTCTGAGCAGCGCCAGGCACAGCTGGCGGCCACGCGCCCTCCGCTGCTGCGGGATGCTCCTGCTCAGCCTCCTGGTCTTTCCTTCGCCCATGTGGGCCTCCTCACTGCTCTTCTGCTGTGTCTGCACTGCTGCCTCAGAGCTCTTCTCCTGGCCTCCAGACCACGCTCCACGCCATCCTCCACACCACCCTGCCCTCAGCTCCACACATGAGTGCAGCTGCCTGGTGCCGAACCCTGGGCTGCTACCCCCCTCCCCGACTCTGCCTGCCAGTTCCCCCCACCCTCAGTGGCTCAGTGGCCATCTGTCCTCAAGACTGAAGGCAGAGACCTTGGGGTCCTGGACCGTCTCCTAGACTCCCAGCAGAATCTGATAGGCTCCCCACCCACTGCAGCAACCTCCCCATCCCCTTCCTGCCTCAGCTAGACATGCGCGACCCCTGCTGGCCTCACCCCTGTAGCTCCCACTGCCCCCATCACACACACCACCACGAGCCCCAACACATCTGCCTTCCTGGTTTTCATCATCGGCCACTGCTTCGTGATGAACCCTCCATAAGCGTGGGCTCACTTCCGGCTGTGTCCGTGGTGCCTGGCCCGTGGCAGGTTTGCAGTCACTGCAGCAGGTGAATTGGCATCAGCAAATTGGATAAGAAAGTCATCTATTTTTCCGAGCCTGTTTATTTGCTCCTGCGAGACCTGTTTCTGAGGCCAAAAATGCCACCTGAAGACTCTGCAGGACATCATTTCATTTCATGGTCTACCAACAACTGTCAGGAGGCAATTTTAAGTTATTTGTATCCACGTTGTGACTGCCGTACACCCACCCAGCAGCATCAGGCTCCTCATATTCACGTAGTGACCGCCGTGCAGCGTCAGGTCACTTGTTTCCACGTCGTGACTCGGGTCATTCATATCCATGTTATGACTGCTGTCCACTCGTCCAGAGTGTCAGGTCACTCGTATCCACATTATGACTGCTGGGCACCCATCCAGCAGGATCAGGTCATTCGTATCCACATTGTGAGTACTGTGTACCCACCCCACAATGTCAGGTCATTTGAAAATGCTTTTACGGATGCCTGGATTTTAATACGAAGCTGATTTGCACGAGAAATAAGATTGGTTTCATGTTTATTTCTGGCATGTTCACAGTGTTTTGCTGTTTTACAGAGGTCCTCAAAGAGGGCAGTGAGCTGTTCCCAGATCTCCTGGTGAGGGAGACGGAGGCTGTCATCCACAAGCACCGCTCGGCCACCTACTGCGAGCAGCTCCTGCAGCATGTGCAGGCCGTGCCAGCCACGCAGTGACCACGCCAGCACGAGCCACAGCACACCTGCGTCCCCACCTGAGCCGGAGTTTGTGGCCTTTAAATCGCAGAAACAAGGTACCTCTGTGCCAGCAGTGAGACTGTGACAGCAAGAACGTACTTCTCGGGACACCTGCCCGCTCTTCCCCTGGAATAACAGCTTCTGAGTGGATTCTGCATTTTTATGTGATTTGTTCTGTTCAGTGAGCGGTCTCCCAAACGTCTACAGCTGATGTGAAATTAAAAGTAAATCACAGCTGCTCATCATCTTAGTTTTTATGCCTCACATGTGCAGCTGGGTGCGTGGATCATCAGTTCCATCCTGCTTAGATGCCCACCAAGAAAGTTTTTACCTATTTAACAAAAAAGAAAAAAGCCAAAGTGATTATAAAGAAATGAAATCTCTTTTTGGGTTCTGTCTTCTGAAATTTAATATCTCCGTGAACAGACTAAAAGGAATTTGGAATCTTAACAACTTATCGAATTTCTCCTGTTTTAAATATACTGGGACTTTAAAGGTTATATATCCAGTCGCCGTGTATTTTAAGTCAGTAATGCTGAAAGTGTTGAAAACAGAATATTTCATCAGATGTAATTTTGGTTGCCCCTATAGGTAGCCAGAAAGTAAAATCGTATTTCCCTCTCGCACATTCTACACCCAAGTGCCTAAAAGATCTCATTGTAAGTGGGTATTGTTACCGTAAGCCATTGTGTTCACACAAGGGGGAAATGCTGTATATATTTTTCAACAAATACTAACATTTATACTTTCATGTTTGAAAATTTAATTAAAAATATTTGTTATAATGATTGTGTATGCCTGACTTTGTGGGTTGGTAACTAACCGACATGTCAGGCAGGGATCCCAGCCTCCAGAATTCTAGGGTTCCTCTGAGGGATGTCCTAGTGCCCCCTCTGGACACCAGGGGGCAGGAGCTCCCAACACATTAAGGCAACACCCCGGTAAGGAGGGCCCCATAGGACTCACCTGGAGAGGGGCTGGGGCGTCAGGGTAGGGGCAGGCCAGCCTTGGGGGTGTCTGGGTAGGGGGAGGTCAACCTTGGGGAGTGTCTGGGTTGGTCGGGGGAGGTCAGCCTTGGGGATAGCTGGAGTGTCTGGGTTGGTCAGGGGAGGTCAGCCTTGGGGATAGCTGGAGTGTCTGGGTTGGGAGGTCAGCATGTGTGGCTGAGCCTGCCCCATGGACTCACATCCCTTCCCTAGACACCCTCGCTGCCCTCTGGTCCCCTTCAGAGTTGCGCCATCATGCCTGCTCCCTGCGCCAGCTTCTGTAACTGGTGGCCACAGGGATTCAGGGGCCCTCAGGGGTGGTCCTCCACCTCTCCCTTGTGTGCCCTTTGACCTCTGTGGCTCCTGCCATGTCCTTGAAGGGCCCTTGAGAGCCCCTGGGTTGGTGGTCCTCAGTGGCAAGGGAGCCAGTGGCAGCAGCCTCACCTGGAAGCTTGTTGGAAATGCACATTTCAGGGCCTCAGGCCAGACCTACTGAGGCAGAGACTGGTGGGCCGCCGTCGGCCCTGCAAGTGATTCTGAGGCTGCGGACTGGGAGGTCCCCCACCTGTGCACCATGCAGCTCCCATCCAGCTCCCATCCAGCACGAGCCTCCGTCGTCTTTGTCACAAGAACCAGAAATGAATGGCAGGGAGCTTGCCCGAGAGGACACACATGTGAGGGGCCCCTCGACCCCTCGGACGCAGGTGCACCAGCCCCTGGGCCGTCCCTCGCCCTGCATGCTGGGACCACAGCATAGGAAGAGACATCAGCACTCGCCGATCCATCTCTACACATCTGTAAAGGGAGCTCCCAGGGACCTGGCACGTCCACAGGTGCGTGTGTTCAGAGAAAGATGGAAACCCAGCCTACAAGGGTTCACAGACACCCAAGAGGCGTTACGTCTCTCTCCACTTAATTCTTTGAAATTTTTATAGGCCGGGTGTGGTGGCTCACGTCTGTAAAATCCAGCACTTTAGGGTGCTGAGTGGGGAGGATCACTTGAGCCCAGGAGTTCAAGACCAGCCTGGGGAACATAGGGAGACCCCATCTCTACCAAAAATTTTTAAAATGAGCCGGGCGCGGTGGCTCAAGCCTGTAGTCCCAGCACTTTGGGAGGCCGAGATGGGCAGATCACGAGGTCAGGAGATCGAGACCATCCTGGCTAACATGGTGAAACCCCATCTCTACTAAAAAAAAATACAAAAAACTAGCCGGGCGAGGTGGCGGGCGCCTGTCGTCCCAGCTACTCAGGAGGCTGAGGCAGGAGAATGGTGTGAACCCGGGAGGCGGAGCTTGCAGTGAGCTGCGATCCGGCCACTGTACTCCAGCCTGGGCGACAGAGCAACACTCCATCTCAAAAAAAAAAAAAAAAATTTTTAAATGAGCTGGGCGTGGTGGTGGCTCACGCCTGTAATCCTAGCACTTTGGGAGGCCAAGGGCAGATCTCTTGAGGCCAGAAATTCAAACTAGACTGGGAAACACTAGGAAACCCAGTCTCTACAAAAAAATTTTAAAAATGAGTTGGGCATGGTGGTGCACACCTATAGTCTTAGCTACTCAGAAGTCTGAGATAGGAGAATCACCCAAGCCTGAGAAATCGAAGCCGTAGTGACCCAAGATTGCACCACTGCACTCTAGCCTGGGCAAGGGGAGTGAGACCTTGTCTCCAAAAAAAAATTTGTAAATCATAGAAATCATACATGAATGGATTAATACAATATGTACTTTTTTTTGTCTTGCTTCTTTCACTCAGCAGTTTTGAGGTCCATCCATGTTGTGGTGTCCATCAATAGTTCATTCCTTTTTGCTACTGCATAATATTCCATTCTATAGATGAGCCACAGTGTGTTCACCCACTCAGTTGTCGACATGTGTTTGAGCTCTTTCCAGGTTTTGGCTATTACAAATAAAGCTGCTTTGAACATTTGTGTACACACGTCTTTGTATGGATAGGTACTTTCATTTCTCCTGAATAAACAGCTAGTAGAATAGCAGTCATGGTAGATGTATACTAAATTTTTAAGAAACTACCAATCTGTTTTCCAGAGTGGTAGCACAATTTCCACCAGCCCTGTGCAAGAATTCCAGTTCCTCCCGTATTTGCCAATACACTCGCTAATCAGTTTTTAATTTTAGCCATCTTAATAGGTATGTAGTTGTATCTCATTATGGTTTTAATTTGCATTTCTCTAATGTCTAATGATGCTGAGCATCTTTGGTGAAGAGTCTTTTTAAATACTGACATGGTTTGGCTCAGTGTCCCCACCCAAGTCTCATGTTGAACTGTAATTCCCAGTGTTGGGGGAGGGACCTGGTGGGAGGTGATTGGATCATGGGGGTGGATTTCCCCCTTCTGTTCTCGTAATAGTGAGTTCTTATGAGATCTGGTTGTTTAAAAGTGTGTAGCACCTCCTCCTTTGTCCTCTCTCCTGTCGCCATGTGAAGATGTGCCTGCTTCCCCTTCACCTTCTGCCATGACTGGAAGTTTCCTGAGGCCTCCCCACCCATGCAGAATTGTGAGTCAATTAAACCTCTTTTCTTCATAAGCAAGCCAGTCTCAATTAGTTCTTTATGGCAATGTGAGAATGGACTAATATAAATATCTTGCCCATTTAGACAAAACTGGGTTGTGTTCTTGCTGAATATTGAGCATTCTTCATATATTCTGGTACAAGTCCTTTATCTCATATCTATATATCTATCTATCTATATATATATATGCTTTTCAAATATTTTCTCTCATTCTATAGCTTGTTTTTTCATTCTTTTTTTTTTTTTTTTTTTTTTTGAGATGGAGTCTGGCTCTGTCGCCCGGGCTAGAGTGCAGTGGCCGGATCTCAGCTCACTGCAAGCTCCGCCCCCCGGGTTTACGCCATTCTCCTGCCTCAGCCTCCCGAGTAGCTGGGACTACAGGCGCCCGCCGCCTCGCCCGGCTAGTTTTTTGTATTTTTTAGTAGAGACGGGGTTTCACCGTGTTCGCCAGGATGGTCTCGATCTCCTGACCTCGTGATCCGCCCGTCTCGGCCTCCCAAAGTGCTGGGATTACAGGCTTGAGCCACCGCGCCCGGCCGTTTTTTCATTCTTTTAACAACATCTTTTGAAGAAGATAAGCTTTTTATTTTGAATGAAGTCTGATTTATCAATTTCTTTTTTAATGGATTGTGTTTTTGGTATTGTATCTAAGAAATCTTTGCCTAACCCAAGGATACAAAGGCTTCAGTTCCTGAAGCTCAAAAAGCTGTTGTCGCCAGGCACAGTGGCTCTGCCTGTAATCCCAGCACGTTGGGAGGCCAAGGTCAGAGGGTCGCTTGAGTCCAGCTTGGGAATCATAAGGAGACCCTGTTTCTACAAGAAAAGAAAAAAAAAAAAAAACAGGCATGTTGGTGCATACCTGTAATCCTAGCTAGTAGGAAGGCAGAGGTGGAGGATCTCCTGGGCCTGGGAGGTTGAGGCTGCAGTGAGCTATGATCACACCAGTGCACTCCAACCTGGGCGATTGTGCAAGACCCTATCTCAAACAAACAAACAAAAAGCTGTTGTCATAGGCCAGGCACGGTGGCTCATGCCTATAATCCCAGCACTTTGGGAAGCCAAGGCTGGTGGATCACTTGAGGTCAGGAGTTCAAGACCAGCCTGGCCAAGATAGTGAAACCACATCTATACTAAAAATACAAAAATTAGCCAGGCGTAGTGGTGGGCACCTGTATCACAGCTACTCAGTAAGCTGAGGTGAGAGAATTGCTTGAACCCAGGAGATGGATGTTACAGTGAGCTGAGATCACCCCACTACACTCCAGCCTGGGTAACAGAGTGAGACTCCATCTCAAAAAAATAAACAAGTAAAAATAACTCATCTATTTGTTCTTACCTACACTGCGATTCAAAGGCAACTTCTACTTCCCTTTGTAATCTCCTTTCTGTGACCTAAACGAAGAGCTGAGGTTACTCGAGGGTGGGAGTTGGTTGGTTGAAGAAAAAACACTCACCTTTTTGTAGCCAAAGATAGCCTTCTACATCAGTATGGGATGACCACCAAAACACATTGTTAATTTTAAAAAACAAGGAGCACAGGCCAGGCATGGTGGCTCACGCCTGTAATCCCAGCACTTTGTGAAGCCAAGGCAGGTGGATCACGAGGTCAGCAGTTCGAGACCAACCTGGCCAACATAGTGAAACCCTGTCTCTACTAAAAATACAAAAATCAGCTGGGTGTGGTGGTGCACACCTGTAATCCCAGCTACTTGGGAGGCTGAAGCAGGAGAATCGCTTGAACCTGGGAGGCAGAGGTTGTGGTAAGCTGAGATCTCACCACTGCATTCCAGCCTGGGTGATAAAGTGAGACTCCGTCAAAAAAAAAAAAAAAAAAAAAAAAAAAAAAAAAAAAAAAAAGATCACAACCTTGTGAATCGAATGCCCCATCCGTAACAGGAAGCAGAAGGGAGCTGCCTATTTTGGTTATATGCATAAAAAAATTCTGGAAAGGACAAAAGAAACCAGTTAAACAGTGAGGCCTCTAGAGAATGGACCTGAGTGCCTTAGGGAGTGGAGTGGGAGTCCAGTGTTTACCTCTTGGTACCATGGAATTTACTCCTCTCAGTACCGTGGAATTTACTTTTAGTGCACGTATTTATTACCCAGTCAAAAACAACTCGGCTGAGACTAACCTGTAATTGAAGCCTCACTGACACCTGATACTGTTCTCAGCTCACAAGTCAGGACACTTGTTTCTTCTGTATCGTGAACCCCTGTCCCAGGGAAAGGTGTTCAGGATGTCAAAGCCAAAGCTTTATCAGAAAGTCGTCTTGGGCAGGGTGTGGTGGCCCATGCCTGTAATCGCAACACGTTGGGAGGCTGAGGCAGGAGGATCGCTTGACCTGGAAGTGGAGGCTGCAGTGAGTCATGATGGCATCATTGCACTCCAGCCTGGGTGACAGAACAAGACCCCATCTCAAAGCAAACAAACAAAAGTTGTCTTATTGAGAAAGGAAAATGCAGAGACTTGTAACCAAGTGCTCATAGCAGCTTTATTCTAGCCCCAAATTGGAAAAAAACCCAAATGTCCATCGACAGTAATGAATATGTATAAACAAACTGCAGTCTATCCATGCAACAGAATATGATTCTGCAATCAAATGATAGGGCACACTGCAATGGGGACAGCCCTCACAGATACCAGGCCAGTGAGAAAAGACTGCATCTCATATAATTTATATGGAACTCGAGAACAGGCAAAGCTGTTCTACAGTACTTTTTTTTCTGTTTTAGACAGGGTCTCACTCTATCACCCAGACTGGACGGCAGTGGAGCCACCATAGCTCATTGCAGCCCCGACCTCCTGAACTCAAGCGATCCTCCCGCCTCAGCCTCCGGAGTAACTGGGACTACAGACACGCCACCACACCCAGCTAATGTTTTATTTTTAGTAGAGACGAGTTCTCACTATGTTGCCCAGACTGGTCTCGAACTCTTTGGCTGAAAACATCCTCCTACCTCAGCCTCCCAAGGTGCTGGGAGGACAGGCGTGAGCCGCTGTGCCCAGCCTACAGTCCTTTTTAAATCACTGAATCAATGATGACTATATGGAGGATCTTTATATTTATTATATTGTTCTCTCTACTTGTGTATGTGTGAATTCTGCGTAAGTGTTTTATAATGAAAAACATCAAACTTCAAAAACCGTCACCTGGCTAAGTGTGGAAGACACAAGCTCAGCCTGAGTGCTCTTGGAGCCTCTCCTCCAGGCGGGAGCAGACCGGGCAGTGTCCCTTTTACTGAACGTTTGACTTTCCACTACCAGGTGCCTCCTCACCAGCCTGAGAACTTCAGTTAAATTTTCTCTAAAGATAAATCTTTCATCCTAGCCAGAGCAATCAGGCAAGAGAAAGAAAGAAAAGGCATCTAAATTGGAAAAGAAGTCAAATTATCCCCATTTGCTGATGATATGATCATACATCTAGAAAACCTTTCACCAAAAGCTGTTAGACGTGATGAATGCAGTTAAACTGCAGAATACAAAATCAACGTAGCTGAGAAAGAAATCAAGGCAATCCCACTTATAACAGCTACAAAAAAATAAAATACTGGCTGGGCACAGCGGCTCATGCCTGGAATCCCAGCATTTTGGGAGGCCGAAGTGGGTGGATCATGAGGTTAGGAGATCAAGACCATCCTGGCTGACACGGTGAAACCCCGTCTCTACTAAAAATACAAAAAAAAAAAAAAAAAAAAAAAAATTAGCCAGGCATGGTGGCAGGCGCCTGTAGTCCCAGCTACTCGGGAGGCTGAGGCAGGAGAATGGCATGAACCCGGGAGGCGGAGCTTGCAGTGAGCTGAGATCACGCCACTGCACTCCAGCCTGGGTGACAGAGCAAGACTCTATCTCAAAAAAATAATAAAATTAAAATAAAATAAAATACCAAGGAGTTAGTTTACCTAAGGAGGTGAAAGATCTGTAAAAGGAAAAGCACCCAACACACTAATGAAAGAAATTGTGGATGACACAAACAAAGGAAAAACATCCCATGCTCATGGATTAGAAGAATTAATAGTGTTAAAATGTCCATATTGGCTGGGCACGGTGCCTCATGCCTGTAATCCCAGATACTCGAGAGGCTGAGGCAGAAGGATGACTTGAGCCTAGGAGTTTGAGACTAGCCTGGGCAACACAGTGAGACATCGTCTCTAAATTTTTTTTTTAAATTAGCCAGGCACTTTTGCATGCTCCTGTAGTCTCAGCTAGTCAGGAGGCTGAGGCAGGAGGATCGCTTGAGCCCAGGGGTTTGAAGCCGCAGTGAGCTATGATTGCACCACTGCACCACAGCCTGGGTGACCGAACAAGGCCCTGTCTCTTAAACAAAACACAACAAAACAAAACAAACTGCCCAGAACAATTTGCATATTCAATGGAATCTGTCAGATACAAATGTCATTTTTCACAGAATTAGAAAAAACACGTCCTGAAATTCATGAAATCCAAAAAGAGCACAAATAGCCAGAGTGAAAAGAATGAAGAGCAAAAAAGAACAAAGCTGGAAGCATCACGTTATCTGACCTCAAATTATATAACCAGGCTATAGTAACCAAAACAGCACGGTACGGGTCTAAAGATAGACACATATATCAACAGAACAGAATACAGACCCAGAAATAAAACCACATGTTTACGGCCAACTGATCTTTAACAAAACCAACAAAAACATTCTTCGGGAAATGAACATCCTTCTCAGTAAGTGGTGCTGGGAAAATTGGACGCCCGTACGGAGAAGAATTAAACTGGACCCCTGTCTCTCACTAGATACAAAAATCAACCCCAGAGGGACTAAAGACTTCAATGTAAGACCTGAAACTATAAAAAATACTGGAAGAAAACCTAGAGGAAAACTCTTGCGGACATTGGTCTAGGCAAAGAATGTATGGCTAAGACCTCAAAAACACACACAGCAAAAACAAAAATAGACAAATGGGACTTAATTAAACCAAAAAGCTCCTGCACAGCAAAAGAAATAATCAACAAAATGAACGTTACATCCTGTGGAATAGTAGAAAAAATTTGCCACAGTATTCATCCAACAGGGGACTAATATCCAGAATCTACTCAACTCAACAACCACCAGCAGACACCACAAATAATCCCATTCAGAAGTGGGCAAAGGGCCAGGCGCAGTGGCTCACCCCTATAATCCCAGCACTTCAGGAGGCCTTGAAGGGTGAATCACCTGAGGTCAGGAGTTCGAGACCAGCCTGGCCAACATGGTGAAACCCCGTCTCTACTACCAATACAAAAATTAACCAGGCGTGGTGGTCCACACCTGTAGTCCCAGCTACTTGGGAGGCTGAGGCAAGAGGATCACTTGAACCCAAGAGGGGCAAAGTGGGCAAAGGATATGAAAAGACATTTTCCAAAAGAAGGCATACAGGCCAGGCGCAATGGCTCATGCCTGTAATCCCAGCCCTTTGGGAGGCCAAGGCGGGCGGACCACGAGGTCAGGAGACCGAGACCATCCGGGCTAACATGGTGAAACCCCGTCTCTACTAAAAAATACAAAAGTTAGCCGGGCGTGGTGGCAGGTGCCTGTAGTCCCAGCTACTTGGGAGGCTGAGGCAGGTGAATGATGTGAACCTGGGAGGCAGAGGTTGCAGTGAGCCAAGATTGCACCACTGCACTCCAGCTTGGGGAAGAGAGCGAGACTCCGTCTCAAAAAAATATATATAATAATAATAATAATAATAATAATAGGCCGGGCGCGGTGGCTCACGCCTGTAATCCCAGCACTTTGGGAGGCCGAGACGGGCGGATCACGAGGTCAGGAGATCGAGACCATCCTGGCTAACACGGTGAAACCCCGTCTCTACTAAAAAATACAAAAAACTAGCCGGGCGAGGTGGCGGGCGCCTGTAGTCCCAGCTACTCGGGAGGCTGAGGCAGGAGAATGGCGTGAACCCGGGAGGCGGAGCTTGCAGTGAGCTGAGATCCGGCCACCGCACTCCAGCCTGGGTGACAGAGCAAGACTCCGTCTCAAAAAAAAAAAAAAAAAAAATAATAATAATAATAATAATAATAATAAAAGGAAGGCATACAAATGGCCAAAAGGTATATAAATCATGCTCAACATCATTAATCACCAGAGAAACTCAAAACCACGAGATACCATCTTACCCCAGTCTGAATGGCTATATTTGAAAGACAAAAAATAACACATTGGCAAGGATGCGGAGGGAAGGGAACTCTGTTGGTGGGAACGTAAATTAGCACAACCACCACGGAACACAGTATGGCGATGTCTCAAATAACTATAAATAGAACTGCCGTTCAATCCTGCAGTCTCACCACTGGGCACCTACCCACAGGAAAATAAGTCACCATATGAAGAAAGCACCCACACTTGTATGTTTATCATCATCACACTATTCACAAAAATAAAAATCTGGAATCAACCTAAGTGTCCACCAACGGATGGATAGAGAAAATGTGGTGTGTCTACACGATGGAGTACCGTTCAGCCATAAAAATGAACGAGATTGGGCCAGGCGTGGTGGCTCACGCCTGTAATCCCAGCACTTTGAAAGGCCGAGGCGGGCGGATCACGAGGTCAGGAGATTGAGACCATCCTGGCTAACACAGTGAAACCCCATATGTACTAAAAAAATAAAAATAAAATTAGCTGGGTGTGGTGGCGGGCACCTGTAGTCCCAGCTACTTGGGAGGCTGAGGCAGGAGGATGGTGTGAACCCAGGAGGCAGAGCTTGCAGTGAGCCGAGATCCAGCCACTGCACTCCAGCCTGGGTGACGGAAAGAGAGTCCGTCTCAAAAAAAAAAAAAAAAAAAAAAAAAAAATGAACGAGATCCTGAATTCTGCAGCAACATGGATGGAACTGGAGGCCACGATCTTAAGTGAAACAAGCTGGGTGCGGAAAGTCAAATACCACATATTTTGACTCATGAGTGGGTGCTAGAAAATGTGAACACATGGACGTAGAGAATGATAGACAGTGGAGACTCAGGAGGGTGAAGGGAGAAGAGGAAGTGGATAATGAAAAACGACTTAGTGGGTACAACATACGATATTCGGGTGATGGATCCCCTGACAGCCCTGACTTCACCAGTATCCAGAATGCAATCTATGTGTGTAACAAAACTACACTGTATCCCATAAGTTTTTACAAATAGAGAATATTTCTCCCGACTTCTCCCCATTTTCCAGAATTTTTTTTTTTTTTTTTTTTTTTGAGACAGAGTCTCACTCTGTCTCCCGGGCTGGAGTGCAGTGGCGCAATCTCGGCTCACCGCTACCTCTGCCTCCTGGGTTCCAGCGATTCTCCTGCCTCAGCCTCCCGAGTAGCTGAGGCTACAGGCACCTGCCACCACGCCCAACTGATTTTTGTATTTTTAGTAGAGACGGGGTTTCACCACATTGGCCAGGCTGGTCTCAAACTCCTGACCTCAAATGATTCACCCACCTGGGCCTCCCCAAAGTGCTGGGATTACGGCGTGAGCCACCGCGCCCCGCCGATTACCTTATCTTTCCCTTTTCCAGACTTTGAGTCGTTTCTCATTTTAAAAGCATTTTAAGAGGTCTCAGGCAGTGCCTTTCACAGAGAGGAGGCTGCAGCCTCCATGCAGGCCTCACCCTCTCCGCCTTCTTCCTTTGACCTAGGCATGTCCTTGACGTTGTACCCCAAAGGTCTGTGCCCCTTTCCTGTGAGCAAACGATGGCTCCAGGAGCTGGCCTGGACCCTGAGGCCTAGAACCTGCCCCAAGGGAAAAGCACCTGCTCATTTGTGTTTGGGCATTTACTCAATGCTTTTCTTAATGTCTTGAAAAGTGTCATTTAGGAGACAAGGCAGTGCTTACTCTTGGCTGACAACAAGGTAACTGTAGACAGAAGAATCTATTATTAGGCGTCTGCATGTTCTCTTCTTACTCATCCTAGCCTCATTGCTGGCACTGTCATCCCTACGTTAGTTTCCTTATAGTTTGTTTTCTTTTTTTTTTTTTTTTTGAGACAAGGGTCTGGCTCTGCCACCCAGGCTGGAGTGCAGGGATCCAGGTGCAGGAATCCAGGTCCAGGGGGCTTCTCTGAGCCCCCAATCCTTTATGGGGCCTTTTCCTGGGGTCCCTGTGGGCTCCATTCCAGGATGCAGGACAGAGATGCAGGATGCCGAAGGGTTCCTAGCAGGGATCTGGGTCCAGGGGGTGGGAGGAGCCCAGAGGGTGGCACCGTCACCCAAAGGCTTCCAGAGGCATGGCTCGGGACAACCACCACGCCAGGAGCCTGCGCTGCCAGGGCAGGGTCCACACCCACAGACTCTAACCCGGACGCGGGCAGGGCGGGGTCCACACCCGCAGACTGTAACCTGGACATCGGCAGGGCGGGGTCCACACCCGCAGACTGTAACCTGGACATGGGCAGGGCAGGGTCCACGCCCACAGACTGTAACCTGGACATGGGCAGGGCCGGGTCCACACCCGCGGACTCTAACCTGGACAGGGGCAGGGTGGGGTCCACACCCGTGGAATCTAACCTAGACCCGGGCAGGGTGGGGTCCACACCCGCGGACTCTAACCTGGACCCGGGCAGGGCGGGGTCCACGCCCACGGACTCTAACCTGAACCTGGGCAGGGTGGGGTCCACACCTGCGGACTCTAACCTGAACCTGGGCAGGGCGGGGTCCACACCCGCGGACTCTAACCCGGACAGGGGCAGGGCGGGGTCCACGCCCACGGACTGTAACCCGGACACGGGCAGGGCGGGGTCCACACCCGCAGAATCTAACCTGGACACGGGCAGGGTAGGGTCCACACCCGCGGAATCTAACCTGGACCCAGGCAGGACAGGGTCCACACCTGCAGACTCTAACCTGGACCTGGGCAGGGCGGGGTCCACACCTGCGGACTCTAACCTGGACCCGGGCAGGGCAGGGTCCACACCGCAGAGTCTGTCTAATCTGCAGGGGACAAGGGTGGGGTCTCCCACAGAGCCAGCCTGAGGGGTGGGCGCAGCGTTCTGACCACAGGGCAGGCCAGGCACAGTTCCCAGACCTGGTTTCTGTGCTCACAGTCAAGTGCTGGGTTCCGGGGCTCGTTGCCCTCTGCCTCGCGCTGGCAGGACCCGGGAGGCCTAGGAGTGCTGGGAACTGAGACAAGGTGATCACCAGTTAAAAGTCGTGCTGCCGGCCGGGCGCGGTGGCTCACGCCTATAATCCCAGCACTTTGGGAGGCCGAGACGGGCGGATCACGAGGTCAGGAGATCGAGACCATCGTGGCTAACACGGTGAAACCCCGTCTCTACTAAAAATACAAAAAAAAAATTAGCCGGGCGCGGTGGCGGGTGCCTGTAGTCCCAGCTACACCGGAGGCTGAGGCAGGAGAATGGCGTGAACCCGGGGGGGCGGAGCTTGCAGTGAGTGGAGATCGCCTCCCTGCACTCCAGCCTGAGTGACGGAGGGAGACTCCGTCTCAAAAAAATAAATAATAATAATAATAATAATAAAAGTCGTGCTGCCTTTTATTTTTTTTTTTTTTTTTTTTTTTTTTGTATTTTTTAGTAGAGACGGGGTTTCACTGTGTTAGCCAGGATGGTCTCGATCTCCTGACCTCGTGATCCACCTGTCTCGGCCTCCCAAAGTGCTGGGATTACAGGCGTGAGCCACCGCACCCGGCCCATGCTGCCTTTTATTAACACCATGTGTCACCCTTCTATACAGTATCAGTAAGAAAACACTCCCCTAAAAAAACCTTTTGTTGCTCTAAATCTTAGCTGAACAGTTGCTGCAATTGCTGGTGAGTTTTAATACAGCTTCCGATGAGCACATTTAATTATCCTTTACGAACCTGCTCTAAGTGGAAGTAAATTCAGACAATGTCCAGTGAGGCAGTGGGATCCCATCACACACGGACTCAGCAGCACACACTGCTTCAATATTTAGGAATCGTTGGCGCTTGCTTTGGTACAATCCATGTCTCCAGCCCCTGTGGGACTTCAGATTTCTGTGTTTAAGCATTAAATTCAAAATAAACCTGACTGGGTGCGGTGGCTCAAGCCTGTAATCCCGGCACTTTGGGAGGCCGAGACGGGCGTACCACGAGGTCAGGAGATGGAGACCATCCTGGCTAACACGGTGAAACCCCGTCTCTACTAAAAATACAAAAAACTAGCCAGGCAAGGTGGCAGGCGCCTGTAGTCCCAGCTACTCGGGAGGCTGAGGCAGGAGAACGGCGTGAACCCGGAAGGCGGAGCTTGCAGTGAGCCGAGATCCGGCCACTGCACTCCAGCCTGGGCGACAGAGCAAGACTCCGTCTCAAAAAAAAAAAATTTTTTTTAAATAAATAAATAAACCTTATTAACGTGCAGTGATTGTAAATACAAAGAAACAGAACTCGAGGTGCTTCAATTATTATTATTATTTTTTTTTTCAGAATAGAGTCTCGCTGTCACCCAGGCTGGAGTGCAGTGACGCAATCTCAGCTCACTGCAAGCTCTGCCTCCCGGGTTCAAGCAATGCTCTGCCTCAGCCTCCCGAGTAGCAGGGATTATAGGTGCTCACCACCATGCCCGGCTAATTTTTTCGTATTTTTAGTACAGACGGGGTTTCACCATCTTGGCCAGGCTGGTCTTGAACTCCTAACTGTAGAATGAGACCACCACTTCTCCTGCTGTCTTTCCCGGCTTTTCCCCGTCTCCCCTTTTCCCTAGTTTATAAGACAGGAGAAGGGGGAGAAAGCAAAAAGTTGGAAAGAAACAGAAGTAAGATAAATAGCTAGACGACCTTGGCACCACCACCTGGCCCTGGTGGTTAAAATAATAATGATAATATTAACCCCTGACCAAAACTACTAGTGTTATCTGTAAATTCCAGACATTGTATGAGAAAGCACTGTAAAACTTCTTGTTCTGTTAGCTGATGCCTGTAGCCCCCCATCACGTTTTCCACGCTTGCTTGATTTATCACGACCCTTTTACATGGATCCCTTAAAGTTGTAAGCCTTTAAAAATGCCACGTATTTCTTCTTCAGGGAGCTCGGCTCTTAAGACGCGAGTCTGCCGACGCTCCCTGCCGAATAAAAAACCTCTTCCTTCTTTAATCCGGTGTCTGAGGAGTTTTGTCTGCGGCTTATCCTGCTACATAACCTCATGATCCACTAGCCTCAGCCTCCCAAAGTGCTGGGATTACAGGTGTGAGCCACCACACCTGGCCCAATTATGTTACTCTTACATGACCATTTATAACATTTTTACTTGCATTTAAGCTTCAGAACAATGAACAGAGAACGTGCAAGCCGCAAAATGTGATTGTTTTTGTTTGCTAAGTGTAGATTTTAATCATGAAACATTTTGAGGAATTTGAATAATATCTTTAACAGTAAAGGAATGACTCTTAAAATTGTTGATTCCTTAAAAACTAAAGAGTAGATTAGGAAAATAATAAAATATTATTTCATGATTCTTTCTAAAATAAATTTGAGACTGGGCATCGTGGCTCATGCGTGTAATCCAGCACTTTGGGAGGCTGAGGCAGGCCTCAGGATCACTTGAGGTCAGAAGTTCGAGACCAGCCTGGCCAACATGGCAAGACCTCGTCGCTACTAAAAATATAAAAATTAGCTGGGTGGACGGGCACGGTGGCTCAAGCCTGTAATCCCAGCACTTTGGGAGGCCGAGATGGGCAGATCACGAGGTCAGGAGATCGAGACCATCCTGGCTAACACAGTGAAACCCCGTCTCTACTAAAAAATACCAAAAAAACTAGCTGGGCGTGGTGGTGGGCGCCTGTAGTCCCAGCTACTCGGGAGGCTGAGGCAGGAGACTGGCGTAAACCAGGGAGGCGGAGCTTGTAGCGAGCTGAGATCGGCCACTGCACTCCAGCCTGGGCGACAGAGCAAGACTCCGTCTCAAAAAAAAAAAAAAAAAATACTTTTAGGCCTTCAGTATTTGAAGGAGAAAAGTGGGCTGCAGGGAAACAGGGAGGGTGTGGTCACATTGTTGAATCCACAAGTTTCAGGAGAAAAGGAGCAGGTAGGGGAAGAGTCAGTGCTCCAGAAACCCGCTCTTCACAGAAGAGACGGTGAACCTGGAGTACCCACCCGTGGACATTTAACCTTTTTTTTTTTTTTTTTTGAGACGGAGTCTCGCTCTGTCACCCAGGCTGGAGTGCAGTGGCCAGATCTCAGCTCACTGCAAGCTCCGCCTCCTGGGTTCCCGCCATTCTCCTGCCTCAGCCTCCCGAGTAGCTGGGACCACAGGCGCCGCCACCTCGCCCGGCTAATTTTTTGTGTTTTTAGTAGAGACGGGGTTTCGCCGTGTTAGCCAGGATGGTCTCGATCTCCTGACCTTGTGATCCGCCCGTCTCGGCCTCCCAAGGTGCTGGGATTACAGGCTTGAGCCACCGCGCCCGGCCCATTTAACCTTTTATCTGGAGCACCCTGCTGAGGAACGAAAGGAAAGGCAGTTTCTTGCTTGGTCCAGCTTTCAGCTTAATGTTTCCCTTTCGGCGGAGTGAACTGGGGTCCTCAGTTGTCATTTTCCTCTCACAAGAGGAGGAAGGTGTAGGCCGGGCGGGTGGCTCACACCTATAATCCCAGCACTTTGGGAGGCCGAGACGGGCGGATCACGAGGTCGGGAAATCGAGACCATCCTGACTAACACGGTGAAACCCCGTCTCTACTAAAAATACAAAAAACTAGCCGGGCGAGGTGGAGGGCGCCTGTACTCCCAGCTACTCCGGAGGCTGAGGCAGGAGAATGGCGTGAACCCGGGAGGCGGAGCTTGCAGTGAGCTGAGATCCGGCCACTGCACTCCAGCCTGGGCGGCAGAGCAAGACTCCGTCTCAAACAAACAAAAAAAAAAAAAGGAGGAAAGTATTTCAGATGATCCACTCTGGATGCCAAGCGTGACAGTGAACGACCTGGACAGACGAGGGCTTCCCATCTGAAGACCGGTGAGAATGCAGCCAGAACAGGGCAGCGTGCTTCCTCCGCCTGCTTGCAGCCCGGGATACCTTCTAGCCCAGATTCTTTCCCTCCCCAGGCAGGGCTGGGAGCACGGCCCCACGTTCACCACCCGTGGATCCCGCCTCTCCAGGCATGCGCCCACGTAATAGCCACTTTGTGCCCGTCCAGGCTGGAAGACTTGCCCTCACTGACAGATGCGCCAGGCTGACAGCCTCTGAATGTTTATTTACATTATTTGATGGCCGGGCGCAGTGGCTCACACCTGGAATCCTAGCACTTTGGGAGGCCGAGGTGGGCGGATTGCCTGAGCTCAGGGGTTCGAGACCAGCCTGGGCAACACGATGAAGCTCCATCTCGACTAAAATACAACAAATTAGCCAGACATGGCGGTGTGCACATGTAGTCACAGCTACCTGGGAGGCTGAGGCAGGAGAATTGCTTGAACCCGGAAGGTGGAGGTTGCAGTGAGCAGAGATCACGCCACTGCACTCCAGCCTGGGCAACAGAGCGAGACTTGGTCTCAAAAATAAATAAATAAATAAATAAATAAATAAATAAATAAAAGAATGAAACAAAGGGGGCGCGGGCGGTGGTTCATGCCTGTAGTCACAGCGCTTTGGGAGGCCGAAGCAGATGGATCTCCTGAGGTCAGGAGTTAGAGACCAGGCCCCATCTCTACTAAAAATACAAAATTAGCCGGGTGTGGTAGTGCATGCCTGTAATCCCAGCTACTCAGGAGGCTGAGGCAGAATTGCCTGAACCCGGAAGGTGGAGGTTGCGGTGAGCCGAGATCACACCATTGCACTCCAGCCTGGGCAACAAGAGCAAAACTCCGTCTCAAAAAAAAACAAGAAAAACCCCAAAAATCAAAAAAAATTAGCTGGTCATGGTGGTGTGCACCCATAATCCCAGCTACTTGGGAGGCTGAGGCAGAAGAATTGCTTGAACCCAGGAGGTGGAGGTTTCATCGAGCTGAGATGGTGCCACTGCACTCCAACCTGGGTGACAGAGCAAGACTCCATCTCCAAAAAAATTAAATAAATAAATAAATAATTTGTTAACAGCTCATTTCATTCCGCCAGGGAAAAGATGTCTTCCAACAAGAAGACAGGCACTAACAGACCAAATCGGGACCTGGAAGAAAGCAGGAGTGGATAGAGCATAGGCCCCGCTGAGGTCCGGCTCCTTGAAGGAGGTGGATGTCCAGCTCCCAGGGGCCTCTACTCCTGACCATGCCAAGACTGTCATTTACAGCAGAGGTTCCCAACCCCCAGGTCACAGAACATGGCCTGTTAGGAACCAGGCCACACAGCCAGAGGTGAGCGATGGGCCAGCCAGTAAAGCTTCATCTGTATTAACAGCTGCTCCCATCGCTGATGTTACCACCTGACCTCCACCTTGTCAGCAGCAACGGCATTCGATTCTCACAGGAGCCTGAACCCTACTGTGAACTGTGCAGTCAAAGGATTAGGTTTCACCCTCCTTATGAAAATCTAATGCCTGATGATCTGTCACTGTCTCCCATCACCCCCAGATGGGACTGTCTAGTTGCAGGAAAACAAGCTCAGGCTTCCACTGATTCTACATTTTCAAAGTTGTAGAATTATTTTATTACTGACCAGGTGCAGTGGCTCTCACCTGTAATCCCAGCATTTAGTAGAGATGGGGTTTGGCCATGTTGTTCAGGCTGGTCTCGAACTCCCGACCTCAAATGATCCTCCCGCCTTGGCCTCCCAAAGTGCTGGCGTTACAAGCGTGGGCCACCACAGCTGACCATATATATATATATATATATATATATATTTTTTTTTTTTTTTTTTTTTTTTTTGAGACAGAGTCTGGTGCTGTGTTTCCCAGGCTGGAGTGCAGTGGCACGATCTCGGCTCACTGCAAGCTCCGCCTCCCAGGTTCATGCCATTCTCCTGCCTCAGCCTCCCAAGTAGCTGGGACTACAGGTGCCCACCACCACGCCCAGCTAATTTTTTGTATTTTTAGTAGAGACGGGGTTTCACTGTGTTAGCCAGGTTGGTCTCGATCTCCCGACCTCGTGATCCACCCGCCTCGGCCTCCCAAAGTCCTGGGATTACAGGCGTGAGCCACCACACCCAGCCTGACCATATATTTTAAACTCTTTATTGAAATAACTTTAGGGCTGGGTACAGTGGCTCACACCTGTAATCCCAGCACTTTGGGAGGCTGAGGCGGGCGGATCATGAGGTCAGGAGATCGAGACCATCCTGGCCAACATGGTGAAATTCCGTCTCTATTAAAATACAAAAAATTAGCCAGGCATGGTGGTATGTGCCTGTAGTCCCAGCTACTTGGCAGGCTGAGGCAGGGGAATCGCTTGAACCCAGGAGGTGGAGATTGCAGTAAGCCGAGATTGCACCACTGCAATCCAGCCTGGCGACATAGCAAGACTGCGTCTCCAAAAAAAAAAAGGAAGAAGAGAAAGAAGAAGGAAGGAAGGAAGGAAGGAAGGAAGGAAGGAAGGAAGGAAGCAAGGAAGGAAAGAAAACTTCAGACTTTTTAACAGAAAAATTGCAAAAATAGTGGAGTTCCCATATACACACTTTGCTCAGGTTCTCTTGGTGTTAACACTTTACACACTGTGGGACAAATATGAAAAGCAGGGATTGGGTGGGCATGGTGGCATGTGCCTGTAATCCCAGCACTTTGCGGGACTGAGGCAGGAGGCTCACTTGAGGCCAGGAATTTCTTTTTTTTTTTGAGACGGAGTCTCGCTCTGTCACCCAGGCTGGAGTGCACTGGCATGATCTCGGCTCACTGCAAGCTCCGCCTCCTGGGTTCACGCCATTCTCCTACCTCAGCCTCCTGAGTAGCTGGGACTGCAGGTGCCCGCCACCTCACCCGGCTAATTTTTTTTTATTTTTAGTAGAGACGGGGTTTCACTGTGTTAGCCAGGATGGTCTCGATCTCCTGACCTCGTGATCCGCCCACCTCAGCCTCCCAAAGTGCTGGGATTACAGGCACGAGCCACCGCGCTCGGCAAGGCCAGGAATTTCAAGACCAGTCTGGGTAACACAGCAAGACTCTGTCTCTACAGAAAGTTAAAAAATGAGCTGGGCATGGTGGTGCACACCTGTAGTGTTAGCTATTCAGGGGGCCAAGGTGGGAGGATCACTTAAGCCCAGAAGTTCGAGAGTTCGAGGCTGCAGTGGGTGGCAGAATGAGACTCTGCCTCAAATAATAATAATAATTTACAGTACTTAAACCTCTGTCTCTTGTCCCACCAACTTTGGATGGTATCTCTTTGCCCTGTTCCCCGGAAGATGAGGGTCCCGTCCTTTCCTCTTTCTCTCCCTCCCACCCACCTCCCAACTCATAACAGCTGGACAGTTGCAGTTACATGGCCAAGGTTACTATTTATAGTTAGAACAGATGGAAAATATTCACCTTTTTCATGGTTTACATGTAGATTGATGCCAAAGGCTAAAAATAAATCCACAGTATTTTCTGATTATGGCTATATATATATTTTGAGACAGAGTCTGGCTCTGTCGTCCAGGCTGGAGTGCAGTGGTGCCATCTCAGCTCACTGCAACATCCGCCTCCCGGGTTCAAGCGATTCACCTGCCTCAGCCTCCCGAGTAGCTGGGATTACAGGCATGTGCCACCACGCCCGGGTAATTTTGGATTTTTGGTAGAGACAGGCTTTCACCATGTTGGCCAGGCTGGTCTCGAACTCCTGACCTCAGGTGATCTGCCCGCCTCGGCCTCCCAAAGTGCTGGGATTACAGGCATGAGCTGCTGTGCCCGGCCATTCTCCACTATTTCTGAATCTCCTTGCTCTCTCTGGAAGGGATCATTTCATCTCCTGGTCTCTGGTCCTTCTCTTCTGGGCTGCTGGTTTTCCTGGTGTCTCCCAGTTACCAATGGAGACCTTGCTTCATCTTCCAGGTAGCTCAGCTTCCTCTCCGGCCTCTCTCAGAAACAGAGAGGTTGACGGGAAGCCTCGTGTCCAAGGGGAGGGTTTCCAGGTGTCCAGCTTTGTGGGGTGTGGAAAGGGAAGAGGCACTGGGAACCCTGCCAGATGCCGGACCGAGGAAGGAGTGACTTGGGAAGCCTGGCCCTGCCCTCTCTAAAGCCCTCCCGAGCAGTTGCTCTGCAGATCTGGCTCCTTGACCGGGGAGGCTGGCCAGCCGCCAGCTGCCCTGTGGCCTCAGTATAGAGGATCACGGCTCCCAGCCAGGAGCTTTGTTTAATCTCCACGGTGCCAGCCCCACCCCCAGACCTGCCACGCTCAGCCTCAGAGGCCACCTCCACTCAGGCCAGGTGCCTATTCTTGGCTGGTGCTTCTGCCTGGCCCCTTCACCCACCCCACACTCTACTGCTTCCCCATTCCCTGAATTCCCTCCCCCACCCTCCCCACCCACCAGTCAGTGCCTTGGGTGGGGAAGGGAGATGCTGCCTGGGCCCAGCTCTTCTTCCGCTGAGATCTCAACTTCTGTCTGTGGACAGAGGAGACCTCCACGCGTGCTGTTAGGTAGAAAAAGCAGACTACAGGCCAGGCGAAGTGGCTCACGCCTATAATCCCAACACTGGGGGAGGCTAAGGTGGGAGGATCGCTTGAGCCTAGGACTTTGAAACCAGCCTGGGCAACATATTATTGAGACCCTGTCTAAGACCAGCCTGGCCGACGTGGTGAAACCCCATCTCTACTAAAAATACAAAAATTAGCCGGGCGTGGTGGCAAGTGCCTGTAGTCCCAGCTACTTGGGAGGCTGAGGCAGGAGAATCACTTGAGCCTGGGATGTGGAGGTTGCAGTGAACCGAGATCATGCCATTGCACTCCAGCCTGGGTGACAGAACAAGACTCTGTCTCAAAAGAAAGAAGGAAAGTAAAAGAAACAGAGAGGAGAGGGGAGGGAAGGGGCAGGGAAGGGAGAGGAGGAAGGGAGAGAGAGAGAGGAAGGAAGGGAGGAAGGGAGGAAGGGAGGAAGGAAGGAAGGAAGGAAGGAAGGAAGGAAGGAAGGAAGGAAGGAAGGAATCTACAGCATCCACTTTTATGAAAATACATATATATGTTCATGGGAAAGTGACACAACAAACAGAAATGTTGACAGAAGTCACCTCTGGCTGATAGAATTCAAGTGATCTGTGTTTGTTTTCAACTTTTTAAATACTTCTGTGTGTTTTCTAAAACACTTTTTGTTTCCTATCAGGAGCCAAAACATAAGCATTGCTGTTATGAATGTGGCAGTTTGCATCGTGGCTGAAGCGTTGGGCTGTGGAATCCTCGGATCTGGATTGTTTGTTTGTGACATCGTTTCCTTCTATCACCCCAGGCTGGAGGGCAGTGGTGCAGTCACGGTTCACTGCAGCCTTAAACTTGTGGGTTCGAGTGACCCTTTCATCTCAGCCTCCCGAATAGCTGAGATGACAGGTGCGTGCCATGACGCCTGGCTAATTTTTTCACTTTTTAATAGAGATGGGGTCTCACCATGTCGCCCAGGCTGGTCTCGAACTCCTGGGCTCAAGCGATCCTCCCACCTCGGCCTCCCAAAAATACAAAAAATACAAAAAATTAGCCAGGCATGGTGGTGGGCGCCTGTAATCCCAGCTACTCGGGAGGCCGAGGCAGGAGACTGAGCTTGAACCTGGGAGGCAGAGGTTGCAGTGAGCCAAGATTGCACCATTGTACTCCAGCTTGGGCGACAAGAGTGAAACTCTATCAAAAAAAAAAAGAAAGAAAGAAAGAAAGGAAAGAAAAGAAAGAAAAGAAAAGAAGAGAAGAAAAGAAAGAAGACAAGAAAGAAGAGGAGAGGGGAGGGGAGAGGAGAGGAAGGAGAGGAGAGAAGAGAAGAGAAGAGAAGAGAAGAGAAGAGAAGAGAAGAGAAGAGAAGAGAAGAGAAGAGAAGAGAGGAGAGAGGAGGGAAGGGGAGGGGAGAGGAGAGGAGAGGAGAGAAGAGAAGAGAGAAGAGGGCATGGGAGATGAGAGGAGGGGAGGGGAGGGGAGAGGAGAGGCGAGGCGAGAAGAGAGAAGAGGGGAGGGGAAATGAGAGGAGGGGAGGGGAGGGGAGGGGAGGGGAGGGGAGGGAAGGGAAGGGAAGGGAAGGGAAGGGAAGGGAAGGGAAGGGAAGGGAAGGGAAGGGAAGGGAAGGGAAGGGAAGGGAAGGGAAAAAAGAGAAAAACAGAGTTGTGACACTCAGAGTCAGCGGGGCTCCTGGCCGCTGCACAGCTCTGCCCTGCCCAGGGTTTGTTTTCCAGAAGGCGTTGCCTCCACTCAGGACCTTTCTGGAGAACCCAAGTCATAAAAACATCCCAACCCTTGACCCAGCAGTTCCACTTCCAGCGATTTATTCTAAGGAAACCCCAAGACCAGAGGGCAAAGGTGAGCTCAGGGATGTTTCTCGGAGCATGATTAACGGTGAGCTGGACGGGGCTGAGCGTGTTCATTCTGGGGAGAGCTGTCTCCAGCCACAGCGAAAGGCAGCAAGGCCAATTTACTCAGACAAATGAAAAAGCCAGCTCACAAAAGTCCGTCTGTTGTGACTCCATTTTTGTCTGAGAAAAAGAAGTATGTTGGCCGGGCGCGGTGGCTCACGCCTGTAATCCAGCACTTCGGGAGGCCAAGGGGGGCGGATCACGAGGCCAGGAGATCAAGACCATCCTGGTTAACACAGTGAAACCCCATCTCTACTAAAAATACAAAAATAAATTAGCTGGGCGTGGTGGCGGGCACCTGTAGTCCCAGCTACTTGGGAGGCTGAGGCAGGAGAATGGCGTGAACCCGGGAGGCAGAGCTTGCAGTGAGCCAAGATTGCACCATTGCACTCCAGCCTGGTCTACAGAGCGAGACTCTGTCCCAAAATAAAAAAAGTGTTATTAGGCCAGATGCAGTGATTCACACCTGTAATCCCAGCATTTTGGGCAGATCACTTGAGGCCAGGAGTTTGAGAACAGCCTGGTCAACATGGAAAAAACCCCAGCTCTACCAAAAATACATTTAAAAAGTAGCCAGGTGTGGTGGTGCATGCCTGTTATCCCAGCTCCTCCGGAGGCTGAGGCACAAGAATTGCTTGAACCCTAAAGGCAAAGGTTGCTGTGAGCCAAGATCATGCCACTGCACTCCAGCCTGGGCGACAGAGTGAGACTCTGTGATAGGGTTTGCCTGTGTCCCCACCCAAATCTCATCTTGAATTGTAGCTCCCATAATCACCATGTGTTGTGGGAGGGACCCAGTGGGAGGGAATCGAATCATGGGAGTGGGATATTCCTGTGATGTTCTCGTGGTAGTGAGTAAGTCTCACGAGATCTTTTTTTTTTTTTTTTTTTTTTTTGAGACAGAGTCTCGCTCTGTTGCCCAGGCTGGAGTGCAGTGGCACGATCTCGGCTCACTGCAAGCTCTGCCTCCCAGGTTCAGGCCATTCTCCTGCCTCAGCCTCCCGAGTAGCTGGGACTACAGGCATCTGCTACCACGCCCAGCTAATTTTTGTATTTTTAGTAGAGACGGGGTTTCACCATGTTGGCCAGGATGGTCTCAGTCTACTGACCTAGTGATCTGCCCACCTCAGCCTCCCAAAGTGCTAGGATTACAGGCATGAGCCCCCGCACCCGGCTGAGATCTGATGGTTTTATAAAGGGTAGTTCCCTGCACACACTCCCTTGCTGCCGCCATGGAAGACGCCCCTTTGCTCCTCCTTCACCTTCCACCATCATTGTGAGGCCTCCCCAGCCATGTGGAACTCTGAGTCCATTAAACTTCTTTTCATTATAAATTACCCAGTCTTGGGTATGTCTTTATTAGCAGTGTGAGCTCAGACTAATACAATCTGTCTCAAAAAGAGAAAATAAAATTCTATTTCGTTTTATTTTTTTTCCCTTGACACTGACGGTTGTCGTCGTCGTCGTTTTCAGCAACACATATGTATTGCTCGTCAAATGGAAAAAGAATAAAACGTAAAACCAGTTGCCAGGATGACAGCTGCTTCTCTCTTTAGCAAAGCTCTGCTCCAAATGCCCAGCAGTGTTGCCCTGGGACCCAGCTCTCCTGGGTCCCTTTCCTGGGTCCTGGGCTCTGTCACTCACTCTACTCCCTCCAGCCTCATCCTGGGCAGGTTCCCGGCAGCACATTCCCAGGCGGGTCAGAGGGGCCTTCCAGGCTCCCCTCCCAGAGATGCTTCTCTCATCAAGACACAGGTGCAGTTTGCCAGCCTCTCCCTTCTGGCCCCTGGAGTCACTATTTTCAAATCCGCCATTTTCCCTCTGAACAGGGTACATACAGCCTCAAACAGGTGGATTTTACAACCAAGTGGGAGGATTTTGCCCACAGGAAGACCTCGGAGGCGGCTGCCATCCAGATGGCTCAGGCAGCCCAGCTGACCTGCTGCAGAGGCCTTCCTGGAAGGTCTCAGGCATGGGGGTGTCCACACTGGATCCTGGACAGGAGTGAGCCTCCGTCTCGGAGAGACGCACTGAGTGGGAGCCACACGTGTACCCTGGAGGAAGGCCCTCTGTGTTACTCAGTTCTCGCGTCGCTGTAAGGGAAGACCTGAGGCTGGGTAACGTATAAAGAAAAGAGGTTTGCAATATGGTTTGGCTCCGTGTCCCCACCCAAATCTCATCTCAACTGTAATCCTCATGTGTTGAGGGCGGGACCTGGTGGGAGGTGATTAGATTGTGGAGGTGGTTTCCTCCATGCTATTCTCCTGATAATGACTGAGTTCTCACGAGATCTGATGGGTTTTTTTGTTTGTTTGTTTGTTTGTTTTTTAGACAGAGTCTGGCTCTGTCGCCCAGGCTGGTGTGCAGTGGCACAATCTCTGCTCACTGCAACCTCTGCCTCCTGGGTTCAAGCGATTCTCCTGCCTCAGCCTCCCGATTAGCTGGGATTATAGGTGCCCTCCACATCTGGCTAATTTTTGTATTTTTAGCAGAGACGGGGTTTCATCATGTTGGCCAGGCTGGTCTGAAACTCCTGGCCTCGGGTGATCCACCTGCCTCAGCCTCCCAGAGTGCTGGGATTATAGGCATGAACCACTGCAACCAGCCAAGATCTGATGGTTTCAAGCCAGGCATGGTGGCTCAAGTCTGTAATCCCAGCACTCTGGCAGACCGAGGCGGGTGGTCACCTGAGGTCAGGAGTTTCAGACCAGCTTGGCCAGCACGATGAAACCCCATCTCTGCTAAAAATACAAAAATTAGTTGGGTGTGGTGGGGGCACCTGTAATTCCAGCTATGCAGGAGGCTGAGGCAGGAGAATCACTTGAACCTGGGAGGCAGAGGTTGCAGTGAGCTGAGATTGTGCCATTTCATTCTAGCCTGGGCAACAAGAGCGAAACTCCATCTCAAAAACAAACAAACAAAAACAAAACAAAACAAAAAGATCTGATGGTTTCATAAGTCAAGCTCCTCCTTCCGCACTTCTCTCTCTCACCTGCCGCCATGTAAGACGTGCCTGCTTCCCATTCCCTCGTGACTGTAAGCTTCCTGAGGCCTCCCCAGCCATGTGGAACTGTGTGAGTCGATTAAACCTCTTTTCTCTGTAAACGACCCAGTCTTGGATAGTATCTGTGTAGCAGTGTGAAAACGGGCTAATACAGTTTATGTGGTCCACGGTTCTGCAGGCCGTACAGGAAGTAGGGCAGCAGCATCTGCTTCTAGCAAGGCCTCAGGCTGCTTCCACTCATGGCAGAGGTGAAGGGACAGGTGCATCACGTGATGACAACAGGAGCAAGAGAGGCGGTGGGGAGGTCCCAGATCCTTCATGAACTCACTTATCACCAAGGGGATGACACTGGGCAATTCGTGAGGGATCCGCCCCCATGATCCAACACCTCCCAGCAGGCCTGGGGATCACATTTCAACCTGACGTCTGTAGGGCATAAACATGCAAACCTCATCCGCCTCTCTCCTGGGTCCCCCAGGTGTGGCCATGGCAGGGCAGTTCCAGCACTGCCAGATATGATGATTTTTCAAGAGAAGCTGAAAGTCCAGATTTTAAAAATATATTTTTTAAGTCCTTTAATTTTTAAATATTGGCAACTCATTTATTTTTGTTTGTTTTGTTTTGCTTTTTTTGAGATGGAGTCTTGCTCTGTCACCCAGGCCAGAGTGCAGTGGAGTGATCTCAGCTCACTGCAACCTCCACCTCCCTGGTTCATGCCATTCTCCTGCCTCAACCTCCCAAGTAGCTCTGGGACTACAGGCACCACCACCACGCCCAGCTAATTTTCCTTTTTTTTTTTTTTTTTTTTTTTTTTGAGACAGAGGAGTCTCTCACTATTGCCCAGGCTGGAGTGCAGTCGTGCGATCTCGGCTCACTGCAACCTCTGGCTCCCAGGTTCAAGCAATTCTCCAGCCTCAGTCTCCCAAGTAGGTAGTATTACAGGCAGGTACCACTGCCCTGCTAATTTCATTTTTCTTTTTTTGTCCCCAGGCTGGAGTCCAGTGGCAAGATCTCAGCTCACTGCAACCTCTGCCTCCTGGGTTCAAGTGATTCTCTTGCCTCAGTCTCCTGTGTAACTGGGAATACAGCTGCGTGCCACCACGCCTGGCTAATTTTTGTATTTTTGGTAGAGACGGGGTTTCACCATGTTGGCCAGGCTGGTCTCCAACGCCTGACTTCAAGTGATTCTCCCACCTTGGCCACCCAAAGTGCTGGGATTACAGGCATGAGCCACCGAGCCAGGGCCCGGGAATTTCAATTGAAAAACCACAGTTATAGGCTGGGTGCAGTGGCTCACGCCTGTAATCCCAGCACTTTGGGAGGCGGAGGTGGGCGGATCACGATGTCGGGAGATTGAGACCATCCTGGCAAACACGGTGAAACCCCGTCTCTACTAAAAATACAAAAAACTTAGCTGGGCGTGGTGGTGGACGCCTGTAGTCCCAGCTACTCAGGAGCCTGAGGCAGGAGAATGGCGGGAACCCGGGACGCAGAGGTTGCAGAGAGCCGAGATCGTGCCACTGTACTCCAGCCTGGGCAACAGGGCGAGGCTCTGTCTAAAAAAACAAAACAAAACAAAGACACCTGGGAGGCAGAGGCTGCAGCAAGCCGGGATGGCACCACTGCACTCCAGCCTGGGTGACAGAGCCAAACCCTGTCAAAAGAAAGGGGAAGGGAAGGGAAGGGAAGGGAGGGGAGGGGAGGGGAAGGGAAGGGAGGGGAGGGGAGGGGAGGGGAGGGGAGGGGAGGGGAGGGGAGGGGAGGGGAGGGGAGGGGAGGGGAGGGGAGGGGAGGGGAGGGGAGGGGAGGGGGAAGGAAGGAAGAAAGAAAAGAAAAGAAAAAGGAAATCACGCCTGTAACCCCAGCACTTTGGGAGGCTGAGGCAGGTAAATCACCTGACGTCAGGAATTCAAGACCAGCCTGATCAACATGGAGAAACCCTGTCTCTATGAAAAATACAAAAGTAGCTGGGTGTGTGGCGCACGCCTGTAGTTCCAGCTACTCAGGAGGCTGAGGCAGGAGAATCGCTTGAAGCTGGGAGGCAGAGGTTGTGGTGAGCTGAGATCCCACCATTGCACTCCAGCCTGGGCGACAGAGCAAAACCCCACCTCAAAAAAAAAAAAAAAAAAAAAATTGGAGATGTCATGAGACCCGCAAGAAGAGATGGAGCATGGGGCAGTCAGACGTCTGCATCTGGAGTTGAGGGGCGTTGCCGTCTAGAGATGTGAATTTAGACACCAGCAGCTTATGGGGGTTATTGGATGTGACGAGTGTGTAGACAGCAATAAGACACACTAGGGCGAGCCCTGAACGCTTCAGTGTCTAGAGGTCAGGAGCATAAGGAAGAAACCGCAAAGGTCAGAAGGAGACTCAGGATGGGTGGAGACGAGAGGGTGCCAAGCTGAGGAGGACGATGTGGGGAGGACGCTGGGGGGGAGGACGGTGGGGGACGGGAGGGTGCAGGGCTAGGGAGGACGGTGGGGGATGGGAGAGCGCAGTGCTGGGGAGAACAGTGTGGAACAGGAGGGTGCAGGGCTGGAGAGGACAGTGTGGGGAGGACAGTGGGGGATGGGGGGTGCAGGGCTGGGGAGGACAGTGTGGGGAGGACAGTGGGGGACAGGAGGGTGCAGGGCTGGGGAGGATGGTGTGGGGATGATGGTGGGGGACAGGAGAGTGCAGGGCTGGGGAGGATGGCGTGGGGAGGACAGTGGGGGACAGGGGGGTGCAGGGCTGGGGAGGACGCTGTGGGGAGGACGGTGGGGGATGGAAGGGTTCAGGGCTGGGGAGGACGGCGTGGGAAGGACGTGGGGGATGGGGGTGCAGGGCTGGGGAGGACGGCAAGGGGAGGACGGTGGGGGACGGGAGGGTGCAGGGCTGGGGAGGACGGTGTGGGGAGGACGGTGGGGGACGGGAGGGTGCAGGGCTGGGGAGGACGCTGTGGGGAGGACGGTGGGGGACGGGAGGGTGCAGGGCTGGGGAGGATGCTGTGGGGAGGATGGTGGGGGACGGGAGGGTGCAGGGCTGGGGAGGATGCTGTGGGGAGGATGGTGGGGGACGGGAGGGTGCAGGGCTGGGGAGGACGGTGTGAGGAGGACAGTGGGAGACAGGGGGTGCAGGGCTGGGGAGGACGATGTGGGGAGGACAGTGGGGGACAGGAGGGTGCAGAGCTGGGGAGGATGGTGTTGGGAGGATGGTGGGGGATGGGAGGGTGCAGGGCTGGGGAGGACGCTGTGAGGAGGACAGTGGCGGACAGGGGGGTGCAGGGCTGGGTAGGACGGTGTGAGGACAGTGGGGGGCAGGGGGGTGCAGGGCTGGGTAGGACGGTGTGAGGACAGTGGGGGACAGGGGGGTGCAGGGCTGGGGAGGACGGTGTGAGGACAGTGGGGGACGGGAGGGTGCAGGGCTGGGGAGGACAGTATGGGGAGGACGGTGGGGGATGGGAGTGAGCAGGGCCAGGGAGGATGATAGGGGACAGGAGGGTGCAGCCTGGCCGCAGAGCCATCGCTGGGGAAGGCTGAGAACCCACCTAGGCTTCAGTGAGTCACAGCGACAGTGGCCTTGGTGGGAGTGATTTTGGCAGCGCGGTAAGGATGGGCTCTGGAGAGAACAGGAGGAGGCAGTAGAGGGAGGGAGGACAGACAGCTCTTTCAAGATAAACAAGGACATTTGGGAGGCACTTTGTTTTATTGTTTTGTTTTAGGATGCCTGCTCTTTTACTTAGCTAATCCCTGGGGGCAGGTCATCTCTTGGCAGGTCTGTTAAACAGTAGCAGGATGCATAGCAGCCCCCAGATTTGTTCACCTCAGAATGAAATGTTACTTGGAATAAGGGTCTTTGCAGATATAATGAAGGTAAAGATCTAGAGATAAGACCATCCTGGCTTAAGGTGGGCCCCGGATCCAATACATATCCTTATAAAAGGAGGTGGCTGGGTGCAGTGGCTCACGCCTGTAATCCCAGCACTTTGGGAGGCTGAGGCAGGCGGATCACATGGTCAGGAGATCGAGACCATCCTGGCCAACATGGTGAAACCTGTCTCTACTAAAATACAAAAAATTAGCCGGGCATGGTGGTGTGCACCTGTAATCCCAGCTACTCGGGAGGCTGAGGCAGGGGAATTAATGGAACCTGGGAGGCAGAGGTTGCAGTGAGCCGAGATCACACTACTGCACTCCAGCCTGGTGACACAGCAAGACTCTGTTTCAAAAAAAAAGGAGAAGGCCAGGTGAGGTGGCTCACACCTGTCATCCCAGCACTTTGGAGGCCAAAGTGGGAGGACGGCTTGAGCCCAGGAGTTTGAGACCAGACTGGGTAACATGGCAAGACCCTCTCTCTACAAAAAGTTAAAAAAATAAAATTAGCTGAGCATTGTGGTGGGTGCCTGTAGTCCCAGCTACTCGAGAGGCTGAGGCGAGAGAATCACTTGAGACCAGGAGTTTGAGGCTTCCATGAGCCGTGATTGTGCCACTGCATTCCAGCCTGGGTGACAGAGCAAGGCTCTCTCTCAAAAATAAGCAAATACATACATACATACATAAGTAAATAAAACGCTCTTCAGGGCCCAGCATGCATGTCTGCAGTCTGTACTGAGTTCAAACCCTCTGTCAATACTGGGAGCGTCTGTGCATGGATTTTGGATTCTGTGTATTGGGAAATCTGGCTGAAATCTGTTGCAGCTCTCTGGCAAGTTCCTTTCACCACTCCCCACAGACTCACGCCCTGAAACCACACCAGGGGCCGCCCTCACTCACCGCAGGGGACAACCACCCACCAAAAACCATTTCCTCTGCGGATGCTTCCGGCCCAAAGGAGGAACCAGAAGCGGGCAGGATGGGGAAGCAGCCGGCAGAGAAGCCAAATTGTTTCCTTAAGAGAAAGGGATTTATGGGAGGTGGAGGTTGCAGTGACCTGAGATCGTGCCATTGCACTCCAGCCTGGGCGACAAGAGCGAAACTCTGTCTCAAAACAAACAAACAAACAAACAAAAAAAACAGAGAGAGAGAGAGAGAGAGAGAGAGAGTGAAAGGGATTTCCTGAGCCTCCCGGAGGTCGGCTGGGTAATTTTCCTTCGTCCGACCCTCTCCTTGGCCCTTGTGCAGCCACCCTCATCCAGATCCAGATGGCACGAAGCCTCTGGACTCGGGTTTCTGACTCGTCTCCCAGGAGCCGGTTTCTGTTTACCGCTGAAAGGCACAGCCTGCTGCCAAATTTGAGGTGTGAGCTCACCAAGAAAGCAGCACTGCGCTCCCCCGGGAGCTTCCCAAAACGGGCCGTTGCTGCCCTCGGTTCTGCAGCAGAGATGGTGGCCGTGAAGACAATGAGCCTGCCTACGGGGTCACTGCGTCCGGTCTCACTCCAGCCAGGCTGCCGGCCCGGCCCCTGCCTCCGTTTCCCTTGCTTTGAAATATCAATGGCTGCGCCACCTGCTCCATCCTGCTCTGCAGCGCTGGGAAGAGCCTTAGGGACTGAAGTCCAGCCTGCTGCCCAACTTCTGAAATGAGGACGGTTGGCCAGGCCGAAGAAAACAGAGCCAAGCTGTGTTTCGGGAGACACAGAAGCCGCCAGATTCTCCTACCTGCTTGTTCTTGTTCCTCCCTTAACCCACTCTGAGGACCGGGGCCTTACGGGGTGGGGAGCCGTACTGGCGCCAGGGTGGGCAAGGTGGAGGCCAGCCTTTTTGGGGACACGATCCTAGTATTAGAATGTCCATCTTTTCTAGTGACAGACCCAGGCAGTAGGTTCTGGCACAGCCATCTGCCAAAATCTTTCCTCCAAACAGATGTGCCTGTTTAAAAAGGAGATCTAATGCAGGGTTTTAGCAGCAATGTAAGGGCCATCAGTAGTCAGGTGTGGTAGCAGGTACTGGGGGACGCTGAGGCACAGGATTGCTTCAGACCAAGAGTTCAAGACCGGCCTGGGCAACATAGTGAGACCCTATCTCTACAAAAAAATTTTAAAAATTAGCCAGACACGGTGGTGTGTGCCTGTAGTCTCAGCTACTCAGGTGGTGTGTGGGAGGATGGCTTGAACATGGGATGTCGAGGCGGCAGTGAGCTATGATCATACCACTCCAGCCTGGATGACAGAGCAAGACCCTGTCTCTAAACAACAACAACAAAAAGCAAAACAAAAGGGAAAAAACAGGAGTTCGAGACCTGCCTGGCCAACGTGGTGAAACCCCGTCTAGGCTGGGCGTGGTGGCTCACGCCTGTAATCCCAGCACTTTGGGAGGCCGAGGCGGGCAGATAACGAGGTCAGGAGATCGAGACCGTCCTGGCGAACACGGTGAAACCCTGTCTCTACTAAAAACACAAAAAAATTAGCTGGGCGTGGTGGCGGGCACCTGTAGTCCCAGCTTCTAGGGAGGCTGAGGCAGGAGAATGGCGTGAACCCAGGAGGCGGAACTTGCAGTGAGCTGAGATCGCACCACTGCACTCCAGCCTGGGTGACAGAGCGAGACTCCATCTCAAAAAAAAAAAAAAAATCCCATCTCTACTAAAAATACAAAAATTATCCAGATGTGGTCCCAGCTACTCTGGAGGCTAAGGCACAAGAATCACTTGAACGCGGGAGGCGGAGGTTGCAGTGAGCCGAGATTGTGCCATTGCACTCCAGCCTGGACAACAAGAGCAAAACTCCATCTCAAAAATAAATGAATAAATAAATAAATAAATAAAGGCTTTATTGGCCGGGTGCGGTGGTTCATGCCTGTTATGCCAGCACTTTAGGGTGCTAAGGTGAGAGGATCGCTTGAGGTCAGGAGTTCAAGACCAGCCTGGACAACATAGTGACACCTCCATGTCTACAAAAAAAAACACAAAAAAGGCGGGGCGCGGTGGCTCACGCCTGTAATCCCAGCACTTTGGGAGGCCGAGGCGGGCGAATCACGAGATCAGGAGTTCAAGACCAGCCTGGCCAACATGGTGAAACCCCGTCTCTACTAAAAACACATGAAATTAGCAGGGCGTGGTGGCAGGTTCCTATAATCCCAGCTACTGGGGAGACTGAGGCAGGAGAATCGCTTGAACACAGGAGGCGGAGGTTGCAATGAGCCGAGATCATGCCACTGCAACTCCAGCCCAAGCAACGGTGAGAGACTTCGTCTCAAAAAAAAAAAAAAAAAAAAAAGCCACGCGCGACTGTAGTTCCAGCCACGGGAGTCTGAGGTGGGAGGATCACCTGGGCCGGGGAGGTTGAGGTCACAGCGAGCTATGACTGTGCCACTGCAGTCCAGCCTGGGCAACGGGAGTGAGACCCTGTCTCAAAAAAAAAACAAGAGTAAAAAAGGTGAACATGATTGTAAATTATACTTCGTTCTAAAAATGCACAGAACAAATCAGTATTTGCAAGACGCGGTGCAGTCCCCAGCACGGAGAAGACAACCTGCGAATTCCACGACAGAAGAGCTGCATTTCCATCAGCCAGGGCCCTGCGGGTGACCACGCCTGCAGACCCCACTCATTCCCCAGAAGGGCGCCCGGGGAGCAGGGGCCAAGGGAGGAGCCCGGCCTGGGAGCGCCTGCGCACGCCTGGAGCTGCGGCGAATTGGGGTGGGGGCGGCGGCCAGCACTGGGAGACGTTCGGGAGGCCAAGGAGGCACTGGCCGAGGTGAGCCCCGTGGGAAGCGGGGGCTGCCTCCCAGAGCCGCAGGGGCCCCTCCCCAAGACCCCTCCCCCAGATCCAAACACGTTTCCGAAGATGCAGACCCCTCCCCAACGTAGACCCCGTATCTGAGACGCGGACCCTCCGCCGATGCAGACCCCTCCGCCAGTGCGGGCCCCTCCCCCAGGTGCGGACCCCTCCCCCAGTGCGGGCCTCTCCCCCAGGTGCGGGCCACTCCCCCAGATGCAAACCCCCCACCAGGTGCAGACCCTTCCCCCAAATGCGGAGCCCTCCTCCGGGTGCAGACCCCTCCCTCAGGAGCAGCCTCTCCCCTGCATGCAGGCCCCCTCCTCCAGGTGCAGCCCCCCTACCGGGACGCGGCCCCGCTCCGCCCCGCCCCGCCCGTCTCACCCCGTGACGCATCCAGGCCCCTCCCCATCCCTCCCTCTCCTTCTCCCCTTCCCCCGCCTGGAGTCCCCCTCGCTCCTCCGCCCGCGGCCCGTAGCCGCCTCGTCATTGGCCAGAACGCTTCAGGTGGCGCGCTCGGGATTGGTGGAGGCCTGCGTTGCTCCCGCCCTCGGCCCGGGGCGCGGCCCGCGATTGGCTGGGGCGGGCAGAGCGTCTTCTCCGGCCTGGGCGGCGCAGACGAGGCCTGAGGCGGCGGCGCGAGGCAGGTGAGCTCCGGGCGGGCCGGGCCGAGGGGACCCTGGGGTGGGTGCCGGACTGCGGAGAAGCGGGGCGGGGGCCGGGAGGACGCGGGGTCGCGGCCTGGGCGCCCTCTGCGCGGGCTGTGCTAGGGCCTCCTGGGCCTACGGCTGCCGCCCCCGCCCGTCCCGCGCCTCGCAGCTACCCCAGCCCGCGCAGGTGAAGACGCCCAGGGACCCTGGGGGTCGTGGCGCGGGGGTCCTGCTCCTTCCCGGGGTGTCGCCGGCCGGGCCAGGGCGCGGGGTCGGGGGCGGAGCGGGGAGAGGCGCGGGAGGCCGCGGCGGGTAGCCCGGGCTGGGCGTGGAGGAGCGTCCTCCCCGCGTTCTCAGGCCTCGGCCGGGGCTGCCCGCGTGGACCCCGCTGCGGGGTCCCAGCCCCTGGAAGTAGCGGCCGGGCCGTGGGTGGGGTGGTGGGAAGGCGGTTTTATTTAAGAGGTGGGGTCTCGACCTCCTGAGCGCGAGCGATCCTCCCGCCTCCGCCTCCCGAAGCGTTGGGATCACAGGCGTGAGCCACCGCGCCCGGCTGATACTCGTATTTTTTGTAGGGTTGGGGGGGTCTCTCTGTGCTGCCCAGGTCGGACTCTTAGGCTCAAGCGATCCTCTCGCCCCCACCTGCCTGGAGGCGCGCGCGCGGTCTCCGCGCCCTGTTGCGCCTGCAAAGTGCCCGGAACGGTGTCTGGCGCAAAATAAGCAGCGGCGGGGAACACCTTGCCACTGTCACCGTCACGGGGGGGGATTTCTCCCGGCCGCCCAGGGCTCCCCGGGGCAGAGGGGTGCTGAGGTCCCACGTCTCTGCTCTCGCTTTGCAGCTTGTGGTTGCTGCGCCTGGCTCTGATTCCAGGTGGGAAGCTGCTCATAATCGTGTCTTCTAAGCTTCGGTAATAGTATTGCCCGTGGAGTGCTTGCGGCTCTGATTGCTAATGCTTTGTATGAAGGCTTTTGTGTGCAATCCGTTTTTACTCCCTACATCTCCACTGTGTAGAAACATCGTGGGTTTTGGTTTGTTCTCATCTGTTGTTGGACACTTGATAGTTTTTTGAACCCTTTAGTTTTCTCAAATTATTTCTCCAACAGTTTCCTCTTATTTGTTTACCTTTTTTTTTTTTTTTTTTTTTTTTCCCTGAGTGTTTTGGAAATACTGCTGTTTGGGCTGGAAGGCTTGGGCTGGCTTTATAATTTTCTTATCTTTCTTCCATTTTCTATTCTACTTTCTAGATTTCCTCTTTTTCTTCCAATGTATCTATTTAGCATTTTAGTTTGGCCATCGTATTTTAAATTTCCCAGGGCTTTTTTTTTTTTCTCCTTTAAAATTTGTGATATGTTTTTCATAAATGCAGTATCTTCTCATTCACCTGCTTTTTTTTCCGATTGTGCTAAAATACATGTAACATAAAACAACATTACCACCTAGTTACATAACTTTTTCATCATCCCAGATGGAAACCCTATACGTGTTAAGCAGCCACTGCCCATTCTTCCGTCTTCCCAGGCCCTGGTAATGGCTAATCTGCTTTCTGTCTCTATGAATTGGCCTGTTCTGGAGATTTCATGTAAATGGAATTATACAGTATGCAGCCCCTTGTGTATGGCCTCTTTCACTTAAGATAATGTCTTCGGAGTTCATGCATGTTGTAGACTGTATCAGTATTCCATTCCTTTTTATGACTGAATAATTGTGCATTGTATAGATATACCACATTATGTTTATGCATTAGTCTGTTGATGCTCGCCTGGGCTGTTTCCACCTGTTGGCTCTTGTGAGTAATGCAGCTATTATGAACATTTGTGTATGAGTTTTTATTTGAGCACCTGTTTTCAATTCTTTGGTTATATACCAAGGAATGGAGTTGCCAGGTCATATGGCAAGTCTGTGTTTAGCTTTTTGAGGAAGTGCCAAACGATTTTTCGCAGTGGCTGCACCATTTTACATTTCCATCAGCAACATGAGAGTTCACTTTCTGCACATCCTCCCAACACTTAGTTTCCAAAAAGGATGACCATGCTAGTGGGTCTGAAGTGGCTTCTGATTTGGCTGTGATTTGCATGTCCCTGATGACCAGTGAAGTTGAGAATTGTTTCATGTCCATGTTGGCCATTGTATATTTTTGGAGAAATTCTCATTCAGGTCCTTCCCCGCCTACCCACCCAACCCCCTGCCTTTTTTTTTTTTGAGGCGGAGTCTCGCTCTGTCACCCAGGCTGGAGTGCAGTGGCGCGATCTCGGCTCGCTGCAAGCTCCGCCTCACGGGTTCACGCCATTCTCCCGCCTCAGCCTACGGAGTAGCTGGGACTACAGGCACCCGCCACCACACCTGGCCATTTTTTTTTTGTATTTTTTTTTTAGTAGAGACGGGGTTTCACCATGTTAGCCAGGATGGTCTCGATTTCCTGACCCCGTGATCCGCCCGCCTCGGCCTCCCAAAATGCTGGGATTACAGGCATGAGCCACGGCGCCCAGCCTTTTTTTTTTCCCCAGGCTGGAGTGCAGTGGCACAAACTCAGCTCACTGCAACTTCTGCTTCCCGGATTCAAGCGATTCTCCTGCCTCAGCCTCCCGAGTAGCTGGGATTACAGGTGCCTGCCATCACACCCGGCTAATTTTGTATTTTTAGTAGAGATGGGGTTTCCCCATGTTGGTCAGGTTGGTCTCAAACTCCCAACCTCAGGTGATCCACCTGCGTCGGCCTCCCAAAATGCTGGAATCACAGGCATGAGCCACCCTGCCTGGCCTCTTTCTCCTTTTTTAAATTGGGTTGCCTTTCTTTTTTTTCCTCTATTTTTTTTTTGAGTTGTCAGAATTCTTTATTCTGTATACTAGACCCTTATCAGATACATGATTAGTAAATACTTTCTCCCAGTCTTTGGATTGTTTCTTCACTCTCTTGTTAGTGTCCTTTGATGCACAAATTGATGAACTCTAATTTTTCTGTTTTTTCTTCTGTTGCACATATTTTTGATGTCATACCTAAGAACTCTGAAAAATCAAAGTCAGGAGGATTTGTCCTGTGTTTTAAGGGTTGATCATTGTAGCTCTTGTATTTAGGTTTTTGATCCATTTTGAGTTCGTTCTTGTGTGCGGTGTGTGGTAGGGTCTAACTTTGTTCTTTTGCATGTGGATATTCAATTGTTCAAGCATCATTTGTTGACAGGACTGCTTTTTCCCTATTGAGTGGTCTTGGTGCCCTTGTCAAAATCAATTGACTATAGATGTGTGGGTCTATTTTTGGACCCTGTTCTGCAGGTCTGTATGTTTTTATGCCAATGTCACACCTTTTTTTTTTTTTTTTTTTTTTTTTTTGAGATGGAGTCTTGCCCTGTCGCCTAGGCTGGAGTGCAGTGGCGTGATCTCGGCTCATTGTAGCCTCCACCTTCTGGGTTCAAACGTGTCTCCCGCCTCAGCCTCCTGAGTAGCTGGAATTACAGGTGCACGCCACCACGCCCAGCTAATTTTTGTATTTTTAGTAGAGACGGGGTTTCACCGTGTTGGCCAGGCTGGCCTCAAACTCCTGACCTCATGATCCCCCCACCTCGGACTCCCAATGCCACACTATTTTGTAGTAAGTTTTGAAGCTAGGAAGTTGGGGTCCTCCAACTTTGCTTTTGTTCTGGAAGATTTTTCACTATTTGGGACCCTTTGCAGTTCCATATAAAGATTGGTTTTTCCACATTTGCAAAAAAGACCATTGGGGTTTTGATAGAGACAGTATTGAATCTGTACATCACCGTGGGAATACTGCCATCCTAACAGTATTAAGTCTTTCCATCCATGAACATGGAATGTCTTCCCATTTATGTAGGTTGTCTTTAATTCTTTCTACAATGTTTGTGATTTTCAGTGTACAAGTGGTGCACTTACTTGGTTAAATTTATTCCTAAGTTTTTAACACTTTTTGATGCTATCGTAAAATGAATTGTTTTCCCAGTTTGACTTTCAGATTGTTTATTGCTAGTGTGTACAAATGCAACTGACTTTTGTATTGATCTTGTATCCTGAAACTTTGCTGAGTTTGCTTATTAGTTCTGACAGCAGTTTTTTGGTTGATTCATTAGGATTTTCTAGATATGAGATCATGTCATCTGAGAATAAAGGTAGTTTTACATCTTCCTTTCCAATTAGTATGCCGCCCCCGCCCCTGCTTTTCTTTTTTTTTTTTTTTTTTTTTTTGAGACGGAGTCTCGCTCTGTCGCCCAGGCTGGAGTGCAGTGGCGCGATCTCGGCTCACTGCAAGCTCCGCCTCCTGGGTTTACGCCATTCTCCTGCCTCAGCCTCCTGAGTAGCTGGGACTACAGGCGCCCGCCACCGCGCCCGGCTAATTTTTTGTATTTTTAGTAGAGACGGGGTTTCACCGTGGTCTCGATCTCCTGACCTTGTGATCCGCCCGCCTCGGCCTCCCAAAGTGCTGGGATTACAGGCGTGAGCCACCGCGCCCGGCCCGCCCCTGCTTTTCTTAACGAATTGCTCTGGGGAGAACTTCCAGTATGGTGTTGAGGAGCAGTGGTGAAAGTGGCCACCCTTGTCTTGTTGCTCATCTTAGGGGGAAAATTTGAATACGGCATTCACTGAGTTTTTCACAGATGCCCTTTATTGTGTGAGGGGCAAGTTCCCTTCCATTCCTGGCTTGTTGAGTGTTTTTGTTATGGAAAGGTGTTGGAGTTTGTGAGGTGCTTTTTTGTACCAATTGAGATGATCACATGGCTTTGCCTAATTGCTTCTTGAACAGATTGTGAGTATTCAGTTTCTCCTGTATTTTGGTTCCATCTTATACCCTCACTTCCAATTGTAACCTAGTGCCACTATTTTTGGAGGCTTTTGGGGGTTCCGTGATCGTGTTCTCCACTGCATGCTTATGACTCAACTTTTTCTGGCCTAAGACAGTTTTTATTCATCTATCTAGCTCCCCAGAATGTGTTACTATTTTCTTTTCTCCCTTTCTTTTTGTTCTTAATGAAATATGCCCTTAAAAAATAGCCCTTTCTCAAAGGGCTCCTTAGTAGCTGGAGTAGCTGGAGTAGCTGGAACTACAGGTGCATGCCACCACGCCCAGCTAATGTTTGTATTTTTAGTAGAGACGAGGTTTTACCATGTTGGTCAGGCTGGTCTCGATGTCTTGACCTCATGATCTGCCCACCTCAGCCTCCCAAAGTGCTGGGATTACAGGCATGAGCCACCGCACCCGACCTGGTGACCTGTTTTCAAAGAATGCTGATGTTTAATGGGGTGTGTTGTCAGCTCATCACCGTTGTTTCCTGGTCCTGAATTTATGATGATCGAATGGTCTCTTAAACAGTCTGCTTTATGGTGTCTCCAGATTCTGAAAATCCAATTCAAATCTGCTTACAGTAAATGCCAGGTAGTGTTTTTTGTAGGAGAAGCTGTGATGGGATGAAACCATCCTTCAGCGTTCAACCCTTGCCGTTACCGCAGCGTTTCAGGGTGAGGTGAGAGTCCCGGAATTGCCTCTCCTGGAGGCAGTTGGATTGCATGTCCTAAAGCCCACGGGTGATTCAGGTTAAGCGGTCCTGAACACAGCGGGAAAGGGAGTTCCCACATGTGGGTTTGCCAGGCAGACTGGAAACAGGACTGTCTGGGCGGTAGGCGCGGTGTTGTCGGCCTCACCTTTCCCTTTGTGTATTTGGTGGGGTGGTTGTGCTTGGGTTGCCTGCTGGAGGGTTGCAGTGTTCCGTTGATTGAAAGCCTGCCCTCGTTTTCTTCTTCCCCTTGCTTCCTAAATGTGGAGCTCGTTGCTATTTTGGACTCTGCTCACCCACTCGATTTATAGACAGAGGAGACCAGCCTGGCTCACCCACTCGATTTATAGACAGAGGAGACCAGCCTGGCTCACCCACTCGATTTATAGATACAGGAGACCAGCCTGCTGCGTCCTATTTGAAGCAGTTTGCTTCCACTGGGATGAAATAAACTAGGAAGTATCAGGTGAAAAATACAGAACATGATGTTGCTTCTTACAATACACTGTTTATATACTTGTATGTTGTAATTGTTTCTACTTTATTAAGTATCTCGTGTAATTTATAGTTTAAATTGTGTCTGTAATTAAGCATACTTGTTGTGTTGGTACTTGGGTTTTCATTTAGTTGCCTAGGGGCATACAGCGAGTGGCTGTAGGTTGTGAGTTTTAGTTTAGGCGGCAATGTCTGTGACAGACACTTTTCGACGTTTGTGCAGAATTAAACTGTAGGCCTCAGACAAGCAGTGTGGATGCCATAACATCTGGGTGCCGGGTTCCCTGGGTCCCAGCGGTGGAGGGGAGACGCCCCTGGGGCATGTGTAGTTTGAACACAGAGCAGCCCTTTGGTCGCTTTGTTCTTAGTTATTCTGTTTGATTTTTAATACTATTGGAAGATGTGAGCTGTATCTGCAGTATGAAAAACAGATGACTTTATTACGTCTTTACTTGCTACAAACTGAAACGTATTCATCTCGAGCCTAGTACCTGGTGCTGGGAAGGACAGAGCGCTAGAAGGGTGATCTGGACGTGGTGTGGATGTGTATTCCAGCACGTGTAAGACCCTGAGACTGCTGTTCCCAATTACCGTTGGGAATGGAGCAGCTGACACACCTGTTCGGGTTAGACGAGGAAGCATATGAAGGCCTGAACGTGCTGGGAGGAAGAATGAGAGGCCCAAGCGCAGCACACATGGCCCTGTGGTCACCCGTGAATTCCCACACGCACACCGCCCTGTGGCCGCTCGTGAATTCCCACACAGCCCCGTGGTCGCCCACGAATTCCCACACACAGCCTTGTGGCTACGCACGAATTCCGACACGCACACGGCCTTATGGCCACCCGTGAATTCCCACACAGCCCTGTGGCCGCCTGTGAATTCCCACATGCACACGGCCCTGTGGCCGCTTGCGAATTCTCACACAGCCCTGTGGTCGCCCACGAATTCCCACACACGGCCTTGTGGCCACGCACGAATTCCGACACACACACGGCCTTGTGGCCACCCGTGAATTCCCACACGCACACGGCCCTGTGACCACGCACGAATTCCTGCAAGCACATGGCCCCGTGGCCGCACACGAATTCACACACGCACACGACCCTCTGGCCACGCATGCATTCCCACACGCACACAGCCCTCTGGCCACGCATGTATTCCCGCACGCACACGGCCCTGTGGCCACGCACGAATTCCTGCACACACACAGCCTGTGGCCACACACATATTCTCGCACACACATGGCCCCATGGCCACGCACGAATTCCTGCACACACACGGCCTGTGGCCACACACATATTCTCGCGCACACGTGGCCCCGTGGCCACGCACGAATTCCCGCATGCACCTGGCCCTCTGGCCATGCATGTATTCCCGCACACACACGGCCCCATGGCCACGCATGAATTCCCACACATGGCCCCGTGGCCACACACGAATTCCTGCACACACACGGCGTGTGGCCACCAGCAAATTCCTGCACACACACGGCCCTCTGGCCACGCACGAATTCCCACATGCAGCCCTGTGACCACGTATGAATTCCTGTACAGGATTTTTCTGGAGCGTAGTCAGGTAAGGAGTAGAGAGTGGTGGAGACGGGAGGATTGTCAGCTTAGTGGCCAAGTGAGCAGGGTGCGTGGTGTGGCGAGCGCTCCCTTCCCTTCCAGGCACTTGTAGCGTTCACTTGTTCTGCAAGCAGGGGTTAGAGCTGAAGGTGAAGGAGGCGCAATTCCTGCCCTCACAGAGTTCAGGGGCCACTTGGAGAGAAGGACTCAGTAAGAAATAATCATTACCATTTGTGTTAGTGCTGATCACCAGTGAGCGCTGGAATTGGCAGGAACTGGGGTAGGATGAGGCCCATGGGGGCTTCCTGCTGGTGGTATCTCTGCTGAATGTTAAGTGTGAGAAGAAGTTAGCTAGGCAGAGTTTGGGGTATAACTAGACCAAGGAGATGTGGAAGGGGGTGAGAAAATAGGAGGGCACCTCCAACAGGAGGACACTCATTGCAAGGAAAGAGTGGAGGAGCGGCACGTAAATGGGTGGGGAGGAAAGGGCTCCCTGCAGCCATGGTGGATCCTAAGGCACGGATGGGAAGTGAGGAGGGAGAAGTAGCAGCACTTGCACCAGGGCTGTGTGTGCAGGCAGCCACGGGAGGAGTCCGTGTGAACAAGGTAGGCAGATTTCTCTGTAGATGGATCATTCAGGTGGTTTTCTTAAGGATCAGTTTGAAAGGCAAGACTGGAGCCAGGGAGACGGTCAGGGCGTTTGCAGGGAGCCAGCCAGAGGTGGCGTGTCAGGGTGGGAATGGAGAGGGAGGGGGCATGGGGCACGCGCCCAGGAGAGGGAGGAGCAGGCCTGGGGCATGATTTGGACCTGTGAACCTGCCTGACGTGTGGGCTGTCCAGGCGGAAACGCCCAACAGGAAATAAAACGATGCTTGTGTACAAACGGCATTTACAGATGGGTTAAATGAGTTATTAATGGCTTGCAGTGTAAAAGTCAAAACAGTAAGAGTAGGAGAGTCCACTGCAGACCATTCTTGTGTTCTTGGCTTAGGGAAAGTCTTTCTAAGAAGCAGGATGTGAGTCAGGGAAGGGAAAGACCAGACATGGTGTAGCCAAAGTCACCTGGTTGAAGTTAAGGACGGGAGTATCCCTGGCGTGTGTAGCGGATTCATATCCTTATGTATATGTGGTCCTGTAAAACAGAAAAGGACAGATCTCCTCACGGGATGAGAAATACACCTGGCTGAGAAACATGAGAAGATGTTTCAAGTCCCTGATAATTAAGGAAGTGCACGTGAAAGCTGTGTGAACCTCCGGGTCCAGACCCAGCACTGGCTTTGTAGGAGGAGGATGCTGAGTGTGGCTTCAGCACGTCATTGCTTGAGGGCCACTGGCTGAGATGAGTTCTTCCAGGAGACTTTTCGTTGGTGGTCCTGATTGTACTGGTTATAAGGAAATTTTGTGCACTCTAGGTTTGAAGCAAATACAATGAAACTATTTAATAGTTCTGTCTTCCTAGACCTTTGCAGTAATATGTATAAACTAAATAATTTGGCCTTGGGCTTTTGCTGAAACACTGTGATGACCACCTTTTTGTAAGAGGAAATGGGGTTTTTATTGAAAAGATCCAGTGCCCTTATCATACGGAGATGTACACACGTGATAATCGGTCTTCTGGAAGAAGTCATTTTCTTTGACACTCAGAACTGTTTTCTTGATGTACAGGCTAAATGGGCTTGTGTATCTTTTCCTGTTGTTTCATCATTTCCAAAACAAGTGAAGAAACATTGCGTCTTGACTAGGAACTATCTGTCAATACGGCTTTGCTGCTGACAGGGTGTGCTGGGAGGCAGCCTGGAGCAGGCGGGTGCGTCCACTGGCTGGGTGCTCCGCTGGCCGGGTGCGTCCGCTGGCTGGGTGCTCTGGCGGTGCTCCAAGGAGCAGGTTCTGTTTCTAGCCCCTGTGAATGTGTCCACACCACCGCTAAGGCAGTGGGAGACCTTGAATTGGACCCCAGAGGACTGGCTGCCTGTCCTCCCTCACAAATGAAGATGAAATTTGTTTCTTTTTGAAAGTAATATTTATTATGGTAATTATTATTATTATTATTATTATTTGAGACAGAGTCTCGCTCTGTTGCCCAGGGTGGAGTACAGTGGAGCGATCTCGTCTTACTGCCAGCTCCGCCTCCTGGGTTCACGCCATTCTCCTGCCTCAGCCTCCCGAGTAGCTGGGACTACAGGCGCCGCCACCACGCCCGGCTAGTTTTTTGTGTTTTTAGTAGAGATGGGGTTATTCACTGTGTTAGCCAGGATGGTCTCGATCTGACCTCATGATCCACAAGTTTTAAGTAATTATTTACAGTGGACTTAAGAAACAAACCGGGCTGGGCATGGTAGCTCACGCCTGTAATCCCAGCACTTTGGGATGCTGAGGAAAATTGCTTGAGGCCAGGAGTTCAAGACCAGCCTAGACAACTCTCTAAAAAAATAAAAAGGCCGGGCGCGGTGGCTCAAGCCTGTAATCCCAGCACTTTGGGAGGCCGAGGCGGGCGGATCACAAGGTCAGGAGATCGAGACCACAGTGAAACTCCGTCTCTACTAAAAATACAAAAAATTAGCCGGGCGCGGTGGCGGGCGCCTGTAGTCCTAGCTACTCAGGAGGCTGAGGCAGGAGAATGGCGTGAACCCAGGAGGCGGAGCTTGCAGTGAGCCGAGATCGCGCCACTGCACTCCAGCCTGGGCAACAGCGTGAGACTCCGTCTCAAAATAAAAATAAAAATAAAAATAAAAAGATTAACCGGGTGCCATGACTCGCCCCTGTGGTCCCAGCACTGTGGGAAGCTGAGGCAAGAGGACCACTGAGCCCAGGAGATGGAGGCTGCAATGAGCTGTGATCTCGCCCCTGGCACTCTAGCCTGGGTGACAGAATGAGACCCTGTGTCTTAAAATACATATATAAGAAAGAACGAACAAAGAAACGAACAGCCTGATGTCAGGCTGGCTGCCGTTTGACAACCCTGGCCTGGGGTGCTTAAGGATCAGCGAGGGCGAGGATTGAGCCAGTGTGTGTGCCTGTGTGCTCATCATGCCCCCCTCAGTGTCTCTCGGGAAGGTCCCTGAGGGAAGGATCTGGTGAAAGAAACATCGCCGCCCAGCCTGGTGGAGCAGGTGTCCACAGCTAGCAGGCCCTGCTGAGGCTGGGGGCTGCAGCTCCGGGTGTCCCTGTGGACGTGGGGCTTGTGGCAAATGGCACTCTGGGAGGAGGGGCCTGTGTGTCCCCCCGAGGATCAGTGACAGACTGACAGAGTTTTGCAAGTTTGAGTCATATGTGTGACTTGTTTCAGGAGGTAGGCTGCCGTTTTAAACCGGGGCTTGCAGGATCCATGTGGGCAGGTTCCCCACCTGCAATGTTTCTGATGGGAACGCTGCGTCTCACTAGGCTCCCTCTCAGTGTCAGTCCATGTCGTCAGTGAGCAACGCTGGGGCACAGGAAATGCAGCCTACAGCATTGTGCTAATGTCTGTTAACCGTGTCTCTGCAGCAGATCCCGTTGTTTATGTCTTCTAGAAAATATCAACTCAGTGTTGACAGTTGCTGTTCCTAGGCTGAAGGGAAGTGCTGCCCGCAGGCATTAAAGTTTGCCCTTCCCAGTTTTCTTTAGAGCTGATAGCATTTCTTAAGAAAAGATGGTGTGTTGATTTTATTTCAGAACTCTCAGGGTTTGTTTTTTGTTTTTGTTTTTGAGATGGAGTCTTAGTCTGTCACCCAGGCTTGAGTGCAGTGGCGGATCTCAGCGCAGTCCCCTCTGTGCACACCTGTGCTGAGCCGGCCAGCCTGAGAACCCACCCCCAGGGCTTTCTGATGCCCAGCTCCTATCTCAGCGTCCTGCACAAAGCTGGGTACCAGTTAGTCTGTCTCCTTCCACCAGGCCAGGGGACACACACTCGTGTGGCAACTCTCTTTTTTTTTTTTTTTTTTTTTTTTTTTAATTTTTTTTTAATTTTTTTTTAATTTTTTTTTTTTTTGAGACGGAGTCTCGCTCTGTCGCCCAGGCTGGAGTGCAGTGGCCGGATCTCAGCTCACTGCAAGCTCCGCCTCCCGGGTTCACGCCATTCTCCTGCCTCAGCCTCCCGAGTAGCTGGGACTACAGGCGCCCGCCACCTCGCCCGGCTAGTTTTTTTTTTGTATTTTAGTAGAGACGGGGTTTCACTGTGTTAGCCAGGATGGTCTCGATCTCCTGACCTCATGATCCGCCCATCTCGGCCTCCCAAAGTGGTGTGGCAACTCTCACAAGCAACTTCCGCCTCCCAGGTTCAAGCGATTCTCATGCCTCAGCCTTCCAAGTAGCTGGGACTATGGATACGTGCCACCACGCCTGGCTAATTTTTGTAGTTTTGCTAGAGACGGGCCATATTGGCCAGGCTGGTCTCCAATTCCTAACCTCAAGTGATCAGCCTGCCCGCCTTGGCCTCCCAGAGTGCTGGAATTATAGGCGTGAGCCACTATGCCTGGCCAGACCCATTTAGTTTTGTTCCGTTTTCAGCTTTACATGAAGATTTTTCAACCACATTCTCTGAATTATTACTAGATTAGTGCAGACTTTCTGAATAGTAGACTCAAATGATAGGGAGAGTAGGACTAAAATCTAAAATTCATTTTTTACCGAAGCATTCAAGAAAGAAAAACTGAGCTGTATATTTTCATGTCTACCATATAGTATAATTTATATACTGTAAAAGGTAAATGGTATTAAAAGAGAAACCTAGTATAACTTAAGAATCTCACCTAGTTTTTTTTTTTTGTTTTTTTTTTTTTTTTGAGTTGGAGTCTCACTTTGTTGCCCAGGCTGGAATGCACTGAAATCTTGGCTCACTGCAACCTGCGCCTCCTGGGTTCAAGTGATTCTCATGCCTCAGCCTCCCGAGTAGCTGGGATTACAAGCATGTACCACCACACCCGGCTGATTTTTGCATTTTTAGTAGAGGAGGGGTTTCACCATGTTGACCCCGCTAGCCTTGAACTCCTGACTTCAGGTGATCTGCCTGCCTCTGCCTCCCAAAGTGCTGGGATTACAGGCGTGAGCCACTGTGCCCGGCTGGATGTATATATTTGTAAAGAAACCAAAGCCATAGGTTTGAAACCAAAGTTTGCAATCTAAACAGATTCTACTTTTCCTCTGTTTGTGAACTTGTAAGCTCTCTTGGCCACCAGCAAGCACAAGATAAAAGGGAGAGACTTCGTCTGGGTGACAGGCACTCCTGGCCGCCATCTCCTAAGGTGTGGGCCTTTCTGGTGTCGATGGGTCTCCACCCATCCATCTTGCAGAAGCCATCTCATAGGAGGACCAGCAGGGATCTTCCCACACTCCCCTCTGTGCACACTGTGCTGAGCCGGCCAGCCTGAGAACCCACACCCAGGGCTTTCTGACACCCAGCTCCTATCTCAGCATCCTGCACAAAGCTGGGTACCAGTTAGTCTGTCTCTTTCCACCAGGCCAGGGGACACACACTTGTGCAGAACACAACTCTCACAAGGCCATGCCAGGCGTGACACTCAGGGCAGGGCAGCCAGGGAGACACAGATGCTGGCAGGAGTGTTACGCCTGAAGACAGCACCTCTATGCAGAATGTCAACTTCAGATTCTTTCCAGGTTCTTCTGATGCCATTGAAAACATCCTGGGTCCATTTTTCACTTACTGTGTGGTTACAGATCAGATTATAAACACAAAACACATCTCCCTTGAGTCTCTCAGACAGGCGACCAAGGCAGCCTCCTCTTTACATAGGAAGGCTCTCATGTTACATTTCGGTTTTAATTAGCAGGGATGTAATGGAGACTGGGAACAGTATTGTGAAAACGCGGAGTACTCTTTGGCGGTCAGTAGAGCTGGTCTCAGAACCATGCTTTTGCCTGCAGGTGTGCCGGCCAGCTCTGCAAGGGCTGGGGGCTCCCGCCTGCTGGCTGAGTCCCAGCTGTGGGGCTCATCGGTGAACCTCTGCCTTTCATTTAGGGCAGGGTGAACAAATCTTTCGTTTCAGGAATTGCACACCCAGAAGAAAAATAACTGTTCTTTTTTAAAGTTTAAAACATCGGTCCTATCGCTTTACTCCTCAAAATAACCGCAGCTGATGCCTGAGTGCTTGTCACCTGTCAGGCATTGCCAGAGGTGCGCAGTTTCATTTAATCCTTTTTTGACTTCATTTTAGTTTATCCTATAATTTAATACTTGGTGTCGTAAAGGACTAAGGATGAAGTTTAAAATCTTCCTGATCCATGTTGTGGTCTGTTAAGGGGGAAGGAGGAAGGAGGGAGTGAATGAGACTGCAGGGCGGGGAGGGGAGTTGGAGAACTCTGGGAGCCTCTCACCTGGCAGCAGGCCTGTGGCGCATGTGGGAGAGCGCGGAGCACCTGCCTTGGGGACGCCGGGGCACATTGTCACAGCCTCTGCTGCCGCTGCCTCGCGAGGTTCTGCTTGGCATGAGCCTGGCCTTCGGCGCTTGTCAGGGTGGGGTTATTTTCTCAGCTGAGAGGTAACGGCCAGGACACTTCCCTTGATCCTGGACAGGTGTCGTTAGGCCAGGACTGCATCGGGGGGGTAAGGTGCCCTGTTTCCTCATTTCAACGTGTTAGGAAATAGAGAAAGTGATAGATTCCGCGCGTTTTATACACAGATGCATTTCACCGGGGAGCGTAAACTTAAAATTCACGTGATTATAAAAGTGAAATCAGAGTGATGAAGATAGATTAAGGGTCTGTAATCACAGACTCTCCACATCTGCACTTCCCTCAGCACCTGCTGAACCTGGAGTGTGACCTCTTTTCCCTACCATGCCAGTCTTCCTTGCTTTCCTTTTCTCTGGCCTGGCTGTGCTAACGGACTTACTGCTAAATTAGCCCAACATCTGAGCAGGAGTGGGCATCCATAGCATTACTCAGTTAGCCCCGTGTCCCCCCACCCAGGGCAGGAGTGTCCCCCCACCCAGGGCAGGAGCAGGAGTGGGCGTCCGTAGAAACACTGAGTTAGCCCCGTGTCCGCCAGGGTGGGAGCGGGAGTGGGCATTCGCCGAGCCCAGCCTTGGGTTGTTGCTTGGCAGTGCAGGCAGAGCCCATTGTTGCATTGCTGCTGGGTGGGGCTGGGTGCTGCAGAGGCTGCCGGACCAGACCTGTGCACCTCAGGAGCCCAGGCATGGTGTGTAGGGGGAGCGTAGCCTACATTGGATCCAGACCAAGGCCCTGCTCCTGTGCCGGGCTCCTCTGCACGTGGACTGAATCTAGATTTAGGTGTTGGTTAAAGTAGGTAGACAAGTGGGGGAGAGAGAGTTAAACAGATATTAACTATTACGTGGATTAAGTGATCACAGTTGTATTTGCAAAAAGCTGTTGAAGCGTAAGTTCATAGAATGCCAAACAAGTGTGAATTGTACTTGCCGAGCCTGTGTTCTGGGTCGGGTACTGGGCTGGGTGTCCCTGGAAAGAACTGAAGAATTTTGAAACGTGTTTTGAAATGCAGAAGTTTCGTCATGCTTGTCCATACTTATAGGTGTAGTACAATTTTTACATGTAAACAGTGGTCTTTATTTCTGTGGTACTTTATTTCAAAGAAAGTAGTATGAATTAAAGTACTTTTGGCTTGGTATATGGAGCTCAGTCATTTGTACAAAAGTATGTTTTGTCCAGGATGTTCTTTTAGTTATATCTTCCTCAGATATTTCAACAGCCAACTAGGACTCACGTTGCTACTATGAAGACTTCTTAAAAAGGCAGGGCGTGTGCATGTGAATATTTTTAGCCAGAGGAAGGTGTGAGTCATTCCAAAGAAATCTAGAGGACAGCCTGAGAAACAATACACTCACCACTTTCTAACCTAAAAAATAACCTGTTTTTTGGTGAGGAAAAAAAGGTAAATAGTGCCTTAAACTTTTTTATTACTCACCCTGTAGTTTCTTTTCTGATTCCGAGATGCTTGTGAGAGCTTCAGCCATCTAGGAACGTGTATGCTGCTGCTTGACCACGGAGTAGCAGGTAGTTCTCTTTTAGTTAATAAAATAAAAGCTGATTTCAAAAGACTGAGAACATTTTGACACAGAGGATTTAGAAACATCTTGAAGAGCGCTCTGAGTTTCTGTGTTTCTTGGAAGGTGCCCCCGTTTTCATGAGTCAGTCACTTCAGGGCTCCCCAGGTCTTTTTCTCAGGCTATATTAGGGGACTAGATAAGCCAGCAGTGTTCCTGGGCTTGTGACTATGGAAACACTTGTCTCCTCTGTTTAGAAAACACTGCCGCTGGCTGTGTTGCCTGGGAGTTTTGATGGTGACCTGAGTTGAGTTGCATGTAGGCGGCTCAGGTTGACTAAGACAGGACTGCCCTGGATTTCCCGCTCGTTAAACACTCTGCATTTCTTTCCCGCCCTCTGCAGTATGGTTTGAAGTGGTGAACATGGATTTTTCTCGGCTTCACATGTACAGTCCTCCCCAGTGTGTGCCGGAGAACACGGGCTACACGTATGCGCTCAGGTGAGTGTGCACCTGCACGTGGGGGCCTGGCCTTGTGATGCCCAATCGCTGCCGCGGTGGCGTGGACCTTAGCAGGAACTCGATAGTACTGCTGACTGCATGCTATATTTTGAAGGTGAAAAAAAATGGTAAACTGTATCTTACGGCTTTAGGGTGGTTTTGAAAGCTGCGTTTCCGAATCTGTTTATCCTGGTGACTGGGTGGTTAGTCATCACACATGGCATGCTGGCTTCAACCACACCCAGGCGGTGGTGATCCGGAGAAGTCTCTGTGGTGATGGCTGGGGTTTGTGATGTGTATCAGTGGCTTGGTATTTTTGAGTTAACAGAAGTAACCTGGAAAATTATTTCCCATTTGAAAGGAAGCATCATAGAACAGTGTTGAAGCTCAAGGTTTCAAGAACACAACTTTTGTCTGAGGCTGAGTTTTCTGCTTTTATTCATATTCTGATCCACTCAAACCGAGAGACGTTTGAGTCTGAAGAGGTGCTGGCCCTGCCCCTTGTGTTTTCAGTTTACCAGGTAGAAAGGGTGACTGAAATGAAGCTTGCGTTTGATGAAATTACGGGTTAGCGCCAAGGGAAAATATACAACGAAACAGGCCAGGATTTGATCAGCAGGTCGAAAAACTTGTGTACCCAAGCAGATGTTTAAGGCACCAGGAAAATGCTTGTGTAATTTTTTCAGAGGCTTGTCTTTTTTTTTTTGGAGACAGAGTCTCACCCTGTCACCCAGGCTGGAGGGCAGTGGTGCAGTCTTGGCTCACTGCAACATCCACCTCCTGGATTCAAGCAGTTCTCCTGCCTCAGCCTCTGGAGTAGCTGGGATTACAGACATGCAGCCACCATGCCCGGCTAATTTTTCTGTTGTTAGAGAAATGGGGTTTCACCATGTTGGCCAGGCTGATCTCAAACTCCTGACCTCAGGTGATCTGCCCGCCTCAGCCTCCCAAAGTGCTGGGATTACAGGCATGAACCACCACGCCCGGTCTCAGTGGCTTATCTTCTAAAGAGTGAAAATGTAATTGAAACTGTAAGAAAATTAGAAAATATTTTAAGAAAAATACTTCTTACCAGCATTAGTCAGATCTCACATTTGATGATTGAGTTTTTAATTCACAATTCTAGGTCACATCACACTTCCATAGCAACACACTCTGTTTTGTAAAAGTCCTGTGTTGGTTAGAACAGAACGGGTAGGCCAGCTCAGGGAGACTGCTCCTTCCTTCAGACCGTGCAGCATGAAACAGTGATTTATGGTCATTTATTGTTGCTTTTCTGACCTATTTTAAATAGAGTTTTAAAAATGTCTGTGTGTGTTTCTCTACCTTGGGAGAGCAACACTTAACTTCATTGAAATTCACAGCCTTTCTTCAGTGAGACCTGTGGGCAGACCTCTGTGGCAGCTGGACTGGGAAATGCAGGGGGAAGGTGGGCAGGGGCTGGCAGGAGTGGTGTAGGCTGGGCTGGGAATTTAGATTCTTGGTGGGCAGGGGCTGGCCGGATGGTGTAGGCTGGGCTGGGAATTTGGACTCTTGGTGGGCAGGGGCTGGCCAGAGTGGTGTAGGCTGGGCTGGGAATTTGGACTCCCGGGCACTGGGAACCCCTGAAAGGTTTTAAAGGGGGGGATGCTCTCTGAGGTTGCTGTAGGATAGAGGTCGGGGGTTGTCCAGGAGATGGCCAGAGTGCTTTGGGGAGGCCCAGCTCTGGATCAGGACCAGAGGGAAGGACCAGCCGCCTTGCATGAGTCGAGGCCTGTGGCACACAGCCAGAAACTGGAGGCGGGGGCCTCAGGGCTGGTCTGGACATCAGTGCCTGGGTCCACCTGGTCCTGGGCTGGCCTCCGCAACTCTTGCCACCTCAGCTGACCAGCCTTACACTGGGTCCTTACGCTCTTCTCTTTTTCCTTTCCTTAGGCTCCTCGTAGCCCTGGCCTCTTCTCTGAAAGTTCTCCTTGTCTTTCAGCCCTCCCTGCATAGTCAGAAGGTGGAGCGGCTGTTCCTGATGGCTTTCTGTCTCCGTCACTACCCTCATCTTGATTCTTAGCAATTTCAGTAAACACTGAAAAGATCTTCCAGCATCCTGGCTACTCACTTTCTTTAATTAAAATTTTTTTCTCTTTTGGGGGCCAGGCACAGTGGCTCACGCCTGTAATCCCAGCACTTTGGGAGGTCGAGGTGGGTGGATCACTTGAGGTCAAGAGTTTGAGACCAGCCTGACCAACGTGGTGAAACTCCGTGTCTACTAAAAATACAAAAATTAGCTGGGTGTGGTGGCGCATGCCTATAATCCCAGCTACTCGGGAGGCTGAGGCAGGATAATCGCTTGAACCTGGGAGGTGGGGGTTGCAGGGAGCCGAGATTGCACCACTGCACTTCAGCCTGGGAGATGGTGTGGGACTCCGTCTCAAAAAAGTAAATAAAATAATTTTTTTTTCTCTTTTGGAAAATGACAATATGCACGTTGAGAGAACAGTGACAAGCCTATTTGCCGGCGACTGGCTTCGACAGTGATGCATACGGGTTTTCCGCCCCCACCCAGCACTTTGGAGCCTCTGTGACCAGTGCTTCAGCTCACGGGTTTCCAGCCGGCCGTCCTGCTGCACCAGTGGCCTGGCACTCTCCCTGCTGGGACAGGGTGGGCCCAAACACTTCCTCCCACGTTCCCCTGGAACTTCACTGGATTATTTAACGCCAGTCTCTGAAAGATAATGGTATATTTGGCCGGGCATGGTGGCTGACGCCTGTAATCCCAGCACTTTGGGAGGCTGAGGCGGGCGGATCATGAGGTCAGGAGATGAGACCATCCTGGCTAACATGGTTAAACCCCCTCTCTACTAAAAATACGAAAAATTAGCCGGTCGTGGTGGCGGCGCCTTCAGTCCCAGCTACTAGTGAGGCTGAGGCAGGAGAATGGCGTGAACCTGGGAGGTGGAGCTTGCAGTGAGCCAAGATCGTGCTACTGCTCTCCAGCCTGGGCGACACAGCGAGACTCCATCTCAAAAAAAAAAAAAAAAAAAAAGATATATTTAAAATAACCCAAATACCACTGTCATCCCAGTCATTTAAAGGGGTTCTTAATGTATTTAGTCAGTGTTCCAATATCCCAGATCCTTGAATTTTCTCTTTCACAATTAACTTTTTTAAAATTAGCCTAAACAGGATCCTCATGTTACATTGGGTGATTTCCCTCTTAAGTCTCAATCTGTAATTCTTGTCAACTGGTAGTTAAGTCTGGAAGTGCGGTCATTTTTTGGTTTATTTCTTTATTGGCGTGACTCTGTGACAGATGGTGTTACGGGATGTAGCTCCCTGTCACCATCTTGAGTCTGTGCTGTCTGGTGTGTCTCCTCTGATAGCGCTGAGGGTGATTGATGATGGCAGCTGAACCCAGCCGCAGTAAAATCCAGCCATTGGCGATGGTGGCCTTGAGCTTCAGGGTCAGCAGAGGATGCTTCCCAGAGCCCTCGGACCTGACGTGCTGCTGCCCACGCTCAGATCCAGGGGCGCTGGAGACGTGAGGGTCCCACCATCCAGCCGCTCACGGGGGTATTGGTTGTGGAAGCCAGAAGAAGAGAGTTTCCAGAAGGGGGGACTTGCCAGCAGGGGCAGATGCTGCTGTAGGTCAGGAAGATGGGGTGACTCATCCATGGAGGTCGGGGGGCCTGGCGGAAGCTGCTTCAGAGCCTCCACCAGGCAAGGAACGAGCAGAGACTGGCCGGGGCTACAACCAGTCGGCTGCTGGGGGAGGTGGAGAGGCCTGGCTCTGAGTGGAAATTGTTTGTTTTTTACCATGGGGTGAGCCAAGCGTGTGTCTAGATGCTGGTGGTCAGGAGCCAGTAGAGAGAAGCTGAAGATGTAGGAGAACGAGGAAGGGTCTCCTACAGAGAGAGGAGGGCAGGAGAAACTCCATCCAGAGCATGCAGGCTTGGCTCGGGATTCCTCTTCCATCGCAGCAGGCAGGAAGGGTGCGTCAGGGTAGAACATGAGTGAACGTATGAGTATATTCATAGGAAGAGATTGATTATGTGGAATTGGCTCATGGAGGCTGGCAAGGCCCAAGATCTTCAGGTTGAGTTGGCAAATGGAGACTCAGAGCAGCCGATGGTGTAAGTTCCAGGCCAAGTCCAGAGGCCCGAGACCCAGGAGAACCACAGTATAGTTTCAGTTTGAAGGTGGGCAGGCTCAAGACCCTGGAAGAGCTGATGTTCCGTTTTGAGTCTGAAGGCAGGAAGCAGCTGGTGTTCCAGCTCCAGGCTGTCCGGCAGGAGGAGCTCCTTCTTACTAAAGCCTTCCTATTCTGTCCAGGCCTTCAGCTGATTGGAGGACAGTCTGCTTTCCCAGTGTTTTGATTTTGATTGGAATGTTACTGTCCTCCAGAAACACCCTCACAGATACACTCAGAATAATGTTGGAGCAAATATCTGAGCGCCCAAGGCCCAGTCAAGTTGACACATACAGTTAACCCCTGCAGAGGGAAAGGATGGGCGGGGTCGAGGAGGAGGCAGTTTTCTGATGGCATCTGGCTTTTCTGGGAAGAAAAATGTAGGGCCTTCCCGACAGAGACCGAGAGGTGGAGGGAAGAGATGGTGACGTCAGACATGGGGCTATGGAGGGGGTCTGAGAAGGCCACTGAGGGCTGGGCACACATGGCCCCCAACACATGGATGGCCTGAGGACCTGGGGACCGCAGATCATGACGCACTCGCACCTGCAACATGGGGGAACTTGAGAGAAAGCATTCGGGCCCACCCAGTCCCGGCAGGGAGAGTGCCAGGCCACTGGGGCGGCAGGACAGCAGACTGAGGAACCCTTGTGAGCTGAGGCCCCGGTCACAGAGGCTCTGAAGAGCGGGGGCGGGCAGGGGTCTGCGGCCGGAAGAGCGGGGGCGGGCAGGGGTCCGCGGCCGGAAGTGCTGGGGCGCGCAGGGGTCCGCGGCCGGAAGAGTGAGGGCGGGCAGCAGTCCGCGATTTGAGTTGGTGTCAGGGCACAGCCATCACGCTCCGTGAGCAGCGGTCTGAAGCTCAGAAGTCTCAGACACGTGGACTGTGCACCTTTCGGTCTGGCACACCTGAGCTGAGTTAACCTTGTGTGCCTTTGTTGGGCAGGTGCTGTGGGTCCAGCACCTGCCCAACAAAGTACAAAGTACATCTGAATAACACATTTTTGAAAGAACAGTGCATAACTAATGAGAGAAAGACATTAAAACTTGATGTTCTTACAGGTGAGATCTCCAAGTTATCTTCAGGGTTTTCGTCAGTCCTGTCTCCTTGTTCTGTCACTTAATTCTCTCTAATCCTAGACTGGACACCTCCATTTGAAATTCTGTGTTCCCCCAAACATTGTAGAAAAGGTAATAAAATGCTGTAATACTGTAGCCTGCTGGGCTGCGTTGTGTCCTGGGATGGTGCTGGGCCAGCATCCGTGTCCTCCTGTCTCCCCTGGACGCTGGTGTCCTCCTGCAGGGCCCTGGGCACACCTGTCTGTAGGAACCATGATACGGATGGTGGCTGGGTTGACAGCCTAGGCTGGCGAGCAGAGGTGGCTTGTGACATTCCTGAACTGCACCTGAGCTGTGATGCTGATGGAATCGTGGGTGCTGGGACTGGAAGGGACACTGAGCTCACCTGATGCCGTGGATGAGGGAGGCTGGAAGGGACCCTGAGCTTATCTGATGCTGTGGTTGAATGGCTGAGACTCAGGAGCTTTCCTCACTTGGGTGCCTGCTTTCTGTTGGCACTTGAAATTTTAGTCTTTGAACTCAAAGCCGTGGAATTCCCGGTCCCTCCCGCCCTCCTTCCTTTCCCCTCGTCTCTTCCCTCCCTGACTTTTAAGCATGGCTTCCTTACCTTGATGAGGAGTCTGGTGCGGTACAGCTCAGGGTGAAGATGCTTTGACTGGCTGTGGTAGCCAGCATGAAGATCCTCTCATGCTTTTACACATCTGTGTGTGGATGGGTACATGGTGGTATTTTGTCGTTTATTCTAACATAGATAGGATGGTGCTAGGGTTTTTTTGTCGACCAGTGTACCTGGAAGTCTTTCTGTGACCGTGTGCAGGTCTCCCTGTGTTCTCATGGCCCTGCAGCATTGTGTAGTTGGAATGTGCCCTGGTTTGCCTGCCCGTTCCCCTGTGGGTGGCATCCCTGTGCCTGTTCCCCTGCGGGCGGCGTCCCCGTGCCCGTTCCCCTGTGGGTGGCATCCCCGTGCCCGTTCCCCTGCGGGCGGCGTCCCCGTGCCCGTTCCCCTGCGGGCGGCGTCCCCGTGCCCGTTCCCCTGCGGGCGGCGTCCCCGTGCCCGTTCCTCCGTGGGTGGCGTCCCCATGTCTTGCTGCTGTGACAGCACTGCCGTGAGGGTCCTTCCACATGGCTTCCTCACCAGCACCCTTTCTTTTTTTTTTTTTTTTTTTTTTGAGGCGGAGTCTTGCTCTGTCGCCCAGGCTAGAGCTCAGTGGTGCAATCTCGGCTCACTGCAAGCTCCGCCTCGGGTTCATGCCGTTCTCCTGCCTCAGCCTCCCAAGTAGCTGGGACTACAGGCGCCCGCCACCACGTCCGGCTAATTTTTTTGTATTTTTAGTAGAGACAGGGTTTCACTGTGTTAGCCAGGATGGTCTCGATCTCTTGACCTCGTGATCCGCCCGTCTCGGCCTCCCAAAGTGCTGGGGGATTACAGGCGTGAGCCACCGCACCCGGCCCTCACCAGCGCCCTTTCTACCCAAACCAGCAAGTGTTCCCAGTTTGTGTTGGAAAGCAGGGATCTCATCTCGACTTCAAACCCAGTAATTAGATCAAGAGGCTGAGTGTGGTGGTGGGAGGGTAGAAGTCAAAGAGGTTAACGGATGAATTGAAAGTCGTAATTGTCTTGGTCCATATCTAATTGACAAGTTCTGATTTGAAATCAGATTGTTTTTTTAAACTAGCATCACAATTGTGTAAAATATTCTGCTAGAAACAAACCCTGCTTGAGATGATACTGAAATTCTGTCTAGCTTAATACCCATCATCACTGTTCAGCATAGCTTAGTGCAGTCTCTCTCTCGTCCCCACCTCAGCCTCTGAATTAAAGAACATCTTCTTAAATTGTGTGTGGCAACTCGAAGCAGTTCGTATTAACTTACTGTTGGTCATGAACGTATGACAAGGTCTTGCTCTGCTACCCAGGCTGGAGTGCAGTGGCACAGTCATAGCTCACTGCAGCCTCAAACTCCCAGGCTCACGCAATCCTCCTGCCTAGGCCTCCCAAAGTGCTGGGATTGCAGGCGTGAACCCCGTGCCTGGCTCATCTTTTTATTTAATTACATTAATTGAATAATTATATGGAAGGTATTGGAAGTGTCTTTCTTTTGGTCACAGGCTCAAAGCAGTTTTAAATTTGTCTCAAGCCTTTAGATAAATTCTAAATTTAGAAGGGGAGCATTGACGACTCGGTCACTTGGCCTCCTGTCCTGCGTGGATTCATTTTATATGCACTGGTGTATTGGATTAAATCTTATGTCCGCGTAGTGTTGACTGGGAAACACACACTGATGTGTTTATAGCGAGGACGTAGGTGGGGGCTCAGGGCTCTAGCATATGCCCTCAAGCAGTTCTTAGGGTGAGTTGTAGACACTAGGTCCCAGCATCTGGGAATGTGCTGACCTACGTCTGATGTGAAGGGAGAGTGGCTGGGGCAGATGTCAGGAGCCGATGCTGGCTGACCTCTGCCACCATACGTTTGCATTAGAGTGAGGTTGTCACCCAGTAATAGTTGCTCTTGAAAATCCACAATACATTGCACTCTCAGTTTATGATTTGTTCATTTTGTTTCAGAATGGGGGCTATAAGCACTGCTTTATCTCTGATTAGTTTTTTTCCTTCTAGTTCCAGTTATTCTTCAGATGCCCTGGATTTTGAGACCGAGCACAAATTGGACCCCGTATTTGATTCTCCACGGATGTCCCGCCGTAGTTTGCGCCTGGCCACGACAGCATGTACCCTGGGGGATGGTGAGGCTGTGGGTGCCGACGGCGGTGCCAGCAGTGCTGTCTCCCTCAAGAACCGAGCGGCCAGGTGAGCATCGCCCTCTTGTTGTCTGTCTGATCTCTAACACCAGTTAAAACTGAGCTTCCATACTTTTTGGTCTGTAAAGCCACACCCTGTCTCTTGAGCATAAGGATATGTGTGTGCACGCGTGTACAGACACACAAACCCGCCATATAAAGTGACAGTGTTGCTGTAAATAAAGACTGAAAGGAACTCTGGAATCTACGTGGGTTGTTTAGTATTGATGTTCTGCCGTTCATGTTTCAGGTTCTCTTCACTGGTGCACTCCACGTGCAGTGCCAGCCCTCAGGTCTGGAAGCTTGTGGTCCTGTGGTGGGAGTTGAGCCACAGCTGTCCTACCACATGTTTAAGGAGGAAGGAATCTTACAGATTACACATGGTGTTGTGGACGATCTCCATGTCCAGTTCATTCTTTTTTCTTTTTTCTTTTTTCTTTTTTTTTTTGAGATGGAGTCTCTCTCTCGCCCAGGCTGGTGTGCAGTGGTGCAATCTTGGCTCACTGCAAGCTCTGCCTCCCGGGTTCACGCCATTCTCTTGCCTCAGCCTCCCGAGTAGCTGGGACTACAGGCACCCACCACCATGCCTGGCTAATTTTTTTTTTTTTTTTTTTTAATTTTTAGTAGAGACGGGGTTTTACTTTGTTAGCCAGGATGGTCTCAATCTCCTGACCTTGTGATCCGCCCACCTTGGTCTCCCAAAGTGCTGGGATTACAGGCATGAGCCACCGCACCCTGCCTTTTTTTTTTTTTTTTTTTTTTTTGAGACCGAGTTTCGCTCTTGTTCCCCAGGCTGGAGTGCAATGGCGCTATCTCGGCTCACCACAACCTCCGCCTCCCCGGTTCAAGTGATTCTCCCACCTCAGCCTCCCGAGTAGCTAGGATTACAGGCGTCCGCCACCACGCCCAGCTAATTTTGTATTTTTAGTAGAGACAGGGTTTCTCCATGTTGGTCAGGCTGGTCTTAAACTCCCGACCTCAGGTGATCCGCCTGCCCTGGCCTCCCAAAGTGCTGGGATGACAGGCGTGAGCCACCACGCCCGGCCTGTGACCACCTATTCTTGCTGTACTTAATACAATTCCATCTTTACCAGTAACTTAGAAATCGCTTTTAGAAAAGGGGAGGATTACATTTATAAATCACAGTTTTTTTATTTTCCGGCCTTTTTTATTTTTAGTTTATTTTAGCTTTTAACCACTTTGGGGTCATGGTGGCCAAAGTAACCTGGAAACTATTTTGTGTTTACAATTTTAGAGGGAGTTCTTGGATCCCAGCTTAAAAATTCCTTTTTTATATTAACAATTGATTCATTACAGCGGAAAAGGCATAAGAAAAGGGCTTGCCTTAAAATGCTGTTTTTATCCCCAGATGAAGAGTTTGTGTTGGTCAAATGTAATCGTTTTGTATTTTCTAGAAAAGATCTATAAACTTGCTGTCTTTTTTCTTCTTAGAACAGCGAAACAGCGCAGAAGCACAAACAAATCAGCTTTTAGTATCAACCACGTGTCAAGGCAGGTCACGTCCTTTGGCGTCAGCCACAGCGGCACTGACAGCCTGCAGGATGCTGTGACTCGACAGCCTCCTGTACTGGATGAGTCTTGGATTCGTGAACAGACCACAGTGGACCACTTCTGGGGTGAGTCCCTGGGAGATGCAGATCGCCCCACCTACGGTTGGGATGTCTCTCAGATTATGCTGGGGAGAGGGAGGCTATGGCCAGGTTGTTGGTTTGCAGGGATTATGCTGGGGAGAGGGCGGCTGTGGCCACATTGTCAGTTTGCACGGATTATGCTGGGGAGGGGGAGGCTGCGGCCAGGTTGTCGGTTTGCTGCATGACTGGTTGGGAGGAGCATCAGTTAGGTTTCAGGCTTGTCCTCAAATTTGATCAGGACGCTCCTTGGAAGCCGCTTCCATGTGCACCTTGTCAGGTTGTCATTGGGTTATGCTAACGTATAGTGACTAGTTGTAATGGGGAGATTAAGCAGCAGGTAGTAATCTTAAAACTCTGTTTTTATAAATGCATTACTTTTGTAGAATGTTTGAACAAAGTCCAAAAACGTACCAGTGTGTTTCCAAGAAAGCTCTAAGCAATGAAGCAGCCAGGGTTAGAGAGTTGTTAGAGAATGCTGCAGGGTGAGGCATTGGCACTCAGACTTGGCTGACGTGGGGTCTGGGCAGTGTGAGCCACAGCCTGGCTGGGGAGAGCATGGGGTCCCAAGGCTGTGCAAGGAGAGGGAAGCGTGGTAAGGGATGCCCAGCCGCTCATCTTCGTTCAGTTTATGTTCTGGTTGGCCTGTTTGAGACAATTAGAAGATCCAGATTAGTTCCAGAGATCGTGTGTGCTAATTTTGAGAAGACTTGATATTCGTGTTTGTTCTGTTTTGCTCAACTAGTGAGAGTGGTTACCAGGCAATGGAGAGGCATCTGCTGCTGAGGCTTGTGCCTCACTGAGCGGGCTGTGAGAAGATGGGCATTCCCCTCCTTCCCTCATGTTCTGCTTCCCTCCTTAGGCCAGGTGCTGTGTGTGCTGCTGTCTCTCTGTATTTTCTCCAAAGACAAGTTTTCACCTTCAGTCAGAAGATGGTATCTGCATCTATCTGGAGGCATTTTAGGAAATGAACCGTGACCAGTGCCATAATGATTTATTAACCATTGTAACCTTTACATTTTTAAAATGGGTTTTGTTCTTATTTGATAAGTTGAGCTCAAAAGCAAAAATGTGTGTGTTTTTTTTGGTTTTTTTTTTTTTTTTTTTTTTAGGTCTTGACGATGATGGTGATCTTAAAGGTAATTATTTTCGTCCTTTTACTTTCATACACTTTTCAAAATAGAAGTTTTAGTTAAGTATCTGCAGACTGTGATAAACAGGTTCCATCTACCATCTACTGTTTGAAAACTTTAGGTGGAAATAAAGCTGCCATTCAGGGAAACGGGGACTTGGGAGCCGCCGCTGCCACCGCGCACAACGGCTTCTCCTGCAGCAACTGCAGCATGCTCTCCGAGCGCAAGGACGTGCTCACGGCGCACCCCGCGGCCCCCGGGCCCGTGTCGAGAGTTTATTCTAGGGACAGGAATCAAAAACGTAAGTCTCAGTCCTTTAAAACTCAAAAAAAGATGTGTTGTCCAAATTTAGTATTTCCTTTCTATAAGCCTCAGTGTCTGCAGTATTTGTCTTAGAGACTTAAAATTATCCTTTGAAAGTGTAAGAAGTACACCCCAAATCAGCGTCATCCTGCCTGTCCTCTTTCAGCTTACGTTTTATGTGGTTAGTAATTGTGTACCTAAAAGTATTTGAAATTCTATAAATTTGGACTTGATGTGAGCAAAAGAAAGTTTCTATGTAAACGGAACTATTAAAACTACAGTCACTTTCAGATGCACACCCTGATTTTTATAAAGCAGCATGGATGTTCACGCGTGCTGAAGGAATGGCTTTGGGACGTTGCTCTGGTCGGTTCTGTGAAGTGTTTATGCCAGTGTTCCTGTCAGGAAACCATTGCCCATGGTTGGTGCCCCGTGCTTATGGTGATGGAGGGGCCTTCGGAGAACATCTGGGTCTGGGAAGGACACGTGGCTCTGGTTTGTTCTGTGACAGCAGCAGTCATTGCAGGGAACCCCCTGACATGGACAACCTCTGTCCATGGACTTCCCTCAGTGGCGACTGGGAAAGAGTGTGGGCGTCCCTGCGGGGGTGCCCTCCCAGGTCTGCAGGAGAGACAGAGCCACAGGCCCCTTTCCGGCTTCCAGGCAGGACTGCGATGCCCTGAGGGGCTGGGAGTCTGTGCCCTTCATTATTACCTGGCCTGGGATCTCTCTCACCTGTGGCAGGAAGAGGCTGGGACCCTCGGCCGGGCCGGGTGCTGCCTCATTCTCAAGCCCTTGGCACCTTGTCCTTTGAAGCCCTCATTCTGCTGTGCTTGGAGGTGCCGGAAGCCTCAGGAGTGCAGGGCCGGGTCTGTCTTATCCACTCCAAGCCTAGCTATGCCCATGACGTGGGACGTTCGTCCAGTATTATTCAAATGACCGGACATAATGAAGGATGGCAACAGGATGAAGGCTTCCGCCCTAAGAGTTCTAGCATCTTGTTTTTACCAACTTGTCTTCGTGGCCCTCACTTGTGGTTGTGTCTGCTGTGGTGGTATGGACACTGCTAGTGTTAATGCCGCACAGTAAGTGTGAAAGGGGCCGAGAAAGGTGGCGGGAGCAGGGCGGCACATGGGTTTTCCTCACGGCACTGTGCACGGTGCCCGCTTGGGTTCCTCCATGTGGACCAGCACCACTGAGCACCCACTCTGCGCCAGGCACTGTTCGTGGTGGTCACGGCAGCCCCCTTTTTACCGACAAGCAAACTGGGGCTCAGCCAGCTCAGGAGGCTCGCAGGCAGGTGGGGGAGCCTGGAGCTGAGCCCAGGTGTCTGACCCAGGTGTTCCCCCTTAACTGCCTGCCTCCATGAGCACTTGGCACCCCACGGCCTGTGCGGTGCTGCACGTGAGCCCTCGCATAGCTTACGCGACACGCACAAGGATTCCCTGTATTCAGGGTTTATTGAGGCTGTGTTTTGAAGCATGCCATTGATAGGCTGAACATAACATTTTTCTTAGAATAAAAGCACATTCCATACACTCTACTATGGCAGAATAAGGAGGTTCACAGATAATTGAGAGAAGCTACCAAACTCTGCTGTTTTCCGAAGGCCTCCCTAGGCGTGTTGTAGTAAATGTGTGTTTATGACTGACAGAATTTTGGGGATCAGGGCCCAAGCTTAGCCGTGCAGTTGAGTGTGTCTTTAGATGGAAAAGGCGTTGGTGTGGTGTGGATTGTGGCTTCCCGAAACTCATGGTACCTGCCCGCAGACGTCGGTCTCATGGCGCCTCCCCACAGATGTTGGTCTTGGGTGTTTTGGGGGAGAAAACAAGCCCCATCCTTCCCGCAGGGGTTCTGGGCTTCACACCTGCCTCACCCTCTCAGATGAAGGCCAGGACTTGTGCGGCCCACATTAGTGTTCACCCTGTATTACAGTAAAATATGTTTATCAAAGAACATTGGAAAATCAGGCACAAAGAAGAAAATAAAAATCACCTACAAGCTGCCACACCAGAAAAAAAGCACACTTCCAGAAATTTCCTCTCTACGTACTTACAGTCAGATTGCGTGAATTGGTTGCATAATCATATTTACTTAAAATAAATATGGCTTTCCTCAAGTATAAATTTTCTCTCCACATTTTCTTTATTTTTGTTTTCATGTATGTATTGTAATTCTCTCTCTAAAGTCTTTCAGTAGTACAGATAAAGTAAGTCCTTTCCCCCCACCCAATCCATCTCCTCCTGGGGGAACCACGGCTAATGATAATAGTTAAATGGGAATTCTTACGCTTTTTAAAATGCGGTAAAATTCAGATAACATGAAATTAGCCATTAAAATGTACGGGTTAGGAGTAGTCAGCCTCCTGTTGCATGACTGTCCTGGGATTCTCTTATGCACCTGCAGAACCGTGCAGTTTTGGCTTTGTTTTTCCTTAAATGCCATCATGGTGTATGCACAGTTTAGCCTTTCTTTTCATTTTATATGTTAATTGATGCTTGTATGGTTTTTTTTTTTTTTTTTTTTTTTTTGAGACAGAGTCTTGCTCTGTTGCCCAGGCTGGAGTACAGTGATGTGATCTCAGCTCACTGCAGCCTCCACCTCCCGGTTTCAATCAGTTCCCCTGCCTCAGCCTCCCGAGTAACTGGGACTACAGGCGCATTCCACCACGCCCGGCTAATTTTTGTATTTTTAGTAGAGTTGGGGTTTCACCATGTTGGCCAGGCTGGTCTTGAACTCCTGACCTCGTGATTCACCCGCCTTGGCCTCCCAAAGTGCTGGGATTACAGGCGTGAGCCACCATGCCCCACCCAACACACATTGTATCTTCTGAAGTGAGAGGTGGCACATGCCTGCAGTCCCAGCTACTTAGGAGGCTGAGGCAGGAGGATCGCTTGAGCCCAGGAGGTCGAGGCTACAGTGAGCTGAGATTGTACCCCAGCACTTCAGCCTGGGCAAGAGTGAGACCTGTCTCAAATCAATAAATTAAAAAATAGGCTGGATACTGTGGCTTATGCCTGTAATCCCAGATCTTTGGGAGGCAAAGGTGGGAGGATCACATGAGGCCTGGAGTTTGGGACCAGCTTGGGCTGTAACATAGCAAGATCCTATCTCTAAAAAAGCAGAAACAAATTAGCTGGGCATGATGGCATGTGCCTGTACTCCCAGCTACTCAGGAGGCTGAGGCAGGAGGATCACTTAGGCCCGGAGTTCAAGGCTGCAATGGGCTATGATCATCCCACTGCTAGGCGACAGAGAAAGACCCTGTCTCTAAAAAAAAAATTAAGAATAAAAATAATAAATAGGAAAGGAGGTGATTCTGGAGGTGATTCCGGTGCTCCGGTGTCCCATCCTTAAGCTGGTGGGTCAGAGGCCATGAAGCAAATGGCTGTTTGGCAGTATCTGAATGTGGTAGTATATGTGTAAACAGCATTGGAGTGAAGTGGCCGCGACTCGGGGACTCTGTAGATGATTGCTAGCGCGGCAGCAGAGCTGGCGGCCTTCCCCAGGGGTTACCCTGCAGCCCCCTCTCCGGGGTCGCCCGGGGGTTACCCCGCAGCCCCCTCTCCGGGGTCCCCCGGGGGTTACCCTGCAGCCCCTCTCCAGAGTCCCCTGTCCACCACCAGCTGGGCTGTTCCCCAAGTGATTATCTTTGGTGTCCATTCTAAAAGTGCCTGAAATGAGTAATTTGGCTACTTGACTTATCAGGAAGTAGATGTTGGCTTTATGGGAAGAAATAACGCGTGTTCATGGTTTTTTAATAGGCGGTGCGTCTTTCTACGTGAATAGGATTTTGTGGCTGGCCAGATACACTGCGTCATCTTTTTCATCATTTTTAGTTCAACTTTTTCAAGTGGTTTTAATGAAGCTCAATTATGAATCAGAAAATTACAAATTGAAAATTTATGAATCAAAAGATTGTGAATCCGAAAGCTTTAAATCAAAAAGCCATGAATCAAAAGGTATTTAAATATTTTTTCCCTCCTTCTTCCACCAGTCGCTTTCGCGGTGGAGAAAGCACTGTGCTTTTCCTCGCCGGGCGCCTCCCTCACTGCCTCCTCCTGCAGTCTTGGTGCTGGCCCTCTCCTGGCTTCCCCCTCTGGATCTTGCATCTCTGGGAGCTTGTGGAACTTTTCCTTTGTTCTGTGTGTAGTTCGGTTCTCTCAGAGCTGATCAGTGTTGAAACAGCTTTAAGGTTATTTCTTAAATGAAAAGTTAATGTGCTCAACTTTTGATTTTTATTAGCTTTTTAAAGCAAAAACTTTACCTGAGTGGTATTTAGAACCTATTTTTTGAGAATTTTTTTTTTTGAGACGGAGTTTCACTCTTGTTGCCCAGGCTGGAATGCAATGGCGCGATCTCAGCTCACTGCAAACTCCGCCTCCTGGGTTCAAGCGATTCTCCTGCCTCAGTCTCCCGAGTAGCTGGGACTACAGGTGCCCGCCACCACGCCCAGCTAATTTTTTATATTTTTAGTAGAGATGGGTTTCACCATATTAACCAAGATGGTCTTGAACTCCTGACCTTGTGATCTGCCCACCTCAGCCTCCCACGTGCTGGGATTACAGGCGTGAGCTGCTGCGCCCGGCCCAGAACGATTTTAAGCTGATGTTTGTATTGTTTGGACTGCGCGCGGGATTTAGCCAGGGGGTGGGGGGTCTTTCCCGTCTCTTCTCGTGGCCCGGGCCCTGTCACCGGCGTGGTAGGAGCCATCCGCTGCGTGAGCTCTGTGGAAGTGGCTAGCCTAGCACATTCTCTGATCATGGTGACTTCATCAGGGTGCGAGGAGCGCTCGAGCTCGGTGTTGTGAGTTCTCTAAGCCTCTTTTGCATGTGTTGCAGCTCATGCCAGTTACTGTGGGAGAATGAATGTGAGAGAGGTTCTCAGAGAGGATGGCCACCTCAGTGTAAATGGGGAAGTGCTGTGTAAGTATGGCTTCGTTTTCCTGTGAGCGTCGGTCGTGGAGTTGGCCCCACATGCCGTCACGTTGGGCACTAGCAGAGAATGAGCGGCCCGTGTGACATGGTGGTCCTCACTGATGACGACGGGCTGGTGGAGCTGCTGCTTAAGCCCCCATCACAGAAGCTCATAGCCACCAGATTGCATTTGCTTTGATTGTTAACTGTCTTGTGTGTAATTGAGTTTCCTAGTTTTTCAGACTGCCGTTGCCATGCACAGCTGAGATGGACAGAGTTTGCTTGTGAATCCGCCACATTCACTGCTTGTCACCCACAGGCGACGACTGTAAGGGCAAGAGGCACCTCGACGCGTACACAGCTGTCCACTTGCAGTCGCCACGGCCGCCCAGGCGGGCAGGGACCCTCCGGCACATCTGGGCGTGTGCAGGTTGTCTCTCGCCCCGTCTCCATCTCATCCTGCCCCGTCACCACGCTATTTGCGCCTTGTGTGGTTTGTGCTTGGAATTCAAGTGCTTTAAAGTCTTGCTGTAAAAACTGACAAGAATAGTATTAACTTTGGTTTAAAACAGGGTGAATCTCTCTCGAAAAGATTCCTTGTGAATTGATTTTTTGGAGATGGAGTCTCACTCTGTCGCCCAGGCTGGAGTGCAGTGGTGCAGTCTCGGCTCACTGCAGCCTCCGCCTCCTGAGTTCAGACAATTCTGCCACAGCCTCCTGAGTGAAGGATTCTTTTTGTGTTTTTAGTAGAGACAGGATTTCGTTATGTTGGTCAGTCTGGTCTTGAACTCCTGACCTCAGGTGATCGACCTGCCTCGGCCTCCCAAAGTTCTGGGATTACAGGTGTGAACCACTGCACCTGGCCTCCTTGTACATTTATTTAGGATGAGTTAAACATTTGAAAAGGAATGTATTTGCGGTGAGATTGAAAGTTGAGAAAAGGTGAGTCCCTGCTCACCCCGCTGTGTGGGAACTGGAACCGGGGTTCGCCGCGGCTGCACCTCTGCCCTGTGCCGCTTTAGTGGTTGCTGTCTGTGCCCCAAAGCTTACATGAGCACATTACTTGTTTCCAGTCTACACTCAAAACTTTCTTGGCAGAGAGACACCCTTTTTTGGCATCTTAAAAAAAAAGTTTCAAAAATAATTGTCTCATCTGCTAATTAATAAACGTAAAGCAATTGATTTTTCTGTTAAATTCTCATAAGCCATACTTCTTTGCATGCCAGCCATGTTGTAATTACATAGTTGCAGGAATTAACATATAGATGTTAAGTCAGTGTGAGGAGAGAACCACCCACCATGAGATCTGGAACAAAACTTACTTTGGGAGGCCGAGGCGGGTGGATCACTTGAGGCCGGGAGTTCAAGACCAGCCTGGCCAACATAGCAAAACCCTGTCTCTTTAAAAAAAAAAAAAAAAAAAACTGGAACAAAACGGATTTCATGAGTTTCCTGCTTTTTGTAATGTGAGGTTTGATACTAAGTTGATTGTGGTGCATTCCATCATCCGGTAGTGCCGTGTTACCCTTCTGAAACACTTTTTCACTAGAAAATATTAGCCTTTAGAATAATGTGAATTTTGGTCTTTGAGTAATTATTTTCTCACCTAGAGCGTATGAACTGCAGGGGTCTATGGAATTTCAATCTGCTTTAAAATATGGTACTATCTTTCCAATATAAACTGTGCTGGCACCAATGGCCAATATTTATAGGGTGGCTTCCAGCCGCTGCCCCCGGGGTTTCGTAAGGGATATCTGCATTTTACATCTGAAGTATCTGCAGGCAGAAGTGAGTGAAAATATTAAATATAGAACTGAGCTTTTCCTATGGTAATGTCAGTGCGGTATTGCCAACACTTACAAGAGTTACTTGGTTTTCGTATTTTTTGAGGAGACTCGACCCACCGACGTGGGCTCTGGTGAAGTGTGTGGTGTGGGTGTCCCCGCGGTGCCGTCAGTGCGGAGGCTGGTCTCTGGCATCTGTCTGCGGCCTTACACGTCTTCTCTGCGCAGGTTACTTCTTGCTGCAGACTCTGCGCAGGATCGGAGCTGCGGGCCAGGCTGTGTCTAGGACGGCGTGGTCGGCCCTGTGGTTGGCCGTGGTTGCTCCAGGTGGCTATTTTGGGTTTCTGTGTTGCGTTCTCTCCAGAGCTTCTGGCAGCTAAGCACCTGCACTCGATGATTTACCTAACCAAGTAAAAATCTCATGTAGGCTCTCATGCTTTGACCCTTGGCGTAACGTGTCTCGTTCCTCATGATGTAGCAGTGTTAACTGACTCTACTTGCTGCATGAGCACCCTTGGTTTCTCTGGGGTTGCGTCTGGGGTGAGTCCGGCTGCTTGAGTGCCCTGTGCAGGGCACAGAATGCATGGATCTGGGGCTTGCTCTCCTGCATCCTGTCCTGCGTGTTCATCAGCGTGATACGTTACTGCCTCGCCTCTCCTGCATCCTGTCCTGCGTGTTCATCACGTTACTGCCTCGCCTCTCCTGCATGCTGTCCTATGTATTCATCAGCGTGGCACGTTACTGCCTCGCGTGGCAACTAGCATCATGGAACTTCTTCACCTCCAGCTTCATCTTCATGTGCTTCTTGCTTGGCCTTCACAGAAACAGTCCATTTAGGAGCTTGGTTTTCCTGAGAACATTTCCTTAGAACGTTTGGTGTTTTCTCTTGTAGGGAAGGCAGCCTCCGGAGTGTTCTGGTGGCTAGGGATTGGATGGTACCAGTTTGTTACTTTGATTTCTTGGCTGAATGTGTTTCTTCTTACCAGGTAAGGAAATGGATATCATGTCAGCTTGGTGCTTTAAAGAACCAATTTTGTGCCATTCGCAGGGTCTCATTTGATTTGTTATTTTATAAGGATTTCGCTTATATTCACATAGTGTTTATATATTTTACAAAAGTGCCTTTATATTCTTATTTTTCAAACCAACCTGTGAGGTAAGAAAGGCGCAGATATCATTAAGGAAAACAAGTGTGCAGAGGTGAGGCAGCTGGAAGGGCCTGGGCAGGGTGGGGACCCAGGTCCAGGCTCCTCCCCTGCTGCAGTGCCCAGTGGCGCCAGTCACCTCGGGAGACTGGTGACCTGAAGGGGCAGAGACTCAGGGCAGCTCAGGCCGTCCCCACAGCACCAGAGAGTTGGTACCATAGGTCTCGAGGACGCCGTTGTACACTAAGGTTCTCCTGTAGGCGTCACAAGCCTTGTAGATAAAACCGTAACTGCTTTTCTAACACTGGGGGGTGGATTTTGCACAAAATTATCTAGAGGGGGAAAGCAGATTGGTGAATGCTGACTTTCATTATTTCCAAATCAGAGGTTTTCATTTTTACCCCCAGGTGCCTTCGAAACATCTGCAAGCTTTTAGTCTTGCTCGTCCCACTCCTCCTTTTACTTGGTAAGTCAATCCAGGGGCTAAGCAATACACATACATGTAACTTAGTGGAAAAAAATGAGCGTGTAAGTCCATGTTTTGAGAAACGTGGTGTACCTGTGTGCGTGTGGTGGTTATTCTCTTTTAGCAGGTCTCTCCTTACGGGGCCAGGGCGATTTCTTTTCGTTCCTGCCTGTGTTGAACTGGGCAAGCACGCATAGAACACAGCGGGTGGATGACCCCCAGGATGTATTTAAACCCGCGACTTCTCGCCTGAACCAGCCTCTGCAGGTAAGAGGGTAGAAGGGCCTGTCAGTTGGCACCGCACATGTGAGGTCTTCAGGGACGCGTCCACACTGCTGTAAGCCAGGCACTGCGGTCAGGTGCCCTGTTGTAGGAAATATTTTTAAATGTCAGATAAGCAAGTCTTTGGAGCTCCTTAAGTGTTCTAAGAGTTCAAATGCACATTTAAAGTACTCTCATGATTCAGTTAGTTTTAATGTAAAAAACATTATAGTATTCATTACTGTGCAAAGTACAGAAAGTATAGAGAAGCAAATGAGAACCACCCATAGTCAGGCACATAAGGATCGAACCTGATACTCCAGGTTTCTGTGGATTCCTCCATTTGTGTGCTGTGCACCCCAGAGCTGGCATCTTGCTGTAGGACACTGTTTGGAGGTTTTGACTGACTCTGCTCATGGTGACTTGATTACCTGGTTTCATTCCTCTCTTACCATTTCAGGGTGACAACGAGGCTTTTCCATGGCATTGGATGAGTGGCATGGAGCAGCAGGTGACCTCCCTGTCTGGACAGTGCCACCACCATGGCGAGAATCTCCGAGAGCTGACCACTTTGCTTCAGAAGCTGCAGGCTCGGGTGGACCAGATGGACAATGGCGCTGCCGGGCCATCAACATCGGTCAGAGATGCTGTGGGACAGCCCCTGAAGGAGGTGAGTGCTGCCGGGCTACCGGGCTCCACGGTGACACCAGCGCGCTTCTGGGTGCCGTGTTCTCTCTCTTTGGGCGACAGAGGGGATGGGAGAGGTGTCGTTGTGACAAGGGGTTGCACTTTCTGTTCTTAGTTGTTGAGAGCAGTGTGCCGGGGAAGGAGTGGGTTTCCCATCATCTGCTGATGACCAGGAGGTGTGGCTTCCATAGCACGCGTGGAAGTGGTGGGCAGGAGATGTGTGATAACCCCAAGCGGGAAGTCTGGCGGTCGTGGAGAACCGTGGCCTTTCCTGTCCTGTTCTCCAGATTGCCCTCTTGGTGACAGGTCATGGCGCTCTGTCCCTGCAGACGGGACGGCCACTGAGTGTCCCTGTAGACAGGACGACCACTGAGATGGACACATACTGTCTCACGTGGGCCCCAGACGCACTTCGCCTCGGAGGCAGCCCAAGATGCTCCCGCCCACCGCAGGGATTGCGTGGGGGGGCCCAGGAACCTCTGCTTCAGAGGATGCCCTCTCTTGTAAAGAAAATAGTCGACAGCTTTTCAGAACAGTTTAGTGAAAACTAAATTGTATGTGGCCTGAGCTAATTTTAGTACAGATTGAGCCCATTCTTAAGCTGTCTTCCAGCATGTGCCTGTCTGGGTGTGATCATGGCAGTGATTGGAACGCAGAGCAGGGCTTCCCTCAGAAGCGGTGCACGCAGTGTTAAACGCTCAGCCACCTGGCAGCGGGCAGAGCCTGGTACCTGCTTCCCGGAACCTCTAGCTCATGTTTGCATCTGCACTGCCTAGTGGAGGACGCCACTACTAGCATATGGTCGTTACATTTTTGTCAGTCAACACCACATCGAACTTTAAATGGCAGGTTCTCACTTGCATGGCCCCATTTCAGGTGCCCAGTAGCCACGAGTGACTGGTGCTGCCCTGCTGGGCAGCACAGCTGCAGCACGGCCCACCGTGGCCCGAGGTGGGCATCAGGCCCTCACGGGGTTTGCTGCGTCAGTGCATTGGGCTCAGGCCTGTGGTCCCAGCTACTCAGTAGGCCGAGGCGGGAGGGTCGTCTGAGCCCAGGAGGTGGAGGTTGCAATGAACCACAGAGGGGACCCGTGGTTCAGGCTGGAGTGCAGCCGTAAAATAAATAAATATATAAATAAAGATCTCTGGAGTTAGGGATGAAGATGAGGATGTTGTTATTAAGCGGATTACTCCTTTAGGGTCTGTGCCACATTGCAACTGTAGATTCTCTGATTGTCGACATTCCGTGTAGAAACGCCTTGGCCTAACTTGCCAGGTTTTTGTTGCTTAGCTTTCTCCATCATTTGTTCACCCCTTTTCTTTCCTAAGACTGACTTTATGGCTTTTCACCAAGAACATGAAGTGCGCATCTCACACTTGGAAGATATTCTGGGAAAACTGAGAGAAAAATCTGAGGTATTTATTTTGCACCTTATGCTTTTTTAAAATAAAAAGAAAATCAACTATGGCTCATATTTTAAAGCCCCTGGGTCATTTAATGTTCCTCTTTTTAGGCTATTTGCTGTTGTGTAAAGTGGAAAGAAACACTTGTTCTCTGTTTGGTGTGGCAGGGGCTCTGGGACTCTAACATTTAATCGGGCATGTAACTCACTCATCCCTGTGTCTCGGCACAGAGTAGGGTTGCACATGCCAGGAGGTGGCTCTGCCAATTCCAGGCGGCCTCTGGGTTCCCATCCAGCTTTTTCCGGCTCCAGGGTGCTTCCTCGCTGCCACACACCCCCTTGCAGTGTCTTTAGAGGGGAGATAAAGGACCTGAACCTTTTGACAGACAGCACTAGCTTTGGGTGGGAAGGCTGGGACCATTAGTTGCTGAGAATGCCAGGGGAGGGGCCGGGCCTCTGCGCTGCCCTCAGCCCTTGGGAGTTAGGGTGGGGCTCAGGTTCCGGCTCTTTGTGTCTCTGGTGCTTGACACAGAGCCTGGCGTGTCACATGTGCATGTGTGTATTGAACTACATTGAGAAACGTGGTGAGCCTAAGGGTTGTCTTTAGCACACCCTTTTGGGAATCTTGGGACCTGCTCATGGATTATGGAACCTGTGAGATCAGGCGGGTTTACCTGGGAGGGAGAGGAGGGCTGAGAGGAGCAGGCAGAGGGGAGAATGTACCTGCCTGCGAGGGTCTGCGGGGCGCCGCCTCCTGTGTCCACTCATGAAGGTCTGCGGGGCACCGCCTCCTGTGTCCGCTCGCAAGGGTCTGCAGGGTGCCTCCTCCTATGTCCGCCTGCCCTGGGCCAGGCTGTGGAGACCTCCGTGGAGTGCGACTTGGGGCTGACGCCGGCACTCAGCATGGTGCTGCTGTCAGGTCGCGCGGATGGCACAGGCCAGCATGGCTCAGCTTCATGTGTGCCTCTGCCGTGTCCCTGTCCTTCACGTTTAGAACACACTTTGGAGGTGTGACAGGGAGCTGACTCCCAGCCTGGGTGCTGGTTACGGGAGCTGCATGTTCTGAGCCCGCCAGGCCGTCCCCGTGTGATTTGTGCTCCTTTCTGCACACACTTGATGAAGGTTACTTTCAAATGTACAATGAACACTTCCTACCTGCCACCCACAGGCGGATCTGGACTTTGAATTAAAGGGGGTGTTTCAGAGAAATCAATGGAGTTTTAAGTATATGGATTTATGAAAAGTTAATATATAACTTAAGTATTTCAGTAGATTATTTCTTGTATTTTTTAGGCCATCCAGAAGGAACTAGAACAGACCAAGCAAAAAACAGTCAGGTAGGAGGATTTGGAAAACACTCACTTTTGTCTTCTGTGTGTGTGTGTGTGTGTGTGTTTGTTATGTGGAGCGGCAGCAGAGTGATGAACGAGGGGACACGGGGCCAGCCTCCACCGTGGGTCACCTGAAGGCCCTGAGGTTTGTGCTGACAGACACTCCTGCTGGGCTGCGTGAGGACAAACGGGTCCTGAGGGACTTGCCATATCCCCTTCCGTGTGGCATGGACCTCCGTGTCAAAGGTGCTGCCCTTGCCCCTGCTGTAACTTCGTCTCCAGTGTGCTTGCAGGGCCACCCTCAGGGAGTAGGTCGAGGCCCATCTTGCAGCCCATGCCATAGTGGGTGTCATGGTGGGCTCTGCGCCGGGCCTGCGCTGGCACCGTTGGCATCTAGGTGGGTGGGGTTACAGCTCAGCCTCATCCCTGCTGCTGCTCCTGGTGGGCAGGACACCTGCTTCCAGAACCACCCGATTTGTGCTGGGCATGTCACGGTGGGCCTCTGCGTGGCTGTTGGCCCTGCTGCCCTTGGAATTCATGGCACATCCGGGTCCCTCTGCGCTTCCTGGGGATGCTGGCGTTTTGCTCCTCGAGGACTCCAGGCGGCTTTCTTCCACACAACTACTGATTTGCCTGAAGCCTGCTTAAGTGGAGTGCCTCCCTCTCACAGGTGTTCCCAACACGGCAGCTTTGTCTGTCTTCCTTAGTTTTATACACACAGCTCATACCCCCACAGCCCTCCCCGCTTCTAGATTGGGCAGCCTTGGCTTGGTTGTGGTTTCCCAAGGTCCCCGCGTCTGCACTCAGGAGGGTCCGTCCTCCCCTGTGCCCCATGTTCCTCCTCTGTGAGGACAGGTGTGAGAGCTGAAGCAGTTTTCTCTTCTTCCAAAGCTTTTATTTCAATAAAAAGTTGCTTTAATACGGTAATATGTCAGTCCTAAAGTGTTGATCCGGGAATGAGCTTTTTGAGATATGAATTGTTAGTATCTCATTAAGTATGTGTACCTATAAAGGCCTCAAGTGATCCGTCTGCTTCGGCCTCCCAAAGTGCTGGGCTTATAGGCATGAGCAACCGTGCCCAGTCCAGAAATAAAGTTTTTAGATGCTTAAATCGTTTTCAGAGAGAGCTCTCACTCGCCACTGAGAAACACCGCTAGCAGCATTTTTGTAGGTAGCCTCCTTGTGCAGTGTGGATATTTGTATGTTACAGACATAAATTGATGCAGAAGACGACCTCTCTGGGATTTTTATTGGAAACTGGCATTCAGTTTCCATGTTAGTGTGGCACAGGTTGACATCTGTACAGTTAGGACACCCAGGAGTGGGATCGGGTCCCCTCAGCCTGTGTGTAGTGCGGGAAGTGTGTAGGCTGGGAGGCTTGTGTGTGACCCATTCTCACTGTTGGATTCCAGTGCGGTTGGTGAGCAGCTCCTGCCCACGGTTGAGCACCTCCAGCTGGAGCTGGATCAGCTAAAGTCAGAGCTGTCCAGCTGGCGACACATGAAGACTGGCTGTGAGACAGTGGATGCTCTACAAGAAAGAGTGAGCTGCTTGCGTGTTTACTTTTTGTTTTATAATAGAGTAAAAGAAAACCTGATGACTTAGGTTTATTAGTTGTTTAAATTTTTTTTTTTTTTTTTTTTTTGAGACCGAGTCTTGCTGTGGTGTGCAGGCTAGACTGCAGTGGCACGATCTCGGCTCACTGCAGACCACCTCCACCTCTTGGGTTCAAACTCTTCTCCCACCTTAGTCTCCCGAGTAGCTGGGACTAGTGGCACGTGCCACTATGCCCAGCTAATTTTTGTGTTTTCAGTAGAGACGGGGTTTCACCACGATGGTCAGGCTGGTCTCAAGATTCCTGACTCCAAGTGATCTATTTGCTTCGGCCTCCCAAAGTGCTGGGATTACAGGCCTTAGCCACCCACCATGCCTGGCCTAAGTTGTTTAATTTCAACTTCCTTTAAAAACTTTTTTGACTATATGTGAACTTTTTAAATATTTCAAAATAACTAATTCAGCGCTCTGTAGATTTTCCCGTTCCCGCACCACCGCCTGTCAGCACCCACCGTGCGTCTTTCCAGTCTCCTTGGTGTGCGTGCAGCCCAGGGCCAGCGCTGACTTGTGGCTGGGTTGTTGCTGTGTACTTTTCATTAAATAGACTCACCTTGAACCTGCTGCTTGCTCTGTTTCATGTTAAAACATATCATAGACATTGCTTCAAGTCCATCATCCTTAGGCAGAGGAGAAAATCTAGACATTTAGAGCTGCTTAAGAATGAAAACACAATCATTTGGCAAAAGTCGTCAAAGTCAGACAGTAGATTGGTAAAGGTATTTGCAATATGTGTGGTAAAATTATCTCTTATGGGCAGAGAGCCCCTAGAATTGGTAGGAAGAGAAGCAGTGGCGACAGAGAAAGCGTGCGATAGGCTGGGCGCGGTGGCTCACACCTGTAATTCCAGCAGTCTGGGAGGCCTAGGCGGGCGGATCACCTGAGGTAAGGAGTTCGAGACCAGCCTGTCCAACTTGGTGAAACCCTCTACTAAAAATACAAAATTAGCCGGGTGTGGTGGCGTGGGTCTGTAATCCCAGCTACTCGGGAGGCCGAGGCAGGAGAATCGCTTGAACCTGGGAGGCGGAGGTTGCAGTGAGCCGAGATCACGCCATTGCACTCCAGCCTGGGCGAGAGTGAGGCTCTGTCTCAAAAAAAAAAGAAAAAGCCAATGTGCCATCAGGGAGCTCAGTCCTGCTGATGGGACTTGCAGACTACAGCAGGCTCTCATCTGTAGTCTACAGGCCCACGAGGACGCCGGCTGCTGTCAGCACTGGCCAAGGCAGCAGGCTTTCCCCTGGCCAGGAGGACTGTCACCAACCACGGCCTCGGGGGGAAAATCTTAGGATATTCACCAGTGACAAATACCTGCACTCTTTGAAACGCACAACCATGCCCTTGGGAGTCATCCTACAGAAATAAAGGCACCAGTACAGAGGCCACACAGGCAGTAGGGTTAGCGCTGCGAAGTTAGTGTGGGGAGAAGTGAGGGTAGAAAGCAGCCACGTGCCACTGTTAGCGGGTGTGGGCTAGAGAAAGGTGTGTCCACACGTGGAGCGTGGGAGGGTGGCTGTGATGAACGGCCGTGCCATAGGCTTTGCCATTTCCTTCACGGTCTATTGTTATAAAGCAAGAAGAAAAAGGTATTTACATATGTGTTTGTGTGCGTAGAAATAACACGGGGCGTATTTAGCATACATGAAGCTATAATTTAGGTTCGTTTATATGACTGTTTTCTTACCAGACCAAGTTTGTTGATGGCAGGGCCTCTCCAGTGCACCTGTGTGCCTAGCTGCAGGGTGCCCGGCGGGTGCTTGCTGGATGGACATGCACCTCCGGATGGTGTGGACATGCCCCATCGCATCTTGCAGCTCCTAAGATGCAGGTCGTCCTCATCCCACGAGCTCGCCTATTTCTGTTCTTTTTAACGTGTTCCTGCATTATTGGAGAGGTTCTTAAATTTAATACGAAGGAAAACACTGCCACAATGACATTCTAGATTTCGAGAGGATATATAATACTTCTGAGATATCTAAGATAATGGACCCAAAGAATGGAAATGATTTAGTTAAAATAGTAAATTTGTGTCTCTCTACTGTTTTACTAGGTGGATGTGCAAGTCAGAGAAACAGTGAAACTCCTGTTTTCCGAAGATCAGCAAGGCGGCTCTCTGGAACAGCTGCTACAGAGGTTCTCGTCGCAGTGTGTGAGCAGAGGCGACTTGCACACGATGCTGCGAGACCTGGAGCTGCAGATCCTGAGGAACGTCACCCACCACATTTCCGTGACCAAGCGGCTCCCAGCCTCGGAAGTCGTGGTGTCTGCTGTGAGCGAGGCGGGGGCGTCTGGAATAACAGAGGCGGTGAGTCGGCGGCAAGAAATGCTTACAGTCCATTCTCTGCTGAGACTGAAGACCTCGCTGTGAGGCGTGGATGTTGATGTGTTGTTTTAAGAGTGGTCTGGCTGGGGTATGCTTAGCTGACATAAGTGAGATGGGATGTGCCTGGGCAGTGTGCCGTGTATGGAGGGGCACCTGTGCGGTGAGCTTCAGCTCTTGCTATCGATGTCATTACTGAGCTGCCTCTTGGGAGTTCTTTATACTTTGTGAATCTTTTTGTCCGAAAGAGCCCATCTGCTTGTGTGGTGGCCACACCTTCTGAAGTTCCATGAAAATGTTTCCGTGTATTAGTCTGTTCTCATGCTGCTAATAAAGACATACCCAGGACTGGGCAATTTAGAAAGGATGATTGACAGTTCCACATGGCTGGGAAAGCCTCACAATCATGGGGGAAGGTGAACAAGGAGCAAAGTCATGTCTTACATGGCGGCAGGCAAGAGAGCATGTGCAAGGGAACTCCCTTTATAAAACCATCAGATCTCATGAGACGCTATCAGGAGAACAGCATGGGAGAAACCCCACCCCCAGGACTCAGTTTCCCCACCTAGTCTCCACCACAGTGTGGGAATTATGGGAGCTGCAATTCAAGGCCATGACTCGGTTCCCCCCACCCAGTCCCCACCACAGCGTGGGAATTAGGGGAGCTGCAATTCAAGGCCATGACTCGGTTCCCCCCACCCAGTCCCTACCACAGCATGGGAATTACGGGAGCTGCAATTCAAGGCCATGACTTGGTTCCCCCATCTAGTCCCCACCACAATGTGGGAATTATGGGAGCTGCAATTCAAGGCCATGACTTGGTTCCTCCCACCCATTCCCTACCACAGCGTGGGAATTAGGGGAGCTGCAATTCAAGGCCGTGACTTGGTTCCCCCCACCCAGTCCCCACCACAGCATGGGAATTAGGGGAGCTGCAATTCAAGGCCATGACTCGGTTCCTCCCACCCAGTCCCTACCACAGCGTGGGAATTACGGGAGCTGCAATTCAAGGCCATGACTCGGTTCCCCCATCTAGTCCCCACCACAATGTGGGAATTATGGCAGCTGCAATTCAAGGCCATGACTCGGTTCCTCCCACCCAGTCCCCACCACAGCATGGCAATTAGGGGAGCTGCAATTCAAGGTGAGACTTGGTCAGGGACACAGCCAAACCATGTCACTCAGTAATACCTAAATTCCCAGAATTTCCTGTGTTCCAGGCTTGAAGTCTCATCTTTCCTTTATTCATGTTTTATGGCGTCTGGGGGATTTTTCTGGTTCAAAGATTGATGGCGGCCATGACTGAGCCCTGGGGGAAGAGACCTCGTGCCGTCCCATCTCCATCCTATGGCCTTGGCAGTTAGGTACAGGACTGGAGTGTGGAGTTACTTCTCTCATGCCTAGGATCCCCTACATAGGTTCCATTGAGAAAATGCTCTTGGCCGGGCGCGGTGGCTCACGCCTGTAATCCCAGCACTTTGGGAGGCCGAGGCGGGTGGATCACGAGGCCAGGAGATCGAGACCATCCTGGCTAACACGGTGAAACCCCGCCTCTACTACAAAATACAAAACATTTGCCGGGCGCAGTGGCGGGCGCCTGTAGTCCCAGCTACTCGGGAGGCTGAGGCAGGAGAATGGTGTGAACCCGGGAGGCGGAGCTTGCAGTGAGCCGAGATCGCGCCACTGCACTCCAGAATGGGCGACAGAGCCAGACTCCGTCTCAAAAAAAAAAAAAAAAAAAAAGAAAATGCTCTAATGTAAGTGTCTGGTTCTCATCTATGGCACTAAAACCCAAGTCTCTCCTCTCCTGTTCTGGTGTTTGGTGGTCTGTCCTCGTGTCTGTCCAGCAAGCACGTGCCATCGTGAACAACGCCTTGAAGCTGTATTCCCAAGATAAGACTGGGATGGTGGACTTTGCTCTGGAATCTGGTGGTGAGTAAACAGACGTTCAGATTACTAAGTGAGATGGTCACCTGTTAGCAGGGTTGTGCACTGGAGAGGCTGTTGCTGCCCCACGTCCAGCAGTAAAGACTCCTAACGTTTACACATCTGAGAAAAGGCATGTGATTCTGGGCATGTCCCTGGTATTCTTTCTTGCTGGCCAGTTGTGTTTGGGGGGCACAGGTTCTCCCCTGGAAGGGCTGGGGGTGCATGCTTGTGGCTAAGTCAAGGTTCACAGCACAGAAAGTTTGGTCGACTTCACTCTCTCCTGTGCTGTGATCGGGGATTGTTCAGTGCCTTCAGGAGAGACTCAGCAGTGACCACACAGCTCTCCCCGAGGGTGTCCATTCAGCAGCAAGACAGACCGGGAGCAGGAGCAGGCTAAGCAAATGGAATGATGGGGGCAGTGTTTCAGGACCTCAGAGAAATACAAAGGCCGCTGTGGTCAGGGTCTGGGAAACCCTGCAGGGGCACAAGCCTAGGCCAGACCTCTTGGGGCAGATGCATTTGAAAATCAGAATCGCAGCTGAGGAAAGTCTTGGGGTCCACACAGCCCCTCCATGGGGAGTGGGGCAGCACACCTGGATCAGACACGAGCATTTCCGAAAGAACCATGAGAGGAGAACTAGACCTGCTTCACGTCTGCTCAGGGAAGGTTTGCACCACACGTGTTATGGAAATCGAAATCTTGGTTTTCTGAAGGTTTGTGGTTTTTTTTTTTTTTTTTTTTTTTGAGACAGAGTCTTGCTCTGTTGCCCAGGCTGGAGTGCAGTGGCGCGATCTCGGCTCACTCCCAAGCTCTGCCTCCCGGGTTCACGCCATTCTCCTGCCTCAGCCTCCCGAGTAGCTGGGACTACAGGCGCCCGCCACCACGCCCTGCTATTTTTTTGTATTTTTAGTAGAGACGGGGTTTCACCATGTTAGCCAGGATGGTCTCAATCTCCTGAGCTTGTGATCTGCACGCCTCAGCCTCCCAAAGTGCTGGGATTACAGGCATGAGCCACCACGCCCAGCCTTTCTGAAGTTTTTAAATGTAGGATTTGCAAATGTGGGCTGGGAGACTCACATTATCACTCAGAATATGCTGAGTTCAGTACACGTTAGTGCGTGGAGGGACTGGAGAGTCTGCAGAGCAGGAGGGATTTCTAAAACCCACGATGGTGTAGGGCTGGGTAGGGACTCTGCCGCGTGGTTGTGCAGGAACCTGATCCCATTAGTACGGGAGCAGCTGGGTTTGAGTTCAGTCATTTGCCACCCCGTGGGTTCTTCCTGTGGTGGCTGCAGACTGAAGTCATAGTAACAATGGCCAGATTCTTCCAAATGGTAGATGTCAACAAGGCTACTGGCTTGATCAGTGTGTGTGTGTGTTTAAAGTGACCTTTTTAGAATATTAAGTGCTTTTAGTTATATATTTTGAAATTCAGTGATTTAGGAAGAAATTATTTTCCATTAAGAGGCATCAATTGACATGAACCATACAGTTTGAGCCGAGATGTCATTTATTCTTAAAACTCTAGTTAATCCTAACAGGTTTCTGTGTACCTCAGAACATTGGTAATCCTGAGAAGGCTGCACTGAAGGTTCTGATACTGAAGAAAACATTGATTGGCACTTTGTGAGTTAGACGGAGAACAGGATTTTTAAAAAGATAATTCAGTGGTTTGGAAATTCGGGTCTCAATCAGCTACATTAAAATCCCCTGGTTTTCCTGGTTAAAGCATCAGTTTCTGGCCGGGCACGGTGGCTCACACCTGGAATCCCAGCACTTTGGGAGGCCAAGGCGGGCGCGGATCACGAGATCAGGAGATCGAGACCATCCTGGCCAACACGGTGAAACCCCATGTCTACTAAAAATAAAAAAAAACTAGCCGGGCGAGGTGGCGGCGCCTGTAGTCCTAGCTACTCGGGAGGCTGAGGCAGGAGAATGGCATGAACCTGGGAGGCGGAGCTTGCAGTGAGCCGAGATCATGTCACTGCACTCCAGCCTGGGGACAGAGTGAGAAAAAAACAAAAACCATCAGTTTCTGCCTCTCCGGCCCGTGGTTCACCAGCACCAGGGCCCCTGGAGTGCCGCCCTTCTGAGCTTGCCCTTGCTGCCTGGTGTTGTGTGCTGCCTTCAGGGCCAGCTTGGTTTTTGTTTCTTGGGGTTTTTTGTCCTGCTATGACAACAACATTCTGCCTGCCCTATTTCCTATTGAGGGCCAAGCTGGACTTGTTTTTTATGCTTCCTCTTATTATTGAGATGTAATTCACACAAAAATTCACCATTTTAAAATGTACAGCTCTGTGGTTATTAGCATATTCACAGTGCAGCCATCACCACTGCCTCACCCCAAAATCTTTCTGACCCCCGCTAGGAAACCCTGTACCTGCCAGCAGTCATCCTCACGGCCCCAGCCTTTTCACTGTGATTGGTAATTACTGTGACGGAAGGTCTGCTCTTCAGGGCCTGAAAGCTCACCTGCCAGGTGACACCAGGCTCAGTTGTGTGCTTTATTCTTCATTGAGAAAAACCAAGGAAAGTTCATTCAGAGTAGCTATCTCTCTAGCAGTAGTGGGGGAAGGCCAGTATTGTAAGAATTTCCCAATTTCAGTAAGTAAAAATTCTGTATCCTAAAGCAGTTGTAAACTCTTAACACTCAATTTGAGAAAGGACAATTAAGAAAAGGACTGGTCTAACAGTAGGAGGTTCTTTCTATATGTAAAAACTTGAGAAGTTTGGCCGGGCGCGGTGGCTCACGCCTGTAATCCCAGCACTTTGGGAGGCCGAGGCGGGCGGATCACAAGGTCAGGAGATCGAGACCACGGTGAAACCCCATCTCTACTAAAAATACAAAAAATGAGCCGGGCGCAGTGGCGGGCGCCTGTAGTCCCAGCTACTCGGGAGGCTGGGGCAGGAGAATGGCGTGAACCCAGGAGGCGGAGCTTGCAGTGAGCCAGGATCGCGCCACTGCACTCCAGCTTGGGCGACAGAGCGAGACTCCGTCTCAAAAAAAAAAAAAAAAAACTTGAGAAGTTTAAAAACACTTTTTTTAACCCTAAAATATTTATTAGGTGGTATTAGATAACATTCTTTGTCATTTTCAAACTTATGTATTTTAATGGGTTCTTAACTAATTACCTATTTTTTAGTTTTTGTGGATACATAGGTGCATATATTTATGGGGTGTATAAGATGTTCTGATACAGGCCTGCAATGTGAAGTAAGCACATCATGGAAAACGGGGTACCCATCCCCTCCAGCATTTATCCTTTGAGTTACAAACAATTCAGTTATACTCTAAGTTATTTAAAAATGCAGTTAGGCCGGTGCAGGGGCTCACTGCACTTCGGGAGGCCGAGGCAGGTGGATCACCTGAGGTCAGGAGTTTGAGACCACCCTGACCAACATGGAGAAACCCCGTCTCTACCAAAAAGATACAAAAAAATTATCCGGGTGTGGTGGGCGCCTGTAATCCCAGCTACTCGGGAGGCTGAGGCAGGAGAATCGCTTGAACCCAGGAGGCAGAGGTTGCAGTGAGCCAAGATCGTACCATTGCACTCTAGCTTGGACAACAAGTGAAACTTCATCTCAAAAAAAAAAAAAAAAAAAAAAAGCACAATTAAGTTATTCACTGTAGTCACCCTGTTCTGCTATCATACAGTAGGTCTTATGCATTCATTTTTCTTAGAGACAAAGAGTCTCTGTTGCCCAGGCTGGAGTGCAGTGGTGCAGTCTCGGCTCACCACAACCTCTGCCTCCCAATTTCAAGCGATTCTCCTGCCTCGGCCTCCTGAGTAGCTGGGACTACAGGGGCACAGCACCACGTCTGGCTAATTTTTGTATTTTTAGTAGAGATGGGGTTTGTCCCTGTTGGTCAGGCTGGTCTGGAACTCCTGACCTCAGGTGATCTGCCCGCCTTGGCCTCCCAAAGTGCTGGGATTACAGGCGTGAGCCACTGCACTCTGCCTCATTCTCTTTCTTTCTTTTTTTTTTTTTTTTTTTGACCCATTAACCATTCCCACTTTCCCCAAGCCCCAACTCCCCTTCCCAGTCCCTGGTACCACCCTTCTACTGTCTCTGTCCATGAGTTCAACGGTTTTGGTTTTTAGATCCCACAAATAAGTAAGAACATGGGATGTTTGTCTTTCTATGCCTGGCTTATTTCACTTAACATAAAGACCTCTGGTATCCATCCATGTTGCAAATGACAAGCCTTTTTTTTTTTTTTTTTTTTTTTGAGGTGTAGTCTTGCTCTGTCACCCAGGCTGGAGTCAGTGACGTGATCTTGGCTCATTCCCAGTTCAAGCAATTCTCCTGCCTCAGCCTCCCAAGTAACTGGGATTACAGGCGCCCGTCACCATGCCTGGCTAATTTGTGTATTTTTAGTAGAGATGGGGTTTCGCCATGTTGGCCAGGCTGGTCTGGAACTCCTGACCTCAAGTGATCCATCTGCCTCATCCTCCCAAAGTGCTGGGATTACAGGTGTGAGCGACTGCGCCTGGCCTGCTCTCATTGATTTTTATGGCTGAGTAGTACTCCATTGTGTTTATGCAACCCATTCATCTGTTAGTGGACATTTAGGTTGCTTCCAGATGTTAGTCATGGTAAACAAGTAGTGCTGCACCAAAGATAGAAGTGTGGATCTCCCTACGATAGACGGCCCTCCTTTCTGTTGGGTATGTACCTCGGAGTGGCATTGCTGGGTCATATGGTAGCTCTGTTGTGGGTTTTCTGAGGGACCTCCGAACCGCTCTCCATGGTGGTTGTACTAGTCTCCATTCCCAGCAACAGTGCGTGAGGATTCCTTTCTCCGTGTCCTCACCAGCATTTGTTACTGCCTGTCTCTAGGATAGAAGCCATTTTAACGGCAGGGAGAGGAAATCTCATTGCAGCTTTTACTTGCATTTCTCTATCAGTGACGTTGAGCACTTTTCTTGAAAACATTCTGAGTAAATCCTTAAGAGGTGCAATACTATTACTTCCAAAATGGTGGAACTGGGCCCTGAGACTGATCTGAACTTTGCTTTAAGGTGGCAGCATCCTGAGTACTCGCTGTTCTGAAACGTACGAAACCAAAACGGCCCTGATGAGTCTGTTTGGGATCCCGCTGTGGTACTTCTCGCAGTCCCCACGCGTGGTCATCCAGGTGAGTGGCCGCCGGTGGCCGGAGCTGCTCTTCAGCATGGGCTCTGTTAGTGTTCACAGGTCGTACGTCCCCAGCCTGGCAGAACTTCGTGAGATGAACATGTCTGTGGAACTGGTACCGCAAGCAGCAGCAGTGTTCCCACACCGAGGAGTCCCCGTGTAGCCTCCACGCTACACGTCTGTTGGCTTGGGTTTAGTGTCGCAAAGATGGGACCGTGTGGCACATGCTGGTCCCGTCGGCCTTCCTCCCTCCCTCTTTTGAGTGGCAACTGTTCCTGCTCAGGGCTGTGGGTCTTCCGTCACGAGAGTGTCAGCTGTGCTTTCTCGGGTGTTGAGAGAGAATAGGTGGGGAGGCCCTTGCTGTCTGGCCTCGGTGTAGGCCTTTACCCCCCGTCTCCCAGGCCTTCACCCCCCGTCTCCTGGACGTTCTGCTGTCGTCCTTATTGTGTACTGCTTTTCTGTGGCTTCGTTTAATACTTTATACTATTGACTGTACAAGTTTAAAGCACTAAAGGATGGAGAATTTAAACAGATAGATCTATTTTGCCTCAGTACTCAAATCCTGCCTAATATTCATGACATGTTTTGAAGAAAAGTCCAGTAATTCCTTGTATGTGGAACAATGCCAAGACAGCTTTCACTTGGAAAACACAAGTCCAGCCTGAAAGAATTCATGACATGCCCGTGACCTGAAGTTGAAGGTCCTGCGGGACTGTCGTCGTCATGATCTCGTCCCCAGGCCACCCCGGTGGAAGTGTCAGGTCGGCGGGACTGTTTGGCTTTCTGTGGCCATCAGCAGCACACAGACTCACCAGCACTTTGCTCCCGAGGGCGCAGCCGGGAGCCCTCCTCACTGCAGGCAGATGCAGCCTCTGCTGCCGTGAAGCCACACAGCCCTGCGCTTGGCATGCAGCTGGTTTTTCCGTGCCAGCTCGCGAGCGCCACCGGCACAGTCTGTGTCACCCGGCAGGGCCGACAGGTTTCCTGCATGGGGTTGCCACGGTGTTCCTGCATGGCGGTTCTCCTGCTCCTGGCTGTAACCTCCTCCTCAGCGGGCTTGGTGATCCTGACCCTTCCAGAGGAGCTCACTGGCCCGCAGCGTCGTCAGCGTGACGCTGGTGGGGATCTGGGGGTGAGAGTGCAGTGTGGCTTCAGTGTCTCAGAGACTGAGGGAGAGGGTGGAGCTCAGCCCTCCCTGGCACAGTTCTCTCTCGGCAGGAACTGCACGTCCCTGGAGGGGCAGACTTCATATAAACCGCTGTCACTGTGATGGGACTGGACCGCGAAGCTGTCGGCTCCTGGGAAGTAAAGAGAACGTTTACAGAACGTAGGGACAGCAGATGGAAGGGACCATATAAACCGCCGTCACTGTGATGGGACTGGACCGCGAAGCTGTCGGCTCCTGGGAAGTAAAGAGAACGTTTACAGAACGTAGGGACAGCAGATGGAAGGGACCACAGTGGAGCCTCGCCAGAGGGTCTCTCCAGACCTTTGGGCGAGGGCGTGGCCCAGCTCACTGCACGTCGGGGAAGTTGCTGTGGTGCCACACCGAGGAGTGTGCCAGCATGCTGGGAAAGCCTGTGCACAGCAGGGTGACTCACCAGGCGTTTGGCTGCAGCACTCCCAAGAGGGGAACCAGGGAACCTCAGTGTCCCTCCAGCACCCTGAGCTGGCAAGGGCTAGGCTCTGCGCTGGCAAAGGGAGAGCAGTTCAAGGCTCAGCTCCATCTTCACAGCGCAGCAGAAGGGTGGCTTGGGGGCTGAGGGGCAGTAAATGCACAGCTGGCATAGAGGAGAAGCCGGCGGGTACGTGCCCATTGTTCACCGTCTCGTCTAAACATGAACTAACGTGTGTGTCATTCTCACACACCGAAGGCAGGCTGCCTGCACGGCGGCCTCCTCCATTGCACACAGCAGCATGACTGCCTGGACACAGCGTCTGCAGCTTCTCAGCCAGTCCCTGTGTGTGCCTGGGGACGTCGCGCTGTGAGGCGTGCTCTCGGTCGCATCTGCATCCTGCAGTTCTGTCCCTGCACCTGGAGGTGGAGGTGCGACTGCAGGCCAGAGGCAGATGTGTGCACAGTGGGCTGACCTCGCCAAGCTGCGCTTCTGGGGCTGCACGCCGCACCGTGGCCGGCGGTGAGAATGTGCATCTCCCCAGGGCGTCAGCGGCAGACTCTGTTAGACCCTTGATTTGATGTTGGTCGGATGGGGGCAGTGGTGGTTCCCTGTGATGTTGTCCCTTCTTGCTGTGCAGGGTGGAGGGCATCTTCCCACGACCGAGGACCACTGACGTTCACCTTTTCTTTGAAGTATGTTGTATGTCTCACCCATTTTTCTTTAAGGTTCTGGTCATTTTAACTTTTATACAACATACAGGCTGGAGATAATGGCCCTTTGAGGAGTGAATTACAAATGTTTTTCCCAGCTTATCTTTGGATTTTGCTCATGGCAGTTTCTACCATGTAAAAATTATTTTTAGCTCAGTATAATCAGCCTTTCCTCTTACTGCTTCTAAGTGGGTAAGAGCATGCTCACACTCCGAGTCCTCATGTTTTTCTTTTCCTCAGCCTGACATTTACCCCGGTAACTGCTGGGCATTTAAAGGCTCCCAGGGGTACCTGGTGGTGAGGCTCTCCATGATGATCCACCCAGCCGCCTTCACTCTGGAGCACATTCCTAAGACGCTGTCGCCAACAGGCAACATCAGCAGCGCCCCCAAGGACTTCGCCGTCTATGTGAGTGCACGTGGCTGCCTCTCCTCCTCCCACACCTTCCTGGGAGTTCCCACAGATGAAAGCAAGTGACGTGAGCGCACTGGGGATGGCTGCCTCCGGCCGCCCTCTCTCAGCAGATTCAGTGTTGAGGGGAACATTCTAGTGTTTTTCCAGGGAGGGTAACTTAGAAATGGCATATTACCTGATGTCCACTTTACGTGCAGTACTACACTGACCAAGGCAGACACACCTAAGGATTTTGCTCTTCGCTGCCTTTGCCAGGTTGCCTGTGACAGGTGTTCGGGCAACTGGGTGACATGGGAGCAGCTAACTGACAAGAGGACTGCCATGATCCCAGCCCCAGAAAAACCCACCATTAATACTGTGATACTTTCTGGTTTCTTCCCCATGCCTTTTAAAGAATACAGTTGAGTCTGTAATCCCAGCACTTTGGGAGGCCAAGATAGGCGGATCACCTGAAGTCAGGAGTTCGAGACCAGCCTAGCCAACATGGTAAAACCTGGTCTCTACTAAAATATACCAAAAAAAAAAAAAAAAAAAAAGCCAGGCATGGTGGTGCACGCCTGTAATCCCAGATACTTGGGAGGCTGAGGCAGAAGAATCACTTGATCTAGGAGGCGGAGGTTGCTTTGAGCTGAGATCGTACCCCTGCACTCCAGCCTGGGCAACAGAGTGAGACCCTGTCTTAAAAAAAAAAATTACTGTTCAGACAGTAGTGTTTATGAACCTTTAAAATTTTCATAAAACATTTCATAAAAGTATTACTGCCCTTAAAAAAAAAATTGGCCAGGCGTGGTGGCTCACGCCTGTAATCCCAGCAATTTGAGAGGCCGAGGCAGGTGGATCACCTAAAGTTGGGAGTTTGAGACCACCTTGGTCATCATGGTGAAACCCATCTCTATTAAAAATACAAAATGCAAAAATTAGCCGGGCATGGTTGCGTGCCTGTCATCCCAGCTACTCAGGAGTCCGAGGCATGAAAGTCACTTGAACTTGGGAGGCAGAGGCTGCAGTGAGCCAAGATTGAGCCACTACACTCCAGTCTGGGCAACAGAGCGAGACTGTGTCGCAAAAGGAAAAAAAAAAAAGGAAATTGTATTACGAGCGTTTTTCCGGGGCAGTTAGACTTTATGGCCATCCTCAAGTAGCGTCAATCCTCCGTGTTTATCTGGCCGGTTCTCCTCTCGCTGAGTATTTCTTTCCCTTTTCTGCTTCCCTGTGTAACTGCCGCTCCTTTACACCTTCATAATCCCCATGGACAAGACACTCACAAGTGGCATCACGGTTTCAGAGGCCAGCAGCATGTTTTACGGCCAAGTCAGTGCACTGTGTTACTAGCGTTTTCTTTTTCTTTTTCTTTTTTTTGAGATGGACTTTCATCTTGTTGCCCAGGCTGAAATGCAGTGGCGTGAAAACTCACCACAACCTCTGCCTCCTGGGTTCAAGCGATTCTCCTGCCTCAGCCTCCCGAGTAGCTGGGACTACAGGCCACGCCACCACGCCTAGCTATTTGTATTTTTTTTTTTTTTTTGAGACAGAGTCTCACTCTGTTGCCCAGGCTGGAGTGCAGTGGCGCAATCTCAGCTCACTGCAAGCTCCGCCTCCCAGGTTCACGCCGTTCTCCTGCCTCAGCCTCCCGAGTAGCTGGGACTACAGGTGCCCACCACCTCGCCCGGCTAATTTTTTTGTATTTTTAGTAGAGACGGGGTTTCACCGTGTTAGCCAGGACAGTCTCGATCTCCTGACCTCATGATCCGCTCGTCTCAGCCTCTCAAAGTGCTGGGATTACAGGCGTGAGCCACCGCACCCAGCCCTGTATTTTTATTTCACTGGTGATTATCAGAGGCAGTAATTACTCACTCGCTGGAATTTCTTTAGATCTAGGGAGCTGGAACTCCCTAGAAAGTCCTTTCCCATTTCAAAACAGATATGCAAATAGTCCCCTGTATCTTCTGCTAGTTTTCTGACTCTGGTAAAATACAACATAAAGCTTACCATTTTAATAAGTGCACAGTCCAGTGACGTTAAGTCCAGTCACACTGTCGTGCTGCCATCACCACTATCATCTCCAGAGCTGCTCCATCTTCTAGTCTGAATCTCTATCCCCACTGAGCCCTGACTCCCCACACCCCAGCTTGGCCCAGCACCCCCTTCTGCCTGCTCTCCTGCTGGAGTCGGTCTTCTGTGGCCCCTCCTCCCACTAGTGAGGCCTCGTCTCCCCAGGCTCAGCAGGTGCTCCAGAGCTTCCACTGTGCAGAGGGCAGCAGCTGAGCATGGTCTGTGCATCGGGCGGGGTCACTTCTCTGACACACATGAGTGTGTCCTGTTTTGGCCACAGTTTTCCTAATGTGTATAATGGGGGGAATCGTGCTGACCTCAGGACGTGTCATGGGTTATGTGAAGCCCTCAACAAAACATACCCCTTCCTTCCAGGGAAGGCCTCATGACTGTGCCGTGGAGGAGTGACTTTCTCTAACTAAGTGGAGGGAAACGGTCCTGTTTGCTCAGTGTTAGCTGTGGAAGGGAACAGTCCTCTCTGCTCAGTGTTACTTTTCCATTAGTTCATGATTGTATGGTCTCGATTTCAGGGATTAGAAAATGAGTATCAGGAAGAAGGGCAGCTTCTGGGACAGTTCACGTATGATCAGGACGGGGAGTCGCTCCAGATGTTCCAGGCCCTGGTAAGAACCGGGACTTGCACTGCCCTGGGGTCTCTTGAGTCCCACAGCCTCTCGTGACAGCAGGGCCCAGCCGGCATCAACAGACTGGAAAGCAGCGTGAGGACCAGCCTTTGAAAAACGTTAACCTGCGTTTCCTGGCTCTGCATTAATGAGCCTTTCCGTGGCTAATAGAGTTCTCAGTTTTACCCGTGCTTCATGCCCCGTGATACATTACTTACAAGGATCATATTAAAGAGTTAACTTCCGGCTGGGCATGGTGGTTCACGCCTGTAATCCCAGTACTGTGGGAGGCTGGGGCGAGTAGATCACGAGGTCAGGAGTTCAAGATCAGCCTGACTGACCAACATGGTGAAACCCCATGTCTACTAAAAATACAAAAATTAGCTGGGCGTGGTGGCACTTGCCTGTAATCCCAGCTACTCGGGAGGCTGAGGTAGGAGAATCGTTTGAAACCGGGAGGCAGAGGTTGGCTGAGATCGCGCCATTGCACTCCAGCCTGGGTGACAGGGCAAGACTCTGTCTCAACAACAACAAAAGGTTAATTTCCAATTTAGCTGCTTCCTGTCAGACGTCATATTTGGGGAAGTGATTGGGCTTGGGGTTATAAATACGAAATACATGTTTTGTTTTGTTTTTTCCTCCTTGATTTCAGAAAACACCTGACGACAGAGTTTTCCAAATAGTGGAACTTCGGATTTTTTCTAACTGGGGCCATCCTGAGTACACCTGTCTGTATCGGTTCAGAGTTCATGGCGAACCTGTCAAGTGAAGACAGTACTCATTATTTTTGTACATTTTTGTATATACTGGGACAGCCTGAAACACTGGAATCCTTCGTGGACGAGGGCATATACACTGATGGGACAGTGCCACTCCTTCAATAAACGTGGCTGCTGGCCAGGGACTAGAGCGTGTGACGGGCGCCCTGGCACCACCTGTTGGGTGCTCACTGACTGCATGTGCAGAGGGGTCAGCAGCAGGGGAAGCGTGTTGAACACGTGTCTCAGACGCTCCTTGTTTTTAATAGGAAGTTCTTTGTATTTGCATTTCCTTGACAACAGGAGCAAAGCAGAGGAAGCTGAGAGTCTGGCGTGTTCTTGACGCTTTGGTCTTGAGCCTTGCACTGGCTCTTCTAAAGGACTTTTGGAGGGCAGATAATTTCATCTGTTAAATCCAACACACATTTCTTTCAGGGAAAAACAATGTCACCAAATTTTCAGAGTTCTAAACTCCTTTCCTTCAAGCCGGGATTTTCCTTTATTCAGCACCAGTACGTACTAAGTCTCCAGATGGGGAAATGACTAAAATGGGTTTTTCTGCTTTGTTTGCTCTACTTCTGAGAAAGGTTTCCAGTCTGGACTCGCTGTACCAATATCCGTGGTGGAATATGGGAGCGTTTCATTCTCCTTGTAGGCTGAAGTCAGTCTGACTTGAAGGAGGCTGGTTTGGATCTAAGCAAACACCCAGATGGGGTTCTTTGGTCTCAGCAAGGCTTTTCCTGTTGGGATTCACAGTAAACAGAAACCCAGAAATCTCACCTTGGGTGTTTTCAGGGGTCATTTTGAGTTTTGCTGAATAGGGAGCACGAGATACCCTGAGCCTTCCTCTCTTCACTGGTGGTGATCAGAGGAGCTGTCTGGTGTGTCAGGGTCGTGAAGCCGTTACATTTCAGGACGATCCTCTTTCCTTCAGCAGCACTTCTTACTGGCTCTGGCTGGAATCTGCCTTTTATCACAGCTGTCACCATTCTCACGTGATTCTCGTGAGACTCTCTGGTTATAATTACTATTTAATATTTAGACTGTTTTACTGAGCAGACTTTATAATAATGAGATATCTGCAAGGCACTTAAAGTGTTACAGATGTTTTACCTTAAGAATTATTTAAGTTGTGTTGGGTTAAGACAGTTTTCGGTGTACCGTAAATGTTGTGTTTTCAGAAAAAGACAAAACGATGGTGCTGACTGGTTTTCTGTATATTGCACAACAGTCCTCAAATCCACGAAACTATTCATACATCAAGCAGCATTTTTTTCACTCTCCTTAGAATTGGAACTATGCAGTTAAAGCGGATAAAATGTACAGATGTTTCATATATTACAGGTTACATATATAAATCAAAATTTCCTATATAAAACTGATTTGGGATTTGGGGTGGAAATATTTTGAATATTTATTTTTAAAGATGCAAGATAGGACTTTGTGCAATGTATTTTTGTAAATGCTTTTCAAAATATCTGTCTTTGGTAGTGCTGCTGCTGCTGCCACCAAATTGGTAAGATGCTATTAAGAGGTTTAAATAAAGAGTTTTAATTTTTAAAAGTTCATGGGATATAAACAGTATTTCTTTTCTCAGTTTATCTGTCTCTGCCCCTGGGATGTGGGGAGGGACTGGGTTTGCTGGCTGTTGTTGGCAAGCTCTGTGGCACAGCCTTTGGTAACCTGTCCTCCAAGGCCTTGAGGCCTCAGGTGTGCTGGGCATCTCTTTCTGTAGGGCACCATTTCCACTTGGAAAACGGACTGAATTACAAGTTGCTTGATGGGCAGAACGTTAGGAGATGTGATGGCTTTCCTCAGGACACAGTTTTCATCGCTGCTTCTGTAGCTGAAAGGCAGGTGCTGACACCAGGTCACAGGTGATAGCACACACACCACACTGTTTCACACCTGGCTTTTCCCCAGTTACCAAGTGTGTCCCGTAAGAACCTTTTTTTTTTTTTTAAACAGCTGTTTTTGTCCATTGTATGCACAGCTGGATCATGGTGATTCAAACAGGGCCCAGCTTAAAGGCTTGTTTCCTCTTTTTTATTGTAAACAATGCTAACCTATAAGGTCGGAAGTCTAACGGAGTCTTCAGACCAAACCGCTTTCAAACCCCAGTGCTTACAGCCAAGCTATTTCCAAACCCGCATGGCTAGGGCTGGGCCCCGGTCCCGTTTCTAACTCTCTGCCTGGGGTTGGACCCCGTTTCCGCCGCCTGACGGGGCTGGAAGCTCTAGGCCGACCCAGTCCCCCCTTCGAGCAGGGCCCGACCCCTGGGGAGTGACTGTCCGTCAACCCAGGCACAGCCACAGGTCCCCAGCCACGGCCAGGGAAGGACCACAGGTGGCTTTTCGAAGAGGAGGAAGGCAGCTCAGCTATCCTAAAAGGTTTTTTTGTTTGGAGACACAGTCTGGCTCTGTTACCCAGGCTGGAGGGCAGTGGTGCCATCTTGGCTCACTGCAACCTCTACCTCCTGGGTTCAAGCAATTCTCCTGCCTCAGCCTCCCAAGTAGGTGGAATTACAGGCATGCGCCACCACACCCAGCTCATTTTTGTATTTTTAGTAGAGACGTGGTTTCGCCATGTTGGCCAGGCTCGTCTGGAACCCCTGACCTCAGCTGATCTGCACCTCGGCCTTCCAACGTACTGGGATTACAGGCGTGAGCCGCCGCGCTCGGCTCTATAAACGTATTTTTAATTTAAACGTTTTACACGTAGAGCTCAATGGCTGCTGTTAACACCAAGCGCGTGGGCAGGGCCCCACCCCAGGACGCTCCCTGCTCAAGGTCAGCCGCCGCCGCAGCCTCGGGCTCCCCGCCGCGCCGCACCAGGCAGTTCCACCCCACCGGCCATTGTGGCGCGAGCCAGTCCCGGCCCCGGGTCACGTGCTGCGCCCCGCCCCGCCCCGGGCCACGCGTTGCCTGCGGCCCCGCCCCTGGGTCACGTGTTGCCTGCAGCCCCCGCCCCAGGTCACGCGCCGCCAGCCGGCGCGCCCGCCCCCGACTGCGCGCGACTCCTCGCGGCCACCGTAGAAGGGCGTCGGGCGGCCGCCGGGACGGAAGCCGGGAGGCGCTGCCGACCGCGCCTGCGACAGCGTCAGCCCTGCGCGGAGCGCCGGCCCGATGGCGGCGGCGGCGGCGATGGCCGAGCAGGAGAACTCCCGGAACGGCGGCCGCAACCGCGGCGGCGTCCAGCGTGTGGAGGGCAAGCTGCGCGCCAGCGTCGAGAAGGGCGACTACTACGAGGCGCACCAGATGTACCGGACCCTGTTCTTCAGGTACCCGCGCCCGGCCCTCGCCGCGGCCCGGCGCCCGCCCCCGCCGCCTCCCATTGGCCGCGGCGCCTCGCCCCGCGCCCCCATTGGCCCGCGCCGGTGCCTGTCGCGGGGCCGAGTGAGCCAGGGGCCGCGGGTCGCCCGGCGGAGGGTCTGAGCCGCGCCTCCCGGGTTTGGCCCTGCCTGGCCCGGCGCCCCGGCCCCTCGGCCTCCGACTCACGCCTCGGGTTCCCTCCCCTCCGCCGCGTTCCTCCCTGGCCTTCCCCTACCCCTGGCTTCCACCTGTTCCCTCCTCCGCCCCCCTACGCCCCTCAGCCTTCCTCTCTCTCCTCGGCCGCCCCCACACTCGCACTTCGGTCTTTCTCCTCGGCCGCCCCCCCAAGCTTGGTTTCCCTCTCTCTCCCTGGCCTCCCCCTTCTTCTGTCTCTCTCTTCCCGGCCCCACCCCGCCCCTCGTCTCTCTCTCCTCGGCCTCTCCCTGCCCCCCGCCTCGCTCTCCCTGGCTTCCCACTGCTCCCTCCGTCTTCCTCTCTCTCCCCGGCCTCCCCCTGGCCCCACTCCTTTCTCTCCTCGGCCTCCCTCTGCCCCCCGCCTTTTTCCCTGGCATCCCCCGGCCCCCCCTTCTCTCTCTTCCTCCTGCCCCCAACCCCGGCTCGCTCTCTCCCCAGCCTCGTCCTTTTCGGCTTCCCTCTCCTAGCCTCCACCGCCGCTGGACCTCCCCCACCTCTCCCGTGGCCTTCCCCACTCCACTTCCTTCCCCCAGGCCTTCACCTGCTCCCCACCCCATATTTCCCTGTCCCAGACCTCCGTGCCCGGCCTCCCCCTCCGTGTTCTCTGGCTCCACCGCCCCTCCCCCATCTCCCTCCATCTCTCCCTTGGTCTCCACCTGTTCCCCTCCCCTTGGCCTTCCCAGGCCTTCACCTCTCCCTCCCCCCCTTTCTCAGGCCTCCCTGCCCGGCCTCCCCGTCCCCTTCCTCTGCCTCCACCTCTCTGGGCCTCCCCTTGCCTTCCCAACCTCTCCCCTGGCCTCCACCTGTTCCGCATTCCCCCACCTCCCTGCCTCCCTCCTCCTGGCCTTCAGGTTCTCCAGCCGGGCCCTACACCGAGCTCCACAGGAAGTCGCTGGCGTTCCTCTCACCGAGGGTCCAGGCTGAGGGTGAAACCGCTTCTCTGTTGACGCCGCCTGGCCTGCCGAACCGAGTCAGCCGCCTCTGGACCTAGGCGCGGTGACACCTGCGCGGCCCGGTGCAGCCTGGCGGGCGAGTGCGGGCAGAGCCGGCTGTGCTGGGTTAACTGCACGCCCCTCGGGACTGTGACCACTTGGAAGTTCCAGGCTGCTTCGGGCTTGGTTGATCTCTTCAGGACTGCTCTGTTACAATATTTCTGCTATCATATAGTTACTGCAAAAATGTTTCAGTTGTTCTGTGTGTGGCATTCTGTAAATTATGCATATCAGGTTATCTCTTACGGCTCAGGTCAGGGAACAGTTTGGCCGGTTACTGGAGGGATTGGGTCTGTTTTAAAGATAATTTCAGAGGATTTAGTCATTTCCGTGGGGTACCTTTTACTTCTAAACTGCCACAGGACAGTGGATGTTTTGATATTGTATTTAAGGGCAGTCTGGCTTTCATACAGTTTAGGCCTGGTTTTATTTGGTTTGGTATTCAGGGGTTTTTTGCTTTTAATAAACTTTTTTTTTTTTTTTTTTTTTTGAGACGGAATCTCGCTCTGTTCTCTCCCAGGCTGGAGTGCAGTGGTGCGATCTCGGCTCACTGCATCCTCCACCTCCTGAGTTCAAGCTATTCTCCTGCCTCAGCCTCCCGAGTAGGTGGAATTACAGGCGCGCGCCACCATGCTCAGCTAATTTTTGTATTTTTAGTAGAGACGGGATTTCACCATGTTGGCCAGGCAGAAACTCCTGACCTCGTGATCCTCGTGATCCGCCCGCCTCGGCCTCCCAAAGTGCTGGGATTACAGGCATGAGCCACCGCGCCCGGCCAGTAGACTTTGCTTTTTAGAGCAGTTTTTAGTTTGCAGCAAAATGGAGTGCAGTGTGTCCTGAATCCCCCCTTGGACAGCCTCCCGCCCCACGGACACCCCTCCAGAGGAGTCCTTCAGGGACCCATCTCCCACATCGGAGTTTGCGCTTGGTGTGCGCGGGGATGAGAAACCGCGTCAGAGCGTCACACAGCACAGCTCCATATCCTGAACATTCTCCGCTGGGCCTAGGTTTTAAATCCTTTCTCTCCATAGCAAGTCCACTTGTTGTCTGGAGAAGTCTAGAGGTGCCACTTTGGTTGTAGTTTGCTAGCTTATGTTTGAATTAAACACGGTCTGTGGTGCCTGGCCTGTGCCTGCGCCGGGCTGGCTGGAATGCAGCCTGGATAGGCGATTGGTCCGCACTCAGTGGGGCTGGGTGCTGGTGAGCCCAAGCGAAAGTGGGCTTACCAACCCCGGGCAGGGAGTAGATGTCATATCGCTGCTTACTCATTTATGCCAGGAAATGAGAAAACAGGAGTGTTTTTGTCAGTAGTTGTCAATCTTAGCTGACCCGAACGGGCTGGGATGAGACCCTGGCCTCTGTTTGAAGAGTGTTCACGTTGTTTGTACAGCCCGGGCTGAGGACAGTGGACGTGAGTCCCTGACTGTAGGCTTATGAGGAGACATCTTACATGACCTGAAGGACAGCCTTGTTTCCAGAATTTTCTATGAACCTCGACATACTATAAATGCACACCAGGCAGGCTACATTGCGTCTTATAGTTGTATTGTAGATGCTTTTCTTTTTTGAAAACTGAGCTGTTTAATTGGTTTAGAAAGAGATTCGCTTTCCTCCTTAGAAGAAACTACTAATTTTATCTCTGGCAGAAACAAGTCTTTGATGCATGACGCTTATAGCGATACGTTTTAATGCTGGTTGAATTTGTCACTGAACGTGTAGCAGCTCCCAGATGGCACGGGTTGTGATAGTGCCTTCAACCTGATTGTTCTTCAGGGATCAAGGCGAAGGTGTCAGTAGTTACTAAACCGTAGAACGCGAGCCTTCCAATGGGTAGAGGGGCCATAGAGCTGTGTGATGGGGAACTTTTATGTCGTTCAAGATTCACCCTGATGCCTGCCATGCCTAGAGATTTGTATATAAATATTTGCTGAATTTGCCAGGCAGTGGTGGCTCACGCCTGTAATCCCAACACACTGGGAGGCCGAGGCGGGTGGATCATCTGAGGTCAGGAGTTCAAGACCAGCCTGGCCAACATGGAGAAACCCTGTCTTTACTAAAAATACAGAATTAGCTGGGTGTGGTGGCGCCCGCCTGTAATCCCAGCTACTCGGGAGGCTGAGGCAGGAGAATCGCTTGAACCTGTGAGGCGGAGGTTGCGATTAGCCGAGATCGTGCCATTGCACACCAGCCTGGGTGACGAGAGAAATTCCGTCTCGATAAATAAATAAATATTTGCCCAATGATTAACCAGCAAAAGTGGATCTCCCCCAAAATAAACACAGTATTCCTTGTTTTGAGCCACTTCTACGGTGACTGGGGATTTGTCAGTTTTGGTTTTCAGTGATGAGTGCCTGGTCGAGGGAGTATTTTCACAGTGAAACCAGGGAGGTGATGAGTGTTCTGTGCCCTTAAGCTCTCTAGACTGGGAAGCCTTCTGGCCACGTGTGACATTGTGGGGTCACCTGGCAGGGGCATGGTGCGGCTTAGCTCAGAAAGCCTGGACACGCCACCTCTTACAGGGCCCGGGACACGTTACTGAACCTCTCAAACCTTGGCTTGGAGCCTTTCAAGCCAGGAATGAAGACTGAGTCAGCAGCGGCAGCTGTCACCTCACTGTCACCTGCTGAGACAGCATCCTTTTCTTTCCAGGGTAGAATTCCGTGTGGATTCCCAGCTCTGCTTCAGAGCACTCCATGGGTGGGTTACTTCCAGAGAAGTCACATTCCCCAAGTTACGGTCTTTGTTTTTTGAGACAAGAGTCTCACTCTGTTGCTCAGGTTGGAGAACAGTGGCGCGATCTCAGCTCACTGCAGCCTCTGCCTCTCAGGTTCAGGCAATGCTTGTGCCTCAGCCTCATGAGCAGCTGGGACTACAGGCGCCCGCCACCACGCCTGGCCAATTTTTGTATTTTTTGTAGAGATGGAGTTTCACCATGTTGGCCAGGCTGGTCTTGAACTCCTGATGTCAGGTGATCCGCCCGCCTCAGCCTCCCAAAGTGCTGAGATTATAGGTGGGAGCCATAGCACCCAGCCATTTTTTAAAATGCTTTTCTGCCCATAAATATATATAATTGCACGTTTACATTTAAATATTTATGAAAAACGTGTAATTTGGTGAGGTCTGACATGAGTGAACTATGACCAGTCAAGACATGGACTATATCACGGCTCTGTGGGGCTCTGCAACCAGGCCTCCTCGCCCCCACTCCCACCCCTCCGCACCCCTGGCACCCATGCATCTGCGGGCTGCACTTAGGTGTGGTGGCATTTCCTGGACTTTTATGTACGTGGAATCACAGCGTGCGCTTTCTGTCTAACCGCTTGAATTCACGCACCACAGTGACTGGGAGACTCCTCCGGGAGAGTCCTCAGTTCCTTTCATTGCTGAATGGTGTTCCCTGTGTGTCTCTGGCAGAATCATTTATCTCTTCAGCTGTCAGGTGAATCTGCCAAAAGACAGTGTTCGTTGACGTATTTTTAAATATTCTAATGTTTATTTAAGCCTCGGGTTTGTGTGCAGGCTTTGTTGATTTATTTTTAAATATTCTAATGTTTATTTTAGCCTCAGGTCTGTGTGCAGGCTTGTTATATAGGTAAACTCGTGACTGGGGTTTGTGGTACAGATTATTTCAGCACCGGGTATCAAGCATGGGTACCTGACAGTTTTGTTAAAATGATTTTTGAGTCTCTTCCTCTTCCCTCAGGCAGGCCCCGGTGTGTGTTGGCCCCTTTCTGTCCCTGTGTTCTCATCATTCAGCTTTCACTTCGAAGTGAGAACGTGTAGTATCCGGGATTCTGTTCCTGCGTTAGTTTGTGAAGGATAATGGCCTCCGGCTCCTTCCAAGTTCCTGCAAAGGGCATGATCTCGTTCCTTTTTATGGCTGCATAGTACTCTGTGGTGTATATGGACCACATTCTCTTTATCCATCTGCTACTCACAGGCCCCCAGCTTGATTCCACGTCTGTGCTGTTGTGAGTGGTGCTGCAGTGAGCATTTGAGTGCGTGCGTCTTTATGGCAGAACCATTTAGAGTTCTCGGGGTATATATGCAGTAGTGGGATTGCCGAGTCGAATGGTTAGTTCTGTTTTTAGTTCTTTGAAGAATTGCCATACTGCTTTCCAGGATGGTTCAGCTAATTTACACTCCCACCAGCAGGGTACAAGGGTTCCCAAGAGATACCTTTTTTTTTTTTTTTTTTTGGAGACAGAGTCTCGCACTGTCACCCAGGCTGGAGTGCAGTGGCACGATCTCGGCTCACTGCAAGCTCCGCCTCCCGGGTTCATGCCGTTCTCCTGCCTCAGCCTCCCGAGTAGCTGGGACTACAGGTGCCCGCCACCACGCCCGGCTAATTTTTTGTATTTTTCGTAGAGACGGGGTTTCATTGTGTTAGCTTGATGGTCTCGATCTCCTGACCTCGTGATCTGCCTGCCTCGGCCCCCCCAAAGTGCCGGGATTACAGGTGTGAGCCACTGCACCCATCCAAGAGATGCTGTTTTAACTCATAGCCACAGCAGTTTAAGGTGAAGGAGAGGAAGGAATTGGGAACCCAGCAGGTTTGGTATCGCTGGGTGTGCGCCCCACAGAAGTTGCGCAGCAGCTCCTGGTTTGCCTGGTTGTGCTAGAGAGAAACCGACCTGGTTCACCTGGTTATGCTAGAGAGAAGCCGACCTTGCCCCGTAGATGGCACTGGTTATGGTCATCACCTGATTTCTCCACGCTTTTCCCTGCTGGGTTGAGGAGTCGGCATCCAGGCCGAACGGATTATTAGTGCTCTTCGGAGCCACCATCCAGGCCTTGAGGGGCCTCAGCCTTGGCTGCAGTATTTGTAGATTCACTTTTAGAAACTTGATGTGGCTGAGACCGCAGCCTGGGAGGCAGTGACCTGCAGCAGCCGCCCACACAGTGGTGGGTCCGGCTCCTCCTGCCACATGGTTGCTCTTGCAATGTGTTTGCCTGATTTTTTTTATTGCGGCCTCTGAGCTTCTTTTGTTTCTTCAGTCATCTAAAGAGATTTTTTAAAGGAAAATGGTCCAGTGTGTGCGGTGCACGCTGTAGCCCAGGGACCAAGAGGAGCGTCGTGTGAAGGAGCTGTGCTTGGCGGCTCAGGTCCCTTCTCAGAGTGAGTGCTGGCAGAGCGGAGCGGCCTCACACTCCCTGCAGGAGCCCCGCATCTGGGCGCGGGTGGCTTCAGCTCGAGGCAGTCGGTGCAGGGGTCCTTGTGAGGTCTGTCTGGCTGCCTGTGCCCGGCACCTGCGTGCGTCTTGAGTATTTCCTCTTCATCCTCCATGTGTCCCTGGTGGCTGAATGCGTGAGCCAGCTTCCCTCTGCCGAGAGCGAAGGGCGGGATTCGCCCCAGGAGCTTGGTCTTCCTTCATTTGACACCAACAGTTTCTGCCACTAGTTATCATGCTTGCATTTCTGTGTTCTACTTTTTTTTTTTTTTTTGGTTGAGACGGAGTCTTGCTCTGTCGCCCAGGCTGGAGTGCAGTGGCCGGATCTCAGCTCACTGCAAGCTCCGCCTCCCGGGTTTATGTCATTCTCCTGCCTCAGCCTCCCAAGTAGCTGGGACTACAGGCACCCGCCACCTCGCCCGGCTAGTTTTTGTATTTTTTTAGTAGAGACGGGGTTTCACCGTGTTAGCCAGGATGGTCTCGATCTCCTGACCTCGTGATCCGCCCGTCTCGACCTCCCAAAGTGCTGGGATTACAGGCTTGAGCCACCGCGCCTGGCCCTGTGTTCTACTTTTTAACGTGTTTGTAAGAGAAGAGCAAAGTCAGCTAGATTGTTTGTCCAGACACTTTGCTCTGTGGATACAGATTCTTTGACCGGCAGAGAGCACCATCGCTCTCTGGCTCTCAGCGCCTCTGTCAGTAGGCAGAAGCCGTTTCCCTGTCTGGAAGGCATGTCTGGGTGTCCACACAGCACGGCCAACAGTGCGCAGCGTGCAGAGCCAGGCCGGGAGAAGGCCCAGCCTTGCCCAGCTGCCCCCTACTCTCCCTGGCCTCGGGCCTGAGAGGGTACCTGTCCCGGCTTAGTCACCCGGAAGCCAGAATCCTTCACAGCTTCCGGAATTCTCCAGTACAAGAGGAAGCCATCCATGTTCAGAGCTGCTTTAGACGGTTTGCCCGTCACTGGCATTCCTGGACCTGGAAACGGGCACCCCCAGCCAGGCCGGGGACCACTGTGTGCCCAGAATTCTCCTCCCGTTCTTTTTCCCCTCGCCTGGCTCACAGCTGCCCTGGGAAGAAGGGAGCCGGCCGCAAGGCGCAGTCCAAGCCGGGCCGGAGGCCGAGACCATCGGCAGTGCCCCCCACAGCAGGCTTCTCGTGCAGGAATATGGGTCACTGCCTTCCAAGGAGTCCTTTTTCTTCTTCTGGTTTTTAAGCTGCCACCACTTGCTTTACCTCCGATAGAAGCATCCAGAATGCTGTAGTATCGGCATAAGCAGAAGCCGGGGTGGTGCTTGCTCAGGGTCAGTGCATCGGTTCTGCCCATGGCCCTGCCGGTGGCAGTGTGAGGCCAGGTGTGTCTGGAAGCTTGTTTTCCCAGAGTGCCCTGTGCCAGGCGGCTCCTGGCCTCCTCTGAGTCAGTCACAGCCCTGCAGGACTGGAGCCAGGATGGCCGGTCACAGAGTCAATGGTCCTGTCGAGGCTCCTGCTGTGGTGTTGGGGTGGGTCTCCCTCCAGAACCTTCACTGTGCAGGGAGCGCAGCAAAACCTGAGGCCTGTCGGAGGCCTGTCGGAGGCCTGCGGGCTGACGGGGGGCGGGGCACTTTCTTTCTTGGGTACAGGCTTTTCCCTCCTGGTGCCCTGCCTCTGTGCAGCCCGACGGGTGGGAAGGCATGTGTGCCAGGCTAACAAGATGCCCTAGTCATGGCGAGGCTGTCTGTGTTTGGGATCCCCGGCTGTGGTGCCTTCTGAAGAGGAACCCTTTTCCTGTGGTTAACTGAGCAGCCAGCCCTTCACGTTCTCAGCTGGCCGTCCCATCCTGGCAACACCAAGCTCACATTCCGGCCTTCACCGGCATTGCTGTGTCTGTTTACCACCTGCACTGCAATTGTTTTTTGTTTGTTTTGGGGGGATGGCGCCTCGCTCTGTCATCCAGGCTGCAGTGCAGTGGTGCAATCGTGGCTCACTGCAGCCTCGGCTACCCAGGCTCAAGCAGTCCTCCCACCTCAGCCTCCTGAGTAGCTGGGGCCACAGGTGCATGCCACCATGCCCAGCCGATTTTTGTGTTTTTCGTAGAGACAGGATCTCACTATGTTGTCCAGGCCAGGCTCAAACTCATGGGCTCAAGCGATCCTCCCACCTCAGCCTCCCAAAGGGCTGACATTACAGGTGTGAGCCCCCGAGTCCGGTCTGCACTGCCGTTTACTTAATATTTTTCTTTAACTAGATTTATTTTTAAACAAGGCTTTGTCCAAGGACATTTGGCTTACAGACACAGAGCTGATTAACTGGTTATGTATTTTTTGATAAGGCAGTTAAGAAAAATGTGTAGCTGATGAAATAGCATGTGCTGGGCCCCACCACTGGGCCTGGGAGGTGCAGCGTGTCCCAGCAGAGGCTGCCTCCTGCCTGCCACGCCTGCTGTTCTCACAGGCAGGGGCTCTGCTGCTTAGAGCAGTGTGGCCATCTCGGCTTTTCTCCTCATCGTCTGTCGCACACTGGTCCCCACCACGCCTCTCGCCGCCCCTGCCTCTGTCCCTGTGTAGCCCGAGGAGCTCCAGCTTTCCCCGGCGACGGTGCTCTGGGAGTGGGGACATGATGCAACCGTGCACCCCAGACCCTTCCCTGTCCTGGGGGGAGGAGTGCGGCACGCAGAGGAGCAGAGGGCAGGGACACTGGCCCCGTAGGGGAAGAAGGTGCTGCTGTCACAGCCATTACTGTCCTTGGTGGGACCCCAGCCTGGAGTCCGCCATCCTTCGGCCCCTGCCTGTGGCCACTGAGCTCTCAAGTGGCCACGTGCACATCCCCTGCTCCTTCCCTGTCCACCTGCCTCGCCCAGTGGCCTTTCTGGTCCCAGCTGCTGAAACAGTGAGCTGCTCCAGGGTGAGGCTGCTTTCTGGCTCCTGGCATATTTGGACACAGATGGGCCCTTAGTAAGTGTCCAGAGGTGCCCCACACTGCCCTCGTGGTCAGCATGACGCCCAGGGCAGACCCTCTTCACACAGCACCTGGGCCTCAGGAGCTGTTGCCCTGTTCTTGGTGAAAAGCATCTGTGCGTAAGGGGAGCACCGCTTTTAGGATGCCACCCGTTCCTGGGCACCTTGTTTTTAGCTTCTGACCTGAAGATGAGCGGGGAGTGTGGTGGCGAGAGCGTGTGGGTGCGGCTCACGGTCTCCTCTCTGTGGCAGGTACATGTCCCAGAGCAAGCACGCGGAGGCCCGGGAGCTCATGTACTCGGGAGCCCTGCTGTTCTTCAGCCATGGCCAGGTACGCTGTCTTGTTCCTCCTGCATCCCTTCCTGCTCCCGGCAAACAAGTTGAGGTGGGAGTGACATGGGAGGGGCCTGACAGGCATATCTTGGGCTGCCCTTGGCCTTGGCCACTGGGGCTGTGGGTGGCGGAGGGGCCCAGAGTCCCTGGCTTGGCTGCTCCCCTCTCAGGGCTGAGACACTGCGCTGCGTTTGTGCACAGTGGGGCTGAGTGGGCATTTTGGTATAAACGGCCCTGTCCATTTTCATTTGATTCTTGGCCAGGAGATCTGTTTTTTGGCGGCATTGCCAAGGGACGTGGTGCTCAGAATAGACTCCTCAGCACTGGCCGCGCTCTGGCTTCTGCTGGAAACCCAGCCTTGTCTTTTCTGTCCTGAACAGGTCAGAGCTTTGTTCTTGATTTTTGTGTGTTTCTCTCTTTTGTAGCAAAACAGCGCAGCAGACTTGTCCATGCTTGTCCTGGAGTCCCTGGAGAAGGCAGAAGTGGAGGTGGCTGATGAGCTGCTGGGTGAGCATCCGGCCCTGCACCCCGGGACCCTGTGACGGTGGCCCCGGTGCGCCCCTCCCCGGGCCTGTGCGCTGTGTTTGGTGTCTGCGTTTGGGGGTCCGCCGTGTTTGGTGTCTGCGTTTGGGGGTCCGCCGTGTTTGGTGTCTGCGTTTGGGGGTCCGCCGTGTTTGGTGTCTGCGTTTGGGGGTCTGCCGTGTTTGGTGTCTGCGTTTGGGGGTCTTGTGCTCTGGGGTTCACCCTGCTGCAGAGGCAGTTCTCACCCGGTCCCGGTGAGCCAGGCCCCCTGGCTGGCCCTGGCCCGAGCACACTGCAGGCTGAGCAGCACCTGCTGTGACTCGTCGGCAGGGTATGATCGGGGCCCTGGCCTCTCCCCTGCTCTGATGGACAGTGGCCTCCCCGCCAGCTGGCAAGGTGGGCGCTGGTTCAGGGTGGGGCACCATTTTATCCAGGGATTTGACTTGTCGGCATGTCCTGTCGGGTGAGCGTGAGGTCAGCAAAGCCCTTCTGTGGGCGGCCTGGCTGCGAGTCCCACTCCTAGTCCCTGCTGCTCTGGGAGATGCCCCCGAGCCAGAGCCAGGTATCCAGAGCGGCCACAGGTGTTCCTGGACTCCAGACTCCCCACGGCACCTTCCCCAGCCCTTGCCTCGGCCAGGGTGTCTGTCCTTCCTCACTGTGCTCTGGGGCCCATGGTGCTGGCACCGCGGTGGGCAGGTCAGCAGGGTGGCCCATGGCTCACTCAGGGACACCCACCAGCTTCCTCTGCCTGTTAAGTAGTTGTGGATTGAAATCCACTTCCGTAAGGTGTGTGGTACAGAGAACCGGAGTTGCTGTGCGTTTCTCTGATGAGGGTGTGTGCTCTTTGCAGAAAATCTGGCTAAAGTGTTCAGTCTGATGGACCCCAACTCTCCTGAGCGCGTGGCCTTTGTGTCCAGAGCCCTGAAGTGGTCCAGTGGAGGCTCCGGGAAGCTGGGCCATCCCCGGCTGCACCAGCTGCTGGCCCTTACCCTGTGGAAAGGTAGGTGTGGGGCCAGGGTGGGCGTGGGCCCCTCTCTGCTCTCACGGTGTTGATATGCACTGTGCATTCCAGTCCATCAGGGTCACCCACTGGGGCAGGGGTGGGGTTTCACCCTGTGGTCATGTGGGTCGGTCCATGGAGGCCCGTGCACCATGCCAAGCCCCCGATCAGATCCACTGCCCCGAGAAGCTGCAAGACGGGGGGCAGGCGACCGCCTCTCCAGGCCTTCCCGTGGGATGTTCTGACCCTCAAGGAGGCAGCCGCACCCTCACAGGGCCTACACGTGCTGCTGCTCCTTTCTGGAACGTTCTTTCCAGTGCTGGGATGATGCCATGCCTTGTTTTTCTCCTTTACACTGACCTCATCTTCTGATGAAGCCTTTGCGGGGATTAATCACCCTGTGGTGGGGCTGATGAAGCCTCTGTGCGGGTTACTCACCCTGTGGTGGGGCTGATGGAGCCTCTGTGCGGGTTACTCACCCTGTGGTGGGGCTGATGGAGCCTCTGTGCGGGTTACTCACCCTGTGGTGGGCCTGATGGAGCCTCTGTGCGGGTTACTCACCCTGTGGTGGGGTCTGGCTGGCTGTGTTCTGCAGCTCTGAGGCGGGAGTGGTGCTGGGTAAATGTTGAGTGACTTGAATGAGGTGCTAATGGGGGTTTAGAAGTGTCCTCCCCAGGGCATTCCCTGGGAAATGGGGTGGCAGGTGGCCCCAGTACCGTGAGATGGTTTCCTTCCTGCTGTCGGGAGGCCTGCTCGGGTCTGCATGTGCCTGGGCTTGGCGGGTGAGGGGCAGCCCCGCATTGGAAGCTCTAGGAACTTGGATCTCGGCTGAAGGCCTTTGCTCCAGAGACCAGGGCTCTGAGCTTGAACAGCTCCTCCTAGACACAGCTGTGCTCCACCCGGCGCGGTGGCAGCTGCACGAGGGCCCATGTGCTCTGCACACGTCAGCAGCCCCGAAATGCACGCCCGTCCGACCTTGTCCCTGGTCATGCAGGTTCCGCCTGGGCTGTGACAGGAGGTTCAGCACCCTCAGGCACCTGGCAGGCCCTCCTGACCTTCTCCCCAAGCGACAGGAATGGGAAGGTTGCAGATCCGAGTAGAATTAGGAGGCTCTTCTCAGAGGAGCCTGGCAGAACCTGGCCCTGGATGTGTGCCGAGTGGCAGGGCACCCACAGGGAGATGAGCCAGTGCCCACCTCTCACCTCAGTTTCCCCGTGGTCGCCTCCTTCCTCAGAAGGGGCTGGCCCAGGCTGGTGCCTCCTTGGTCCCTGGAGCATACCTGCTGCCACCTTCCCTGGCCTCTGGCTACAGCAGGCCTCCTGTACTCCACCTGTCCCTGAGCCAGCACGCCTCCACACAGAACACGGCCGCAGATGACCCTCCTCTGCCCTGCATAGCGAGCTGCCGCCTGTGTGGGTCCCACTGCCAGGTTGGGGAGTCAGGAGCTGCCCCCACACCCTGCCTGGGAGCTGTCGCCCGTCTTTTGGATGAGTCAGGAACACCTACGTCAACACTGGGTGGCCGCCCTTGCCACACCTGCGCATAGGCCCTGTGGGGAGAGCCAGGCAGTGGGTGGCGTGGGACAGGTGATGCCCAGTGCCCAGGAGACCTGCATGGCAGTTCCTAAGACAGGCACAAGCGATCATGAGGGACGTACGTGTCTATCTCCCCACCCACCATGGGGTTAGGTCGAGGCAGTCCAGGGAGCGCGTGGGAGGGCTGTGCTCGTTGCATCTGCAGAGATTCTCTGAAGAGGGACCCTGGCTGCCTCCCACTGGGGTAGGCGCGGGCCCAGGTCCCCGACAGCATGACAGTGCTGTGAGACTTCGATGGACCTCACCCGGGGAGCCCAGGCCTGCTCCATGCCAAGGTGGCCACGCACGGCCTCTGCTGTCCTAAGCACAGGCCCCATACAGGACCTGAGGCTGGGGCTCCACGATACTTGGGCTATGTGCTTCCCTGGTGCTTCTCTCCTGGGGATGAAATCACACCCATAGGTAAAGGTTTGGGAATGTAGGGAGACAACAGGAGACAAAGCAAGGTGACAAGGACTCTGGCAGCCACAGAGGCAGCAGGAGGGCCCTGGAGGCTCCTGTTGGGCAACGCAGTTGGGAAAGGGCCCACTAGGTGGGAGAGGCAGGCGCCTGGTGAGTGCTGAGATCTGCACCACGGGAAGGGCTGTGCTCCCAAGGCATGCACGGGGCCTGGGAGCGGAGTGAGTGTGAGCGGGTGTTAGGACGGGGCCTGGGAGCGGAGTGAGTGTGAGCGGGTGTTAGGACGGGGCCTGGGAGCGGAGTGAGTGTGAGCGGGTGTTAGGACGGGGCCTGGGAGCGGAGTGAGTGTGAGCGGGTGTTAGGACGGGGCCTGGGAGCGGAGTGAGTGTGAGCGGGTGTTAGGACGGGGCCTGGGAGCGGAGTGAGTGTGAGCGGGTGTTAGGACGGGGCCTGGGAGCGGAGTGAGTGTGAGCGGGTGTTAGGACGGGGCCTGGGAGCGGAGTGTGCCTTTGAGATATCAAGGGTTGATCGTTGGGTCAGTGTGGTGAGTACATCAGGCTGGTTTTGACTGTTGATTACATGCTAGATGCACTGGCCTAGGCCCTGATTACATTGCTCCCTATAAGTTGCTTCTGGTAGGTGGGGAGGGTCCCATGTTAACACTCTGTAACTGATCATTACAACGCACGTTAATGTGATTGGATTAAGCAGCTCTGAGAGCTTGGAGGATGAAGGTGTTGCATGGCTGAGTGACTGTTCCCTGGTGATCTGTTTATTTGGTGCTGTGTGTGAGGTTTGGGCCGGCTCTGAGTCCCTATCGGGTACCTCTGCCTGTGGGCTCTGGCTGGGCTCTTCTCCAGGGCAGGCAGGTGGACTACAATTAACATAGAGTATCTTTCCACTTTTCCTGTTCTATATTATATTCATGAAATGCATTCAAATTTTTCTGTGTTTCCTTTGCAGAACAAAACTATTGTGAGTCGCGGTATCATTTTCTGCACTCGGCGGATGGGGAGGGCTGTGCCAACATGCTGGTGGAATACTCTACGTCCCGTGGCTTCCGCAGCGAGGTGGACATGTTCGTGGCCCAGGCCGTGCTACAGTAGGTGTTTGTGGCTCTTTGGGTCTTGGCTTCCATCGCTGCCTTGGCCGGGCGGCCTTAGAGCAGGTCCCCTTGTCCCCTGCCCGAGCCATGCTGCAGGATAAACTGAGTTCACTCTGGGCAGAATCCACAGCGCACTTGTCAGCCAGAGTCACCCGTGATTATTCATAAGTTTAACCAGTTTCAAGAAGTATCTTAGAAACTCCCCCTTTCCCGACGGGCACTGGAGCGCCCTCCACACTGCGCCTCTTGCCCGCTGCCGGGAGGCCCCGCGGCCTCTGCTCTCCTCAGGCCTGCCTCAGCCTCTGCCTTCCCGCAGTATCTGGAAAAGCGGAAATGCACACCCAGGTCATAGAATGGTGAGCATCTACCCCGCGGCCCCTCCCGCCAGCTCTCTGGGGCATCCTGCAGGCCGAGCTCCAGGCGCTCCTGCTCCAGGCGCTGGCCTCCGCTTCCTTTCTCATGAAAGCGTTATTTGTGTCCATCAGTTTCTTCCCACAGAACAATGTGGATTTCAAGGCGGGCGTTGGGGAGTTAACGTGGGATCTGGGGACAGACACCCTCTGACCTCGGTGGTGCGCACTGCAGAGCTCTGCCAGGAGCTGGCGTCCGTGACTTAGATGAAAAGCTGGGTCAAACCTGGAGCTCCCTGGCTCTGCACCGCACTGCGTACACGTTTTCTCTGGGCTGACAGTGGCTCTGCCCCTGGGACACTGAGCTCTCCCCGTGGGCCCTCCTCGAACAGGAGCCAGGGTCTGTGTGGCACCCGCCAGCTGCTGTGCCGTGACTGAGTGTTCTGGTGCGGGCAGCCTGAGGAGAGGAGAGCTTGCTCAGTGCATCGCATAGTTGAGTCTCAGGCTGGGGCCCAGCTCCAGAGCCTGGTGACCTTCCCAAGCTTCGTTCTCTTCACCTGTGAATTTCAGGCTTCCCCAGTATGCCCTGCACGTGAGGGGAGACACGTGTGAAGCACTGGGTTCCTCCGTGCCGGGGGCCGCGGGACCCATGGGCGCACGAGCTTGGGAAGGATGTGTCAGAGGCTGGCGCCTGTGCGGCCAGAAGCCATGTTCTCCAGCCCTTCCACCACCAGCATGTTCTCATTTCCAGGTTTCTCTGTTTAAAAAACAAAAGTAGCGCGTCGGTGGTCTTCACGACATACACCCAGAAGCACCCGTCCATCGAGGACGGGCCTCCATTTGTGGAGCCGCTGCTCAACTTCATCTGGTTCCTGCTGCTGGCTGTGGACGGGTGCGTCTTGGTGTCTTGGGGGTGGGGTGTGAATATGTGTGTTGTGTGTCGACGTGGCATGGGTAGCTGTGTGGGTGTGCGTGCAAGTGTAGCCATGGTGGGGGTAGCTGTGTGGGTATATGTATAGGGTATGAGTGTTGGGTGTAGACGTGGTATGGGTGTGTGTGCAGGGCTGTTGGGTGTAGACATGGTAGTGTGGGTAGCTGTGTGGGTGTATGTGCTGTAGTGTGGGTGTGTGCAGGTGAGTGTTGGGTGTAGACTTGTGGGTACAGGGGTGGGTGAGTGTAGACGTGATGGTGTGGGGGGTTGTGTGCAGGTGAGTTGGGTGTCGATATGGTGTGGGTAGCTGTGGGGGGTGTGTGTGCAGGTGCTGGGTGTCCATGTGGTGGTGTGGGTGTGTGTAGATGTGTGCAGGTGTGTTGTAGGTGTAGAGGGGGGAGTGTGTGTAGGTATGGGGTGTCTGGTGTGGGTAGTTGTGTTGGGGTACGTGCAAGTATGTGTGTTGGGTGTAGACATGGTGAGGGTGGGTGTGTGGTGTGTAGGTGTGTTGTCTGTAGACGTGTGGGTAGCTGCGTGGGGGCGTGCAGGTGTATTGGGTATAGACGTGGCAATATGGGTTGCTGTACGTGTGCAGGTATTGAGTGTAGACATGGCATGGGTAGCCATCTGGGTGTTTGTAGGTGTTAGGTGTGGGTGTGGCGGTATGCACAGGTGAGTGCTGGGTGTAGGCACGGTGTGTGCAGATGTGTTGGGTGTGTAGGCGTGTGTGCAGGTGAGTGCTGGGTGTAGGCACGGTGTGTGCAGATGTGTTGGGTGTGTAGGCGTGTGTGCAGGTGAGTGCTGGGTGTAGGCACAGTGTGTGCAGATGTGTTGGATGTGTAGGCGTGTGTGCAGGTGAGTGCTGGGTGTAGGCACAGTGGTGTGTGCAGGTGTGTGTTCGGTGCAGGCGCGGTGGTGTGTGCAGGTGAGTGGTGAGTGCAGGTATGTGTTCAGTGCAGGTGAGTGGTGAGTGCAAGTATGTGTTCAGTGCAGGTGAGTGGTGAGTGCAGGTATGTGTTCAGTGCAGGCGCGGTGGTGTGTGCAGGTGAGTGTTGGGAGTAGGTGCGGTGGTTTGTGCAGGTGAGTGGTGTTTACAGGTGTTTGGTGCAGGCATGGTGGTGTGTGCAGTTGTGTACGCAGGTGAGTTGGGTGTAGGCACGGTGGTGTGTGCAGGTGTGCAGTGTAGGCGTGGTGGTGTGCAGGTGAGTGGTGGGCGTAGGTGCGGTGGGGTGTGCAGGTGAGTGGTGGGCGTAGGTGCGGTGGGGTGTGTAGGTAAGTGTGCACAAATGAGTGTTGGGTGCAGGTGCATGTTTGGTGTAGGCGTGGTATGTGCAGGTTGTGTGTAGCCACGGTGGTGTGTGCAGGTGAGTGTTGAGTGTAGGTGTGTGTGCAGGTGAGTGGTGTGCGCAGGTGAGTGGTGTAGGTGTGACGTGTGCAGGTGAGTGATGCGCAGGTGAGTTGTGTGTAGGCACGGTGGTGTGTGCAGGTGTGTTGGGCCTAGGTGCGGTGGTGTGCACAGGTCAGTGCTGGGTGTAGGCGTGGTGGTGTATGTTTTAATGGTGTGTGCAGGTGAGTGGGGTATAGGCACGGTGTGTGTGGGTAAACTGGGCGTAAGTGCAGTGGTGTGTGCGGGTGTGCAGTGGAGGCACGGTGTGCAAGTGTGTGTTGGGTATAGGTACGGGGGTGTTAAGGTGAGTGGTGTGGGCAGGTGTGTGTAGGCGCAGTGGTGTGGGCAGGTGAGTGGTGTGTGCGGGTGAGTGCTGGGTGTAGGCTCGGTAGTGTGCGCAGGTGAGTGGCATAGGCGCAGTGTATGCAGGTGAGTGGTGTGTGCAAGTGAGTGTTGGGTGTAGGTGTGTATGCAGGTGTATGTTGGGTGTAGGTGCAGTGGTGTATATAGGCGTGGTGGTGTGTGCAGGTGACGTGTGTAGGCGCGGTGGTGTGTGCAGGTGTGTTGGGCATAGGTGCAGTGGTGTGTGCAGATGGGTGTAGGTGTGTGCAGGTGAGTGGTGTGCACAGGTGAGTGGTGTAGGTGTGACGTGTGCAGGTGTTGGGTTTAGGCACAGTAGTGTGTGCGGGTGTTGGGCCTAGGTGCGGTGGTGTGTACAGGTAAGTGTTGGGTGTAGGCTCAGTGTGTACAGGTGAGTGTTGGCTGTAGGCGTGGTGTGTGCGGGTGTGTGTTGGGTGTAGGTACAGTGGTGTGCAGGTGGGTGTAGGCGCGGTGGTGTGTGTGGGTGAGTGTTGGGTCTAGGTGTGGTGTGTGCAGGTGAGTGATGTAGGTGAGTGGTGTGTGCTGGTGAGTGCCAGGTGTAGGCGCGGTGGTGTGTGCAGGTGAGTGTGGTCCTGTTCTCACCTAGCACATCCCTGTGTCTCTGTGTCCCAGTGGGAAGCTAACGGTGTTCACTGTGCTATGTGAGCAGTACCAGCCATCCCTCCGGCGTGACCCGATGTACAACGAGGTGAGAGCTCAGGGCTGGGGAGGGAGGAGGGGACCCCAGGGCCTGGGTCTGCCGGCTCCTGAGCCTGCTGCCTCTGCCTTGCAGTACCTCGACCGCATAGGACAGCTGTTTTTTGGCGTCCCGCCCAAGCAGACGTCTTCCTACGGAGGCCTGCTCGGTAAGCTGGGGCGCCCTTGCCACGCCCACTGCAGCCCTGGGTCGGTGTGGGGTCATCATCTGCCCAGGCAGGGCCAGTGCGGTCCTTCATGTAGAAGTGATTTTCTGCTCTTTCAAATGTTTCTCAACTTTTTTTTGTTAGTAGGAAATTATATTTTAGAGTAGAGAATTCTAGCACGGTGCCTCCCAGCCCCGTCTCCACTCCAGAGCTCCCCATCCCCGAGGTTTCTCCCACTTCCTGGCAGGGGTCACGTCGCGTGGCCGGCTGTGTGCTCACCTGTTTATCTGTGCGCCATGCCAGGTGGCCTCTGTGAGCCTGGTGTGCCTGGACATTGCCGGCCATTATGCTGGGACAGGCAGTGCTGCTGTGGCTGTGGGGTCACGGCGGGGCAGGTGTCTGTGGGTGGTGTCCCATGCCACCGCGGGAGAGGCCCCTCACTGAGGCACCTGCCTTCCCAGTGTCATCTCTTTGGGTTTAGTGGGAGGTGTGAGGCGGTGACCTCTCTCCACAGCTGTCTGCCCTGGTGCAGCTGCATCGCGTGGCAGGCCCCGTCCTCCCGGGGTGCCCATCCACACACACTGGCCCTCACTGTGCCCCACGGCACAGGCTCCTCCACCCAACACCCGTGAGGAGCGCCCTGACACTTCTGCATGGCTGTTCTGTTGAAACCGCAGCCTGGGCTCCTGTTCCACAGAAGCGCCGTCGGGCATGTCCTGCGATTGGGGTGATATCGTGGATAAGAGAGGGTGACACCACCACGGCCATGTCTTTGTATTCGGAGAACACGGTGTAACGTCTCACTTGTTCGTTTCAGGAGACGTTTTGGACTTTGGTTTTGTATGTAGAGTAGTTGTTGATTGGGTAAAAATCGGATGACAGTGACTGCAGTTGGCCCCTGTGGGAGCAGCCGTTGAGGCTTTGGTGCATCCAGTTGATTCGGGTGTCACCACAGGGTGTGGCGCACGTGTGCTCCACGGTCGCGCTTCCCTTTGTTGAAAAGTGTCTTTCTGGCCGGGCGTGGTGGCTCTCGCCTGTGATCCCAGCACTTTGGGAGGCCGAGGTGGGCGGATCATCTGAGGTCGGGAGTACGAGACCAGCCTGACCAACATGGAGAAACCCCATCTCTACTGGAAATACAAAATTAGTCGATCGTGGTGGCGCATGCCTGTAATTCCAGCTACTAGGGAGACTGAGGCAGGAGAGTCGCTTGAACCTGGGAGGCGGAGGTTGCAGTGAGCCGAAATCACGCCATTGCACTCCAGCCTGGGTAACAAGAGCGAACTCTGTCTCAAAAAAAAAAAAGTTATTTCCGTGAGGTTGTGTTGGCTCTGTAGGGCCCTCCGTGGAGGGTGGTTCTTTAGGCCCCCATGCCTGCTCCCTGGTGCCGTTGGTGGACATGGAGCGCGGCTCTGTAGAGCCCCCGTGGCTGCTCCGTGGTTTCAGTATCTCTTTATGGCTATCGGCTCCCTGTCTTCCAGAGGGTCCTGTCCTGGGGTTCGTGGGTCGCAGACAGTAGCGTTGTGAGGCTTTTGCTGGTTGCGTGGGACACTGGGACACCTCACGAGACGTCTGTGGGAAGGAGGGGCTTGGGGGCCTGTGGGAGGCTGCCCGGGCCTGACTGCCACAGTGTCCTCCTTTCCAGGGAACCTTCTGAGCAGCCTCATGGGCTCCTCAGAGCAGGAGGAGGGAGAGGAGAGCCCCAGCGACGGCAGCCCGATCGAGCTGGACTGAAGCGGCCGGGCCACGTGGAGACACCACGGTCGACGACGGCTCGAGGGACGTTTCAGAGGCGAGTCCTGGGTGGCTCCTCGCCTGGGGGCTCCCGGCCCTGAGGCTGGCGGTGGCCGCGTGCCGGCGCGTGTCTGTTACTGTGCGGCGGCTTAGGGTGGCGCGGCTGTGGGTTGCTGTGCTGCTGGGGCCCGGGAGCGGGGCCTCGCCCCTGCTGGCCGCCGCGTCCCCCAAGATTGACCACAATAAAGCACAGGCCTTGCCGCGGCGTCACCCTCTCCCACTCCTTTGTTCTGGGTCCTTTCGGGAGGGCTGATGGGCAGCACAGGAGGCCCATCCTCAGCGGGGACTGGGCACATCATGCTCCTTGCCTGGCATCCAGCATAGCTGCGGTCACCAAAGCAGGCACTGGCCCTCGGACATGAGCGCCCAGCCGGGCCCATGTGGTCTGCAGATGCGAGCGGCTGTTTTTGAGCACGGGGCCACTCTGCGGTCACGGTGAACTGGTCCCCGTCGCAGACGGAGCGCACGTGCCCGCGCCATGTTCTCAGGCTCAGTGGAGGGACGCGTTCGGCAGGACGGTGCCCACGGGTACTTGCAGCTGTGTCCCATGTGGCATCCCGGAGCTGCACCCTGCCGGTCTCCGTCAGCGCCACGCTGCTGTGCTGGAAATGCCACTTTAAAAAGGGATACCACGGGACTCTGCCCATCTCTTTCATAATGCAATATTTATTTGTATTGGGTGATTGATTTTTTTGACCTGACATTTTAGGTTTTAACCAAATAACCGGTCCAGGAGTGAGCAGCTCCGTTCTCTGTCACAGATGCTATTCCAGATGTTACCAGAACAATGACAAAAGGGGAGACGCTCTATTTTTTCACAGTTAAAGGACAGTTGTAGATTGATACACAGTTGTGCATGGGAAGGGGAAACGCACAGCTTTATTTCCTGTAAAGTGGAATTTAAGGAAGGCTTGTGTGAACCGTTGCGCATAAATAAACCCTTTCTACCGGGCTGTGCGACGCTGGTCCTTTCTCGGGAGCCCACCCGTGGGTGTGGGGGCCTCTGCTCTCAGGGCTGTGCCTGGGAGCCCCCAGAGGCGGCGTGCCCTGTGGCCAGACTGCCCGTGCGTGGACGGAGCAGAGGGCTATCGGGAAGTCTCACATTCACTCGGCTGTGATTTTAGAAGTAAAGTTGTGTAATTTCATTGAAATTCATAAAAACCAAATCCACCAGGTCTGGGTGTCGCAGCCTCAAAGAGCAAAGCCCTTGGGCTGCCGGGGAGGCAGCCGTGCAGAGAGCCCGTACCCTGCCCTAGGTGCTGACAGGGCACCTGTCCCTGCCGTGTGGCACTTGCTGTGAATAGCGAGTGTGATCCGGAGTGACAGGATTATGTGTGCAGCGTCACTCCGGCTTACCGTGAGACGGCAGGAACAGCTGGCCAGAGCCCTGCAGGCGGCCCCCCTGTGGCCTGTGCTGAGCCTGCACCGCGGCGTCCGCCTCTCCTTGCCTCAGGACTTCGCGGTGGAGTCACGGTCCATCCGTATGCCTGCTGGGAATGCTGCGCGCGAGGGGAGGCCCTTCCCCACAGCTGTGTCCACACAGGGAGGGCTGGACAGCGAGCGACCCCTGCTGCAACCACCTTCTGTGCCTGTGCGTCTTGCCTGGTTTGAAAAATGCTTTCCCCCATTAAAAAGTTGCTCTGTGGTCTTTAAAACGTGACGGTCATCAGCGTCCTCAGCGCACACGTGGACACATGGGGACGTGCACTCACACAGCACGTGCCCACACTTCCACTCTGTGGGGAGGCTGTGGGCACTGCTGGTTGCCCCCGGGGGTGTGTCCAGCGCAGCCCAGGGCTCTCCCTGACCCAGGCCCAGTCCTCTCATTGCTGGGGTTTGGACCATGGCGCCTGGTGAGGCTGCGGGGCACTTGCCTGGGGTCTCAGCTCCAGGTGGGGGTATCTCACCCACATCCTCACCAGCACAGCCCCCTTGGGGACCCCTCTACCCTGCCCTGGGGCCCCAGCTCCTCATTGGAGAAGTGGGATTCAGCATGTTCTGTGTGAGGGTTGAGGGGCCCAGCATGGGAGCGCTGGCAGGTGCAGGCGCAGGCACAGGGGACCCCCCCCTACCCGGGATGCATCCCCCACACTCTCCTTCATGCTGAGCTGGGCTTGTCTTTCAGGCTGTGGGCTCTGCCCAGGAACTGCCTGGCAGGCCTCAGATGGAGGCAGCTGGGGAAGAGGTGCTGGGGAGCACCTCGGGTGGGGGCCAGCTTCCGTGCACAAGGAACATGGCGCTGTGACCAGCTCAGACACCGCGTCCTCCCTCCAAACCTCAGGGAGCAAAGGCCCTGTCAGGTCCCTGGGAGCAGACAAAGATTCTCCTGAAGCCAGGGGAGCAGGGCCATGTGTTCCCAGCCCAACCCCCTCCCCACTCCATCCTCAGACACACAGCTGGAACCATGCCAGAGCCGCACTTTATTCCAGGATGTGACACAGGGCAGTGGATGCCCGGCCTCGGGAACCCCCTCCCCCCATGAGGGCTTGTCCAGGGCTCCCCTGGAACACAGCTCAGCCAGGCAAGGCTGGGAGAGGGCTGGGCCCCCCAGGTGACCTGCAGACGCCCCCCCCCCACCTGGCACGCCCCATACAAGGGGAGCCCTGGAGCCCGGCCTGCCTTGACAGGTAGGAGATAGGTGAGAAATAAATACACGGCTGGGCCACCAGCAGCAAGTGCAACAGTGCCCGGGCCCCCCCAGGGCCACGTCTGCCTCTGGTGGCCTCACCGCGGCCCAGGCCATTATCCCCAAGGGTTCCACCACCACTATCAGCGAGCACCGTGCTGGGCACACAGAGGCCACATGTGGTGGGACAGCAGCCTGGTGACCCCTCTAGCCAGGGAACCAGGAGCACGGGCTGGGGCGACTCCCGCCCAGGGAGGACCTGTGCGGATAATCCACCCAAACACCCCTACAGCCCCCACGGCCCCGTGACACACAACAGGCGCTCAATAAATACTTGTGGAGGTGGGGAGAGGGCGGGGCGGCATGCGAGCAGGGCCCAGTCCCCAGCGGCCGGCAGCTGCCAACCATGCCAGCCCCAAACAGGGCTCTGCGCTGAGGCCTGGAAGTTCCCTCAGCCATGGTGGGCGGCTCCTGGGGGCCGTGTCTGAGCTCGGGAGCCAGACTGGGCCCCGGAGGAAAGGGGGGCCCTGGGTCAGGGAGGGGCAGGTTGACTGGGTGTGGTCAGCAGCAGCGTGACGGGGTCAGAGGTCAGGGCCGGGGCTGCCTGCCTTGAGGTTCCAGAGAAGCACAAGGCCCTAGAGGCTCAGGGCCTACCTGGCAGCGCCCGGGCTGCCCTGAGGAGCAGGTGGGGCCAGGTGGCATCAGGACGCTGCAGCCCCCCATCCACAGGTCCCCTCCGTCAGCCACAGTGAGTCCAGTGTCTGTGGGCCTCTGACCGCACTCGCTAGGGTTTATGCTTGAAGTGTGCCTCCACTGCAATGGAACAGGGTCCGTGCTGTCACGGCCGCAGGGAACTGGGAGCCCGTCCAGGCTGCTGGCCGCCCGCCCCCCTCACCTGCGTACTCCTGGGGCAGCATGGGCCTGTCCACCGCCTTCTGGAAGGCCGCCACCCACTCCCTCTGGTCGGACTCCGTCTCGCAGGCAAACAGAAACTTGCGGTCGGGCGTGACAATGGTGATGCCGTGCGGCCAGTGGTGGCCCTGGGTGGACGGCGGGAACCCGTGCAGCACCGTGTAGCCACTCTCCTTGCTGCCGATGAAAACTTCCCCTCGGGCGAAGGCGTCCTGTGGGTGGAGACCACACTAGAGGCGGGGCCATCTCCCTTCCGGCTTCACTCAGAGCCAGGGGAGGCCACAGGCCAGGACTCGGGAGGCCACCCACCCTCCTGGTCACACATCCAGTAGCCCCAGCCAGTGAGCTGCCCCCCTGTGCTGGCCGGGCCGGGCCACAGCTCTCCCTTACCAGGGGATCTTTAAAGTACATGAGCCTGCGGTCGTCCATGGTGAACCAGCGCTTCCGGAAGCCTTCTGTTTGCTGTGGGTCAGAGAGGGCCTGTGACTGGCAGGTCAGCCGAGGCAGGCCTGCATCCAGCCGGCAGCAGCACACCCCGGAGGGCAGGGTCCAGGCCAGCCCGGGTCAGTCACCTCCACTCATTCACATCTGCCACTGGCCATGCCACACGAGGCCTCTGCACACGCCCGTCCTCCCAGCCCGGGTCAGTCACCTCCACTCACTCACGCCTGCCGCTGGCCACGCCACACGAGGCCCCTGCACACGCCAACCCTCCAGCCTCCGCACAGCACCTCCCTCTTGCTCCTCCAGGTCCCCCAGCCCTCCCAGGGCCCCAGATGGGGGTTCAGGCCTCACTTATGAGCCCTCACACTTGCACTTCTGCTCCGGGACCACCAAGACTCCCGGGATTTCCCTTTCCCTCCCACATCATGCCTCAGGGAGTGGCAAGACGTGGGCCCCTGGCCGCGCGGGTACACAATCCTGTGGGTGAGGAAGCTGGTCGGACTGAGCAGGCAGGGAGGGTCTAACCAAAGCCTAGGACAGTGGCCCGGGTCTGCGGGGACCCTGACCAGGCAGAGATAGGGGCCGTGAGGACCCACCAGACACTGACCAGTTTAAAACACTGAGGCAGCAGCTGGGAAGGTCACTGCACTTCAGCCCGAGACCCACCATGACACACCCCAGGCCACCCCAGGCTGCACGGGCAGCACACGCACCTTGGGCCCCGTCTTTTCCATGTAGCCTTCCTTCAGGTAGTTCCTGGAGAGCTTCGGCACCAGCTGGGGCAGGACACACCGGGCGGGGGGCCTCAGAAGCCCAGCTCAGGCCGAGACCCTCCCTGGCTGTGCCCCTCCGTGCTCCCCTCACCCCGGGCCACCAGGGCAGGGTCCAGGCCTGGCACAGCCTCTGCAGGGTCCACGCCTCTGCCTCTGCTTGCCACCCCTTTCCCTCCCCCTTTCCCTCCCCCTTTCCCCTTTGGCTGAGCTTAAGTTCTAGAGTGAGGCAGGAGAACTGCAGGTACTTCAGGGTGAGCCCTTGGCCAGTCCCAGGCCCACCCTAGGGCTCAATGTCATCCCAGAGTCAGGGCAGGAGGGCTCCCTCCACCCCCCCACCCCCCCACCGCTGTCTGCCCTAGAGCTGAGCGCAGGGCCACCACTCAACTCACATCTGCGTCGCTGGCCCCCGGGAATGCCACCTGCAGGTAGTGGAAGCGGGCAGCTCGGAGTGCATTGAACCAGTCCACAATCTCCTAGGGGCAAAGGCAGGCACAGGCTTGGGCTCAGGAGGCTGCAGGGCTGGGGTCCCCACAGAGGGGCCGTTTCCCCCAGAGCCCAGCCCCTTCCTCCTCCCCGGCACCTCAGCTCCCAGCAGTCCTGTGCAGGCCTGGCCTCTATGCCCGCACTGAGGCCAGCGCTGCTACCCAGGGGCTGCCCCTCTGGGAGGGTGGGTACAGACTCCCCCAGTGAAGTCCTGAGAAGGGCTGAAAGGCCTAAAGGCTGGGCTGGGCTGAGCTAAGGGCTGGGCTGAGCTAAGGGCTGGGCTAAGGGCTGGGCTGGGCTGAGCTAAGGGCTAGGCTAAGGGCTGGGCTGGGCTGGGCTGGGCTGAACTAAGGGCTGAGCTAAGGGCTGGGCTGAGCTAAGGGCTAGGCTAAGGGCTGGGCTGAGCTAAGGGCTGAGCTAAGGGCTGGGCTAAGAGCTGGGCTGGGCTAAGAGCTGGGCTGGGCTAAGGGCTGGACTGGGCTAAGGGCTGGGCTGGGCTGAGCTAAGGGTTGGGCTGGGCTGAGCTGAGCTAAGGGCTGGGCTGGACAGCACAGGGCTGGACGGGGTCAGGGGCTGCCATCCAAGCTCACCCTGTGGCCCTGGCACTGCTGGGGCCTGGGCCAGCCTGCCTTCCTTTCAGATGGTGCTATTTTTATGAAGATCCTTATTTTGTAGCTCATGGAAGTCTTGGGGTGACGGGGGAAGGGAGGCTCATCTGTTTACGAACACTCTTGGAGCTGTGCCCCCTACCAAGAGTGCTGCGGCAGAGGGCAGAACTGCTGTCCAGGGAGCTGCCCTGGTCCTCTGGAGAGCGTGGAGTGGGCCAGCAGCCTAGAACAGAGGGCCCATGGCCCAGGCCTGGCACCCAGCCCCACGTCAGGTGCCCTTGGGGTCCGTCCAGACCTCAGCCTGGCTGTCCCCTGCCCCCAGACCCAGCGGCCCTCCTGGGGTCTGCCCAGACCCTTGGCCCCATGACCTTGTACCCTGAGCCCCGGGGCCCCTGTCCAGGCTATAGACTGGAGCTGCTGACCTCTGGAAAGGTGCCCATCTCCACTCTTGGCTCCACCCTCTCCTGGCCAGGAAGAACTAGGGAGCCCCATCCCTCTTCCCTTCTCTCATGTCCCCTTAGGCTTCTCCCCCAGCCCCTTTGGCCTTGAGTTTCGTCCCGCAGGCAAAGCCCCCAGCACTGGACCAATCCAGCCACAGCTTCTCCAGCTGACACCTGGTCCAGCACCAGCTGGAGGATGGTACAGCCCCAGTCTCCTCCTACAGCCGTGGGATTGCCCCAGTCTCCTCCTACAGCCGTGGGATTGCCCCAGTCTCCTCCTACAGCCGTGGGATTGCCCCAGTCTCCTCCTACAGCCGTGGGATTGCCCCAGTCTCCTCCTACAGCCGTGGGATTGCCCCAGTCTCCTCCTACAGCCGTGGGATTGCCCCAGTCTCCTCCTACAGCAGTGGGATTGCCCCAGTCTCCTCCTACAGCCGTGGGATTGCCCCAGTCTCCTCCTACAGCAGTGGGATTGCCCCACCCTCTTCCAGTGGCCCCACCCAACAAAGCCCCGCCCACCCCAAGACTGCCCCGCCCTCTTCCAGTGGCCCCACCCAGCAAAGCCCCACCCACCCCAAGACTGCCCCTCATAGGCCTCCCGCCCTGCTTTCTCCTGTGGCCCTTCCTCCTAGGCCACGCCCACCAGCCACACCCACACCACCCAACCAGCCTCCCCTCCTTCCCCCTCCCACCCCATTCCTCCGGCCCGCCCCATCCCATTTGGCCCCGCCCTCCCTCCGGCTAGAGGAAGCTGAACCTGTCCACACCGCGCTGCCCCAAAGGCCTTGGGAATTCACCACTCCAGGTCCCCCGGGAAATAGAGGGCGCTCTAAGCAGGAGAACTGGTTGGAAGCTCGCCCCTTGTCCCCCAGCAGGACATGGAGCCGGCTCTCGGGGGGCTCTGGGCAGACGGGACATGGCTGGTGCACTCCAGGGAGCTCTGTGACCCTGCAGGCTGCAGCCCGAACTCCCTCAGCTCCCACCGCTGGGGGCCAAGCGCCTCTGCCTGGGCGGGGGGATTTATCTTCGGAGGATCTGACCTGCCCAGATTCCAGGATATCTGGGAAAGATTTCTCACAGGGAACACAGCAGATCAGACCGGCAGCAACTTAGAAGACAAAAACATTTTTCAGGAATAAGCAAGCTTCAAAAATTAGTATTAGTAAGATACCACAATCAAACCAAAAACAGCGTTTCAAAAAGGAATATTCAGCTAGGCACGGTGGCTCACCCCTGTAATCCCAGCGCTTTGGGAGGTTGAGGTCAGGAGTTGGACACCAGCCTGACCAACATGATGAAACCCCGTCTCTACTAAAAATACAAAGATTGCAACTGGACGCGGTGGCTCACACCTGTAATCCCGGCACTTTGGGAGGCCGAGGCAGGCGGATCACCTGAGGTCAGGAGTTTGAGACCAGCCTGACCAACATGGAGAAACCCCCATCTCTACAAAAAATACAAAATTTTTGGGCGTGATGGCACATGTCTGTAATCCCAGCTGCTCGGGAGGCTGAGGCAGGAGAATCACTTGAACCTGGGAGGCAAAGGCTGCAGTGAGCCGAGACTGCACCATTGCACTCCAGCCTGGGTGACAAGAGTGAAACTCCGCCTCAAAAAAAAAAAAAAATTGCCTGGGCGTGGTGGCACGTGCCTGTAGTCCCAGCTACTCAGGAGGCTGAGGCAGGAAAATCACTTGAACCCGAGAGGCAGAGGTTGCAGTGAGCTGAGATCACACCATTGCACTCCAGCCTGGGCAACACAGCGAGACTCAATCTCAAAAAAAAAGAAAAAGAAATACTCCAAAAACCAAAGGTTCTCTGTAAAATTAAATACATAAGAGCAGAAACAAAACCCTCAACACAGTGTTGGAGACAAAGTTGAAGAAATCTCCCAGACAGCAGAAGCAAAATGAGCCAGCTTAAGAGTGCCAACATCTCCATAACAGGAGTTTCAGAAAATGAGAACAGGGAAAGTGGAGGGAGGAAATTATTAGATAAGAAAGCAATCCCTGACCTCGTGGAAACCAGTAACTGGACTCGAAAGGCCACCCTGGGCCTGTACCCAGCACAGCAAAAGACGAGGGACTCTTGCCAACACACGCACGGCATCGGAGAATTTCAAAACCCCACGACAAACGTACTGGGAGGGAGGAATCAGTGCAGAGCCTTCAGAACTAGCAGGAAAATTAACTCCAACCTAGAATTCTTTTTTTTTTTTTTTTTTTTTTTTTTTTTTTTTTTGAGACGGAGTCTCGTTGTGTCTCCCAGGCTGGAGTGCAGTGGCGTGATCTCGGCTCACTGCAAGCTCCGCCTCCCGGGTTCACGCCATTCTCCCGCCTCAGCCTCCCAAGTAGCTGAGACTACAGGCGCCCGCCACCACGCCCTGCTAGTTTTTTGTATTTTTAGTAGAGACGGGGTTTCACCATGTTAGCCAGGATAGTCTCGATCTCCTGACCTCGTGATCCACCCGCCTCGGCCTCCCAAAGTGCTGGGATTACAGGCTTGAGCCACCGTACCCGGCCTCCAACCCAGAATTCTATATCTAGCCACAGTCTAAGCCAAGCAGGAGGTAGAACGTTCCAAGGTGCCAGGTGACAGGCCACTTTCCTTCCAAGCACATCACTTCTACCAAAAGGAACAAGTAAACTAAAAAGATGTGGGACCGGGCGAGATGAGCCTGCAGGAGCGAGATCTCCATGCCATGGGAGTCACGGGCTCCCGGTGCCCAACTGCCTCCAGAGAAAAGTCTGCAGACAGCCTATGGCAGCACACCGTCAACTGCGGCAGAGAACACAACCGCTTGCTGTGGGAAAAGTGATCGAAGCGTGCTCCGTCCGAGGTATCCAACGTCAGCCCCGTAACAACCCCAGGTGCAGACACCAGGAGAGCACAGTGGGCAGGGGACGGGGACGGGCACGTGGGAGGGCATGGAAAGAGCTGGAACCTCTACTTCCTCGTGGGAAGTTGTCAGATGGTGCCTAAAATGGGTAAATTTGCAGCAACACCGGCAGGTTATTTTTGGATACGGGGACAAATTCCCAACGGGGGTTAGGAGGGGCCTCAAACTTCTGTTTCTCAAGACTTGGGAACAATTTAGCGCTTTAGACCATGTGCACATAGACGGGTGATAAAAACAGAAACGAGAACCAATGCAACAGAGAGGCTGGACCCACCGCTGGGCCCCCTGCAGCCTGCCCCAAAGACAAAAGGATAGCTTTTGTGGGAGTTTTATCTGGGTTCCCCTCAAGCCCTCCAGAAATGAGGGGTGCACCCGCCCTCCCCACCGCCACACCAAGGGCAGCCAAAGGAACACTGCCCAAACCAGCCCCAGAGCTGGCTGCTGTCCCCTTCTCCTCCCCATAGGACCCCAGTTCCCCCAAAGGCCCCCTGTGGGCATTGTGGGGGTGGTGGATCCTCTAGCCTGAGCTGGCAGCCCCCACTGACGGGGGCAGGCTGGGTGGCCCCAGAGACAGCACGGTGATCCGGTTCCTGGGCAGCCCGGCCCCGGGAGGGAGCCTGCTTCCTGCACATGTCTTCCCCTGCTGCCCACCCGGTGCCCACCCTCCTGTGCCCACCCTCCCACACATCCAAGCACCTGCCTTCTCATGCCGCCCGGCCCGAGTGCCTGCCTTCCCACACGGTCCAAGCACCCACTGAGTGCCTGTCTTCCCACGCTGCCCAGCCCAAATGCCCGCCCTCTCGTGCCACTCAGCCTGAGTGCCCGCCCTCCCGTGCTGCCCTGGCCCGAGTGCGCGCTAGCGCCCACCTTCCCATCCTCATGGTAGATGAAGATGTTGCGCGTGCTGTTGTCCTTCAGGTAGGTGACCTGCAGGCCATGGGGGTGGCCGATCTTGGCCGGCTGGAAGGTGGCGTTTAGGTGCTCAATCTTCATCACAGCCTTGGGTTCCTTGGCCTGGGAAGGGGTGGGGTCTGAGCACCTTACAGGGGCCGCCATCCAAGCTCGGGGGAGCAGGAAGGGCAGACCCTGTGGGTGCTGACGACACACCTGCTGTGCTGTGTGGCTTTGAGCAAGTTACTTAACCTCTCTGAGCCTCGGCCTCCTGGTCTGTAAGCAGAAGGTAATGGCACCTCCCTCCCAGGGGTGATGGGGACTCAATGACACTGTGTGGGTGGCTTTTGACATCAGACATTGCACCTCCCTCCCCAGGGGCAGCCCCGGGCCCCACACGGCACGGCAGCTCCCACAGGGGCAGGCCCCAGCCACCAGCCCACCTCCAGGCAGCGCCTGACAGCAGCGTGCCACAGCTCAGGGCGGGTGCTTCCGACCATCAGCCCACGGCCCTGGGGCCACCTCGCGGAGACCCTGCCATTCTTGCCAATGTGTGTGTCCTGTCCCGAGCCAGTCTCCCCAGGGTACCTCCAGGAAGGTTGGGGGCTTTCTGGGATCCTGGCTGGCTCCAGCGGGGCCCAGTGACTAGGTTCTCCCCCTCCCACGGCTGGGCCTGAGTTCAGGGGGCCCTGCCCGGCCACCCAGGCTCCTGGAAAGCCTCAGCTGCCCCACCCTGGGAGACACGAGGGCCGGGAGACACGAGGACCGGGAGACACAGAGGACCGGGAGACACAGAGGACCGGGAGACACAGAGGACCGGGAGACACAGAGGACCGGCACACAGAGGACCGGCACACAGAGGACCGGGAGACACGAGGACCGGGAGACACAGAGGACCGGGAGACACAGAGGACCGGCACACAGAGGACCGGGAGACACGAGGACCGGGAGACACAGAGGACCGGGAGACACAGAGGACCGGGAGACACAGAGGACCGGGAGACACGAGGACCGGGAGACACAGAGGACCGGCACACAGAGGACCGGCACACAGAGGACCGGCACACAGAGGACCGGGAGACACAGAGGACCGGCACACAGAGGACCGGGAGACACAGAGGACCGGCACACAGAGGACCGGGAGACACAGAGGACCGGCACACAGAGGACCGGGAGACACAGAGGACCGGCACACAGAGGACCGGGAGACACAGAGGACCGGGAGACACAGAGGACCGGGAGACACAGAGGACCGGCACACAGAGGACCGGGAGACACAGAGGACCGGGAGACACAGAGGACCGGCACACAGAGGACCGGGAGACACAGAGGACCGGGAGACACAGAGGACCGGGAGACACAGAGGACCGGCACACAGAGGACCGGGAGACACGAGGACCGGGAGACACAGAGGACCGGCACACAGAGGACCGGCACACAGAGGACCGGCACACAGAGGACCGGCACACAGAGGACCGGGAGACACAGAGGACCGGCACACAGAGGACCGGGAGACACAGAGGACCGGCACACAGAGGACCGGGAGACACAGAGGACCGGGAGACACAGAGGACCGGGAGACACAGAGGACCGGCACACAGAGGACCGGGAGACACAGAGGACCGGGAGACACAGAGGACCGGGAGACACAGAGGACCGGCACACAGAGGACCGGGAGACACAGAGGACCGGGAGACACAGAGGACCGGGAGACACAGAGGACCGGGAGACACAGAGGACCGGCACACAGAGGACCGGGAGACACAGAGGACCGGGAGACACAGAGGACCGGGAGACACAGAGGACCGGCACACAGAGGACCGGGAGACACAGAGGACCGGGAGACACAGAGGACCGGGAGACACAGAGGACCGGGAGACACAGAGGACCGGCACACAGAGGACCGGGAGACACAGAGGACCGGGAGACACAGAGGACCGGGAGACACAGAGGACCGGCACACAGAGGACCGGGAGACACAGAGGACCGGCACACAGAGGACCGGGAGACACAGAGGACCGGGAGACACAGAGGGCCGGGAGACACAGAGGGCCGGCACACGGAGGCTTCACAGCCCATCACAGGCTGGTTCTCCTGAAGTGTCCCCATCGGGGGGGCAGCAGGGAGGGCAGCTGAGGATGGACGTGGCCACCACAGGCCCCAGCGTGGGAGGCCAGGATGCTGCCCCGGGACAGGCCCCCACCCCACCCCTGTGTCTGGCTCACGTCATTTCTGTTGAAATACTTCAGGGCACCCTCTCGTTCCGTCAGCACAAACTTCCGGCTTAAAAACTGCCCATTGTCCCGGCCACGCTTCCAGAGAAAGCCCTCGCGGTACCCTGTGGGGGAGAGGACAGGAGTCAGACCGCGACCATGGATGGGGGAGAGGGGACACGGAGGAGACAGGGAGACGGACGGGGAGAGGGGACATGGAGGAGGGGACATGGTGGGAGAGAGGACGTGGGGGGAGAGGGGACATGGGGTGAGGGGACACGGAGGAGACAGGGAGACTGACAGGGGAGGGGGGACAGGGGGTGGGAGGACGGGGGAGGGGGGACAGGGGAGAAGACACGGTGGGAGAGGGGACACGGTGGGAGAGGGGACACGGTGGGAGAGGGGACACGGTGGGAGAGGGGACACGGTGGGAGAGGGGACACGGGGGAAGACACTGGGGGAGCGGGGACATGGGGGATGTGGTTCAGTGATGATGGATGGTTGGTGAGGGGATATGACAGTGGACCAGGGCTGATGGCTGCAACCCTGGCCCGAGCCAGCCTGAGGAGGGCCTGGATGAGTGGGACATCCAACCAGCTATCCTTTACCAGCCCCCAGGGACCCCCTGCACCCTGGGTGGGCATGGCCAGAGCCACTATGGGCAGAGGCAGAGCTGGGTCCAACCACGTGCTGCCCAGGAGGACCAGGTTGGCCTCCACCCTCCTCCCTCAGCCATCTGCGACCGCTGGGTCCAGGTGGTGCCGTCCCCTCTTTTTTCAGGAAAGCTCATCTGAGAGGAGCCCAGCCCAAGCCCTCATCTCCACCTGTGGCCTCACGCACACCACAGAGCCACAGAAAAGTGGACCAGGCATCCCCCTGGGAGCCTAAGCACCTGAACACACCACCTTCCATGTGTGGTTAAGACCTCACTGTGGCAGACGATCACAGGGGAGGGAGGCAGAGACATGAGGACAGGAGGGAAGGGGACGTGGCCATGGAAACTGAGGCCGGAGGGGGCCCCAGAGCCCAGGAGCACCGGGGAGAGGCCAGAGGACCCGCCCCGAGCCCAGAACCAGCTCTGCCCACCCCAAGCCTCGAGCCCGTGGGATCATCCTGGAGCTCTGACCGCCAGAGCTGTGGGAGAATAAACGCACGTGGCTTCACCTCACTGAGCTGCGGTCAGTGACCGACGCGCAGCCGCTCAGAAGGGCGTTCCCATCGCCCTGGTCCCGCTCCCACTTCCGCTCCCTGTCCGTGGTTCCCATCGTTGCCCGTCCTTTCTCCTGCTCTAGAACTCCATATCCTGCAGACTCAGACGCAGGTTTTTCTATGGCCCTGGCTCTCCCACCCCAACAGCACGTGGCTTGCAGGGTCTGCGTCCTGGGCTCCGTCTGCCGGGCCTCGGGTCACGTGCAGGTCCCGCCATCGGCAGCAGCTCTGTGGCTGGGGTTGAACGCATCCTCAGCGGGTGCTGCCTCTCCCGGGGTGACGGGGCCATCTGCCGAGCATCTGTGGGCCTCTCCCGGGGTGACGGGGCCGTCTGCCGAGCATCTGTGGGCCTCTCCCGGGGTGACAGGGCCGTCTGCGGAGCGTCCGTGGGTCCCTCGGGGCCGTCTGCGGAGCGTCCGTGGGCCTGTCCGTGGCCCCTCCCCCATTACTTCAGAGACCACTGGCTTGGGGACAGCATCCTGTCCTGCGGGCCACGTGGCCTGGGAGCCCCTCGAGGGGTCATCTGAGGGCGGGGGCTGCTGACCTGTGCCACAGGGAGGCGAGGAGGCTGTGGGTTCCAGGTGGGGCTAAACAGCCACCTGCAGCAGCCACCAGGCCAGACAGAGCCTCAGCCGGCTCAGATTCCAGACACCGCCCCTCAGCCCTGACCCCCAAGCCTCCAGCTCCCCGGCGTCCCCTCCCCAGCTCAGACAGCCCCATCCCAACACCAGAGACCAGGGGCTATTTTCTCTGCTGAGATGCCATAAAATGCCTGGCATCGGGGAGGGGACAGCTGGCGCCGTCAGGGAGGGGGCCCTGGGCTGTCTTGGATGGGGCCAGACCAGGCCTGCTCCCTGCACAGCCTGGAGCTCCCTGCCTCCCAAGTCTGTACAAGGCTGACTTCCTAGCCCCATGCACACAGCAGCAGCCGGGAACCCCCTTCCCACGGAGGAACCCCCTTCTTCTGCTTCTCACTGGGAGAGCAAGGCCACCAGTGTCCCTCAGGCCCAGGCAGGGTCTGCTCAGAACGCCTGTTGACTGAGCCCCTGCCCGGGCACAGCTGGGCATCCCCATGGCTCTGCCTCTGGCATCAGGACCTCTCTGGATGCAGCGCTTCGTGGCTGAGGGTGGATGCCAAGAAGTGTCCGGGGCGGCTTAGCAGCAGCAAGCCCAGCAGTGCTTCCTGGCCTGCCGCTCACGGCCTTGTGTGCACCCCGGGGAGCCTCCAAGGCATGCATGTCTGTGTCACCGATGCAGACAAGTTCGGGCCACCTCGCCCACGGGGGCTGGAGCTGGCTGGGTCCAGTGTGTGTGGCTCCACAGATCCCTGCCCAGGATGCAGCGGGGGCCCCTTCCAGCCACCAGGCTCCGGAGGCCACAGGGTGGGGAGGCGCCCCCGCCATGCCTGCCACGCCCAGCAGGTGGCAGCAGTGCCCCAGGAAGCGCACAGGCCACAGGGTTGGGGAAGCCACTGCCCCCTCTGCGCGCGGCGGGTCTGGTGTTCTCGGGGTCCAGACGCCAGTGCGAACCCCGGCTGGTCTTCCCGACAGCAGGCGCCAGGACGCCGCATTCTACGGGCGATGACGACGCAGGAGTGTATTTCAGGACAGCCCTGGCCACGATTCCGAACTCGCCCCACGCCCAGTCTGGACCTCAGGCTGAGCCTCTGCTTGCCCCAAGCCTGGCCAGCCCCTTGGCCTCGCTGGGGAGGGCCAGGACCTCAGGGTCTGCAGCCCCCTGTGGACTCCACAGGTGGCACCGGCAACAGCCAATGAGACGGGGCTTCTCCCCACAGCGCAGCCCCTCACAGGGCAGCATCCTGGACAGTCGGGTGGGCTGAGGCCAGAAACGGCCATTTTCTCTTAAAGTTTAAGACTCGTGAGTCCTGGGACAGAGACCAGAGGACTCAACCAGCATTTATCAAACACCTACTGTGTGCCGGGCCCTGCTGTGAGCTGGTCCCACTGTGTGCCAGGTCTAGTCCCACCTGTGGGGAGCGGGGTCCAGTCCACACCCCATGCCCTGCTCAGAGGCCTCTCTCAGGAGCCCCCCCTCCGCCTACCTCAGGGCTAAGAGCAGGAAAGATTCTCAGCGTCACCACGACCCACGAGAACAGCAAAACCAAACCAGCGTGCATGCGCGCGCACACACACACACACACACGCGACGTCCGACTGCCGGCGGGGACACCGGCCCTTCCATGCTGCCCGTGGGGACATAAGGTGCCCAGTCCCTGGAAAGCAGCCAGACCGTTTCTTCCACCACAGTGAAGCGCACACATCACATGCCTCAGAGAGAAGTGAAATCCGAGGAAACAGGAACAGCCTTCACGTAAAGCCCACACCCATTTACGAGGCTCAGTCTTTTTTTTCTCCCCCCAAGGCTGGAGTGCAGGGGCACTATCATGGCTCACCGCAGCCTTGACCTTCCAGGCTCAAGTGATCCTCCAGCCTTGGCCTCCCAAGTAGCTGGGACCACAGACGCATGCCACCACACCCGGGTAAGTTTTGTATTTTTTTTGTAGAGATGGGAGCTCACTGCATTGCCCAGGCTGGTCTCGAACTTCTGACCTCAGGTGACCCTCCTGCCTCTCCCCCCACTGTGCTGGGGTTGCAGTGTGAGCCCCACGCCTGGCCTGAGACTGCTGGGTTTTGGATTTATCAGAGCTGGAACTGCACTCTAAATAGGATATGCAAAGTAGATGTAAATCACACCTCACGTATGTGATTTATATGCTAATTTTCTTGTAAACTGGGGCAGGGAAGCATGTGGCCCTGCTCTGAGTGACAGCTCACAGGTGGTGGTCCCTCTGGGTTGGGAACTGGGTCCTCATATCTCATGGTGCCTCTGGCCTTCCACAGGAACGTGTGCACCATGAAGGGGTGGCCTCTGGGCACAGGGCCAAGGCCCTGATCACTGCACCCTGACCGTCCCCGTGAAGGGCCTGGACCTGGCTTCCGGTCTTTGGGTCCTAGCAGCTCCTGCCCTCCTCCAAGAGGCAAACACTGGAGCTCATGGTGGCTCGGCAGAGCAGCGTCTCCTTGCTGGGCAAGGCCCCAGAGTCGAAGACCTCGTCCGTGAGCCTGCACAGGGCTCCATCTCTCCCTGCCTGCTGCTTGGCTGCCTGGCCCATCCACCCACACTCTCCAACCCATTAATGCACCTTCCCCAGGTTGGTGCGTCTGGGGCCAGCAGAGGCTGAGAGCCAGCAGCCGTATCCTGCAGAGGGCTCCAGGTCCCAGCTCCACCCTGCCTGGGGCTCTCTCTCCAAACAGCCAGGACAGGCAGGCTCCCCTGCTCCCAGGGGTGAGGCCAGAGGGTGAGTGAGGGCTCCTGGGGTCAGCTCTCATCTGTTCCTGTTCTCATACAGCCCCCAGCATGGGTCCTGGCTCCCGACAGGCCTGGAGAGAACCCCCCAACTCACACACGGGCTCACAGCTTCCACAGCGCCTTCCCGCCTAGAGTGGCACATGAACGCCCCCATCCCCGCCAGGCTGCCCAGGCTGCAGGAGGCGCTACCCTCAGGGCCAGGTCAGCCCCAGGGTACCTCCTCCCCAAGCCCCAAACCCTGAGGTCCCCGCACAGGGGCCCCAAAGCCCAAGAGCAAACCCATAAGACAAACATGGTGGGAAGGGGGCAGGGATCCCACGGAGGGCCAGGAGCCGGCACCCGCCCAGGGAGGGGCAATGGGGCAACCCTACCACCTCTGGCCAGGCCCCAAACACCCGTCCCCCGAGGGGCAGCCTCGTGGTCTCCAGCCAGGCCCCAAACACCCATCCCCCCCGAGGGGCAGCCCTACAGCTTCTGGCCAGGCCCCAAACACCCGTCCCCTCAAGGGCCGCCTGAGGCCTCGCGCTGCCTGCAAGGAATGGCTGGTGATGTTCCCAGTAATGCCCTCGTCCCGCACACCATCGTCCCCACTGTATGGACAGGGAAACCGAGGTCCCAGACCTCATGTACGGCCCCAGCCCCCTCCTGGGCTCCGTCTGCCCCGTTTAGGGCAATGGTCGGCCCATCCCTGCCTGGCACCACCAGGAGGGGCCATCCCGAACCACAGGGGAAACCACGGAAGCCCCCGCAGGAGCACGGGGTCCGGAGCCTGGGGCAGGAAGCCCTGCATCTCAGTGAGGCCAGGGCCTGGCCCTCAGGACAACATGAGGCATTGTCCAGGCCCCTGTGAAAGGCACCATTGAGGCTGTGGCCCAAGGCGGGGCCAGCCCGGGGTGGGAGCAGCTGTCACCAAGGTCACCCCCAGGGGCAGGTGGCAGGGCAAGGCTGGCTCAGACACAAGGATAAACCCCCACATCTGGGGGAGGGGTGCGGCGCGTCCCCACGCCGTGACCTTGGCCAAGGAAGGTGGCGCAGAGGGTCGGGGAGCCCGGCTGGCCCAGTGGTCTGAGGTTCACCTGGGGTCGCAGCGGCACATGCTTCCGCTATGCCCTGACGCCAAGGGTTTCTCCCCCCGTCCTTTGTCATCAAAGAGCGTCTCGGGGAGACACAGCGGCCACAGAGGGGCTTCCCTGCCACAGGTTACTGCACCGTGCACCTCGGGGGCATTTCCACTTCCCTCACTTCTCCTGCATTTATTTATTTTCATACGGAGTCTGTAGTCGTCCAGGCTGGAGTGCAATGGCGTGATCTCGGCTCACTGCAACCTCCGCTTCCCAGGTTCAAGCGATTCTCCTGTCTCAGCCTCCTGAGTGGCTGGAGCTACCACGCCCGGCCTATTTATGTTTTAAGACAAGGTCTCTGCGGCTCAGGCTGGAATACAGTGGTACAATCACAGTTCACTGCAGTCTTGACCTCCTGGGCTCAGACCATCCTCCCAACTCAGTCTCCCAAGTAGCTGGGACCACAGGCGCCCCCATGCCCAGCTAATTAAACTTTTTCTTGAGATGGGGTCTCCCCACGTTACCCAGGTGGTCTTGAACTCCTGGCTCAAGCAATCCTCCCACCTCAGCCTCCCAAACTGCTGCAATGACAGGCGGGAGCCCCAGTGCCCAGCCTTCTTTTGTATTATCTGGAATTCGTGTGCAAAGGCTGCTGGCCTTCTCCCCTTCCTGTTTACTGATTCCATTCTTTATGTCTATGTCTATTGACTTGGGGACGTGTAGCTTGCTCCCTGGGTTATAATCCCCTTATACCATCTCCCTTTTGTTGCTCAAGTTACTCCAGCTTTAGCCATTAAAAGCTCCTTCAGGCAACAGAGCGAGACTCCGTCTCAAAAAAAAAAAAAAAAAAGGCTCCTTCAGAGGCCGGGTGTGGTGGCTCATACCTATCATCTCAGCACTCTGGCAGGCCAAGGCAGGTGGTCACCTGAGGCCAGGAGTTCGAGACCATACTGGCCAACATGATGAAACCCCGTCTCTACTAAAAATACAAAAATTAGCAGGGCTTGGTTACTAGGGAGGCTGAGGCAGGAGAATGGCGTGAACCCGGGAGGTAGACGTTGCAGTGAGCTGAGACTGCACCATTACACTGCAGCATGGGCAACAGAGCAGGGGAAAAAAAGAAAGAAAGAAAAAAAAAACTCCTTCAGAAAAGCCCAGTGGTGCTGGGCGCGGTGGCTCGCGCCTGTAATCCCAGCACTTTGGGAGGCCGAGGCGGGCAGATCACGAGGTCAGGAGATTGAGACCATCCTGGCTAACACGGTGAAACCCTGTCTCTACTAAAAATACAAAAAATTAGCCGGGCGTGGTGGCGGGCGCCTGTAGTCCCAACTACTTGGGAGGCTGAGGCAGGAGAATGGCCTGAACCCGGGAGGCAGGGCTTGCAGTGAGCCGAGATCCTGCCACTGCACTCCAGCCTCGGCGACAGAGTAAGACTCTGTCTCAAAAATAAAAATTAAAAAAAAAGCCCAGTGGTGATCCTTCCTTTTGGGTGCCCTAACAGAGGGATAGAGTGGGGCTCCCCTTTCCTCAGCCATGGTCCCTGGGTGGCATGGCCCACATTCAGGACTCCTGGGGCCCCCGCACTGTGAGAACAACACAGCCAAGGTGCGGGCTGTGGGCACTGGGCATGGTGCAGCCTCTGGGAGTTCCTGGTTCCGGCTCATTCCGGAGCAGGCCTGCAGTCACTCCTCTGTGTGGAGCGGGATCCGCCTGGCCCAGGCCTCACCCGGCCAACGTGGGGTTGGGGTGTGGCAGCCCCTTCCCAAGCCCCGAGCTTCCCCCTTCCTCCCGGGCTCTGCCGCAGGGACTTCTGTATTTCCCTGTGGTCCTGAGGTGCCGCCGCTGCCGTGAGAAAGTGCTCTTGTGGCAAACCCAGGGAGCAGGGCAGGAAATGCCGCCGGGAATCCCCAGTGCACTCTGCAAGGGCTTAGGGAGGCCCGGGAACTACCAACTGGCCCTGGAGCCCTGTGCAGGGGACTCTGGCCGCGGGGCCACCCCAGACAGGAGGACACATCCTCTCCTGCTGCCCAGACGTGGGCTCAGGGTGGGGGCCATGGGAAGGCTCGGGGGGTCCCTGAGGTCTAACCCTGAGCACCAGACACCTGCTCCCTCATCAACCTAGCAACGGGCAGGACCTGGGATTCCAAATAGCAGCAGGCAGCTAGGTCTATGGGAGGGGTGCCCTGGAGCCCCTGAACACACAAGGAGACAGGCGTCTCACCCCCAGCCCTGTGCAGCACTCAGAGACAGCAGCCTGAGGCACAGACGGTCACTGCCTGCTGGTCGCCAGGCACCTGACCATCTGAAGCGGCCAGGCCTTAATGCCTACGGACCAGGCTGCAGGGGCAGGGTAGAGGGAAGGCTGTGAGCAGCCCTGCCCTGAGCAGGTGGGTGTCAGTAGGACCTGAGCACAGGGCCGTATGGCTCAGGCACCTCTGGGTCCCTGGGGGATCCCAGCAGCCTCCCTGCAGCCGGGGCTCTGGGGCCCGAGGCCCTCTGGCTGGCATGCCTGGCGCCTCCTGCGCAACCTAGAAGGTCCTGTGGCTCACGGATGGCTGGGCAAAGGCCTCGGTGGAGGCAGGGACAGACCCACACCCCCAAGGCCTGCAGACACCCGGGATTCTGTTCCTATAACGTTCAGGGCCCTGTGGGGAAGGGTGGGAGACGCAGGCAAGGAGAAGGCAGCATTAGCATCCTGGGTAGCAACGGCCTTAAAGAAACAGGATGGGGCCAGGCACGGCGGCTCACGCCTGCAATCCCAGCACTTTGGGAGGCTGAGGCAGGCAGATCACGAGGTCAGGAGTTCGAGACCACCCTGGCCAACATGGTGAAACCCCATCTCTATTAAAAAAAATAGAAAAATTAGTTAGGTGCCTGTAATCCCAGCTACACTGGAGGCTGAGGTAGGAGAATCACTTGAACCCAGGAGGTGGAGGTTGCAGTGAGCTGAGATCACACCACTGCACTCTAGCCTGAGCAACAGAGCTAGACTCTGTCTCAAAAAAAAAACAACAAACAAACAGGACTACAGAATAGGAATGCTGGGTTAAAGGCCTCCACACTACCAGTGGCTGCAGCTGCCGGCCCTTTAGTGGGAGCAGAGGTGAAGGTCTGGGGTCTTATCCACTCAACGGGGGCCTCCAGAGGCCTGAGGAGCTGGCGTTCAGAGGTAAGGAGGCCTCTGGAGACAAGGCTAGCACCGAAGGTCACCCACCCGCCTGGGAGAAAGGTCTGGAAGTCTCCTACTCACCCCTTTCAGTGTGAGAGAGGTTTCTCTTTCAGGGAGGGCATATCCAGACCCCACCTTCAACACCAATGACCCGGCGGTGGAGAGGAGACCCGGTGGGACAGGCGGGACCCCAGCACTCCCAGCTACCAGCCTCAGGCCTCAGCTTCCAGGACCGCCTGCAGCCTCGAAAAGTAATGCACGGGGCCCTGAGCAGGCCCTGAGGGAGCCACAGGCAGCAGCCGCTCTGGAGGGATAGGAGACTTCCCCTCGCTCGGAGGGATGGGAACCTTCCCCTCGGCTCGGGCGCTCCATACTCTCCCTGCAGCTTTACACCCTTGGCCCGGTCCCACCTCCATGGCCCTCCTCTGAGCTCTCCAGCCTGGCCTGAGTGTTCCTGTGCTTAGGGATACAGCAGCCACACGCTATGGCGCAGCCGCTGTCCACGGCCCCATGCCCTCCGCAAGAGGCTGCCACATGCCTGCCAGGTAACACCTGGCCACAGCACTCACTGCACCTTCACGAAGGGCCAGCCCTGCGCTCAAACCTGCGCACTTCACCTGTCCCACACACACCCGTGCACCTGCCCACCATCCTCACACCTGTCCAGGGGAGACAGCAGAGGGCGTAGCCCACGGGGCCTGGTCTCCACAGGTCGACCACAAGCCTGGAGCTGCAGGTGTGGCCGCCCCACTGGGCCTGGTATGAGAAAGTGGACATTCTCTCAGCATGGCCTTCAGAGGCCAGCAGGCAAGACCAAGGCCCCAGCCTCTGACCCTGCAAGCCAGTGTGTGCCTGAAAATCTCTGCCCCAGGGGACCCTGCTAGGAGACCCCTCCCTCCCTCCAACCTATGCCCGAGGGCCCCGAGTCTACCCTGCTGGGTGGGAGGCCCCTCCCTTCCTCCGACCCCTGCCCAAAGGTCACACGGGAGGCTTTAGCTCATCTCAAATGCTCTCAAGGCACCGGGAATATCTCAGACAACAGCAAAGGCGGGAGCGGGATTCCAATGGGGCGGCCTCGGGCCTGGGGCGGGAGGCGTCTTGGGTCACCAGGGCTGTCACCACCTCCTGACCCTGAGCCCAACGACACCCGAATACACCTGCAGAACCCGCACTTACTGCCCACGAGACGCTGTCTGCCACCTGCACGCACCCCCACTTCTGGAACCCAGACCCTGATCTTCTCCAGAAGGACAAACCCAGGGGCCAGAGGCAGGCACACAACCCAGGGTGCCACGTCTCCCAAGCCACATCCCGGGCCCGACCGGTCAGAGCCGATGAGACAGGGACTTTTCCCAACACTTCCGTGAGCCACGCCTGACCTTTCCCGGCAGCCCGGGAGAGCGGGGATGTAAAACCCAAACTCGCTGAAGGAGGTGGCCACCAGGAGGGTTGGTGCCAACCCAGAGACGCAGAACTAGGAGGAGGAGGTGCTGAAACCAGGGCCCAACACCACCAACTGAACCCCTAGATCAAGCTGTGCCTGAAGCCAGTTCTGTTATTCCAGCCAATCTATTTCCAGTTTTGCTCACATCCAGTTAAGTTTAATTTTCCATCCTTTACAACCAGAGGATTCTGATACAAGAGCAGACACAAAACTCAGTCCTGTGGTCATGCCAGCCCAGCCCACGCCTGCCTCTGAAATGAAGTCACGCGCCACCTTGCTACAAATTGCTAAGATGTTTTTTCCGAGGGAAACAGAGGGGCTCTGGGGTGATTCTTTGGGGGTTTCAGGCAGGAGCAGAGCGAGGGGTGTGCTGGGCGCTGAGCAGGCCCAGGTACCCGTGTGTTCATCCCCTGACCGTTTCTTGCTCTCTCCTTCACACACACAGGGATTCTTAGGAGGAGGAAATTGCTGTCTGGGTGGACAGTAATTGAAAACGCCTGCACAGGCTGGCTGTGTGCCAAGTGGGGGTTGCGGGGTGGAGGCGCAGGAGCCGCCCTGGAGGAGGGCAGAGCCAACAGGGCCGCTGCATGAGATCCCAGTCTGACCTCGGGAGGTGCCTTGCTCAGGCCTGGGGCAGCCTCCCACTGGTCACCCCGGTCACCTCGCGCCACTGCTGGTAGAAAATCCATGGTCCTGACAGAGCCCAGGGAGGCGCACGGGACGGGGCAGAGTGCCAGCTCCACCAGGGAGGGCCGGGAGGGGCTGGAGCACTGGGGGTTAGGGGCTCCTCCACCAACCCCGCCTACAACGCCAGGACTGTGTTCAGCCATTTCAGGGCCACCTCTCTTCCACATATTTTGAGACAGAGTTTTGCTCTGTCGCCCAGGCTGGAGTGCGGAGGCGCAATCTCGGCTCATTGCAACCTCTGCCTTCCAGGTTCAAGCAATTCTCCTGCCTCAGCCTCCCGAGTAGCTGGGATTACAGGCACCTGCCACCATGCCCAGCTAATTTTTGTATTTTTTTAGTAGAAACAGTTTTGCCACGTTGACCAGATTGGTCTCCAACTCCTGGTCTCAAGTGATCCATCCACCTGCCTCGGTCTCCCAAAGTGTTCTTTTATTCTTGGGGTAAGATTCACAAATACAATTCATCTTTTTTCTTTTTACAGACACACTCTCGCTCTGTCATCCAGGCTGGAGTGTAGTGGTGCAACCTTGGCTCACTGCAGCCTCTGCCTCCCAGGCTCAAGAGATCCTCCCACCTCAGTCTCCTAAGTAGCTGGAACCACAGATGTGCGCCAACCACGCCCAGCTAATTTTGCATTTTTTGGTAGAGTTCAGAGCAACATGGGGTTTCGCCACGTTGATCAGGCTGGTCTTGAACTCCTGAGATCAGGCGCTCTGCCCGCCTTGACCTCCATAAAGTGCTGGAACAGGCGTGCGCCAACCACGCCCAGCTAATTTTTGTATTTTTAGTAGAGACGGGGTTTCACCATGTTGGCCAGTCTGGTCTCAAACTGCTGACTGCAAGGGATCCGCCTGCCTCAGACTCCCAAAATGCTGGAACCATAGGCGTAAGCCACTGCACCCAGCTTTTTTTTTTTTTTTTTTTTTTTTTGAGACAGTCTTACTCTGTCACCCAGGCTGGAGTGCAGTGGTGCAAACACAGCTCACTGTAGCCTTGAACTCCTGCACATAAGGGCTGCTCCTGCCTCAGCCTCCGGAGTAGCTGGGACTACAGGTGGTGCCACCATATCCAGCTAATTTTATTTTTTTCTTTTTTGAGATGGAGTCTCGCTCTGTCGCCCAGGCTGGAGTGCAGTGGCGCCATCTCAGCTCACTGCAAGCTCCGCCACCCGGGTTCACGCCATTCTCCTGCCTCAGCCTCCCAAGTAGCTGGGACTACAGGCGCCCACCACCGTACCCGACTAATTTTTGTATTTTTAGTAGGGACGGGGTTTCACTGTGTTAGCCAGGATGGCCTCAATCTCCTGACCTCGTAATCCTTCCTCCTCTGCCTCCCAAAGTGCTGGAATTACAGGAGTGAGCCACCACACCTGGCCAATTTTTTCTTTTTTTTAAAGGGAGGGCATCTTACTATGTTGCCCAGGCTTGTCTGACCACCAGCGATCCTCCCCGGCCTTGGCCTCCCAAAGTGCTGGGATTACAGGTGTGAGGTGCCCAGCCTCATGTTCCACCATTCCAGGGCAGCCTCTCTCTTATACAAGGGCAGTGCTGGGGTTGAAGGTCTGGGCCCTGGGGGCTGCCTCCTCCCTGCGAGGAGCTCACGTGGCCATGCCCAGCAGCACCAAACATCCCCATCCAGCCTCTGGACCCGCCCCATCCATGCTGAGGTTCAGAACCAGGCCCTAGGGCTAGGCTTGCCTCGGTTTCCCTGTCTGTCAACACAGTGGAGGAAGGGACACTCAGGAAGCTCCAGTGTGCAGACACACAGCTGCCCTGGGGAAAAAACCACTCAAGGCCCCCAGTCGCCGAACCCACCTCACACAGAGCAGCCAGCAGGAGGAAGCTGGCCCACCCGGCTGGGGGCTCCAACTCAAAGCCCCAGGGTTTAAATGAGACGCAAGGAGGAGCAGGAGTTGGGGGCTCCTGGGAGACACAGCCTGAGGCTTGGCCAGCTGAGCAGCACTGGGGAGACTGAGGCTGGGGTGGGCTGGCCTCTCAGGCCCCCACAGCACTGCTTCCCAGCTCCCACCTCCATAGCCCTACCAGCCCACGAAGCTCCAAGATGCTGCCTGGATGTCTCTGCCACCCCGAGGGCCCCCAGTGGCACCCAGGCAGGCCCAGGGGAGGTGGAGGCCGCAGGCCCAGGTTGCACCCTCCACACCTGCAGCACGGTGTTGCCACACAGAGGATGCCCTCACGCCCCTCACCCGGGCCCTCGGGTCCTGCCCACACTGCTCGAGAGAGGGGTCCCTGCAGGCCACCCCTGAATGGAAGCGCGTGTCCACCACCAGCAGAGGAGGGGCCAGTCACGGCCCCAGGGGGTCCCCAGGTACCCCAGTCCTTCAGGGCTGGACTGTAGACAGCTGTGAGGACCCCAAGCCCCAGTCACCCCACTCAGAGTCAGAGGACAAAACAGGTCTGAGGGGGTCCGGGGACGCAGGTTCAAACCCATGAACATGTTTACCCAGGTTAATGACTGCACGAAAGGGAGGAAAGAGATGGAAATAGGAGAGAGACGGGGAGAGGGAGCTGGGAGGCCCCGCCCCACCCGGGTGGCCTCACCTGCCGAGTAGGGCTCCTGCTTCTCAGGGTAGATGAACTCCTGGCGCTCGTACTTGGCCCGGATCCACTGCTCTCGAAGGAGCCTGCAGGGAGAGGAGAGACTGAGCCACCGGGCCGAGACGGCCTCCAACCCAGCACACGCTGGTCTCTGACCCAGACCCCGGGCATCTCAAGAGGCTCTAGGGGCCGCTGGCAGACTTGGGCTGCCCCTCTGGGCACAAGGTCCTGAAAGAACTGCAGGGTCAGCCTCCTGCACTGGACATTTCTCACTCTCTGACATTAATTTATTGGTTTCTCGTGCGTTCCGCCCCTGGAGCGTCAGGCCCCACGTTCTGACCATGCGTCCTGGTGGACAGGCTGGCTCTTCCCCTCTCCTTCCCACCTCGGCCTCAGCTGATGCCCCACAGGGCTGAGGTACAGGGGTCGAGCCAGGCCCCCCACCCTGAGTCAGATGTCCCTGGGCCCTCCCCGACCCTCCCCACGTCGTTGGACCAGATCTGGGAAGTGGCCGCAGCGCTGCCTTGCAGGTGGTTCTGAGACACAGGGCGGGGCTGTCAGGGCACCCGTCGAGGTCAGGAGGCGTTCGGGGCATCAGGAGAAACTATGGGCAAATACCCAAGAATCCAGGAAGACCCAGGATGGGAGAAGTTCCCGAGAGCAAGGCCCCCAAGGCACCCGCTGGGCCCAGACATCCTTGCCCAGAGCCACCCACCACGGTCTCCCCATCCACCGTGACTCACTCGACTCACTCGAGTGAGGCCAATATCGTTGCAGAAACCACGACCCGCACACAGGCTCGGTGCGGCCCCGGGGCACAGGCAGCGGCCCCAGCCTTTTCCACTCCCGGGGAATTACACGGCAAAGAACAAATAGGAACCCTCTGGCTTCCTGCTGGGCCCACGTGAACAGCCTCGGAGACAGGGCGGGAACCCCCGCCCACTGGATCTGAGGAAGCCTGGGGAGTGATGGGTGATGGGCCCCAGTTGGGTCTCTGGCCCCAGGTGTCTGAGTGTCCTGTGGGATCTGAGGGGTCTCTGGCCCCCGGCCCCAGGTGTCTGAGTATCCTGTGGGATCTGAGGGGTCTCTGGCCCCCGGCCCCAGGTGTCTGAGTGTCCCCCACCTGCTATAACGGATCACCCCAAAACTCGGTCCCCGAAAGCAACACGAACGTATTGTCTTGGTCACAGAGGCCAAACATCTGAGATCAAGATGTCGGCAGAGCTGGTCCCCTCCGGATGTTCTGGGGAGAATCTGCTCCAGGGTCCCTCCCACCCCTGGAAGCCACCGGTGCCCCCACCTCGGCCGCTGTCCTCACCTGGCCTCCCCTGTGGGTCTCCCAGTCTCCCTCCCCTGTGGGGTTTGGGCCCACCCTACTCCAGGACAACCTCACGACCTTATCTTAACCTGAAGACATCTGCAAAGATCATACTTTTCTTTCTTTTAGAGACAGGGTCTCACTGTGTCTCCCAGGCTGGGGCACAGTGGTGTGATCACAGCTCACTGCAGCCTCCAATGCCTGCACTCAAGGATCCTCCTGCCTCGACCACCCGAGTAGCTGGGGCTAGAGGTGTGCTTGGGTAATTTCTTAATTCTTTGTAGAGACGTGAGCTCACTATGTTGCCCAGGCTGGTCTGGAACACCTGGGGCCAATCCTCCCACCTGGGCCTCCTACAGTGCTGGGATTATAGGCATGAGCCTCGTGTCCAGACCCTATTTCCAGATAAGTTCACCTTCACAGGGCAGCAGGTTAAGACTTTAGGCCGGGCGCAGTGGCTCAAGCCTGTAATCCCCGCACTTTGGGAGGCCAAGACGGGCGGATCACGAGATCAGGAGATCGAGACCATCCTGGCTAACCTGATGAAACCCCGTCTCTACTAAAAACTACAAAATAGCTGGGCGAGGTGGTGGGCGCCTGTAGTCCCAGCTACTCGGGAGGCTGAGGCAGAAGAATGGCGTAAACCCGGGAGGCGGAGCTTGCAGTGAGCTGAGATCCAGCCACTGCACTCCAGGCTGGACGACAGATCAAGACTCTGTCTCAAAAAAAAAAAAAAAAAAGACTTTAACACGTCTTTTTGGGGGACACCGTGCAGCTGCCTGAGCCGCTCTGGCTGTGTGACCATGGAGGAGTTGCCCCCAAGTACCCAGCGTCCTGTCTGTGACCCGAGGGTCACACAATAGCCTCTCGGAGTCACGGGAGGACCCAAGGCCGCATGTGTGGAAGCCGGGGGCCTGTGGACGAGAGGCAGGTGCCAGGGATGGCTTTGACAACCACTGGCCTGCCAACAGCCCTCAGGGTGGGGCACCCACAGGGTCTGCAGCCCTGCCCTGGTGCGGACTGGGTCCCCAAGGCTCACACCCGCACACGAGGGCCTTCCAAGGCCTGGCACAGAAGCTTCCAGAAGCAGCAGCAAGAGGAGGAAGCCCGGGGAGTGAGCACCAGGAAGTCGGGGGCAGGACCCCATCCTGCCCAGCGGAGCCCTCCTGAAGCCCCTCATCACCTGAAAACCAGTACTGCCTGGAGCCCGCCCCACTCCCACAGCCCCGGAGGGGCTGCGCTGACACCCTCATGTGGTCACAAGGAGGGGGTCTTCGGGCACGTGGCAGCCAGGACACAAAACCACCGCGAAAGCGTCAACCACACACACCTCACCCCACGCCCCAGGATGTGTCCCAAGTTCCAGGGCTCCGGGGAGCCAGGCTTCAAGGACCCCCACAGCCACCCCTTCAAAGCCAGGGCCTGAGGGTCTGGTGGGTCCCCTCAACCCAGAGCAAAACGTGGGCTGGGGGCAGGGGGTTGGGCAGGTGCTCAGGGCGACGGCCTCCCCTAGGTGTGGACTCACAGGGGAAGAAGCTCTGAGCCCCAGAACCCACCTCCCCACGGGGCTCCCCTAGCTCAGGATGCCATGGGAGACCCCTCCCCGCTTTCCCCAGGGCGGGTCCCAGTGGCCACTGTGGCCTCCATAGTGGGTGCTGTTCACGCAGCTGGCAAGTCCATCCCTGAGGGTCCACTCCTGAGTGTGCCTTCTGCCCGAGTTCTGCCGGTTTCTACCACTGGGAGTTCAGGACACGGTCAACACCCTTCCTGGAGGCTTTGCCTCTTGGGAAAGTGACTCCCCAGGGCCCCGGCTTTGCTTCTAGATAGTGGACCAATGGCTCACCCAAGTGGGTTTTTTCCCTTTTTATTATAGGAAAATAGCCAGGGTAGCGCTCATGACCCCGCCCACACCCCGGCCCCCCGCACCTGCCTCTCAGACCCCGCCCCGCCCATCAGACCCCGCCCCCGTCCCACCTCTCAGTCCCCGCCCCGCCTCTCAGACCCCGCCCCTGCACCTGACTCTCAGACCCCGCCCCCGCACCTGACTCTCAGACCCTACCCCAACCCGCCCCTCAGACCCTGACCCTGCCCTGCCTCTCAGACCCCGCCCCCAAACCTGCCTCCCAGCCCCCACCCCCCCAGACCCCGCCCCTGCCCCACCTCTCAGTCCCCAGCCCCCGGCCCCGCCTCCACTGTCTATCCTGGGTGTTTCTGAGGCTGCCACCACCTGAACTGTGATCCCATCCTGACCCCCAGGCCTGAGTGTGCCTTTATTTGGAAATATCGTGGTTGCAGATTCGTTGAGGCCATACAGGAGCAGGGTGGCCCCCAATCCAATGTGGCCGGTGTCCTTAGGAAGGGGAATTAGGACACAGACAAGCACACAGGGCCCACCACATGAGGAAGCACCCCAGAGAGGCCTCGGGAGAAGCAGCCTCGAGCCTCCAGCCTCCAGAGCCAGGAGAAAGTAGATTTCTGTTGCTCTGGGCTGCTGGGCGTGTGGTGCTCTGTTCCAGGAGCCCCAGACAGGGATGCAGAGCCCTGTCCAGCCGGGACACCTGCCCCAGAGGGGGCTTGCTGGGGCTGGGGGCTCCAGAGCTTTGCTGGGATGGCCAGAGAGGAGGCCCCAAGCAGGTGCTGCCAGCAGCCAAGGGCTCCTCCTGCAGCTTCCCTCACTTGCCCTGATCACCCCTGGCCACACAGGAAGCAGGGAGGGGCTGGTTTCCACCCAGAAGTAAAACCAAGCAGAGCAGCCGCACGACTTTCTTTCCCCCGATGTCAAGATAGAAACTGGAGAGCTCTGAGGGTGACACAGGAAGAGACAGGTCCCGGCCTCTGAGTCACAGGCCGCTGCTAAAGATAATTGCACGCAGGACCCTCTGCCCTCTCCTGCGGGCTCACCCTCCCCTCTTACAGGTGGGCAAACTGAGGCCCTGGGCCTCTGCTTGGCTGGAGGTGGGCATGGTGCTCATTCTGCCTGGAGGGACCCCCAGTGTGTGCCGGGAGGCTGCAGGGCATGCCATGGGGGGCCTTCCGGGACCCTGCTCCGGGCCCTGCCCGCCACTCTTAGCTCCTGTGAAGATGCTACCCAGACATCTGTGCAGCAGCGCTTTCCCATAAAGACCTTCAACTCGGACCCGGGCTTGTCCAGGCTACACGGAGACCGTGGGCACCAGGGCTGCTGGGGCTGGGAGAATCTCTGTGGGGGCAGAAGTGGGAGGAAGGTGGACAAGGCCCCTGCCCACCTTGCCAGGCTGGGTGGTTGGGCCCCCTGGGCCACAGAGCTGGACCACAAAATGGCAGGATGTAGGCACCTCCTGCCCTCCAGGTTACACAGCAGGTCCGCACTGCACCCCCACCCCCAGGTTACACAGCGGGTCCACACGGCACCCCCACCCCCAGGTTACACAGCAGGTCCGCGCTGCACCCCCAACCCTCCAGATCCATGCTGCACCCCTGCCATGCCACAGCATCCACGGCTCATACAGGGATTCACACCTCACCCCAGATGGTGGGCGTCAGCCCTGGGAGTCTCCTCACCCAGGACCCCACAGCAGCAGCCCCCGAGCCCACAAGCGTGTCCCCGCAGCCCCCCGCACCCATGTCTGCCCCTGGTCCCGACTCAGAACAGCCAGGGAGTGGGAGGAACTCGGATGCAGTGACCCAGGCCACAGAGCAGCCGGGGGCGGGGTGATAAAATAATGTCTCAAAAATAGCTGTGCTGGGGCTCCGTGATTCATACCGAGAGCCCGGGGCAGGGCCAGGGCAGGGTTCCCCTGTGAGAGCTTGGCGGGGGAGAGAGCAGCTGGCACCCAGGGTCTCAGAATGAGAGTATGGGGGGCCAGGGCCCCAGGCCTGCCCAGGTGGGGAGAGGTGAGTGCATGGGGCTGAGCTGCCATCCTCGAGCTTCTCAGCGGCGATATGGGGATTGCAGCTGGACCTGTCTCCAGGCTCACAGGAGGCTCATCAAGAAAACACCTGCCAAGCACCTGGACTGGGGCCTGGCATCATGGCCCTTTACCAATAATGCTGGACTGGGGCCCGGCACCGTGGCCCTTTACCAATAACAAATCAACATGCAGTCAAAGAAACTGAGTCGCTCGTGGCCTGAACATACTTCCAGCCCCTGCTCCCCAAAGACCCCCGGAGGGCTGGTTCGAACTGCAATCTCAGCTGTTTAGGAGACTGAGGCAGGGGGATCACTTGAGCCCAGGAATTTGCGGCCAGCCTGGGCAATGTAGGGAGACCCCATCTCTATATTTAAAAAAAAAAAAAAAAAAGGCCCAGGGTGGTTTGTAGGGTTGCAGCCAGGAAGTCCATCCTTCCTCCCCTCTCCCTCCTCCCTCTTCCCTCTGGCTCCCCTCCACCCTACCACCCAATCCCCACCCACCTTCCAGAGGCCTTTGGATCCAGTGAGGACCCCTGACCCCACTGCCCCCTCATGGAGCTCACTGGAGGGGGCACAGATCCCAAACAGGGCCCCGGACGCGGGGGAAGGCCCCCTGGTCACTGCAGTCCCCACCAGCAGCTCCTGGGCGGGCAGAGCCCAGGCTGTCTCAGCCCCCAAGTCAGGGCAAAGCCAGCAACAGCACTTGGGCCCCTCAGGGCCTGGGAGGCCAGGCGCCCACCGCTTTCCTGCAGCGCCGTTGGGTCACACCCAAACCCTGCACCCAGCTCATGCTTGGGGTGTCTCTGTGGGGTGGGCCCTCCACTCAGTGGGTTCACGGAGTGAGTCAACGGAGGGAGGTGCTGAGCAAACAAGAGGCTGGGCGGTGCCCGGTGGGGCTGGGATTGAACCAGAGCAGGAAACATGGGGGGCCGGGAGGGCACCCAGTGGGCCACACGTCCTTCCCTTATGACAGGTGTGAGAGGGTCAGTGCGAACAGTCAGGCCGGGCCCTGTGTCACCTGTCATTCCCACTGTCTGGGCAGATGGGGAGACTGAGGCTTGGAGGGGTGGGTTTTGGTGGAGGTGGCTGATGTGAGGCTGAGCAGGCCTTATTTCCTCTCTCTCTGCAACCTCCTGACCCCAGGATGCCCAGAGGACTCGGTCTCAGGCTTCCCCAACCGGCCACCAGTACCCACGTCTGCTCCTGCCCCAAGGAGCCAGGGCAGGCCCCGAACAACAGCAGCCCCTCCCGTCCTCCCAGACCACCGGGAGCACCTGGGAGTCCCCCTCAGATCCACCTGAGACCCCCAAGGCCCCAGAGAACTCGGGTGGGCTGCAGCTACTGATGCAGAATGACCTTTCCAGCCCCCACCCCAGCGCCCACCGCCCCCCACCCCAGAACCAAAGCCCAGTGGCGGGCAGCAGACACAGGCAGCACCTCGGGGTCCGGGGGACTCAGCTGCGGCTGGCTTCTCCCGGACCCTGTGGGCGGCACCCAACTCCCCACACTGCCGGGTCCTCCCGGGGCCATCTCGGAACTGCCCAGCACTGTTGACCACGGCCCTGACAAGGCCCCTTTGTACTCACTGGCAGTCAGAGGGCGTGGGCCGGTAGTAGAAGGAGGGTACTTTGGACTCGAACCTGGCTCTCGCGGCATCGTTCCCGTGGGAGGCCAGGAACTGCAAGAGAGGAGCGGCCAGGTCAGAGGCCTGGGGTCCCAGGGGTAGTCCAGGAGGTGCTGGCTGCGCTCAGGGCTGTCACTGCAGGGACCCGCAGACCAAGGCTCCGAGGCCTCTGCCAGCGCCAGGACGGGAACCCCCACCTCCTCCTGCCCCAGGGACACCATTTCTGAGTGATGGACCCTCCCCTGGCACAGGGAAGGAGCCAGCGTCCAATGGGGTCCCGGCAAAGGGGGCCCAGGGGCCAGGCCCCTCTTGAGGATGGGTCTGAGGTTTGCCCCACTGGTTCAACCCCCAAGTCCACCCACACCAGCCATCCTGAGTCCACCCACACTGCATGTCCCGTGGGAGAGAGCTGGCTGCATCCTGTGACCCCCATCTCTGCCCCAGAGGGCAGGGACTTCCCTCCCCAGCTCACATTTAGCAAAGAGCCAACAGGCGCCAGACATGGGGCCCTAGAGAGGGACTGGTGAGCGAGAGACCCAGACGTGGCCGGGACAGAGTCTCCGAGAGGACTCTGCAGGGACACACTGCAGGGACCCACAACACATTTATAAAACAGGCTGATGGAGAAGGAAACGGTGCTGTGAAGCAGGGGAGGAGCTCCAGGAAGCTGGAATTCCAGGAGGCTGGCGTTCCAGGAGGCTGATGCTCCAGGAGGCTGGCACATGGACTGTGCTCCTGGCAGGTGCAAAGACCCTGAGGATGGATGCTGGCATTGACCCTGCCGCCAGCCAGGTGTGGTGAGCCTCGAGCGGGGCAGGAGGGGCCACCACACCCCACGTCAGCCCTGAGGGCATGGGAGAGGCTCTGCTTGCTATGCTCTAAGCCCCCGAGGGAGCCACTGTTTGCACCTTCAAGCTCCTGAATGCAGCTCGCCTGAGGCCGTGGCCAGGCCCAGCCAGACAGACGTCCCCTAACATCACCCTGCTCCGAGGATCACACGGCCATAAATGGGGAGGGCCCAGAGGAGTAGCTGGAGAAATCACAAGCAACAAGAGGCTGGCACTGATGTAAAATTTGAAAACGAATGGCTTTTCCATAGAAAAATACAAGGAGAGATCCTACCACCAACAGCAACGGGACAAATTGTCTGAGTCACTGGATGGGAAACGTCCCAGGTCTCCACGGGAAAACCGGCGTGTGCTCCCGAGGATGCAGAGGAGCCTCGACCAGAGACACAGGGAGGTGGAGAAATGTCTCCTCGAGGGAGTCTACGTGTTTTTTATAATAACTGCCAAAGGCCGGGCGCGGTGGCTGAAGCCTGTAATCCTGGCACTTTGGGAGGCCAAGACGGGCGGATCACGAGGTCAGGAGATCGAGACCATCCTGGCTAACACGGTGAAACCCCGTCTCTACTAAAAAATACAAAAAAATGAGCCTGGTGAAGTGGCGGGCACCTGTAGTCCCAGCTACTCGGGAGGCTGAGGCAGGAGAATGGCATGAACTTGGGAGGCAGAGCTTGCAGTGAGCTGAGATCCGGCCACTGCACTCCAACCTGGGCGACAGAGCAAGACTCCGTCTCAAAAATAAATAAATAAATAAATAAATAAATAAATAAATAAAATAACTGCCAAAAAACAGCAACAAAATTTATTATTATTATGTATTTTTTTAACCTAGAAATGGTTCTAAAGTTTAAAAAATTAACTAGGCCGGGCGCGGTGGCTCAAGCCTGTAATCCCAGCACTTTGGGAGGCCAAGACAGGCGGATCACGAGGTCAGGAGATCGAGACCAACCTGGCTAACACGGTGAAACCCCGTCTCTACTAAAAAAATACAAAAAACTAGCCAGGTGAGGTGGCGGGCGCCTGTAGTCCCAGCTACTCAGGAGGCTGAGGCAGGAGAATGGCATAGACCCGGGAGGCGGAGCTTGCAATGAGCTGAGATCCGGCCACTGCACTCCAGCCTGGGCGACAGAGCAAGACTCCGTCTCACACACACACAAAAAAAAATTAACAAGGGCCAGCCGGGGACAGGGGCTCACGTCTGTAGTCCCAGCACTTTGGGAAGCCGAGGTGGGAGAACCACTTGAGCCCAGGAGTTCAAGACCACTCTGGGCAACATAGTGAGACCCTGTCTCTCAATAAATAAATAAATAAATAAAGCCAGGTGTGATGGCGCACACCTGTGGTCCCAGCTATTAGGGAGGCCGAGGTGGGAAGATGGCCTGAACCTGGGAGTTTGAGGTTGCAGTGGGCTATGATCGTGCCACTGAACTCCAGCCTGGGCGGCAGAACAAGACCCTGTCTCTACTGGACGCAGCGGCTCACGCCTGTAATCCCAGCACTTTGGGAGGCCGAGGCGGGAGGATCCCTTGAGCCCAAGAGGTCAAGGCTATGAGCTCTGGTTACACCACTGCACTCCAGCATGGGAAAAAGAGCAAGATCCTATCTCTGCAAAAAAAAGGAAAGTAAAAATAAAAAATAAATAAATGGGTAAGGGTTTTAAAAATTACTTTTACATATGTATACATATATGTATACTTTTAATTTGTTTTAATAGAGATGAGATTCCACTCTTTTGCCCAGGCTGGTCTCAAACTCCTGGACTCAAGCCATCGTCCCACCTCGGCCTAAAAATGGGGAAGGATTTGAGGTTGGGCGCAGTGGCTCACGCCTGTAATCCCAGCACTTTGGGAGGCCAAGGTGGGCGGATCACAAGGTCAGGAGATCAAGACCATCCTGGCTAACACAGTGAAACCCCGTCTCTGCTAAAAATACAAAAAATTAGCCAGGCATGGTGGTGGGCACCTGTAGTCCCAGCTACTGGGGAGGCTGAGGCAGAAGAATGGTGTGAACCTGGGAGGCGGAGATTGCAGTGAGCCGAGATCGCACCACTGCACTCCAGCCTGGGCGACAGAGTGAGACTCCATCTCAAAAAAAAAAATAAATAATAAAATAAAAATAAATAAATGGGGAAGGATTTGAATTGACATTTCTCCAAAGAAGATGCACAAATGGCCACTCGGCCACACAAAGGCACTCAGCACTGTTAGCCATCAGGGGAACGCAGATCAAAACCTCAATGAGCTACCACCTCTCCCCCCTAGGATGGCAAGGTCAAAGTGGCACAGGGGAGTGTGCTGGAGAGGATGTGGAGAGATCAGAGCCCCCGTACGCTGCTGGTGGGAACCTCCGGCTGTGGTGACTAACAGTCCGGCAGTTCCTCAAAATGGTAAACAGAGTTACCATAGAGCCCAGCAATTCCTCTGCACCCTAAGAGATGCAAAGACCCAGAGACATGCACACGAACATTCACGGCGCATTCTTAGTGACAGCTAAGAATGGGAACAAGCCCCAGGTCCGTAAACAGAAGCACAGATAAACTGTGATTGAGCCACACCATGGAGGGTTCCTCAGCCATAAAGAGGAATGCCAGCCGGGCGCGGTGGCTCACGCCTGTCATCCCAGCACTTCGGGAGGCAGAGGTGGGCAGATCATGAGGTCAGGAGTTCAAGACCAGCCTGCGCAACACGGTGAGACCTCGTCTCTACCGAAAATACAAAAATTAGCCAGGCATGGTGGTGGGTGCCTGTAATCCCAGCTACTCAGGAGGCTGAGGCAGGAGAATCGCTTGAACCTGAGAGGCAAAGCTTGCAGTGAGCTGAGATCGTGCCACTGCACTCTAGCCTGGGCGACAGAGTGGGACTCTGTCTCAAAAAAAAAAAAAAAAAAAAAAAAAAGAGCAGCCAGGCGCAGTGGCTCGCGCCTGTAATCCCAGCACTTTGGGAGGCCAAGGTGGGCGGATCACAAGGTCAGGAGATCGAGACCATCCTGGCTAACATGGTGAAACCCCGTCTCTACTAAAAATACAAAAAATTAGCCGGCGTGGTGGCAGCGCCTGTAGTCCCAGCTACTCGGGAGGCTGAGGCAGGAGAATCACTTGAACCTGGGAGGCAGAGCTTGCAGTGAGCCAAGATCGTGCCACTGCACTCCAGCCTGGGCGACAGAGTGAGACTCCATCCCCCCGCCCCCCCAAAAAAACAAAACAAAACAAAAAAAAGAGCAGCGCAATTCTGACACACGCTACTACCCAGGTGATCGCTGGACACCAGAAGGAAACCAGACACAAAACACTGCACATGTCGGCCGCATGTGGCAGCTCACACCTATGATCCCAGCACTTTGGGAGGCTGAGGTGGGAGGATCGCTTGAGCCCAGGAGTTCGGGACCAGCTTAAGCAACATAGTGACACCCTGTCTCAAAAAAAAAAAAAAAAAAAAAAGACCACATATCGTGTGATTCCATCTGTTTGAAATGTTCAGAACAAGCAAATCCACAGAGACATGAAGCAGCTCTGTCTACATTCAGTAACGGCTGGGGCGGTGGCAATGGGAGGGGGGTGAGTACGGGCTGCGTTGGGATATTAAAATGTCCTGGAATTAGACAGTGGCGATGGTCGTGCAGCCCTGTGGCTTCACTAAAGCTACTGAACTGTACACTTTACAGGAGTGACTTGTATGTGGATTATACCTCAATAAACCTGTTATCAAAAAATAACCCTCAGGGTTGGGTGCAGTGGCTCAAGCCTGTAATCCCAGCACTTGGGAGACTGAAGCGGGAGGATCACTTGAGGCCAGGAGTTCAAGACCATCCTGGGCAACACAGTGAGACCCCGTCTCTACAAAACATACAAAAATTAGCCAGGTGTGGTGGTGCATGTCTGTAGTTCCATCTGCTCAGGAGGCTGAGGTGAGAGGATGGTTTGAGCCCAGGAGCTTGAGGCTGCAGTGAGCTGTGATTGTGCCACCGCCCTCCAGCCTGGGTGACAGAGCAAGACTGTCTCAAACAAAACAAAACAAAACAAAAACAAAAACAAACAAACAGGCCGGGTGCGGTGGCTCAAGCCTGTAATCCCAGCACTTTGGGAGGCCAAGACAGGTGGATCATGAGGTCAGGAGATCGAGACCATCCTGGCTAACCCGGTGAAACCCCATCTCTACTAAAAAAACACAGAAAATTAGCCGGGCGAGGTGGCGGGCACCTGTAGTCCCAGCTACTCAGGAAGCTGAGGCAGGAGAATGGCCTAAACTCGGGAGGCGGAGCTTGCAGTGAGCTGAGATCCGGCCACTGTACTCCAACCTGGGCGACAGAGCGAGACTCCGTCTCCAAACAAACAAACAAACAAAAAAACACAAATAAACAAAAACCCTGAGGCAAAGAAGGCCTCTTTATGTATGCTATAGACCCTAAAACCACAATATAAAAGGTTGACCACTTTGACTATGTCGAAGTAAAAATTTCCATGGCAAAAACCACCATGAGCAAATTCGAAAGACAACCTAGAAAAAAATGTTTTTCGTATCTCAAAGGATGAATTTCTCTAACATACCAGGAACCCCTAGAAGATGAAAACAGCTAACATTGCAGCAGAAAGGCAGGCAAAGGTGTGAAGAGACTTCACAGGCAAGAAAACACAGGGCCGGGCGCGGTGGCTCACGCCTGTAATCCCAGCACTTTGGGAGGCCGAGGCAGGTGGATCATGAGGTCAGGAGATCGAGACCATCCTGGCTAACACAGTGAAACCCCCATCTCTAATGAAAAAAAAATTAGCCGGGCCGGGCGTGGTGGTAGGCACCTGTAGTTCCAGCTACTCGGGAGGTTGAGGTAGGAGAATGGCGTGAACCCAGGAGGTGGAGCTTGCAGTGAGCTGAGATCGCGTCACTGCATTCTGGCCTGGGCAACAGAGTGAGACTCTGTCTCAAAAAAAAAAAAAAAAAAAAAAAGAAAAGAGATCCTGAGAACAACCTCTCACTCATCAGAGCAGCAAAGGAGAAGCCCTGGGCGGCCAGTGTGCTGGGGAGGAGGCAGCAAATACCCCCACAGCGTGCTGGGCAGGAGGCAGCAAATGCCCCCACGGCGTGCTGGGGAGGAGGCAGCAAACACCCCCACGGCATGCTGGGGGCATGTGAGCAGTTACAGTGGGGAGTTTGGCAAACATGTCTCCAAAATTACCAAGCCACGTAACTTTTGAACTTGCACTTTCACTTCTAGGAATTTAGGCCACCAATGTACTTCCACATGTGCAAAGTGACGCATCAGTGAGGCTGCTTGCCGGCCCAGCGGGAACGGCAGGAACAGTCTGGAAATGACTGGCATGTGCAGCCCAAGGGGACATGGCAAGCAGGCCGTGGTTCCCCCTAGGAGGGCGAGGGGCTCCACGTGCTCTCAACAGGCAAAGAACGTCTCTCAGAAGCACACGCTAGGCCCGGCGCTGTGGCACACACCTGTCATCCCAGCATTTCAGGAGGATCATTTGAGTCCAGGAGTTTGAGACCAGCCTGGCCAATATAGCAAGACCCTATCACTAAAAATTTTTTTTTTTTTTTTTTTTTGAGACGGAGTCTCGCTCTGTCGCCCAGGCTGGAGTGTAGTGGCCGGATCTCAGCTCACTGCAAGCTCCGCCTCCCGGGTTTACGCCATTCTCCTGCCTCAGCCTCCCGAGTAGCTGGGACTACTGGCGCCCGCCACCTCGCCCGGCTAAGTTTTTGTATTTTTTAGTAGAGACGGGGTTTCACCGTGTCAGCCAGGATGGTCTCGATCTCCTGACCTCGTGATCCGCCCGTCTCGGCCTCCCAAAGTGCTGGGATTACAGGCTTGAGCCACCGTGCCCGGCCTAAAAAAAATTTTTTTTTAAAATTAGCCAGGGCTGGCGCAGTGGCTCACATCTGTAATCCCAGAAATTTGGGAGGCCAAGAGGGGGTGGATCACCTGAGGCCAAGAGTTCAAGGCCAGCGTGGCCAAAATGGCAAAACCCCGTCTCTATTAAAAATACAAAAATTGGCCGGGCGCGGTGGCTCAAGCCTGTAATCCCAGCACTTTGGGAGGCCGAGACGGGCGGATCACAAGGTCAGGAGATCAAGACCATCCTGGCTAACACGGTGAAACCCCGTCTCTACTAAAAAAAATACAAAAAATTAGCCAGGCGAGGTGGCGGTCGCCTGTAGTCCCAGCTACTCGGGAGGCTGAGGCAGGAGAATGGCGTAAACCCGGGAGGCAGAGCTTGCAGTGAGCTGAGATCCGGCCACTGCACTCCAGCCCGGACAACAGAGCGAGACTCTGTCTCAAAAAAAAAAAAAAAAAAAAAAAAAAAAAAAAAAAAAAATTAGCTGGGCATGGTGGCACGCATCTGTGATCCCAGCTACTCGGGAGGCTGAAGCAGGAGAATTGCTTGAATGTGGGAGGTGGAGGTTGCAATGAGCTGAGATCATGCCACTGCACTCCAGCCTGGGCAATAGAGTGAGACTCTGTCTTAAAAAAAAAAAAAAAAATTAGCCAGGCATGGTGGTGTATGCCTATGGTCCTAGCTACTTCTTGGGAGGCTGAGGCAGGAGGATCATTTGAGCCTAAAAGTTCAAGGCTGTAGTGAACTATGATAGCGCCACTGAACTCTAGCCTGGGCGACAGAGTGAGACCGTGTCTCAGAAAAAAAAAAAAGAGAGAGAGAAAGGAAGAAAGGAGGGTAGGGAGGGACGGAGGGACGGAGGGAGAGAAGAAAGGAAGGCAGGAGGTAAGGAGGGAGGGAGGGAGGGAGCGAGGCCCACACAGACCCCTGGCTGCCTGACCAGGGTGGGGGCGGTGCTCAGAGGCGGGAGACAGGGAAGCAGACAGCTCCCTTCTGCAACTGCCCTTGGAACCTGCGGAATGTGTCACTAAATTGTCGAAATACATTAAATAAGATAGAGATAACCCACGTGTCCATCCGAGGGTGAATGAATAAAGCAAAGGTGTTCCATCCACACAGGGCACGTTCTCTGGCCTTGAAAGGGACGAAGCTGTCACACAGGCTGCAGCATGATGGGCCTCCGGGACCCGGCACAGCGGGAAAGGAGTCGGATGCCGAAGCCCACACACCGTGCGATCCCATTTGTAAAAGTCCAGAACCCACAAATCTACACGGAGAGAAAGTGGATTTGTAGCTGCTTCGGGCTGGGCGGGGTGAGAGTCAAAAGGCACAGACTTTCTTTCTAGGGTGATGAAAATGTCCCAATATTGGCTGCAGCGAAGTTTGCACAACTCTGTGAATTTACTAGAAAACCTTCAACTGTGTACTATACATGGTGAATTGTATGGCTGTGAATTGCATCTCAATGAAGCAGTTGTTTTAAAAGGTATTATCAAGGAATAGAAAACTGGGGGGAGAAAAACATAAAATTTGAAGAGAAGGAAAGAAGAGGAGAATCCTCGATTCCTGGCCCTTTAACCTTGGTCCGGTTCTCAGCGATGACCACCTCGGGCTCGTTTCTCCCTTAGGGGTAGGAGCAGGCTTAGCCCCTGGATGTCCCCGCTGACCACCAGCCCAGGAATGGCCAAGGGGCCTGAGTGCAGGGAGCCATGGGGGCCCCAGCACAGCCCCCACCCCACAGAGTCCCCGGCAAGGAGCCGGACTGAGACCCAGCTCTGCCCGGGGGCCAGGGTGCAGACGCTCTCAGGGGCCAAGCCCCTAGGCCTGCCTGAGATTCATGTTTGATTTTCATCACACGAGTGAACGTGCAGACAACAGAACGGGGATGGAACCTCCTTGTGGCCCCCCACTCAGTGCTCTCCCAAAGCCCCCATCGCACCGGACCTCTGCAGCAGGAATCAGGGGGTTTTTTTGTTTTTTTGTTTTTTTTTTTTTTTTTGAGACAGAGTCTTGCTCTGTCTCCCAGGCTGGAGTGCAGTGGCACGATCTTGGTTCATGGTTCACTGCAAGCTCCACCTCCCGGGTTTGCGCCATTCTCCTGCCTCAGCCTCCTGAGTGGCTGGGACTACAGGCACTCGGGATCCTGGCTAACTTTTTTGTATTTTCAGTAGAGATGGGGTTTCACCGTGTTAGCCAGGATGGTCTCGATCTCCTGACCTCGTGATCCGCCCGCCTCAGCCTCCCAAAGTGCTAGGATTACAGGCATGAGCCACAGCGTCCAGCCAGGGGTTTCTTGGTAATACCCACGGTGGGCCCTCCCCAGCCTTCCTCTCCAGTCTTCCCCTCCGGCCATCACCCCAGGCAGATCAGGACGGCACCAAGGTGGCCCCTGTCCTCTCCTGCTGATTACATTTAGGGTTTTTCCAAGAACAGTGAACGCCCCACCCCTGGGCCTTTGCCCCATTTGCCCTGTAATTATGGGGACAATGGGCAGGTCTTCTCCCTGAGCCGAGGAGTCTGCGCCCCCATAGGCCCTCCAGGGACTCACCGCTGTTTCCTCCAGGAGTGATGGCAGAGTGACTTGGAGATGGGACACTCATCCCATCATCTTTCTGACATTGGCCATTGGTCCCCTGTTGACCAGGGAGGGGGACGGTCCAGGGGCCACCCTGCCTATTTTTTAGGGAAGGAAATGGAGGCTCAGACAAGCCCACAGCCTGGTGAAGGGACGGATATCACATCCCAGTGTCCCCCCTTGGGTCAGTGAAGGTGGGTCAAAGGCGGTGAGCCCAAGGTGGGCCGGGGTCCTGAGGGGATTCGCAGGGATGCCCTCAACTCAGAGTGTGGGGGATCACGGCGTTAAATGCAGAAGCTGATTTGGGGTTGCCCTGGGTGGGTCAGGGACTCTGCTGTCCCTGGGTCTTTTTCTGTCTCCCAGGCTGGAGTGCAGAGATGCCATCACAACTCATTGCAGCCTCGAATTCCTTGGTTCAGCCGGGCGCGGTGGCTCAGGCCTGTCATCCCAGCACTTTGGGAGGCTGAGGTGGGTGGATCACCTGAGGTCAGGAGTTCAAGACCAGCCTGGCCAACATGGTGAAACCCCATCTCCACTAAAAATACAAAAATTAGCTGGACATGGTCGTGTGCACCTGTAATCCCAGTCACTCAGGAGGCTGAGGCATGAGAATTGCTTAAGCCAGGGAGGCAGAAGTCACAGTGAGCTGAGATCACTCCGGCCTGGGTGACAAAGCCAGACTCCGTCTCAAAAAAAAAAAGAATTCCTGGGCTCAGGTGATCCTCCTGCCTCAGCCTCCTGAGTGGCTGGGATTACAGGCACCACCCCCACGCCAGGCCGAGGCACTGGGATCTCAGCTGTGATTTCTAACAAGCCCCAAGGTGTGACCCCTGCACCAAGGCTGCCTGTTAGAAGCAAATAAGCTACTCCTGACCAGGGGCCGGGGCCAGTGGTGTCAGGGAGCCAGGGGCTGGGGTCAGTGGTGGCGCACAGCCGGGGGCTGGGGTCAGTGGTGGCGCACAGCCAGGGGCCGGGGCCAGTGGTGTCGGGGAGCCGGGGGCTGGGGTCAGTGGTGGTGTATAGCCGGGGGCTGGGGTCAGTGGTGCTGGAGAGCCAAGGGCTGGGGTCAGTGGTGGTGCACAGCCGGGGGGCTGGGGTCAGTGGTGGCGCACAGCCAGGGGCTGGGGCCAGTGGTGCTGGAGAGCCAGGGGCCGGGGCCGGTGGTGTCGGGGAGCTGGGGGCTGGGGTCAGTGGTGGTGCACAGCTGGGTGCTGGGGTCAGTGGTGCTGGAGAGCCAGGGGCTGGGGTCAGTGGTCCTGGAGAGGGGGTGCCAGAGTCAGTGGTGTTGGAGAGTAGGGGCCCACGGTCAGTGGTGCTGGAGAGCGGGGAGACACGCATAGGAGGCCACCAGCCTCTACGACCCTCTCTATCCCCACAGCAGCCCCCAGACCACCGCTCTCACCTCCATGCGGCCCCTAGGTCCCGCTCACCAGCAGCCAGGCAGATCAGTGGTTCCAAGACCCCAAGTCCCACAAGTGGGGCTAGGGTGACCCTCCCACTGGGGTCTTCAGGGCCCCACATTCCATCTGAGCTGCAGCCCCCAGCCGGGGTCTTGTTCCTTCTCCACCTGCCTTGGGGTCTTCCTATGGGGGCCCTTCCTGCTGCCTCCAGCATGCCTGACCTCCCCCTGCATGCCAGGGCTTCCTGGTTGGCTCACACCCGTCTCCCTCCCCAGAGAGGCGTCTCTAGGGCCCCACCAAGCATCTGTGGCCGGAGTCCCTGCCTGGCCCTGCTAAGTGCTCCGTGAAGCTGCTTCAGGTGCACAGGTAAGAGGTGGGCAGTGGCTGTGTCACCTCAGAGGCTGCCCAGGGGACAGGTAATGGAGCTGTACACGGACGGCAGCGGGTCAGGGTGCACAGGGACTGCAGGGTAAATGCGACCCTGACTCTGGGTCCTGTGGCGCGGCCTGGGACGCTGCATTCTGTTTCCTTAGAGACAGGGTCTCTGTTACCCTGAACCGAATGCTCCAGGAGTGGGGATTTGAGGGGAGCGCTCCCGAGCTCCCAGGGCACGGGAATCGGGACCCGCCTTCACTCCCTGGCCCACCACACACACCTGGAGCTGTTCACAGAAAGGCTGGACCCAGCAGGGGGTGGGTGGAGCAGCCATACAGGACAGGCCGCTGGAGAGGGGGCGGGGTCCTGCGCCGCCCTGGCCTCCACAGCCTGGGTCCAGCCAGCCAGGCCCCTCAGAGCAGCCCAAGGCCCCAGGGGGGCACAGCCAGGCCGTGCAGCGTCTCTGGCTCCAGAGACCTGGGCTGGAGCCACCCGGGGACTGCGCGGGTCCCCCCGCCCCTCCCCCGCCGTACCTCCACTTGGGCCTCGTCCCAGGCGTCCAGGCGGACGGACTTCACCTTGCTGACCTGGGGGATGTTCCGGTGGATTCCCGAGCAGCTGAGGCAGATAAAGACTCCCAGAGTGTAGGAGGCCCAGTCGGGATCTGCAAGGGAGAGCCGGACGTTCACAGAGGCTCAGCCCAGGGACCCCGGAGGGAGGGTGGTCAGAGCCTCGGGTCAGGGTCAGGAGCCCCCGGCCATGCAGTGGAGGCTTCAGAGGAGACCCCCGGGTACACCTGGCTCCGTGCGCCCCCAGGCGCCTAACCCCAGCTCCCCTTGCCCTCTGCCGGGTGCAGACGGAGCTCTCCCCGGACACCCCCAGCATCTGAGCAAGCGGGTCTGCACAGGCTCCCTGCCGGGTGCCGGGAACCTCCAGCAGAGGCTGGCCCACAGGAGCCCATGCCCCGGGCTGGAGGGCACCCAGCACTCCTGAGGACTGGGTCCACGTGCTTCCCTGGTGTCCGCTGCCCTGGGAGACGTCTGTGGGCCCGAATCCTCCTGGGTGAGGGGGCCAAGATTGGAAACTTCAGATAGGATCTGAGTGCGGGGGTGCCCCCGAAGGACGGACCGTAGCCGCGGATGACGATGCACCGTGCGTGGGGTGACAGCGCACGGCCGGCACTAACTTTGTGATAACGGCCTTTGGCTCCACCCTGCATGTGGCCTGTCCAGCGATTCCACGTCTCCATGTCTGGTTTGCCTTAAACGGTCCAACAAAGCTGGGCACGGTGACTCACGCCTGTAATCCCAGCGCTATGGGAGGCTGAGGCAGCAGAATCTTTTTTTTTCTTTTCTTTTTTTCTTTTTTTTGAGACAGAGTCTGTTGCCCAGGCTGGAGTGCAGTGGCGTGATCTCGGCTCGCTGCAACCTCTGCCTCCCAGGTTCAAGCGATTCTCCTGCCTCAGCCTCCCGATCAGCAAGGCACGCCCCACCACGCCCGCCTAACTTTTGTATTTTTAGTGGAGATGGGGTTTCATCATGTTGGCCAGGCTGGCCTCGAAATCTTGACCTCACTCGGCCCACTAAAGTGATGGGCCGAAATCCACCCACTCGGCCTCCTAAAGTGATGGGATGGCAGGCGTAAGCCACTGCGTGGGGTGTGAGTGCCACAGCTCAGTCTTTCCGCTGCTGCACGCGAGAAACGTCTCATTCTGAAACGGCAAAGTGAGTCGTGGGGAACGTCCAGCCCCACCCTGGGGCGATGGCTAAGAGGGCTGCTGTGTGACTCTCATGTTTTCTTCTGGCTCCGAACGACCCTTCACATTTCAAGGGAGTGGAATGGCTGAAAGGCGCCCCAGACAGAACAGTCTCTGGGGGAGATGAGTCATCTCTGAAATGCTTTTATTTTTAAGTGGAGGCTCTCCTGGGTGAGGCTGGTGGAAATCGAGGCACTCCCGACAAATAGGTGCGGCTGTGGACCAGAGCCTGTTTGAGGAATCATGAGTGGAGAGGACCTCGCCCTTCAGGCCTGGCTGAGGATAGCCCCCCTCCCCACGCTGATCAGGGCCCACCCTTGGCTGGTGGGGGACTCCCATGCCGGGCAGTGGAGGCCCAGTGGGGCTGGGCCTGGCCTCCGAGTCACTGCCAGGAGGAGAGGCACCCAAGCGAGTCCCAACTGGGGATGGTGTGCATGAGACCCAGCAGGCCGGGCCTCTGGGATCTGGGGATCATGCCCGGCCTCTGGGATCTGGGGGTCACTCCCAGCCTCTGGGATCTGGGGGTCACTCCCGGCCTCTGGGATCTGGGGGTCACTCCCGGCCTCTGGGATCTGGGGGTCACTCCCGGCCTCTGGGATCTGGGGGTCACGCCGGGCCTCTGGGATCTGGGGGTCACGCCCGGCCTCTGGGATCTGGGGGTCACGCCCGGCCTCTGGGATCTGGGGATCACGTCCGGCCTCTGGGATCTGGGGGTCACGCCCGGCCTCTGGGATCTGGGGGCCACGCCCGGCCTCTGGGATCTGGGGGTCACGCCGGGCCTCTGGGATCTGGGGGCCATGCCCGGCCTCTGGGATCTGGGGGTCATGCCGGGCCTCTGGGATCTGGGGGCCATGCCCGGCCTCTGGGATCTGGGGGTGATGCCAGGCCTCTGGGATCTGGGGATCACGCCTGGCTCTGGGATCTGGGGGTCACGCCGGGCCTCTGGGATTTGGGGGTCACGCTGGGTCTCTGGGATCTGGGGGTCACGCCTGGCTCTGGGATCTGGGGGTCATGCCCAGCCTCAGGGATTTGGGGGTCATGCCCGGCCTCTGGGATTTGGGGGTCACGCCCGGCTCTGGGATCTGTGGGTCATGCCGGGCCTCGGGGATTTGGGAGTCACACCTGGCCTCTGGGGCTTGGGGGTCACGCCCAGCCTCTGGGATTTGGGGGTCACACCGGGCCTCTGGGGCTTGGGAGTCACGCCCAGCCTCTGGGATCTGGGGGTCACACCAGGCCTCTGGGATTTGGGGGTCACGCCCGGCCTCTGGGGCTTGGGGGTCACGCCCGGCCTCTGGGATTGGGGGTCACACCGGGCCTCTAAGATTTGGGGGTTGTCTGTCACAGCTGTTAGGCTCCCTGATTAATGAAGTCTGTCTCCCCATTAACGTGGGCTTCTTGAGGACCCCAGACCCAGCACCCCCAGATCTGGCACAGAGCTCAGTCCAGAGCAGGTCTCCACGGGAGTTGTGAATGAAGGAGCCACCAACACCCCGACTTCAGCAGAGCCCCTGTCTTCAGGAGAGACCAAAGGCTTTCTCCTCACCCCTCAGTCAGTCGGCAAACATTTGCCAAGTGACCCTCTCGCGGGAACCAGGAGTTTTGCCTGTGCTGAGTAGGGCGGCTTTTGGGAGAAAGAATTCGGCTACAGGATCAGTAGTTGTTTGGTTTTGTGGGTTTTTTTTTTTTTTTTTTTTTGAGACAGGATCTTGCCCTGTCGCCCAAGGTGGAGTGCAGTGGTGCAATCACAGCTCACTGCAGCCTCCAACTCCTGGGTTCAAGCGATCCTCCTGCCTCAGCCTCCCAAGTAGCTGGAACTGCAGGCATGCACCAGCATACCCAGCTAATTTTTACAATTTTTGGTAGCGATTTTAAAATTTTGGTTGCCCAGGCTGGGCTTGAACTCCTGGGCTCAAGCGATCCTCCTGTCTTGGCTTCCCAAAGTGCTGGGATTACAGATGTGTGATGCCGTGTCTGGCCGGCAAAGTATTTAGTTACAGACTCCCCTGGAGAACAGGTGGGGAAGAACCACACTGAACTCCCAGGAGAGAGAGACCTGACTCCTCCCCCCGGGCTCCGTCTTCTCCCGAAGCCTTCATGAAAGATGCCGCAAATGCTTGGTGCATGGCTGTGCACGGGGCACCCGGCAGGTATGCCAGTCTCCGGGCCTCGGCCTCCTCATCTGTGGCACGAGCCACTTACAGGCGTAGTGGTCAACGTGAGCCCAGGTGGGAACATTGCTGCTCAGGGTGCAGTGGGGGCCCCCCTTCTCACAGCATGGCAATGCTGTTGGGTTCTGCTCTGACAGTGTGGACCACGGACCCAGGCTTCCTGTCTCATGGCCTTTATCTGCCCGTCTGGAAGTCCTGAGGGAGGCTGAGCAACAGCCACCAACAGCTAACCGCCCAGCCCAGGGTCCAGAATGCCTGTGTCCACCTCCATCCTCACTCGGGCGCTCTGGGGCAGGCTGTCCCTCTCCTAACCTGGAAGGAGGCCTGTTCACGGAACCGCGGCAGGAGCTGGGCCTGGAAGGAGGCCTGTTCGCGGAACCCGTAGCGGGAGCTGGACTCTATGGGCATGGACCAGCTGCCTGTTGTTGTAAAGAAGGTGTTACTGGAACTCAGCCATGCCCGTTTATGAATTGTCTACAGCTGCTTTTGTGAGCAGTCGTTGACTAGCTGAGATGGAGACTCTACGGCCCTAAAATATTTACTGTCTTTTTTGTTGTTGTTTTTTGAGACAGTTTCGCTCTTGTTTCCCAGGCTGGAGTGCAATGGGGTGATCTTGGCTCACTGCAACCTCCGCCTCACAGGTTCAAGTGATTCTCCTGCTTCAGCCTCCTGAGTAGCTGGGATTGCAGGCATGCGCCACCACACCCGGCTAATTTTGTAGTTTTAGTAGAGATGCGGTTTCACCATGTTGGCCAGGTTGGTCTCAAACTCCCGACCTCAGGTGATCCGCCTGCCTCGGCCTCCCAAAGTGCTGGGATTACAGGTGTGAGCCACCACGCCCAGCCTGCTACCTGTCTTTTTAAGAAAAAGTTTGCTGGCTGGGCACGGTGGCTCACACCTGTAGTCGCAGCACTTTGGGAGGCCAAGGCGGGTAGATCACCTGAGGTCAGGAGTATGAGACCAGCCTGGCCAACATAGTGAAACCCCGCTTCTACTAAAAATACAAAAATTAGCCTGGCGTGGTGGCAGATGCCTGTAATCCCAGCTACTTGGGAGGCTGAGGCAGGAGAATCACTTGAACCCAGGAGATGGAGATTGCAGTGAGCTGAGATCGTGCCACTGCACTCCAGCCTGGGCAACAGAGTGAGACTTTGTCTCAAAAAAAAAATAAATAAAAAGTTTGCCAATCTCTGCTTAGAGGGAAAAATGGGTGTGGCACAGATGGGTGAGCCCAAGAAGGGCTTGTAAGTAGGACTGATAGCTTACAGCCATTACTAATATAGCCTATCTTTGACAAACCAGATACAAGTGAAGCTAGGGAGTGGTTACAACCTGTCCTGACCTCTTGCAACTGGCACAAGGTCCCCCTAGTGTAAAGTTAGAGATCGTCTGATGCAAACCTGTCACATCCTCCTGGTATTCATGTGTGAGGATATACATGTGTGCGTGCACACCCACAGACACAATATGAACAGCCTACTGGGGAGGGCTCAGGGAATTTAATATGAAGAAATAGAGACACCAGCCAGGTGTGGGTGCTCACACCTGTCATCCCAGCATTTTGGGAGATTGAGGCAGGAGGATCACTTGAGCCCAGGAGGTGGAGGTTGCAGTGAGCCGAGATGGTGCCACTACACTCCAGCCTGGGTGTCACAGACCCTGTCTCTCATACACACACACACACACAATATGGAGACATGAAGACCTTTTACATAAGAATCAAAAGATGAGAGCCAGTTAAATCAAGTGTGTTGGAGACAGGGGCAATACAAGGTTGTCGCTGGAAGGGCAGGAAGTTTGTACCATTTTTATAAAGTTTTTGTGGAGTTTTACTAGGATGACTAAAATTTAAAAGATGGATACTACCAAGTGTTGATGAGGATACAGAGCAACTGGAACTCTCATCCACTGCTGGTAGAAGTACAAATCAGTCCAACCCACTCTGAAAACAGCTTGTCAGTTTCTTACATAGTTAAAGATATATCTCCCATATGACACAGCCACTCTACTCCTAGGAATTTGCCCAAGGGAAATCAAAACGTAGGTCCATAAAAAGATGTACATCCAATAGTATATAAAAAGAGTAATACACCATGAGCAACAGGGGTTTTTACCAGTAATGCAAGGTTGGTTTAACATTTGACCATCAATCAATGTCATTCACCATATTTACAGATTAAAGAAGAAAAAAACATAATCGTTTCAACAGATGCAAAAAATGTTGGCAAAATGCAACGTCCTGATAAAACTCTCAGAAAACTAAGAATAGAGGGGAATTTCCCCAATCTGATATAGAGGATCTATGAAACATTTACAGCACATGTCATATTCAAGGGAGAATGACTGACTGCTTTCCCCCGAGATCAAGAACAGGACAAGAATGTCTGTCCTAACCACTCCTAGTCATCATTGAGCTAGAGATTCTAGTCAGTGCAATAAGGCAATATAAAGAAAGAAAAAGCGTCTAGATTGGAAAGGAAGAGCTAAAACTATCTTCATTAACAGACAACATGATTGTCTATGTAGAAAATACAAGAGATTCTATTAAAAACAACTATGAGAACAAGTTTAGCAAGGTTGCAGGATACAAGATAAATATACAAAAATCAATTGTATTTCTATACACTAGCAAGCATTCAGAAATTGAACATTTAAAAATACCATTTATAATAGCATAAAATGTATGAAAGAGGGATAAATGTGATGAGATATGAAACATAGGACACTGAAAACTACAAAATATTGCTCAGAGAAATTAAATAAGACCTATAGATTTGGAAAGAGATAACGTTTTCATGGGTTGGGAGACTCAACATTAATAACACATATATTCTCTCCAAATTATAGATTCAATGCAATCACAATCAGAATTTCAACAGGATTTTAAAAATAGAAATGAACAAGCTGATTCTAAAATTCATATGTAAATGCAAAGGACCCAGAATAGCTAAAACAACTTAGAAAAAAGACAAGGAGGGGGAACTAACACTACTTGTTTTCAGAACTCATTATAAAATTACAGTTATTAAGACAGTGTGGTGGTATTGGCACAAAAACGGATGAACAGATCAATGGAACAGAATCGGGAATCTAGAAATAAACCCACATATATGTGGACAACTAATTATCAGCAAAGATATAAAGCCAGTTCAGGAGAGAGCAAACAATCTTTCCTACCAACAGTGCTGGAACAATCAGGTATCATCCACAACACAGTAAACAACCCATACCTCTCACCATATCCAAAAATTATCCCAAAATGCATGATGGTGCTAAAGGTAAAACCTAAAACCATAAAATTTTAAAAGAAAACAGGAGAAAAGTCTCTGTAACTTTGGGTTAGGCAAAGATTTTCTCAGATACAACAACAAAGGCAGAATCCACTGAGAGAGAGAGAGGAGGAGGAAGAGAGAGAGGAGGAGGAAAGGAGAGAGGAGGAGGAAGAGAGGAGGAGGAAGAGAGAGAGAGAAATTGACTTCATCAGAATTATTATTATTATTATTATTATAATAACAGGGTCTTGCTCTGTTGCCCAGGCTTGAGTGCAGTGGGGCAATCATGGCTCACTGCAGCCTCAACCTCCTGGATTCAAGTGATCCTCCTGCCTCAGCCTTCTGAGTAGCTAGGACTACAGGTGTGTGCCACCATACCCAGCTACTTTTTAAAATTTTCTGTAGAAACAAGGTATTGCTATATTGCCCAGGCTGGTCTCTAACTCCTGGGCTCAAGCAATCCTTCCACCTCAGCCTCCCAAAGTACTGGGATTACAGGCGTGAGCCACTTCGCCTAACCAAGTCCCTGTTTTATTTATTTTTCTTTCTTTTTTAGCTTTTTTTTTTTTTTCTTTCTGAGACAGAGTCTCACTCTGTCACCCAGGCTGGAGTGCAGTGGTGCGATCTTGGCTCACTGCAACCTCTGCCTCTTGGGTTCAAGCAATTCTCCTGTCTCAGCTTCCCAAGTAGCTGGGATTACAGGAGCCTGCCACCATGCCTGGCTAATTTTTGTATTTTTAATAGAGACAGCGTTCACCATGTTGGCCAGGCTGGTCTCAAACTCCTGACCTCAGGTGATCCGCCTGCCTCGGCCTCCCAGAGTGCTGGGATTATAGGCGTGAACCACCGAGCCCGGCCTATTTTTAACAATTTTTAATCTTTAATTTTTGTGGGTACATAGTAGGTGTATATATTTACAGGGTCCACGAGACATTTTGCTACAGGCATAGCAATGTGAAATAATCATATCACGGGAAACAGGGTACCCATCACCTCAAGTGTGTATCATTTCTTTGTGTTACAAACAATTCAATTATACTCTTTTAGTCATTTTTACAAGTACAATAAATTATTGTTGACAATCGTCACCCTGTTGTGATATCAAATACTATATCTTATTCTATTCTTTGTACCTATTAACCATCCCCACTCTACCCACCCTGAGACCCTGTTTTAAAGAAAGATTCAGACCCTGGGATTGAAGAGCCCGGGGTGGGGGTGACTCTGGGCAACGTCTTAAGGCCTTGGGTCACTGGGAGAGTGACCCCCACAAGCCCTTGAAGGCACTGAAATAGAAAGTGGCCTCCTGGTTTGACTATGCTGAAGCTCTGCAGGGTGGGCTCGTGTGTGCGTGTTTGTGTGTGTGTGTGTGTGTGTGTGTGTATGTGTGTGCAGGGAGACGGGGAGCTAGAGCCCCCCCAGCTTCCAGCAAGGAAAAAGGCTGGCTGGTCCCCGAGGCAGAAGGGACGGGCTGACTCTTCTGTTTTCCAGGTGGCCGAGGCTGGGCTGGGCAGGCCTCCTCCTCAGGCTGCTGGGCATGGCCAGGCCTCCTCCTCAGGCTGCTGGGCATGGCCAGGCCTGCCTGCATCTGCAAATGCCCACAGCCCATCGGAGCGAAAAGGGGCGGGGTGCCCACTCTCAGGGACCCTCCAGGGTGGAAAGGGAGCTGGTCTGACACTCCAGCAGCAGGGCCCCCACAGGCCCACGCAGGAGGGCCTCTCCCTAAGCCTGGCTCCACTCCAGCTGCCCTCCACTCGGGGCATGGAACTGTGGGGCCGGCCCTGTTTCTGCCCAGGACCACTTCTGGGTTCCCAGGGCTGTGGGATTTTCTTCCAAAATGCCTGGAGTTGGCATCCATGGCCTGTGTTCTCCCCGGGACAGGCACAAGGCCAGCAGGTGCACAGTGGGCCCAAGGGTGGCTGCAGCATGGCTGATGTGGTGGTGGAGATGGAGGCCCCGAGTGCCAGGTGGGGAGGGGGCAGGCCCAAGGCTCCAGCCCCCACAAACATCCAGGCTGCCAGCACCATCTCCAGGAGCTGCCTCCTCCTCGGAGACTCTGCCCACAGCCGCCAGCCTCTTTCCCTCCCTCCTCCCAGCCCGGCTGTGCCCTGCCAGCTCCCAGGCTGCCCGAGGTGACTCAGCCGCTCACCATTTCCGGAGCTGGTCTGGGGCACCTGGGCAGGTGAGCCACTTCCTTGGGCTGAGCCAGGTGGGGTAGGCGTGTCCCCCAAGCCAAGGCCCAGGCTGGGGCATGGGCAGGGGGAAGGGCAGCAGCCAAGCCTGGCTCCAGAGACCTTTGCCCTCCCAAGGCTGATGCACAGCAGAGATCCTGGTGCGATCAAGGCTGGGTTGGACGCTGGCTCTGGCCAGGCAAGCAAGGGGAAGCCAAGGTGGGACGGCACCCTTGGGGGAGGGACTCTGGTGCCCACTGCCCTTTACAGCTACCTGAGGTGGGGCATGCGTGGCTGTCCCCCAGGCACACTGTGCCCAGCCCCACTCCGAGACCCAGGCCCGGGGCACACAGCATCCAGCCCCACGCCGAGACCCAGGCCCCAGGCACGCGGCGCCCGGCCCCACGCCGAGACCCAGGCCCCGGGCCCCCAGCCCCCTCACACTCACAGTCGGCCCTGGTCGCATTTCACTGTGAGGATGGGGCCCATTGGTGCTAGGAACAGGCCCTCCCACGACCCAGATCCAATGGCCCCAGATCCAACTTGGTTCAGGGGCACGTGGCCCTCTCCTGGATCCCTCCTAGCAGCACCTGGACACAGTCCACTTTCAGAATCCCCCCAGGACCTCCCCAGGCTCTGCCCTGCCCTCTGTCTTCCCGCCCTCTCTCCCTCCTGCTGCTCCAGCCCCATAGCAGGAATCCCACAGTGAAGGCCATCCCCAGTCCTCCCTGGACCCACCCTGACCTGCAGCCAACTCCCTGGGGCCCCCACCCCGTGCCCCTCCACACTCTTCGGGGCCCTCGCACAGGGCCGACTCCTCTGCGGCCCATCTGGTCTCTCCGCTGTCAAACCCTATTTTTGGAACTCGATAGAGGTGGTGGTTGAACAGCATGGTGAATGTTCTAAATGCCACTGAATTTTCACTTTGAAATGATTAACTTGAGGCTGGGCGGGGCGGCTGGCGCCTGCAATCTCAGCACCTTGAGAGGCCGAGGCGAAAGGCTGGAGCCCAGGAGTTCGAGACCAGCCTGGGCAACACAGTGAGACCCCAAGACGCCATCCTTATGAAAGAACTTCCTATAAAAGGTTAACTTTTTCGTATGAATTGCACCTCAATTTGGGGTTTTTTTTTTTTTTTTTTTTTTGCTTTTTTTGAGAGAGGGTCTCTGTCACTCAGGCTGGAGTGCAGTGGTGTGATCACAGTTCACTGCAGACTTGGCCTCCTGGGCTCAGGTAATCCTCCCACGTCAGCTTCCTGAGTAGCTGGGACCACAGGTGTGCACCACCACATCTGGCTAATTTTTTGGTAGTTTTTGTCTGTTTGTTTTAGAGATGGGAATCTCACCATGTTGGCCAGGCTGGCCTTGAACTCCTGGGCTCAAGTGATCCTCCCACATCAGCCTCCCAAAGTGCTGGGATCACAGGTGTGAGCCACCGCGCCTGACCTCGATTTTTTTAAAAAAGGAGAGAGAGAGACACAATTCACACACTGGCGACCCCTGTCTCTACCTCGGGCCTCTTTCCTCCAGAGCTGTCCATGCGGGCTGGTGTCCTCTCGGCAGCCACCGCGGCTTCTCACAGAGCCTCACATTGCAGGCCCCTCCCATCTCCCTGGACGCTGCTCCCATGTCTCCTCAGCGAGTGAGGTGCTGGCTAAAGGCCTGGGCATCTTCATTTCTACTCTGCCCACCACACCCCGACATCCCATTGACCAGCAAATATTTCAAGACGATCCAGGCTTTCACCCTCCCCACACTCACTCCCTGCCCTAGGCCTAGCCATTGCCACCCGGCCTCGGTCACTGCAGCAGTGTCCCATGCACCTCCTGCCCCTGCGCTGGCCCTACTTGCCCTGGATCCTACGACGCGTCGTGGGCTGGGACCCTCCTCGGCTCACACAATTCCCATGGTTCCCATCTCACCGAGTCACACCACAGCCCTCCCAGTGTCCCCCAGCCCTGCGTGGCCCCACAGCCACCTCTGACCCCATCTCCCCGCCCTGCTCTGGGCACACTGGCCTCCTCGCTTCTTTGACGTGTGAGGTGCATGGCTACCCCCACACCCCACACCGCCAGCCCCTTTACCTCATTCCCTCTTCCGGAGGGGCCGTCTCTCTCCTCCACTGAGGACCCAGCACTGCCAGGGACCCGCTCCTCACCCCACACCTTGGCCACCCCACAGCCTGCCCTGAACCCACTCTATTCCAGCTGGGCCTTTCCCGCTCACAACCCCGGAGCCCCAGCCCCTATCCTGAATCTGGAGGACCTGACCCAGCCACTTCCGTCCCTCCCTCGTCACCCCATGTCTACCCTGACTCCTTGCCTGGCTGGGATCCGAGGTCCATCAGTACAATACCCTCTGCTCCTCACCCCCCCTTCCGTCATTCAGTACGGAGCCCATTTCTACACCCACCGAACAGAACAGGCCCTGCAGAAGGCGCTCCATGGTGGCCCAAGTTTCGGCTTCCCTCCCCTCTGGCCCATGGCCTGGCCCCCTGTTTCTATGAGGAAAACAGTCACTTCCAAGGCCTTCTCCTGCACACCAGGCTGAGTTCCCACTGCAGGACTCTGCCCCGGTCTTAGCAGAACTCCTCCAAATGCATCTCCAGGTGCCGTGACCCCCTCCGGCCTCTCATCCCCTGGCCAAGCTGTCACCACCACCACCTGGACAGTGACTTGGGGTCAGTTTGCTCCTCCTGACCCACCTCCCAGCCCGCAGGTGCCTAGTTCTCCTTCCTGAAAATGCGTTTATGTGGCATCCAAGATTCTACGTCCTTTTTTTTTTCTTGAGACAGAATCTCACTCTGTTGCCCAGGCTGGAGTGCAGTGGCATAATATTGGCTCACTGCTACCTCTGCCTACCAGGTTCAAGCGATTCTCCCACCTCAACCTCCCAAGTAGCTGGAATTATAGGCGCGCACCACCACACCTGGCTAATTTTTGTATTTTTAGTAGAGATGGGATTTCACCATGTTGGCCAGAATGGTCTCAATCTCCTGACCTCATGATCCTCCCGTCTTGGCCTCCCACAGTGCTGGGATTACAGGCGTGAGCTACCACTCCTGGCCCTCACTCACAATTCTTACTCCACCCTCGGCCCTCCCTGTCCCCGAGTGCTGTCACCATCTGTCTTTGTCTCTCCTCCAAGGAACAACAGATGCTGAGAGCAAAGGCCGGGTTCGGTCCCATCTCCCTGAGCCCCAGTGACAGCGCAGGGCAAGGCACTCAGTACACGTGCATGGAGCGGGAGACGGCGCCTTGCCCGCCGGAGTCCAGGGGAGGGCGCCGCTGGAGTTCAGCCCTTGTGGGCCTCTGCCTTCCGGGGGGCGCGTGAGCACACACCTTCTGGCCACACGACCACCTGCCGCCTCAGCCACCATGGACCCCGCCAAGTCCCTTCCTGTTTCCTCATTCTTTCATTTGCAAAATGGGGCCATGCAGCCACCTGACGGGTGACGGGAGAAGCAGTCGGGGGATGCGGCTGGCTGCCAGGTACTGCCACAGAGCAAGGCTTGGCAAATGCCTCTGAGTCTAAAACAGCAGTGGCCCTAGGAACACAGGGCCTGGGGGCAGGGACAGCGCCACACCTCACCCGAGATGTGTCCAGAGCGGAGGTCTAACTCAGCGTCTGTGCGTCGGGGGAAGCTGGCTGCCGTCACAGCCAGCCCAGCGGCTCAAGGAGTCCACAAAGAGGTAACCTTGGCCCACACCACAGCTCTGGTGCATCTGGAGATGGGGGCTGGTCTAGGCTGAAGTCAGGGGGAGCCTGGCCAGGGCCTGGGCACCAAGCACAAGGCAGAAGGAAAGGCCTCCAGCTCCTCCCGGCCCTGAGCACCAGCTCATCGCCCGTACCAGCCCTCCACACCCGGCCGCAGGGCAGGCAGGCAGGAGGGTGGGCACGTGTGACCTGCTGGCCTGTGGCTTGAGTGTAAAACCAGGTAGGGGAGACCTGTCTAGCAGTTCCTCAACCAGTTAAACACAGAATTGCCAAAGGACCCAGCAACTCCCGTCCTGGGTACAGACCAAAACAACCTGAAGCAGGCTCTCTAAGAGACGTCTACACCCTCGCGCTCATACAGCACGATGCACAACGGCCCAGAGGTGGTAGCAGTCCAGTGTCTGCCTGCAGACAAACGGGCACATGCAATGTGTTCCTCCACACAGGATATGATCCTGTCTTCACACGCAAGAAAATCTCAGCACTCGCCACAGCATCCGTGAACCTGGAGACATTAGGCTGAGTGAAACTGGCCGGTCACAAAAGAATGAATACCGCACTGTTTCACTCCTACGAGGTCCCTGGAGTCATAAGATTCATAGAGACAGAAAGTAGAGGCTGGGCACGGTGGCTCACGCCTGTCATCGCAGCCGTTTGGGAGGCCAAGGTGGGAAGATCATCTGAGGTCAGGAGTTCAAGACCAGCCTGGCCAACACGGCGAAACCCTGTCTCTACTGAAAATACAAAAATTAGCTGAGCGTGGGGTCCTGTGCCTGTAATCCCAGCTACTTGGGGGACTGAGGCAGCAGAATCGCTTGAACCCAGGAGGCAGAGGTGGCAGTGAGCTGAGATCGCCCCACTTCATTCCAGCCTGGGGAACAGAGCAAGACTCCGTCTCAAAAAAACAAAAAAGAAAGAAAAAAGAAAGTAGAAGGGTGGGTGCCCCAGACTGCGGAGAGGAAATCTGGAGCTGTTGTTGAATGGGGACAGAGCTTCAGTTTGGGAAGATGAGGAGGTTCTGGAGATGACGGTGCTGGCAGTGGCACGGTGAGGTGAATGTGCTCAAGGCCCCTGAACTGTGCACTCAAAACGATGAGAAGGTAAATTATTATTTTTTTAAAAATCCGGCCGGTCGCAGTGGCTCATGCCTGTAATCCCAGCACTCTGGGAGGCTGAGGCAGGAGGATCACGAGGTCAGAAGATCGAGACCATCCTGGCTAACACGGTGAAACCCCGTCTCTACTAAAACTACAAAAAATTAGCCAGGCGTGGTGGTGGGTGACTATAGTCCCAGCTACTCGGGAGGCTGAGGCCGGAGAATGGTGTGAACCCGGGAAGTGGAGCTTGCAGTGAGCTGAGATCCGGCCACTGCACTCCAGCCTGGGCGACAGAGCGAGACTCCGTCTCAAAAAAAAAAAAAAAAAAATTCCAACCTAGTTTGGCTGCTGCCCTGGGGAGTGAAGGGAGTCTGCCCAGCCCCCGCCCACATTCAGCAGCCTTCTTCCCACCCTCACGCATGCCAGGCCAAGTTCCTGAAACTCCTCCCCACCAAGGGAATTGCTACCAGCAATTTCTGAAATGTCACCTCGGCCCTGAAGCCTTCCTGGGTTGAATGAGGAGGCTGAGCTGTGAGTCTGCCCCATCAGCCTTGCAAGCACAGGCTCGGGTTCCACGGAGCCTCAAGGACTGGCCTCCAGGGTCACTCATGCCCCATTATCCCTGGGGCTGGGGCCACCCCAGAGCCTGGATCTGGCTGGGGCCTCAGATGTGGAATGAAGGAGCAATACCTAAACCACCAGGGCCTCCACAAGAGGGTCCCAGCCATCTTCCTGCTTCTTAGGAACAGACTTCCTCTCAGAGCCAGGCCTCCAGAACCGGGGGCCCAGGGTGCCCCTGGGATTGTTGGATCCATCTGGTGCTCCAGGTGCCTCAGACACCCAGGTGACACGAAGTACCAGTCACCACCTGCTCTCCAACCCAGTTAAAGAGCCCAGACACAGGCCAGGCGCGGTGGCTCACGCCTGTAATTCCAGCATTTTAGGAGGCCGAGGCAGGAGGACTGCTTGAGGCCAGGAGTTCGAGACCAGCCTGGCCAACATGGCAAAACCCTATCTCTACCAAACAAACAAACAAACAAACAAACAAACAAACAAATTAGGCTGGGAGCAGTGGCTCACACACCTGGAATCCCAGCACTTTGGGAGTCTGAGGCAGGTGGATCACTTGAGGTTAGGAGTTCGAGACCAACCTGGCCAATATGATGAAACCCCATCTCTACTAAAAACACAAAAATTAGCCAGGGGTGGTGGTGCACGCCTGAAATCCCAGCGACTTGGGAGACTGAGGCAGGAGAATGAGAATCAGTTGAACCGGGAGTTGGAGGTTGCAGTGAGCAAAGATCATGCCACTGCATGGCAGCTTAGGTGACATCAAGAGATTCTCTTAAAAAAAAAAAAAAAAAAAAAAAGGCCGGGCGCGGTGGCTCAAGCCTGTAATCCCAGCACTTTGGGAGGCCGAGGCGGGTGGATCACAAGGTCAGGAGATCGAGACCATCCTGGCTAACATGGTGAAACCCCGTCTCTACTAAAAATATAAAAAACTAGCCGGGCGTGGTGGCGGGCGCCTGTAGTCCCAGCTACTCGGAGGCTGAGGCGGGAGAATAGCATGAACCCGGGAGGCGGAGCTTGCAGTGAGCCGAGATCGTGCCACTGCACTCCAGCCTGGGCCACACAGCAAGACTCCGTCTCAAAAAAAAAAAAAAAAAAAAAAAAATTAGCGGGCATGGTGGCATGGACCCGTAATCCTAGCTACTCGAGAGGCTGAGGTGCGAGGATTGCTTGAGTCCCGGAGGCAGAGGCTGCAGTGAGTTGAGATTGAGCCACTGTACTCCAGCCTGGGTGACACAGCGGGACCTTATCACAAAATAAAAAAGAAAAAAGAGCTCAGACACCCCAGTCCTCCCAGGGCATCAGACGGGCTGAGACTCAAAAAGGAGAATATGTCTGTTTTTCTTTTTTTTTGAGACAGGGTCTCACTCTGGCCTAGGATGGAGTGTATCACTGCAGCTTCCAACTCCTGGCCTCAAGCGATCCTCCCGCCTCAGCCTCCCAGTGTTGGGATTACAGGCGTGAGCCACCACGCCTGATTCCTGTCCTCTGTTGCAATTAGGCAGGCAGTGCCAAGGATGCACAGAGGCACCTCCTCCCTCCCCCAAGCCCCACCCAGGATGGAGACCCCCACCCAGGTCTTGCAGGACAGTGGGTCCAAGCACGCCCCAACTCGCCCACCTGCCAGGCCTGTGAGGAGAGGCTCTCTGGGTGGCCGCTGGGTGAGGACCTGTTCAAGGTCAGGGGAACCCACTAGTGGGACAGATCATGAGAGTTTGGAAGGAGCTTCTGTGGAGGCCTCAGAGACCCCCAGACCATGTGGCTTCCCTCACATGGCCAGTAGGTGGGGCCTGCTCAAGTCTACCCCAGCACCCACAGGCCTGGCGTTCAGAGGTGGCCTGGGACTGTCTGATGTCCTGCTGACCGGGTCTGCACCAGCCGAGAGCCAGTGCACAGGACAGTGTTCTGAGGAAAGCAGAACGTGCTGGTCACCCCAGTCCCCATCAATACTGGAGTGGCTCCTTGTCACCCAGCTGGGCCACAGCAGGAACAGGAGATCCCAGAGCAGCCGCATCAGCAAAGCAGCATAGCGCCCTCAAGGGTGTGCCATGGGGTCATGGGGTCCGGGCAGCCCCCCGTCTCCTGACACCTCCTGTTCCACCCTGTGGCCACAGCCCTGGGAAGCGGGGACAAGCACAGCGGCCGGGTGTGACCCATATCCCCAGCTCCAGTTTGCAAGGCATCAGTCTCCCTGGCTGTGAAATGAGAACAACCCCTCACAGCATCCCCGCTCCATGGCGCTACCCGACAGAGGAGGCGAGTCACTGAGGTCATGGACCAATTCTGAGAAGGCACAGGTGCGGCCCTGTGCCCAGCAGCACCGGGCAGGGGGAGGGCCGAGAACAGCTCTGTGGTGGGCCAGGCACACCTGCACCCACTGGGAGGGGAGGGCCACTGAAGGGCCCAGCAGGCCAGGGAAGTGCCCTCTTTCTTCCTCCTGCCAGGCTGGGAGGCCCAGAGGGCAGCTGGAGAGGGGCTCTGAGTCCAGAGAAGCTGCTCCCAGGCTGTGTGGCCAGGAATCAGAGGTTCAGAGACAAGCCCAGCTCCCCTCCCCGTGGGCCATAGCAACCCCAGGCCAGGCCCTTTCCCACTGACTCTCCAGGGGAGCATTCCTGAACAGGAGGAAATAAAGATCTGGGGTCAGAGATTCTCGTGCGAGCCAGCCCAGGGGGCCGCCCCCACCACACCATTGCACTGGCCCTGCAGCCGCCCTGCCTCAGGAGACCACGGAAAGGCCGTGGGTCCTGCCTGTCTTTCCAGAAAAGCCTGTCACTATCTCCCCTCTGGGACACCCCAGCTCCTGGTGTGGACTCTCGGGCCAAACTGTGGCTGGACAGCAGCCACCACGACCTGGGGCTGGCAGAGACCCCTCCATCCCAGAGAGAATCAGATCCTATTTCCGGGGTGTCCAGAGACTGCATGCTGAACCAGGGCCTTGGGGGCAAATGCAGGGTCTTCCCCCGCTCTCTCCCTGGGGACCTCAGCCATCCTTGGTGAGTTTAGGTTTGTTCCAAGGGGCTCAGGCTATTGGCCCCCAGATTCCTGGTGTGCCTGGGGTGGCAGGACTGCCCTGGCAGGGCCCTCTCCCCACAGCGCAGCCGGCCTGGGGCTGACAGCTCCGAAGCAGGGCAGGGCTGGTCTGGGCACTGGGCCCCGTTCACAGCCAATGGCAGGACCAGTGGCCTGGAAGGGAGGGACTCCGCGCCTTTGGACTCCTGTGCCTTGAAATCCCACAGACCTAGGAACCGAGTCAGGGATGCCCGGCCGGGAGAACGAACGGGCGGGCGGCAGGTGGACGAGGACCTGCGTCCGGCCCCACCTCTTCCAGGCCTCACCTGTCCTGGCACCCGCCCCGGAGCAGCCAGGTGCAGGGAGCCGCGGGAGGGGCGCCGCTCACACCCAGGGACCCCCGGTGTGGGGAGGGAGTGAGGCATGACGTCACCGCGAGGTGGCCCCGGAGCCGGGGGACCCCACAGTCCAGCAGAGCCCTCCAGCCGGCGGCCCGTTCCCTCCCTGCAGCCAGCCCCGATTTCCTCTTTCTGTGCGGAGCCCGAGCTTTCGCAACGCGGCGGGCGGTCCGCGGTGACCGTCAGACACGCAGCCCGGAGGGGGAGGGGAGGCGGCGGCAGGGGGATTTCCGGGGGTCCTGGGGGCGCCTCCCGCTCCGCCCGGCCCGGGGAGACGTCCGGGTCCCGCAGGTGCAGCCGGGCCCGGGCCCCATCCGAGCGCCGGCCGGGTGTTCAGCACCGCCACCCCCGCGGCGTCCGCGGTCCCCCGCCCAGTCCCTGGGGCCCACCCAGGACCCACCCGGCACCCCGCGCCCACCCGGGACCCACCCGGCCCCGCGCCCACCCGGCCCACACCTACCCGGGGCGCCGCAGTCCGCGCAGCGCGCGTTCCCCGGCCGCTGCAGCAGCTCCAGGACCGCCCTGCGCCGCTCCTTGGCCATGGCCGCGATGCGCCCGCGATGCCGATGCCGGGGCCGGGGCCGGGAGCGTCCGCCGGCTCGCTAGGGCCCCGCGCAGGCCGCCCGCCGCCGCCGCCCCTGCGCCATGCCGGGCGGCCTCAGCCCGCGCGCCGGTTCCGCATTCCCGCCGCCCTCAGGGCTCCGCAGCCGCCGCTCGTGTCTCCGCCGCGGTCGCTGAGCGAGTGCCGGCGCGGGGCCCGGGGCGCACGCTGCGCTCTGGCCGGCAAGGCCCGCGGGCGGCCCCCAGCGGTGCAGGCGAGCGTGTGGCCTCCTCCCTCGGCCGCTCCGGCGCCCCCAGCCCGCGCGCCCCGGGGACCCACCGGGAAGTAGCCCGCTGCCCGCCCCTCATCCGCGCGCAGCATCCCACCTGCCTGGGCGAGAGGCCGCCCCAAAACCTGGCCGGACTGGATGGGACCCTCGTGCCGCCACGCGCGCTGGGACGGAACCTGCACACCTACTGTGGGGGGTGCAGAGGGCACCTGCCGAGCCCCCCAAGACCATGGGCACGGGGGTGCTCATGCAAGGCAGGCGTGTGTGTTCTGCGCTAGGGACCAGGGCGCTCACACCATCCCTGCCTGGGAGGGGTGGCCAGCAAGTGACAAACGCCAGCATCCCAGGGCACTGAGGCCGCAGAGGCCCCAGAGGGAGCCTCCCCCTGAGACCCACCCAGCTGCCCACCACCCACAGAGGGGACCCTCTGAGCACTCCTCCCACTCAGGCTGGCTGAGGGGCCCGGCGGGGACTTCACATGGGGGCTGACAGGTAACAAAAAGCCTGGGTTTGATGTCGCCTTCCCCAGACTTGGGTGCCCTTCCTCTGCACACCCCAGCGTCTTTTCAAATTCTTTCCATTTTCTTCTTATATTGTTAGTGCAGTACGCCCGGCTGAAAAAAAACTAGAACATACCAGACTGAAAAAGGAAAGCCTCCCCCCGCTGCCTTCCAGGCAACCACTATTAACAAACAATTCCTCAGCACCTTCCAGAATGAACGGTCTGAGGCCTGTGGCCTTTCATTTATTTAATCATTTATGGAGACAGGGTTTTGGCTAAGGGCTGTAATCTCAGCACTTTGGGAGGCCAGGGCTGGTGGATCGCTTGAGCTCAGCAGTTTGAGACCAACCTGCGCAACATGGCAAGACCCCATCTCTACAAATACAAAATTTAGCCAGGTGTGACGGTGGGGGCCTGGAGTCCCAGTTACTCAGGAGGCGGAGGCAGGAGGATCACTTGAGCCCAGAAGCTGAGGCTGCAGTGAGCTATGATGGTGTCACTGCACTCCAGCCTGGGGAAGAGAGGGGAGACCCTGTCTCTAAAAAAAAAATTTTTTTTTTTTTTTTGTAGAGATGGGGATCTTCCTATGTTGCCAGGCTGGTCTTGAAGTCCTGGGTTCAAGTGATCCTCCTGTCTCAGCCTCCCAAAGTCCTGGGATTACAGGCGTGAGCACTGTGCCCAGACTCTTTCTTTTTGAATGGTTGTATTCTACTCAAAAGTTCGGCTGGGTGTGGTGGCTCATGCCTATAATCCTAGCACTTTGGGAGGTCGAGGCGGGTGGATCACCTGAGGTCAGGAGTTCAAGGCCAGCCTGACCAACATGGCAAAACCTCGTCTCTACTAAATATGAAGAAATTAGCTGAACGTGGTGGCACATGCCTGTAATCCCAGCTGAGGCTGAGGCAGGAGAATCGCATGAACCTGGGAGGTGGAGGTTGCAGCGAGCTGAGATTGTGCCATTGCACTCCAGCCTGGGCAACAAGAGTGAAACTCTGTCTCAAAAAAAAAAAAAAAATTCCAAAAAAAGTTCAACTGGACCATGACTTGTTCACCCAGTCACTGGCGTAGAAGCATTCAGGGCGTTCTGAATGCATCAGAATCACGGTCTACACAGCCTCATCTTTTATTTTTTAATTTTTTTTTTTTTTGAGACGGAGTCTCGCTCTGTCACCCAGGCTGGAGCGCACTGGCCGGATCTCAGCTCACTGCTAGCTCCGCCTCCCGGGTTTACACCATTCTCCTGCCTCAGCCTCCCGAGTAGCTGGGACTACAGGCGCCCGCCACCTTGCCCGGCTAATTTTTTATATTTTTAGTAGAGACGGGGTTTCACCGTGTTAGCCAAGATGGTCTCGATCTCCTGACCTCGTGATCCGCCTGTCTCGGCCTCCCAAAGTGCTGGGATTACAGGCTTGAGCCACCACGCCTGGCCCACAGCCTCATCTTTGTGAGAGTTTCGTGTGGATTTGCACTCAAAGTGGCATCCCTGGGGCAATGGTATGGGATGTGGGACGGCCTCCACTGAGGCCGCACTGACCAGTGTGCCACCAAAGACACCTGTCTCCCTGCTCCAGCCAACGTGGAATGACAGAGCTGCTTAAGCTCTGTCCACCTGAAGCAGAACACAGCAGCCTGTTTTGGTCTGCGTCTCTGGGATCATGAGCCCTGTGGCGTCACATGCCCTTTCCCTGTAACCATTCACACAGGTCTTTCTCCTCCCTCAGATGGGAGCCTTTGGGGTGGGGATAGGTGGCATTTCCATCTCTGGGTCCCTGTGCCAGGCTTGGAATCCACCACACAGCATGAGCTTGGAGAATGTCACCTAATAAAGACAGATGAATGTTAATAACAGCAGCAGCTCTGCACTAGGTATTAGGAGAAATGACCTGACTTGTATTTTCCTTTTTTTTCTTTTTTAGAGACAGGTCTTGGTCTATCGCCCAGGCTGGAGTGCAGTGGCACAATCTCAGCTCACTGCAACCTCTGCTTCCTGGGGTCAGGTGATTCTCCTGTCTCAGCCTCCTGAGTAGCTGGGACCACAAATGGGTGCCACCATGCCCAGCTAATTTTTTTATTTTTTGGTAGAGACGGGGTTTCCCCATGTTGCTCAGGCTGGTCTCGAACTCCTGACTCACATGATCTGCCTGCCTTAGCCTCTGAAAGTGCTGGGATTACAGGCCTGAGCCACCATGCCCGGCTTGAGATGTATTTTCTTTCTTTCTTTCTTTTTTTTTTTTTTTTTTTAAGAGGGAGTCTGTTGCCCAGTCTCTGTCGCCCAGGCTGGAGTGCAGTGGCGTGATCTCGGCTCACTGCAAGCTCCGCCTCCCGGGTTCACGCCATTCTCCTGCCTCAGCCTCCCGAGTAGCTGGGACTACAGGTGCCTGCCGCCACGCCCGGCTAATTTTTTGTATTTTTAGTAGAGACGGGGTTTCACCGTGTTAGTCAGGATGGTGTTGATCTCCTGACCTCGTGATCCGCCCGCCTCGGCCTCCCAAAGTGCTGGGATTCCAGGCGTGAGCCACTGTGCCCGGCCTTGACATGTATTTTCTTATTGAAGCCCTATTTTCAGTTGGGAAGACTGAGGCACAGAGAAGTTCAATCCCTTGCTGGAGGCCACACGCCTCAGGACTGGAATATACATAAAACGATATAACAAAGCGACACACCCTAACAGAGCCCAGAGCCTTTACTCAAGGTCCCCAAAGAGGGGGAGGCCATCGTACGAGGAATAGAAATAGCAGCAGGGAGGCCTCAGGGGAGCAGGTGCCCAACAGGCCAGAGCTTCCAGTATGAGCCAAGACCATCGATGGCCTGCTGTTCCAGGTCCTCCTCCGTGGGAGGTTCCAGCAGGCAGGTGTCTTGCCTTCTCTGTCCTTCCATCCTGCTAAGGGAACTGTGGCATCACTCAGGGGACTGGAAGGCATGAGGATGACACGGAGGTGGTGAGCCACATGATCTAAGAGATGTCGGGGCTGAGGGGGATTCTTCAAAAGAGGAGGCTGCCTGGCCGAGGTCCACAAGTACCTGCCTGGACCCCCGAGAGCACAGCTGTCCTGAGATCCGGCTGCCCCCAGTGGCTGTGGTCAGGGTTGGGCGGGGCCAGGGGGGAGCCCAGGACTCAGGAAGAATCCGGAAGGTAACAGCATAGCTCAGGGCGGGCCAGATCCAGACCAGTGCTGGTCAAAGGCTGTTCCAGCCAGCAGCAGCTGGCGAGAGGCCTGGACATGTGGCCTGCCTGCTCCTGCTCATGCCCAGTGGCCCACAAGCTCTGCTGAGCCTCCTACCCATTGTCACTGACCTGCACGGCTGCACCAGGGACCCTGACACTCATTCCTCAAGCGTCTTCCTAGTCCAGAGCTAGAGGCACCTGCCTCCTGTGACCACTCGGCCGCGCGGCAGGCCCCAGGCAGGGGGCTCCTGAGAGCAGGGCTGAGCTCCTTCAGCGTCTCCTGAGCATGGGGCCTGCACACAGTAGGCCCGCAGATGACTTTGATTGGAAGCTAGCTCCTCCCAGGTAGAGGGGGGCTGTCCCCAGGGAAGGGGCAAATGGACTGAGGCTGGGCTGGGCCCTCTCTGTGACCATCTTGCCCAACACTCAGCCAAGCAGTTGCTCAATCCAGTAGCTGCCACAGGGGAGGGGAGGGTGGTGAGGTTCACTTCCCTCTCCGCCCCGCACAGGGGCCGGGGCTAATTCAGTCCAATTATTTGTGCTTGGACAGCGCCTCACACGACGGTCGGTCGAGAGTCAGTAGGCTGCCCTGCAGGCCAAGGAGGGGTCTTCCACGTCCAGGCTCAGCACAGGGGTGGGCTGCTCCTGGCTCTGCCTGCCTCATTTGTGGGGATGGGGGTCGTGATGTTGGGCCCCCATGTGGCCGGCCCCCTTCTGGGTAGCCCACTGGCTGCAGCCTCCACCCTGTCCTCTGTGTCTGTGCCTTTGGCCTTGTGCAGACCCTCCTGGGCCTTCTGCCTGCTGTGGGGGCCCCGCCACCCCTCAGGCACCTGGAGTAGGAGCTCAGCAGCGCATGGATCCTAAGGACCTCTGCTCAGGAAGGGCTTAAAGGAGACACAGGGATTCCCCAGAAACAGCCGCTGCGCCCTGAAATGCAGGGGACAGGGAAACACCACCCAGGACGAGAGGTGGTCTTGGCACCACTTTCCGGGAGTGGGGCTAGACCTGGAAACCCCTTCGGGGGCAGGGAGTCTGCAGGGGCCTCCTCGAGATGACAGGCCAGGGACGGTGGGTGCACAGGTTGCCTTATTGGGTTTTGGGGCATTTGAACATTATCTTTTGCTTAGTTTTCCAAACAGAGATGGGGTCTGGCATGGAGAAAGGGGTCGTGGAGAGCTGTCCCCAAAACCGAGGGGCTGGTGGCAGGTATGGAGCTGGGCACTGCACCTGGGGAGGGGTCCTGGCATCCCCCATCCTCCCCTCCCCCACTGGACAGCTGGGGTTGGCCTGACCGCTCCAGTCACAGCCCAGGCATCCCCAGGTGATCTCTTGAAGCCTGGGACCAGCAGGATCCTCTGGGGCTGGAATCACACACTTGGCATGGGGAGGAGGCCCAGACTCGACACAGGACCCCAGGAGGTGCTCTCCTCCCCCAGCCCTGACCCCTTTCAGCAGTGACCATCAGGCAGTAAAGTTCACACCCAAATTGGTGCAACCTCAAGAAACAGTTACTTATAAAGAACTCATACAACTCAATAATAAAAAGGCAAGTGAACCAATTAAAAAAAAGGGCAAAGAATCTGAATACATGCTTCCCCAAGGAAGACATGCAGCTGCCGACAGGCACGGGAAATGTTCAGCACCATTAGTTGTCAGGGAAACACCAATCAAAACCACAACGAGATGCTCCACACCAGGATGCAGTGAAGACCTGGGGTGGTGGGGGGAGGCTAGGATTTACAAAGAGGAGCACCGGTGAGGATGGGGGAACCTGGACCCTCCCACAGCCCTGCCGGGTGGAAGACGGTGCAGCCGCCCTGGAAAACAGGCTAGCATGGAGCTGCCGTGGGACCCAGGAAACCCACTCCCCAGTATGCGCCCGAGGACTGCAGAAAACACGTCCACAGGCACTCGGACACAAGTGTTCTCAGCAGCATCTTCCCCGGTTTTTGTTTTTGGTTTTTTTTTTTTTTTTTTTTTGAGACGGAGTCTCGCTCTGTTGCCCAGGCTGGAGTGCAATTGCGCGATTTTGGCTCACTGCAAGCTCTGCCTCCCAGGTTCACGCCATTCTCCTGCCTCAGCCTCCCGAGTAGCTGGGACTACAGGTGCCCGCCACCACGCCCGGCTAATTTTTTATATTTTTAGTAGAGACGGGGTTTCACCGTGTTCACCAGGATGGTCTCCATCTCCTGACCTTGTGATCCGCCCACCTCGGCCTCCCAAAGTGCTGGGATGACAGGCGTGAGCCACTGCGCCCAGCCTTCTTTCTTTTTTCTTTTTCTTTTTCTTTTTTTTTTTTTGAGACAGAGTCTTGCTCTGTCGCCCAGGCTGGAGTGCAGTGACACAATCTTGGCTCACTGCAAGCTCCGCCTCCCGGGTTCCAGTGATTCTCTTGCCTTAGCCTCCTGAGTAGCTGGGATTACAGGTGCCTGCCACGACGCACGGCTAATTTGTGTGTTTTTAATAGAGACGGGGGTTTCACCATGTTGGTCAGGCTGGTCTTGAACTCTTGACCTCGTGATCCACTCGCCTCAGCCTCCCCAAATTCTGGGATTACAGGGGTGAGCCACTGCACCCGGCCTTATTATTTATTTTTTTCGAGATAAGGTCTTGCTCTGTCACCCAGGCTGGAGTACAGTGGTGCAATCATAGCTCACTGAAGCCTCAACCTCTTGGGCTCAAGTCAATCCTCCCTCCTGAGCCTTCTGAGTAGCTAGGAATACAGGTGTGTGGCACTTTGCCCGGCTAAATTTGGTGGGGGTTTTACTTGTAGAGACAGAGTCTTGCTATGTTGCCCAGGCAGGTCTTGAGCTCCTGGCTTCAGGTGATCCACCTGCCTCAGCCTCTCAAAGTGCTGGGATTATAGGCGTGAGCCGTCTTTCCCAGCCAGCGTTACTCAGGACAGTCCTAAATGCAAACAGCCCAAACGTCCACCAGCTGATGGGTGGATAAGCCAAGTATGGTCTGTACACACCACAGAGTGCGACTCAGCCATGAACACAGCACGACACAGGTGAAGCTTGAACACGCTGTGCTAAGTGACAGGAGCCAGCCACAGAGGGGCAGATGGTGGGTGTGGTCACACGCAGAACCTGCCGTTTATGTGAGCCCTGTGCATGCACGTCCTCGTTCTGAAGGCTGTTTCTCTCATGTTTAAATAAGAATCCAGCAGCTCCTCCTGCTTGGCTGCATGGGCTGAACCCAAGAGGCCCCCTCTGCCCAGAGTGTAGGGTCCAGCCCTGTGAGGCTTAGCGGGTGTTCTCCCCGTGTGCAAAGATGAGAGATTGTAATAAATAAAGACACAAGACAAAGAGATGAAGAGAAAGCAGCTGGGCCCGGGGAACCACTACCACCAAGATACGGAGACCGCCAGTGGCCCCGAACGGCTGGGCACGCTGATATTTAATGCATACAAGACGAGGGGGCAGGGTAAGGAGGGTGAATCTTCTAAGTGATTGACAAAGTGAAGCAAGTCACGTGATCGTGGGACGGCGGCCCTTCCCTCTTAGGCAGCCGAAGCAGAGAGAGAAGGCAGCATACGTCAGCGTTTTCTTCTATGCGCTTATAAGAAAGATCAAAGACTTTAAGACTTTCACTATTTCTTCTGCTATCTTCTAAGAACTTCAAAGAGGAACCAGGAGTATGGGAGGAACATGAAAGTGGACAAGGAGCGTGACCGTTGAAGCACAGCGCCACAGGGAGGGGTCTAGGCCTCCGGATGACTGCGGGCAGGCCTGGATCATATCCAGCCTTCCACAAGAAGCTGGTGGAGCAGAGTGTTCCCTGACTCCTGCAAGGAAAGGAGACTCCCTTTTGCGGTCTGCTAAGTAACGGGGGCCTTCCCAGACACTGGCGTTACCGCTTGACCAAGGTGCCCTCAAGCGGCCCTTATGCGGGCGTGACAGAGGGCTCACCTCTTGCCTTCTAGGTCACTTCTCACCATGTCCCTTCAGCACCTGACCCTATAGCCGCCGCTTAATCCTAGGTTATATCAGTAATGCAACAAAGAGTAATATTAAAAGTGAATGATTAATAATGTTTATAATGATTGATAATTGTCCATGATCATCTCTATATCTAATTTGTATTATGACTATTTTTATTCTATTTTCTTTATTATACTGAAACAGTTTGTGCCTTCAGTCTCTTGCCTCAGCACCTAGGTAATCCTCCGCCCATACCAGAGGCCACTCCAGTCCTCAGTGCCCAGGCGGGCTGATGCCATATGTCTTTAGCAGATGGGGAGACTGAGGCTGAGTCACCCATCTCATGGGGGCTGTTGCGGGAACGAACCACAGGCCTGTCTGTGCCAGAGGCAGGCACAAGACCGCACTCTGCAGAGTCAGGCTGGAGAAACCCCACAGCCTCACAGAGAGGGAGGTGTGGACGTGAGTCAGGAAAGGCGGACGCAGCCTTAGACGGGGCTTGCCTTTCCTGGGGGACCTGCCTGTGCCCCCTCCCTCCCTCTCACTCACCATCCCCCTCTGTCCATCCGCCCATCATCTATTTGTGCAACCTGTCATCTGTGTCTATGTGAACTGCCATCTCTATGTTTCATCAAGCAGTCTCCCTGTTCTCTACCTCTGTCATCTGTTTATCTGTCATCTGTGAATGATCCGTCACCACCATCATCTCTCTCCACCATCTACACATCTACCCTCTCCCCGCACTTCCCTCCCCTCCCTGTGCCACTCCCCAGTGTGTTTAACACCCCTCTCACTCCCACCTGCAACGTGGGCCACAGCTGTCCCAGCCCGTGCAGGACCCCTGTGGGCGAGGGGCCGTGGTTGTCCCAGCCCATGGAGGACAGCAGCCTGTGACCTCTGATGGGGTCACAGGAGGATGCAGCTTCTGCCTGGCCCCTCGCCCCTGCCCTGCCTCTCCATACACAGTGGGGGGCTGTGACTGTCCCAGTCCATGCAGGACCAACGTGGATGAGGGGCTGTGACTGTCCCAGGCCATGCAGGGTGGTGGCCTGTGACTTCTGACATGGGGTCACAGGAGGATGTGGCTTCTGCCTGGCCCCTCGCCCCTGCCCTGCCTCTCCATACACAGTGGGGGGCTGTGACTGTCCCAGTCCATGCAGGACCAACGTGGATGAGGGGCTGTGACTGTCCCAGGCCATGCAGGGTGGTGGCCTGTGACTTCTGACATGGGGTCACAGGAGGATGTGGCTTCTGCCTGGCCCCTCGCCCCTGCCCTGCCTCTCCATACACAGCGGGAGGCTGTGACTGTCCCAGCCCATGCAGGACCAACGTGGATGAGGGGCTGTGACTGTCCCAGGCCATGCAGGGTGGTGGCCTGTGACTTCTGACATGGGGTCACAGGAGGATGCAGCTTCTGCCTGGCCTCTCGCCCCTGTCCCACCTCCATGTACACAGCCGGGCCCCCCTGCAGCCTCCACACTGCAGAGGTCACGCGGACAGAGCCCAGGAACAGAGGCGCTGGGCCCAACCCTGCCCACTCAAGGGCTAGAACCCACCCATCGAGAGCAGAGCTCAGTGACTCCAGCCTCCTCACACCTGTGTGTGAACCGCCCGGCTGAGCCCAGCCAGCCTCAGAGCCATAAGGGTGGGAGCCGGAAGATGCTGTGTGAGGCCCTGAGTTTGGGATGGCCTGTGACATAGAGACTAGCATCTGCACTGGTGGCCTCAGAGAATCCCAGCCCCCACCAGCCCCACGTCCAGGCCACTCCCCTCAAAGAGAGGCCTCCATGAAGCAGGATCCCCACCCCAGCGGACGCCCATGAGGGCTGGTGCTTCCCACGTCTGCCCTGAGAAAAGCTGGGACCCCAGGGAGGGTCTGTGGCTCTGCTGCCCAAAGGGCCGCTACCTGGACCATCCTGCCTGGTCCCTATCGCAGCCCCCACAGGTGGGTAGACCCCTGCCCCGCCCAGGCTCTGGCTCAGCCCCTGCAGCCCCTCACTGAACCCCACACTTCATAGGCACCTGTCCTGTGCTGCCCTGATCTGGGCCACATCTGGAAACTGAGCTGGCAGGGTTAGTGGGGGGTTGAGGGTGGTGGCAGGCAGGTGGCCGTGGGGGCAGATGGTGGGAAGGGGATGCCCAGTCAGGAAGGCCTGGGGCTTCAGGACGCACGACCCTGGCCCCAGCCTGTGGCTCCTGGAGCAAAGGTCTAGCTGCACAAACTACCGTCCCTGCCCCAGCTGACAGCTATGCACCTGGCTCTGCCTCTGCAGGTGACCCTCAAGGGTGCCGTGGTGCTGCTGCTGTCCGTCCATCAGGGGCCACCCCCACCAAGTGCTTCTGCTTCCTCGAAGGTCACACAGCCCCTGCAGGCTAAGGGGGGGTGGGCGCTGTCCGGCCCTGTCTGGCAGGCAGCCCCACAGACTAACCCCGGTGCCCCTCGTCATGACCCCAGCTCCCCTGCTCTTCAGAGTGGACGAGTAGGCCGCCAGCCTCCCCTCTGAGCACGGACACCTGTCGAGGTGCACGGCTGTCCAGAGCCGGGGGGGGGGCCTCGGGCCCCTCCCACCAGAGGGACCTGCTGCCGCCCCAGGCCAAGCCTGAGCCACCCACATGCCTCACAACTAGGTGTGGGGGCAGAACAATGTCCCTGAAGATGTCTGCATCCCGGTCCCTGGGACCTGTGAACATGGTGCTTACATGGCAAATCGGGTTGTTTGGGACCGAGATGGGGATGGTCCGGGATTAGCAGGACCCCGTGCAGTTCCAAGGGTCCTGACATGGAGGCAGGAGGTCACAGCTGGAGAGACAGGAGCACACAGGCAGGGGTCGGAGGGATCGGAAGGGGCCACGCTGCCGACTTGAGGCTGGACCAAGTCCCAGCCCTGACTGAGGTGCTTCAACACCAGAGCCTCCCAAGGGGACACATCGCTGTTGGGCTTTTTTTTTTTGAGACGGAGTCTTGTTTTGTTGCCCAGGCTGGAGTGCAGTGGCACAACCTCGGCTCACTGCAACCTCCGCCTCCTGGGTTCAAGCGATTCTCCTGCCTCAGCCTCCCGAGTAGCTGGGACTACAGGCATCCACCAACACACTTGGCTGTTTGTATTTTTAATAGAGACGGGGTTTCACCATATTGGCCAGGCTGGTCTTGATCTCCTGACCTCATGATCTGCCTGCCTCAGCCTCCCAAAGTGCTGGGATTACAGGCGTGAGCCACTGCGCCCAGCCTCTGTTGAGCTATTTATAATTTGAGAGAGGGTATTGCTCTGCCTCCCAGGCTTAAGTGCAGTGGTGCCATCATAGTGCACGGCAGCCTCTATCTCCCAGGCTCAAGCGATCCTCCTGCCTCAGCCTCCCGAGTAGCTGGGACTACAGGTGCATACCACCACACCAGGGTAATTTAAAAACAATTTTTTTTGGTAGAGACAGAGTTTCACTACGTTGCCAGGGCTGGCCTCAGGCGATCCTCCCACCTTGGCCTCCCAAACTGCCGGGATGACAGGCGTGGGCCATCCTGTCTGGCTTGGGCCCCTTGTAGACTCTGCTCTGGAATAGTAATGCTTGCGGTGCTTTAAGCCACTGGGCTTACAGTAATCTATTAGTGTGGCCAGAGGAACCGACACAGGAAGCTTCAGGAAGAAAGCAGTTTGCCTTGCTCCTGAGGCCTGGGTGGAACAGGGCCAGCGCTGAATTCCGGTACAAGGCCTGTGCACACGAGACCCCGCACATCAGCTCTGGGGCTGCAGACCCGACCCTGGGGGGCTCCAGGCCTCCAGGTCAGACCTCCCCTCCTGGGAAGCAACACCGGGGCGGGCCTGGGACCACGCCGCCTCTGGTTTACCTCATCCCAAGGGGAACGCTTGGAAAATGTTCTGGAAATTGTCTTTGGGAGCCTTTTAATAATGTGGCCAGCTTATCATGACAAGCGTGTATGAGAAGTAAAATGCATTCTGCACACGACAGATGATGAACTACCCGAAATATCTTGTGAGAAGCTCTGGCAGGAACAACAGGGTGTCTGGATTCTTAAGCACAGCGCATTCAGCAGCCAGACCCAGAAAATCAGAGGCAGCGTCGGGAAGCTACTGCGCGTTTGTAAGGAGTCCGGCTGTCCACACAAGGGCGCTATTTTGGGACTCGGGCTTCTCAGCCTGTGACCTGCTGAAACCATTCATGCCGGCATCGTCCCTATTGGAAACTCTTTGAAGTTATTTTCGAATGAGAATCGACTCAATCTATTCCACTACAGTTTCATACAAAGCATATTTTTTCTCATTTCAAAATAATTTCAGACTTCCAAAAAGTTCCAAAAATAGGACGGTGTGTATACTCGGTTCCCCAAATAACATCTTACATAACACTGGGTGAGCGCTGGCAGTCACTTCGCAGAAGGCCCCTCGGTCTGGGTCTGTGTCTGATGTCTCCTCGGGATTACATTCAGGTCATGCAGTTGGGCAAGAGAAACAGAGGTGACACCGTGCTCTCAGTGAGGTCGCCAGGTCGCTGTTGCCTGTGTGGCTCGCTCCCGGCAGTGACTGCTGGGTTAGGGGGGCTTCCGCTGCTCTGCTGTGATGTGACCACTGTCTCCTTGGAGGGAGTACACATCTCAAGGGAAGGTTTCTCAAGATTCAGCAGACACCTGCTTCACACCACACCTCACCACTCGCTTCATGTCAACTGAGGGTTCTTTTTTTTTTGAGACAGTTGTCGCCCACGCTGGAGGGCGGTGGCACAATCTCGGCTCACTGCAACCTCCGCCTCCTGGTTTAAGCGATTCTCCCACCTCAGCCTCCCGAGTAGCTGGGATTACAGACATGCGCTACCAGTCCCAGCTAATTTTTGTATTTTTAGTAGAGACGGGGTTTCTCCATGTTGGCCAGGCTGGTCTCGAACTCCTGGCCTCAAGTGACCTGCCTGCCTTGGCCTCCCAGTGTTGGGATTATAGATGTGAGCCACCACGCCTGGCCCACTGAGGGTTGTAATCTGCATCCGTCACCACTGTGGTTTCTGCAATAGCAATTTCCTGTTCCCAAAATTCCTTCTACATTAGAATTAATAAGACAGACCTGGCCCTCCCCTCATTGATACCCAATTACTTATTTTGTATAGACTAGTGGATACCAATTTATTCTGTGAGCTACAGCCCATTACAATAATTAATTTTCTTTTTTTTTTTTTGTGAGACAAGGTCCTGCTTTGTTGCCCAGGCTGCAGAGCAGTGGTATAATCGTGGTTCACTGCAGACTTAACCTCTGGCTCACGTGATCCTCCCACCTCAGCCTCCTGAGTATCTGGGACTACAGGCGGGTGACACCACACACAGCTGATTTTTCTTATGTTTTGTAGAGACAGGTTTCACCATGGTACCCAGGCTGGTCTCGAACTCCTGGCCTCAAGCGATCCTCCCACCTTGGCCTCCTACAGTGCAGGGATTGCAGGTGTGAGCCACTGCGCCCAGCCTGTTTATTTTCATGCTGAACTCCTGGCCTCAAGTGATCCTCCCACCTCGGCCTCGCAGCGTGCTGGAATTGCAGACGAGCTGCCGGGCCCGGCCTGTTTATTTTCATGCTCAAATTGCCCCAGGTTGGCCATCGTGTGCTCCTTCCTATCCCCCAGTGTTATTTCAATAAGCCCCTTCATCTCAGCAATTCTTCACTCTCTGGCTTATCCAATACCTTCTCTGGCCTGGCCCTGGTTCCTTTGGTTAGAAAATGGTATCAGGGCCAAGACCCTGAGTGTGGGGGGCGCTGCGTTCAGGCCTTCAGGGCAGAGCTGGGAAGCATTTGTGCACAGCCCCTCACAATAGTCCCCTTTACACACAGTTTCAGTTACCCATGGTCAGCCACGCTCCAAAAATACTAAGTGGAAAATTCCAGAAATAAACCATTCATGAGTTTTCAATTCCATGCTGTTCTGAGCAGCTGTCCTGCCGGGACGTGAACCCTCCCTCTGTCCAGCATTCCAGGCTGTCCACGCCACCCTGCCTGCCAGGCACTCAGTAGCCATCTCGGTGATCAGACCTACCGTCACGGTGATGCGGCGCCTGGGTCCAAGAAGCCTTTATTTTACTTAATAATGGCCCCAAAGCACAAGAGTGGTGATGCAGGCGACTCAGACATACCAGAGAAGCTGCCAAGTGCTTCCTTTAAGGGAAAAGGTGGAAACTCCTGACCTAAAACAGCCATATGCCGAGGTTGCTAAGATCTTCCGTAAGAACACAGCTCCGACCTGTGACATTTTGAAGAGGAAGCAGAAAGTTCTGTCAGTTTTGCGGTCACACCTCAGACTTGATCACAGGTACGTACAGGAAAAAACATGGGACAGGATTCAGGACTATCCGCGGCTTCAGGTATCCGCTGGGGTCTCAGAGGATACCCTGGGCAGGTGACAGCGATCACTCTATTTCTCTATCCAGGTACCTTTGTATGTTAGAAAAGCAGGAGCTCAATACGCCTGCCTTTTATCATCCACAATGTACTTCTAGTTTTTTCCATCTCAGAATATAGCTTCAGAATCGTACACGGAAAAAAGAAATTCACTCCCTAGAGTGCAGTATCTTTCCTCTCTCCCAGCTTTGGTCCATAGTCTGCCCCACGCTCCTGACGAGTCGGAGTGCGGCACGAAGAGGAAGGCTCTGGCCCCAGGGCACCCATCAGCGAGTCAGAGTGTGGTTCAAGGGAAGAGGCAGGCCCCAGCCCCAGCCGAGCGCTCCCGATGGTGGGTCAGAGTACGGTGTGAAGAGGCCCCGGCCTGGGCCCAGGCGCTCTGTGGGCACGGCCTGTTGTGTTCCCCTCATATCCTGGTTCGTTTACTTTTTGAGCATGTGAAACCCTCTGCCATAGGCCGGGCGCGGTGGCTCAAGCCTGTAATCCCAGCACTTTGGGAGGCCGAGACGGGCGGATCACGAGGTCAGGAGATCGAGAGACCATCCCGGCTAACACGGTGAAACCCCGTCTCTACTAAAAAGTACAAAAAAAACTAGCCGGGCGAGGTGGCGGGCGCCTGTAGTCCCAGCTACTCGGGAGGCTGAGGCAGGAGAATGGCGTAAACCCGGGAGGCGGAGCTTGCAGTGAGCTGAGATCCGGCCACTACACTCCAGACTGGGTGACAGAGCAAGACTCCGTCTCAAAAAAAAAAAAAAAAAAAAAAAAGAAACCCTCTGCCATGACAGCCAGAACTCCACTCCCAGGGGTGCTCCGAGGGGCTCGCGGCCGGCCACGCCCATCAGCTCCAGCTCCTCCTTCTGGGGTTCTCCTTTGTAGTTTCCTATGTCCCTGTCTCCGTTTCACAGTAAGCTCACGCCACACAGCCGCACTGCGTCGGTGAGCTCATGGCACATGGCCGCACCGTGTCAGCATGGACTCCACGGTGGCTGCGTCACGGCTCCCGCATGCTGTGAGGACACTGGGGTTTCCACAAACAGTGCTGGGGCAACCCTGTGCCTACACGAAATATTCTGATAACAAATAAGACTTTTCAAACTAGCAGTGATATGTTAATATGTCTGCAGCACTTAGAGGCCTGACAGAGAGCAGACACGGGATGGTGACAGCTGCAGCGGAAGCAAGTCGTAGAACCCATGGGTGCAGGGACACAGGGTTGGGCGGGCCCACTCGCAACAAGTACTCAGTTCTGTGGGGGGGGGGGGCATGTTTAACCACAAAAGGGCCACCACTGCAGGACAGAAACAGAGGGCCTTTGCTGCAGAAAACTGGAGATGGGCTGAGAAGCCTCAGCCACCCACAGGCAGGAGGGGTGAGGGCAGCCTGTTTCCTGGAGCCCGAGGTCGGCCAGGCTGGTGGCCCCACCTGCCAGGGCTTAGAGACAGCCACTGCCAGGGTCGCCAGAGAGGACGTGACCTGGATCCTCCCACCCCATCTCCTGCCACCGCCCTCCACTGACCAGACAGGAGCCAGCCCCTTTCCAACAACGCCTGGGAAGGGGACAGGTCTGGCTGAGGCCGCAGATGTGCAAGCACCTGCGTTCCATCCACAGGTTTGGGCCCCGGCTGGCCTGATGCACTGGGTGGACCCGGGCTGGGTTTCCGTGACCCACAGGCAACTCTGGCGCAGACGGGCTGAGAACTCTGCTCAGGGGCCAGGCCGTGCTGCGAACATGTGCCAGGGATCTTAGGCAGAGCTCACTGGCACAGAAGACAGCTGGTGCGAGCCTGCAAATGGACTCAGGTTCTCTTTTTCTGTTAAAATATAGGAGTTATTGAAATTAAATACCCAGCTTTATAAATATGGTCTGATACAAATCAGAAAATGACCCTTTGATCATGAAGCTACTTGGTATTCAGGCAAAACCAGAAAGAATCAAGAAGTCAAATCCATCCAAAGCCAGAAGGTTCTCACTTCCTACTCTGTGTTCCACTTTTTTTTTTTTCTTTCTTTAAGGAAATGAACTGGCATATACGAATACAAACATGAAAACATCCTGCTAGGGAATGGTGATTTCCTGATGATATCTGTGTTCAGAAGGGACTGAAATTTATGCACATTTACCTGTTTGAACTCAGAAGGTATCAGAGGACTGCAACATAAAACTGCCCCATACAAGAGGGCCCCGGCCTCGAAGACGAGGGTCTTGCTCCACGCTCCCCTCCCTCCCAGCCTTGCAGGGAACGCCGTCCCACTCATGGGTTCATGCAGAAACACCCTCCTAAGGGAAAACAGGACGCCACTTCCCTACCCAGGAGACGCCCCCACAGGGGTGGAGCCTCTATTTGAAGCCTGTTTCTAAGGACACTACACGCAGGCCTTCGCCGACCTAAGAGGCAGGATGATGCCCTCCGTCCCAAGAGACCACTGAACACGGCCTAGGGGTCTTCTCATCAAAATTCATTTTTTTGCCTCTGATTTTCCACCAATCAAGTCTCCAAATCCCAGCTTCTCCAATGGTTCTTGTAGCATCAATTTTCTAAAAGAAAAAGAGAAAGCTGTCAGGGCGGGAGGCGCAGGGAGGACGAGAGGGGCCCTTGCAGGCCCTGGCTTCTCACCACAAACCGGGGGTCCTGCCGCCCCTATCTACGTCCTGGGAGACAGGCCCCTCGGCCTCAGCCCCCGTGCCTGGCGCCTTCCCCAGTGGGCAGAGTCAACAGGGCAATGAGGACATGACCACTTAGAGACATCCCAGGGCCTAAGGCCTGGGGCCTCCTGGGATACCCAAGAGGGGCAGCTGTGCCCGCTGCCCCCAGGACACACCACTTCCCCACATTCTGGTAAAATATGTATCTGGACAACAGCTTCACGCTGACCTCCCAGACTTGCCTTTATTGGCAGAATAAACCCTAAAGAATGACCCCTAAAGATGTTCACGCCCTAATCCCTGGAACCTCTGCCCGCCACCTTCCATGGCACCCTGGCAGAGGAGACCTTAGGTTGCCATCCGCCCAGGTGGAACTGAGACTGCGGTCGACGGTTATCTGATCTTTTTTTTTTTTTTAGAGACACGGTCTCACTTTGTCTCCCAGGCTGGGATGCAGTGGTGCAATCAGCGGTTCAAGTTCACTGCAGCCTTGAACTCCTGGGCTCAAGTGATCCTCCCACCTCAGCCTCTTGGGTAGTTGAGACTGCAGATGTATGCCATCACGCACGGCTAAGTTGTTTTTTTTTTTTTTTTTCCCCAGAGACAGTCTCGCTCTGTTGCCCAGGCTGGAGGGCAGTGATGCGATCTCGGCTCACTGCAGCCTCCGCCTCCCAGGTCCAAGTGATTCTTGTGCCTCGGCCTCCTGAGTAGCTGAGACTACAGGTGCACACCACCACGCCCGGCTAATTCTTGTAGTTTTAGTAGAGATGGGGTCTCACCATATGGGTCAGGCTGGTCTCGAACTCCTGACCTCATGTGATCATCCACTTCGGCCTCCCAAAGTGCTGGGATTATAGGCATGAGCCCCTGTGCTTGGCCAGCTAATTTTTTTTTTTTTTTTTGAGACAGAGTCCTACTCTGTTGCCTAGGCTGGAGTACAGCGGCATGATCTCGGCTCACTACAACCTCCACCTCCCAGGTTCAGGCAATTCTCCCTGCCTCAGCCTCCCAAGTGGCTGGGATTACAGGCGCCTGCCACCACGCCTGGCTATTGGCTAATTTTTGTATTTTTAGTAGAGATGGGGTCTCACCATTTTGGTTAGGCTGGTCTTGAACTCCTGACCTCAAGTGATCTGCCCACCTCGGTCTCCCAAAGTGTTGGAATTACAGGTGTGAGCCACTGCACCCAGCCAGCTAATTTTTTAAGACATTTTTTGTAGATACAGGGTTTCACTATGTTGCCCAGGCTGGTCTTGAACTCCTGAGCTCAAGTGATTCTCCTGCTTGGCCTCCCAGAGTGCTGGGGCTACAGACGTCAGCCACCACATCCGGCCAAAGTAATTCCCAGCTGTTTATCACAGTGCAGCCATCTTAGGGACGTGAAATTCATGACTCAGCATGACTTTTTTATGGGCCCCACACTCTTCAGGACAATAGTAACAACCATGTGAACTCACACACACATGGTGACATGCCCCCCGATCCTACTGTGTGCTTTATAGGGATGGCCTCCTTTACCCTCCCCACAACCCAACCAGGAGGCCCAGCCACCATCCCATGAGGCCCCCATGCACTCTGTGCTGCTGGCAGGGGGTGAGGCTGCTCCACCAGGGTGTCTGTGTTACCCCCGGTGCCTAATCCCCAGGACAGGACGCGAACTTCTAAATCACTGCAGAGGCTTGAGATCTCAGACCACGGTGGTCATCTAAAACACACCTATATTTTCACATCAGGCTAACACGGTCCAAGTCCTCACAACACAACTTTTTAAAAGTTTATTTTAAATAAACTTAAAGTTTAAGTTTATTTTAAAGTTTATTAAAGTAAACTTTTTAAAACTCTATAGTGGTTCATTTTCTAAAACAGACACACACAGAGGTGGGAGTAAAGTCACGTCTGGGATTTTAGCACAGAAGGAAAAAGGAAGAAAAGAAATGGCTAAAAACAGGGCAGGTGCCAGTTACAGGAGGCAGATTATCCTCAACTTCTGTATGTTTGATGATTTTCATGAACAAATAACCAATCAAAATTCTACAGTCAAAATAACTGACCTTACAGAAGGAGCAGGATTTAAAAAAAAGAAAAAAAGAAAAAAAAAAGGCCGGGTGCGGTGCTCACGCCTGTAATCCCAGCACTTTGGGAGGCTGAGGCAGGTGGATCACAAGGTCAGGAGATTGAGACCATCCCGGCTAACACGGTGAAACCCCGTCTCTACTAAAAATACAAAAAATTAGCCGGGCGTGGTGGCAGGCGCCTGTAGTCCCAGCTACTCGGGAGGCTGAGGCAGGAGAATGGCATGAACCTGGGAGGCGGAGCTTGCAGGGAGCTGAGATCGTGCCACTGCACTCCAGCCTGGGCGACTGACACTCTGCCTCAAAAAAAATAAAAATAAAAATAAAAAAACAATGAAATCAGAAACACGTGCCCTGCACATTTGCCTAAACATCACCTGGCCAATTGCGAGGCCACCTGAGGCACTGGCCCTGGCTCCCTTCCTCCCCGCTGTCCTCAGGAGTCTCATGGGGAAGCTGAGCATGAGGCAGGAGACCTGCTCACACCCTCACATGAACAGAGCCCAATTCACATGGTCTCTAAAGCTTGGCAGCACCATGGAGAAATTCTCAGTTCCAGTTTTCTAAAGATGCATTAATTTCAGACTAATTTAAACACATGGCTCCAGCCAGCGTGCTACTTATAAACAATTAGAGATGGTAAGGGACAGACTCAGTGTGGTCCTTGGACAAATGTGAGCCCTGGAAGAGCCTGAGCAACAGCCCCAAAGGCAGAATGTGGCCTCACTGGAAGTCCACACCGCTGAGAAGGCCCATCATCCTTACGGCCCCAAATATCCACACAAATAACCCTGAACACACCTGTGTGGCCTGAAAGGCACAACGGATTTTTGCCTTGAGGGAAAAGTCTGAGTCTGTTATAGGAAAATGAAAAGAACTCAAAGTAGATGGTGAATTGTCAACCTGTCTTCAGCACAGACACAGCTGTCTGAAGACTGAAATGCTTAGTGAGCTAATCATGGCCTCGAAAAGCAAAAATAAAAGCTCCCACCACCATCATATAATTACATGCTACGTGCTTTTTTTGCATAAGGATTAGGACAGCTCTTATTTTAAGTAAAAGCTGTGGGGATCATAGCTACAAACGCGTTTGTTTTGTTTAAAAGTGAGCTTTGGTGAGTTCTGGTTACGAAAGGAAGAACCATTCATCTTTCATCATTTCTTGAATAGTCTATTGTCCTCCCTGTCACATTCCAAACAACTCTAAGTGGAGCAAAACAACCCAGTGCATATTTTTAACGACTGAGAATGCAAAAGAAAGAAACTGTATACCCACGACCTTCAATCTTTTGACTCAGTCAGCATTTTTATGATGCACGATTTTGAAACCTTAATGACAGGTCGGTAGCAACCAAATGTGGAAAGAAAATGCTCTCGGGAATGCAATGATGTATAACGCTATCGCTCAAGAGGAGGTTCCCAAGATTGGGAAACAGCTTTTGGTACAATTTCATCTGATAAGCCTCCATTTCAAGGGCAAACAATTCTACAGTCCTGAAAAACACTAGCTGAATCCCAGGCCTGAAAAAGACACACCGTGATGCCTTTCAGGAAAAAAAAAGTTTTAATTGGAGTAGTGGGAAATGGAAGTCATAACGCTTAGCTGTACTTACCTCTCCATCCTGCATTCTAAATATTCTTTGGATTCATTTCTGCACAAAGCATTTTCAAAATGATTGTCATAAAGACACTTCATGAATTTATCTTTAAAGCTTTTACATTCACCTAGAATGAGAAAGAAAACAGCACGTTCGTTTCAAAGTGAAACATGATGCAACCACACAACGGCCTTAATAAGAGCTGCGCTACTTTTCCTTTCAAAACTTGTTTCCTCAGGCTGGGCGTGGTGGCTCACACTTGTAATCCCAGCACTCTAAGAGTATCGCCTGACCCCAGGAGTTTGAGACCAGCCTGGGCAACATAGTGAGACCCCCCCCATCTCTACCAAAAAAAACCTTAAAAGTTAGCTAGGTGTGGCGCATGTCTGTGGTTCCAGCTACTCAGGAGGCTGAGGCAGGAGGATCGTTTGAGCAAAGGAGTTCAAGGTTGCAGTGAGCTATGACCACAGCACTGCACTCCAGCCTGGGCAGCAGATCTAGACCTTGTCTCTTAAAAATAATCCAGGCCGGGAGCAGTGGCTCACGCCTATAATCCTAGTGCTTTGGGAGGCAGAGGTGGGTGGATCACCTGAGGCCAGGAGTTCAAGACGAGCTTGGCCGACTTGGTGAAACCCCATCTGTACTAAAAATACAAAAATTAGCTGGGCATGGTGGCGGATGTCTGTAGTCCCTGCTATTCAGGAGGCTGAGGCAGGAGAATCGCTTGAACCCGGGAGGCAGAGGTTGCAGTGAGTCGAGATCATGCCACTGCACTCCAGCCTGGGCGACAGAGTGAGACTTCATTTCAAAAATAAATAAATAAATAATCCAGCCATGGACAACATGGGGAAACCCCATCTCTAAAATAAATAAATAGGCCGGGCGCGGTGGCTCAAGCCTGTAATCCCAGCACTTTGGGAGGCCGAGACGGGCGGATCACGAGGTCAGGAGATCGAGACCATCCTGGCTAACACAGTGAAACCCCGTCTCTACTAAAAAATACAAAAAACTTAGCTGGGCGAGGTGGCGGGCGCCTGTAGTCCCAGCTACTCGGGAGGCTGAGGCAGGAGAATGGCGTAAGCCCAGGAGGTGGAGCTTGCAGTGAGCTGAGATCCGGCCACTGCACTCTAGCCTGGGTGGCAGAGCGAGACTCCGTCTCAAAAATAAATAAATAAATAAATAAAAATAAATAAATAAATAAATAAAACAATTAGCTGGGTGTGGTGCTGTACACCTATAGTCCCAGCCACTCTAGAGGCTGAGACAGGAGACTCCCCCGAGCCCAGAAAGGAAGGAGGCCAAGGCTTCAGTGAGCTATGATTGCACCACTGCACTCCAGCCTAAGCAACAGAGTGAGACCGTGTCTCAAAACAAAAACAAACAAACCCAAACCTGTTTCCTTCAGAAACATGCTGAAAACAACACTGGAAAAAACCCACAACGTGGTAACCTTCAGCCCAGTACAAGGTTAAGGTGCAAGCTAGGTGATGGTCCCAGGAGAGTTCGGGGTAAAAAGTCTTTCATTTTTGCTGTGTTTGAAAATGTCACAATAAAATATTAGGAAAGAAACAGTGATTCACAGATCGTTTTTCTTTTCTTTTCTTTCTTTTTTTTTTTTTTTTTTTTGAGACGTTGTCTCACTCTGTCGCCCAGGCTGGAGTGCAGTGGCCCGAACTCGGCTCACTGCAACCTCCGCCTCCCGGTTCAAACGATTCTCTTGCCTCGGCCTCCTGAGTAGCTGGGACTACAGGAGAGCCACATCACAGCCAACTAATTTTTATATTTTTAGTAGAGACGGGGTTTCCCCATGTTGGGCAGCTTGGTTTCGAACTCCTGATCTTAAGTGTTCCGCCCACCTCGGCCTCCCAAAGGGCTAGGATCACAGGCGTGAGCCACCGCGCCCGGCCCACAGATCCTTTTTCAAAGCCTTCATGTCCATGGAGGCAATTTAACGGCTAACCCCATACCGGAATCCGGCCAGAACCATTGAGAGATTAGCAGCACTTTGGAGCTTTGCAGCAGACACGCCAGGCACCGTCTAAGCCCCGGTTGCAGCTGCGGGCTTCGCGGCTGCCGAATGTCCCGCTCTGCAAACCCGGGGCACAGACAGCCCACCGAGTCAGGGCGGAGCCAGGGACCCGGAACCCGACGCAAGGAGTCGGTGTCGCTGTCCTCGTCACGGCGGCCACGGTCCTGCCAGCTCCCACCTGCAGGGTCCACAACGCAGCAGTGACCCGGGCCTGGGGCGTAGGGGCGGGTGGCGTGCCTCAGTTTCCCCGCCTGCACCGTGCCAGATGCCGGCACCCCATGGGGCTCCGCGCTGGGCCGCGACCCAGACCCTCCACCCCAGACCCCTGCCCACCGACCTTCCGCTGCTCACCTAAGTGATCCAGTGGGAAGCTGCCCTTGTCCGGGGGCCGCGGCTGGAAGCTCTTGGTCCCGAAATTCATGGCGGTCGACATCTTGGCGACGCCGAAGTCTGCGAGTGCCTTGCGAGCGTACGCAGGGCGGCCGGCGGAGCGCCGAGCAGGCACCCCGGGAGCGCCGAGCACGTTGTGCAGTCCCCGTCCCCGCCCTTTGCCCCGGCCCGGCCCACCCCTGGTCCAGGCCCGGCCCCGCCCCCTGCCCAGGCCCGGCCCCGCCCCCTCGGACTCAGGAAGCTCCTGAGCCCCGGTGGGCGCTGCCCGGGCTCTCCCGTCCCCTGGGACCCTCGCAGCAGTCGGTAGCAGAATCAGCTTTTGGAATGGGTGAGAAACCAAAGCCCAGAAAGGTTCAGTGAATTGCCCAAGGACACATAGCGGTGCCGGGCATCTCTGCATCCCAGGTGTCTGCCGGGGCCTCGATTTCCCCATTGCACAGAGGCCTCATCACCAGGCCCATCCGGGGAGGAAGGCGGCACCGGAGGGACGGGAGAGCATGTGGACTCGCTGCCTGCGACTGCTGGAGCCAGGTGCCACCACCGAGCAGCTTCAACAACAGGAATGTGCTCTCAGTCCTGGGGCCCGGAGTCCAAGCAGTGGGCAGGGTGGGGGCCCTGGGGACAGTCCCAGGCCTGCCTCCCAGCTTCTGGGGGCCGCCAGTCTCTGATGTTCCTTGGCTTGCAGAAGCACCACCTGGTCTTGGCCCCTACGTTCCCATGGTGTCCTGTGCGTGTCCAAATTTCCTATTTTTATTTATTTATTTGAGACAGGGTCTTGCTCTACTGCCCAGACTGGAGTGCAGTGGCGCGATCACGACTCACTGCAGCCTCCACCTCCTGGGCTCAGCGATCCTCTCGCCCCAGCCTCCTGAGTAGCTGGGACTACAGGCACACACCACCACACCAGACTAATTTTTGTATTTTTCGTATAGATGGAGTCTCCCTATGTTGCCCAGGCTGGTCCTTAACTCCTGGGCTCAGGCAATCCTCCTGCCTCAGCCTCCCAAAATGCTGGGATTACAGACATGAGCCACCATTCCCAACCTAAATTTCCTCTTTTTATAAGGATAGCAGTCATGTTGGGTTAGGGCCTACCCCAGTAACTTCATCTTAACTAATTACATCAGCAGCAACCCTATTTCTTTGTTTTGTTTTTTTAAGATGGAGTCTCTCTCTCTTGTTGCCCAGGCTGGAGTGCAGTGGCTCAATCTTGGCTCACTGCAACCTCCACCTCCCAGGTTAAAGCAATTCTCCTGCCTCAGCCTCCCAAGTAGCTGGGAATACAGGCGTGCACCACCACACCCGGCTTTTTTTTTTTTTTCTCGAGACAGTCTCGCTTTGTAACCCAGACATGAGTGAAATGGTGCAATCTCAGCTCACTGCAACCTCCACTTCCTGAGTTCAAGTGATTCTCCTGCCTCAGCCTCCTGAGTAGCTGGGATTACAGGCACTTGCCACCACGCCCAGCCAATTTTTTTGTATTTTTAGTAGAGACGGGGTTTCACCATGTGGCCCAGGCTGGTCTCGAACTCCCGACCTCAAGTGATCCACCCGCCTTAGCCTCCCAAAGGGCTGGGATTACAGGTGTAAGCCACCGCCTGTAAGGTGGTGAGGCACCTATTTCCAAAGCAAAGGTCACATCCTAAGGTCCTGGTGGCTAGGACTTCACCATATGAATGGGGGACAGGGTAGTTGCAACTCAACCTAGGACAGAATGAAAGTGTATTGTAAGTGGTAAGGCCCGGGCCCAGCATTGGCCTGTCGATGTTACCATGGCAACAGCAGTCATGGGAAAGGGCTCAGTGAAGACCCCAGCTTCCACCTGCGTAGCCTCTCCCAGCCCTGAACCTGTCCTGGCCATGAGGAAGTTGAACACTGGACCTTTTACAGTGCTATGGATGGCCCAAGCTCCAGCCTCCACTCACTCATCCATCCCCCCACCCCATTCCACAATCATTAGCCAGGCCCTGGTGGGAAGCACCGTGGGCCCCCAGCAACACTGAGTTTGCTGCCTGGCCCCCTCTGGACCCCTGGTGTGACCCAAAACCACTGTTGCTTAGGAGCCAGTTACTGCAACTTCCCAGGGGCTGCTTGCAGACAAAGGCTTGGTCAAGGCAGCCCAACCGCCCCCACCCCGGGGCCTGCCCTTCTTCAAGCCTGGCCCAGGTGTCCCCTCCCCATGTGGCTTCCAGCTCTCCCCATCGCTGGGCCCTGGTGAACCTGCCCCTCTGCAATGCATACCATTAGATTCCTGTGCCCGAGGTCGGACTCTGCTCCGTGTGCCCAGAGCTGAGCCACAAGCCTGGCACTGAATGTTTCTGAACCGCAGGGCAGTGCGGACCTCACGCCTAGGCCCCAGGGGAGGGCCCAGGGCTGCAGATATCCAGTTGTCAGGTCCTTGATTGGCCTGGGGCTCTGGGCCCACTGAAAACGACAAAAGGAAAATTGCACCTTATTCCTGTCATATAAACTACTATTTTACATCAGGGGCCCACACACTGGGTTACTCATTAATACATTTCCAGGGTTGTGAACAATGGGAGCTTTTATTACCCAGCAAAGAGCTCACTCACTTGACCTGAGCAGCGGCTTAGCAGTGGAAGGACAGCCCCTCCCTTGGGGCTGCCCTAAGCCTCTCTGTCTGAGAGCCCCGAGGGACCTGTGGCCTGGAGGTGACAACTGGCTTTTAATTGACTGTCACCTGGCAAATGGTTATTGCTTTATATGAGATATGAGATCTTTAGCTGGGAGAGAAAAGGAAAGAATTTTTATGAGCAGTTCACCGGTATAAAAAGTGGGGAAGGGGCTGGGGGTGGTGGCTCACACCTGTAATCCCAGCTCTCCACTTGAGCCCGGGAGTTCAAGACCAGTCTTGGCAACATGCTGAAACCCTATGTCTATAAAAAATACAAAAATTAGCAGGATGTAGGGGCACACACCTGTAGTCCCAGCTACAACACGCTGAAACCCTATGTCTATAAAAAATACAAAAATTGGGCCAGGTGTGGTGGCTCACACCTGTAATCCCAGCACTTTGGGAGGTCGAGGCGGGTGGATCACGAGGTCAGGAGATTGAGACCATCCTGGCTAACACAGTGAAACCCCGTCTCTACTAAAAATACAAAAAATTAGCCGGGCGCCTGTAGCCCCAGCAACTCGGGAGGCTGAGGCATGAGAATGATGTGAACCCGGGAGGCGGAGCTTGCAGTGAGCCGAGTTCGCACCACTGCACTCCAGCCTGGGCGACAGTGTGAGATTCCATCTCAAAAACAAAACAAAACAAAACAAAAATACAAAAATTAGATGGGTGTAGGGGCACACACCTGTGGTCCCAGCTACAACATGCTGAAACCCCGTCTATAAAAAATCCAGGCCGGGCGCGGTGGCTCACGCCTGTAATCCCAGCACTTTGGGAGGATGAGACGGCAGGATCACGAGGTCAGGAGATCGAGACCATCCTGGCTAACATGGTGAAACCCCGTTTCTACTAAAAATACAAAAAATTAGCCAGGCGCAGTGGCGGGCGCCTGTAGTCCCAGCTACACGGGAGGCTGAGGCAGGAGAATGTCGTGAACCTGGGAGGTGGAGCTTGCAGTGAGCCAAGATTTCGCCACTGCACTCCAGCCTGGGCAACAGAGCAAGACTCCATCTCAAAAAAAAAAAAAAAAATTCCAAAAATTAGCCTGGTATAGGGGCGCACACCTGTAGTTCCAGCTACCCTGGAGGCTGAGGTTGGAGGATCATCTGAGCCCTGGGAGGTTGAGGCTGCAGTGAGCCAAGATTGTACTACTGAACTGCAACCTGGGCGAAAAAAGTGAGACCCTGTCTACAAGAAAAAAGGAAAAGCTCAGAGGAGGGAACGAACCTTGTTTGAGCCCCAGTGATCAAGGCATTGCTAAGCATTTTCCACCCGGGATCCCCAGAGCCTGGAACAGTGCCTGGCATGCTGGACATGCTCCGTTTATAGTTTGCAAATGAATGAACCCAGTTAAGCAGGTCTCTTATCCTCATCTGACACTGAGAAACAGAATCCCAGGGGTCCCATCCCTTGCTGAAGCTTACATGGCCGCGTTTGTGTTATCTGCCGCCGCATAACAAAGCAGCCCACTTAGCAGCAGTCATTACCCATGGACTTGCACTTGGGCAGGTCTTGGTGGAGACACTCCACGGGGCCTCGGCTGGGTTCGCTCCACTTCAGACGGGAGGATCCACTCAGGATGGTGCACGTGGCTGGCAGGCAGGTGGGCTCAGGGTTGGGCGGAGGCGTGGCCATGGTTCTGTGGGCCTGGGTCCCCTCCACGTGGGCCCCTCTAGGAGCTGCTGGGTTTCCCCACAGCATGACGCCTGGGTCCACGGCACAGGTGTCCTGGGGAACCAAGAGGAAGCTGCATCACTGTTTGGGATCCAGCCTCTACCGTGGTCAGAAGTGCCCACCCAGATTCAAGGAGTCAACTAGAGAAAACTTTTGCTTTTGAAGAATTAAAGTTAGTTTTATTCAGATTCCTACTGAGCACTGCAATCCGGGAGGGTGTTTCAGAGTTTCCGTCTGACTGCTCCAAAGCAATGTTTCAGGCCACAGCTTATCAATCAACAGGTGGTGGAGGCTCTGCACCTGCGCAGGGGTACCTTCGAGCCAAATCCGATCATCAAAGTTTCGGTGCAAGAGTCCATCTCGTCATAGATTATAGCCACTGATCCTGTCGGATGGTATGTTATGTACAGGAGGAGGCAAGGGCTAGGATCGTTGACCTTTTTAAAAAATGCAGTGATTTGGCCGGGTGTGGTGGCTCACGCCTATAATCCCAGCACTTTGGGAGGCCAAGGTGGGCGGATCACCAGAGGTCAGGAGTTCAAGACCAGCCTGGCCAACATAGTGAAACCCTGTCTCTACTAAAAATACACAAATTAGGCCGGGCGCGGTGGCTCAAGCCTGTAATCCCAGCACTTTGGGAGGCCGAGATGGGCGGATCACGAGGTCAGGAGATCGAGACCATCCTGGCTAACCCGGTGAAACCCCGTCTCTACTAAAAAATACAAAAAACTAGCCGGGCGAGGTGGCGGGCGCCTGTAGTCCCAGCTACTCGGGAGGCTGAGGCAGGAGAATGGCGTGAACCCGGGAGGCGGAGCTTGCAGTGAGCTGAGATCCGGCCACTGCACTCCAGCCTGGGCGACAGAGCAAGACTCCGTCTCAAAAAAAAAAAAAAAAAAAAAAAAACACAAATTAGCCGGGCGTGGTGGCAGGTGCCTGTAATCCCAGCTACTCGGGAGGCTGAGGCCGGAGAATCGCTTGAACCTGGGAGGCAGAGGTTGCAGTGAACCGAGATGGCGCCACTGCACTCCAGCCTGGGTGACAAAGAGGGAAACTCCGTCTCAAAAAAAAAAAATACAGGGATTCAAGCAAGAGCTGTGGGAACCTGCGCCGTGCCTGCTCAGTCTCCGGGGCATTCTTCCGGGGGCCACCCAGTCACTGAGCAAGGGCGCACACTTCTTTCCGCACAGTTGCAAAGATGCCTTAAACTAAATTTCTGGAAACTGGGTTGCTGAGCCAAGGGACTGTTCCTTTTTGATGTGTGCTGGATCTCCTGTGCACTGCAAAAGCCTTGGGTGAATGCCACAGGCCAAATGAGCAAACACGGCTTCTGGCCTCTGCTACTTTGTGTCACAAAGGAGGAAGACCACAAGCCTTCCTGTGGAAGGAGAAGCGCAGTGTTACATTTACGCAAAGACAGTGTGGTTGGGAGAATCTGTGCGGCCATCTCTGGCAGCTGCCATCTGCCACAGCCGACAGGTGCGGGGCTGAGTTTGGAACCAGGTCTGTCTGATTCCAGCCCCTCCGGGGGAGCCCACCTACCCACCCACCCCACCCACCCTGCCTCTGATGTCAGGGCCAGGCAGGACCTGAGCCAGCCAGAGCGCTGCATTCCTCCTGGTCATAGGGATGGCACAGGGCTGAGTATCTGACCGACAGGGTTGGATCAATCAGGTCTGATCCAAACAGTCCCAGGCTCCGCCTGGGCAGCCAGGCCACAGTCGGCACACATCTCTGCAGGGCGCAGGAGGTCCGCCGGCCATCAGAAAGCAATAATCCCTTGGCTCAGCCACCTGGTTTCTAGGAATTTATTTTAAGATATCTGTGCAACTGTGCCCATCCTTGCAGGTATGGACACATATTTTTAGCAGGATGTTCTGTGACAGCCTAAGATTGGAAACAATGTAAATATGCGCACCCAGCCATGCCCCCCAGAGCAAGCAACACGTACAGGCGGCCCTTAGAGAATTGTCAATTCCCCAATGATGAGTTTTTTTTTTTTTTTTTTTTTTTTTTGAGACGGAGTCTCGCTCTGTCGCCTGGGCTGGAGTGCAGTGGCCGGATCTTAGCTCACTGCAAGCTCCGCCTCCCGGGTTCACGCCATTCTCCTGCCTCAGCCTCCCGAGTAGCTGGGACTACAGGCTCCCACCACCACGCCTGGCTAATTTTTTGTATTTTTAGTAGAGATGGGGTTTCACCCTGTTAACTAGGATGGTCTCCATCTCCTGACCTCATGATCCACCCGCCTCGGCCTCCCAAAGCGCTGGGATTACAGGCATGAGCCACTGCACCCAGCCATAACGAGTTATTTTTAAAAGAGGGCCAGGCACCGTGGCTCACGTCTGTAATCCCAACACTTTGGGAGGCCGAGGCAGGTGGATCACTTGAGGTCAGGAGCTCGAGACAAGTGTGGCCAACATGGCAAAACCCCGTCTCTACGAAAAATACAAAAATTAGCTGGGCGTGGTTGCATATGCCTATAATGCCAGCTACCCGGGAGGCTGAGGCAGGATGATCACTTGAACACGGGAGACGGAGGTTGCAGTGAGCCGAGATTGCACCACTATACTCTAGCCTGGAAGACAAGAGCGAGACTCCATCTCAAAAGAAAAAGAGGCTGGCCCAGCATTGGCTCACTTCAATAATCCCAGCGCTTCTGGAGGCTGCCACGGTAGGATCGCTTGAGCCCAGGAGGAGTTCAAGACCAGCCTCTAGACTCCCTCTCTAAAAGAAACTTACAAAATTCCCAGCACTTTGGAAGGCTGAAGCGGGAGGATCACGAGGTCAAGAGATCAAGACTGTCCTGGCCAACATGGTGAAACCCCATCTCTACTAAAGATACAAAAATTAGCTGGGTGTGGTGGCATGCGCCTGTAATCCCAGCTACTTGGGAGGCTGAGGCAGGAAAATCGCTTGAACCGGGGAGGTGGAGGTTGCAGTGAGCCGAGATTGTGCCATGGCACTCCAGCCTGGCGACAGAGTGAGATTCCGTCTCAAAACAACAACAACAACAAAAAACCCAAAACTTAAAAAATTAGGCCAGATGCAGTGGCTTACACCTGTAATCCCAACACTTTGGGAGGTCAGGGCAGGAGGATTGCTTGAACCCAGGAATTTGAGACCAGCCTGAGTACCACAGTGGGATCCCCATCTCTACCAAAATAAATGAATAAATAAATAAATAAAGTTAGCTGGGCTTGGTGGTGTGTGCCTGTAGTCCCAGCTATTTGGGAGGCTAAGGTGGGAGGATGGCTTGAGCCCAGGAGGTGGAGGTTGCAGTGAGCCTGTACTCAGCACTGTATAGCAGCCTGGGCAACAGAGCGAGACCCTGTCTCAAAAACAAAACACAAAAAAACAAAAATGTTCCCTGAATTAATTAAGTAAGCTTTGCTAGGCAGGTAGGACCCCCAGCCTACCAAGTAGTGGCCCTGGTATAAGGCACTCCCTCCCCACTGCAGCCACCCAGCCCTGGCACCGAGGCTGTACAGCGGGATAGAGGCAGTGAGCTCCCCACCACAGGAGGCGTGCAACTGTGGCTGGGGCTTTCCCTCCCAGCCAATCAAAGGGGCCAACTCTGGGAGGGGTGAGGGGTGAGGGCCTCAGGCTGCCAGCCAATCAAGGGGGACCAAACCCAGGAGGGGTGAGGGCCTCAGGCTCTGCGGTTTGTACAGGGCATGGGCAACGCCCCAGAGACAGGCCGTGGGGAGGGTCCCGCCCCACTGGCGCCGGCTCCAGCTGCCTCATGTCAGGGCAGGCTGTGCAAAGCAGGCCCCACCGCTTCTGCTGCCAGCAGCCCTCCCGCCCCTCACAGCGGTTTAGGAGACAGATGGACAGGGCTCGTAAACCTCACCACCTACCACCCAGCAGCCCTTCCACGTTGCTGTCCTAGCTCAGACAGTTGCATCCCCTGCCTGGGCAGCAGACCTCAAAAAGGAGCAGGCTGCTACCTGGGGTGAACACCCTCAGGAAACGTGTCGGGAGATGCGGGTGGCGGCTTGTGAGGGCTGTGGGATTTGAGGCCCCTCACGGGCCGTCCTGAGGTCTCACTCCTGTCCCTTGCCCGGTGGGGAACTGATCAGAGAAGAGCTGGGTGCACACGGATGGGGTTTGGGAGAGGCCTGCAAACCCCGAGCTCCGCAGGGTCCCACTCAGAACCTGTGAAAGGCAGGGAGCTCCCCTCCAAGCCAGGGCCTCGGCCCCAAAGCCCTGTGAATTCCAGTTCTGAGGGGTGGCCAAGGCCGAGGGGCCTGGACTGGTGGGTTCAGCAGAACAGTCCACGGGCCGCATCCTTCTCTCTGGACAGGGGACATGGATGCCTGACCCCAGAGGGCCCCCGTCCTGCCCTCCCCTATCCGGCCCCACCAGGGCCTCAGCCCCACATTCCACGCAGGCCTGCAGCTTTAAGCCGCCTGCTGGGGGCTGCCCTGCAAACTGCTCGTTCCACATTCTAGGGGTGGTGGGGTGGGTGGGGTGCGGGCACGCCCTCCCGGGGAGGCCTATAAGGGCGCGGGGGGGACGGGGCCCAGGAGGGGAGCGGGGCCTCACCAGCCACGTCGTCATGGCCCTGCTGCTCTTGCTGCTCCTGGGCCTGCTGGGGCTCTGGGGGCTGCTCCGTGCCTATGCCCGAGACACCTCCCCAGCCCACCGGTGGCCCCCAGGGCCTCGCCCGCTGCCACTCATCGGGAACCTGCACTTGCTGCGTCTGTCGCAACAGGACCGGTCCCTGATGGAGGTAGGTCAGGGGGCCTGGGCAGCTCTCGCGGCCCGGACAGCTGCTGTGTCCTGGCCCCACTCCTGGGGAAGCCGGGCCCCGTTTCCACTGCCTGTTCCCTCATGGTGCCAGGCCCAGCAGGGGACGCAGGAGGCCGGAGGGCCCACCCTGCCTTTGGGAAGGGAAAGCCGCCCCTTCCCACAGGGAAGCAGACAAGTGAGTAAGAAGCAGCCCTGGAAGTGCCACCCAGGGTCCAGCACGGGGGCAGGAGTCTGGAGGGCTCCCTGGAGGAGGCTGTGTCTGCTGAGAGCCTGCAGGAGACCGGGCTGAGGGACAACAGAGGGGAGGAGGGCCTGGGCGTGTGTTGGCTGCCCGCTCAGCCTCTCTTGGCCCTCAGGTGTTCAACAGTAAACACTTCTCACTTTTTTTTTTTTTTTTTTTGTGACGGAGTCTTGCTCTGTTGCCCAACCCAGGCTGGAGTGCAGTGGCACAATCTCGGCTCACTGCAAGTTCCACCTCCCGGGTTCACGCCATTCTCCTGCCTCAGCCTCCAGAGTAGCTGGGACTACAGGTGCCCACCACCACGCCCGGCTAAATTTTTATGTTTTTAGTAGAGACGGGGTTTCACCTTGGTCTCGATCTCCTGACCTCATGATCCGCCCACCTCGGCCTCCCAAAGTGCTGGGATTACAGGCGTGAGCCCCCGCACCCGGCCCCACTTCCCACTTTTGAGCCTCTGTTTCCTCATCTGTGAAATGGGAAGAGGACCCGTGCCTCCTGGGCAGGGATGCTGAAGACAGAGGGTACACGTACACGGCACGGGGCAGCCTGACCGGCCCTGGCCCTGTCGCTCAGTCCTCACTCAGGCAGGCAGGGTCAGCGGGACAGGACTGACCAGTCAGGCAGTTGGCTGCCCCCAACTGTGGGCTGGGGTGCTGCTGGCCGGGCTGCAGCTGAGGGTGGTCAGGGGCCGGGCCTGTCAGGCTCTCACTCTGTGTAGACTCTGGCATTTCAGAAAGTGCCACCCTAGCAGATAGCCAGCCCCCATCCCTGCTGCCTGGACTCAGGGCTCAAAAGAGCTCCCTGGGAATTTGGGCTAAAAAGAAAAGCCCACAACAGCCATGCCAAGCACCAGATGGTGAGGGGGCTCTGTGGGCTCCAGGCTGGATGCTGCCTGCTCCACCCTGTACAGCCGGCCGTATGGCATCTAGGCGCCTCCCTCCACCTGCCCCCATTTCCCCTCTGTCCCCACCCCTGCCCAGCACAGGCCCGGCCTGAGGGGGCCTCAGGGGGGCCTTGTGGGTGAGGGCTGCCTGGGTGACGCCTGCCATCCCTGCCAGCTCTCGGAACGCTACGGGCCAGTGTTCACTGTGCACCTGGGGTGCCAGAAGACGGTGGTGCTGACAGGGTTCGAGGTGGTCAAAGAGGCGCTGGCAGGCCCTGGGCAGGAGCTGGCCGACCGGCCTCCCATCGCCATCTTCCAGCTCATCCAGCGAGGTGGAGGTAGGTATGTGGCCTGCGCAGTGGGGGACTGCAGGGTGTGGCGGCACCTGGATCCCAGGAGGGGTGGGGGCTCCAGCAGCAGGAGAGGCTCCCAGGGTGGCCTGGGGAAGAGCAGGCAGGAGCTGGGCCTCCGGGCTGGTGCTGGGGGGGACCAGGTGTCCACACAGCAGGTCAGGTGCTCAGGACCAGCAAGCAGGGGTCTTTTCATCCCAAGTCAAGAGGGGCCGGGGCCAGTCCAGGGGGACGGGAGTGGGATTGGGGGTGAGGGCCCAGCCAGTCTTACTACCCCTAGGTCAGCCTGCTCACTTCCTGCCCGCTTGCCTGGTGGGGCTGGCTGGGGTGAGAACCTGGGCTCACTGGGCGCTGCATCTGCCCACAGGCATCTTCTTCTCATCTGGGGCGCGCTGGAGAGCTGCCCGCCAGTTCACGGTGCGTGCCCTGCACAGCCTGGGCGTGGGCCGGAAGCCGGTGGCTGACAAGATTCTGCAGGAACTGAAATGCCTTTCGGGGCAGCTGGATGGCTATAGAGGTGAGCAGGGGGCTGGGGACGCCCCTTCCCAGGCCTCAACGTGCCTGAGGCCTGTCTCCCTTGCAGGCCAGCCCTTCCCACTGGCCCTACTGGGCTGGGCTCCCTCCAACATCACCTTCACGCTCCTCTTCGGCCGCCGGTTCGACTATCGGGACCCGGTGTTTGTGTCCCTGCTGGGTCTCATCGATGAGGTCATGGTCCTCTTGGGGTCCCCTGGCCTGCAGGTGAGGGGCTGCCTCCCGTCCTCGGGGTGGGGTGGAGCCTGGGGTGCTGGGCGTGCAGGGGAAGGACAGGGGCCCCAGCACTGTCCCCTCTCAGCTCTTGGCCCTCCCACCTTGCAAAACGAATCAGACTCAAGGGCCTGAATCCAGACCTATCTGATGTTAGCTGGTCGTATGGCCTCAAACCAGCCGCTGTGCTCTCCAGGAAATGGGGGATCTTGATCTCCCCTGACGCCCTCATCAGTGACAGATGCACCTGCTCAAGGGCGGGGGCGGGAGGCAGGCATGGCTTCCCCAGGATTGCGGGGGGCTCCATGCCCCCCCAGCCCTGACAGTCCAGGCATCTTCCAGCTGACACCCTTCACAGTGCCCCAAAACCACAAAAGTTGATCCCTCTGATGTTTGGAACGCATGTGCATTTCATTTTGCTTCAAAATGTAAAGTTTCCCTCTTTTGGGTCCTCACCGTATTCGATGTGTGTTTACCGAAGCCCGCATCTCAGGTGTGATACCCACGTCACGGCTGGACCCAGAGGCCACGGGTCCTGGTCCTCCTGGCTTCCCAGCGGCAGGGCTGTGACGGGAGTGAGGGCAGCGGCGGGTTCACAAGCGAGAGCAGGGGGCACAGCTTCCACCCGTCCTAGCCAGGGTGAGATCACCCTGCCTACTGGTGCAGCCAGGAGGGCCCGGAGCCCACCTGGAAGATGGAGGTTGCATGGCACTGCGTGGTCCGGGGCAGCGCCAGGGCAGCGGAGCGTTCCCTGGCTTTCCCTGCTGGCGCCAGCTCCTTGCCACGGAGGTGCCGTGTGGACCTCGCTACTGGTGATCAAGGACACCCCAGGAAGGCGAGTGGCATGAGGTGTGGCGGGACGGCCATGGGCAGTCACGGAGCACCCGCTGGTGCCAGGCTCACCCCTCAGATACAGCCTCGTGTCCGCGGCGGCCCCAACTCTCCGAGGTCTGAGGTCTGCTCTGCCTCCCATTCCATGACTCACAGGAGGTTCAAGGTTATTTCCACGGTGGCAGTCGCCTCCCTCCTCCCTCTCCAGGATGGAAGGAGGTCCTGCTGTGCAAACCTGCCTGGCTGTCCCCTTCCAGGGCACGGACGGGGGTTTCCTGGGAGTCCCTGGTCCTCCCTTGAGGGCGAAGGGTCCCTGTTCTGTGGCCGCCTCCAGCACATCCGCCCAGAGCCCCTGGGTGTGAACACAGCCGCTGGGGACGATCACTGCCTGCCAGGGTGCAGTCCTGGGGCTGCGTCCTCATCTCTGCTCCTCCTGCCTCCTACCCAGCTATTCAACGTCTACCCCTGGCTTGGGGCCCTGCTCCAACTGCACCGGCCCGTCCTGCGAAAGATCGAGGAGGTCCGCGCCATTCTGAGGACCCTCCTGGAGGCGCGGCGGCCCCACATGCGCCCGGGGGACCCTGTGTGCAGCTATGTGGATGCCCTGATCCAGCAGGGACAGGTGTGCCAGGACCCAGGTCCTCCTCGAAGGCCTGTAGGAGTCCTGAGGGCCACCCCAGGGGAGCAGGGCTGGGAAGGGGTCCATACCAGTCCTGCACCAAGCTCCCCACCTCCTGGCTGGCGGCCTCTCAGAGCCTCAGTCTCCTCGTCTGTGAAATGGGGCATCCATAGTGCCTGCCTGGGGGATGGCTGAGCCCAGATCACTGGGGCATCCATAGTGGAGCCCAGGGCTGGGCTGGGTCTGTGGGGTGGGGGACAGACCCCAGATCATCCCACGGAGCCCTGCCCCAACCTCTGCAGGGGGATGACCCCGAGGGCCTGTTTGCTGAGGACAACGCAGTGGCCTGCACCCTGGACATGGTCATGGCCGGGACGGAGACGACCTCAGCCACACTGCAGTGGGCTGCGCTTCTGATGGGCCGGCACCCGGACGTGCAGGGTGAGATCCCGGTGCCGGGCGAGACGACACCTGCCCCCGGGGGACCCCCAGGGCGGAGGGATGGCACTCCCACTGACGCAGCCCACCCCTCGCCCCAGGCCGGGTGCAGGAGGAGCTGGACCGCGTGCTGGGCCGTGGGCGGCCTCCCCAGCCGGAGGACCAGCAGGTGCTGCCCTACACCAGCGCCGTGCTCCACGAAGTGCAGCGGTTCATCACGCTCCTGCCGCACGTGCCCCGCTGCACCGCCACCAACATGCAGCTGGGCGGCTTCCTGCTCCCCAAGGTGGGGCCGGGCCTCCCTCGCCCCTTCCATCTCCTTTGGGGTAGGCCTCCGCGGGGGTGCAGGGGCACTGGGACGGCTGAGCCTCCAGTGGGTGCCTGATGGCCCAGGGCTCCCCAACTGGAGGCAATAAGGGGCGTCCAGCCAGGAGCAGGAGGGAGGCAGCCCTCACCCCACAGCCCAGCACTTGGGGCTCTGGCCAGCAGACCTGGTGCCTCCCTGCATATCCTGGGGTCCCCTCCATGTGCCCTGTGGGCATCCCTGTCCATGTGTCCTGGAGGGTCCCCTCCATGTGTCCTGTGGGCATCCCTGTCCATGTGTCCTGGGGGGTCCCCTCCGTGTGTCCTGGGGTGTCCCTCTCCGTGCATCCTGGGTGTCCTCTCTATCCTTGGGGCTCCTGGCTGTGTGCCCCGGGGTCACGTGGCCTCCCTGGGTTCGGGTGCCTCACCTGCAAAGTGGGCTAACACCAGATGTGGTGGGTGTGGCAGGAGCTACATCCTGGAATGAAACTTTCCGATCTGGGCCCCATCCCACCTTCCCCGGGGCCCCTCTCTCTGTGCCCTGGCTGCCCACACAGGGCACGCCCGTGATTCCTCTGCTGACCTCGGTGCTGCTGGATGAGACACAGTGGCAGACCCCAGACCAGTTCAACCCGGGCCATTTCCTGGACGCGGACGGGCACTTCGTGAAGCAGGAGGCCTTCCTGCCTTTCTCTGCAGGTCGGCAGCCCTTGTGGCTGGGGTGGGGCAGCACCACCAGGGCTGCAGGGGTGGGATGTCCCCAGCTCCGCCTGCCGCCTCCACTCCCACCTCCTGATCTCAGGTTCTGAAGGCGGCTGTGGCTGCTCCTCTGCTTCCCTGGGGAGGTCCCCACCCCTCCCCTCCAGGAGCAGACCTGGCACAGCCCACTCTGTGCCTCGACTTCCCCTGCAGGCCGCCGTGTCTGTGTCGGGGAGCGCCTGGCCAGGACCGAGCTTTTCCTGCTGTTTGCTGGCCTCCTGCAGAAGTACTACCTGCTGCCCCCACCTGGTGTCAGCCCGGCCTCCCTGGACACCACGCCTGCCCAGGCTTTCACCATGCGGCCGCGGGCCCAGGCCCTGTGCGCGGTGCCCAGGCCCTAAGGGCTCCCCCAGTCCCTGGGTCCTCCTGCCCACTCCCCTCCCAGCCCCCAGCTTGGACTGCTCTGGGAGAGCCCTGAGAACTCCCACCCCCACCCCCACAGGGTCAGCAGCTGCTTCCGGTTACACCCAGGTCTCCCCCTGCCCGACCCTGTGGGACCCCCACCCCTCTGGTGCCATCTGCAGCTCAGTCCCTGCCAGCCCCCAGGAGCGCCTCCAGGGCCCTGCCCACTCTTCCACCCCTGAAGCTGCACTCCCACCCACCGAGCTCCCCCGAGGGCCCACCCAGCTGGGGCTGCCAAGAGACGGCAGGTGGCTGCATCCAGCCAGAGACAGGCGCAGACAGGTGTCCTCAGCGTGTGAGCCCTGCACCCACCAGGCCCTGGGACTCCTGCAGACCCCACTCTTCCTGCTCCTGGAACAGTTCCTGTGGCTGTACCTGGAGGCAGTCGGCCTGCAGTGCCAGACTGTGAGCCAAGCCACCGGGGCTGCCCTTGGTCCTCCGTGCACGTGACAGGTGCAGGGAGGCGAGGCCCACATTCTCCTTTGGAGACAGGAACTGGAGCCGGAGGCTCCCAAGTCTGCCCCATTTTCTGGGGACCTGAGCAGACCTATTCCACTCCGGGCTGTTTTCCGCTCTGTGAAGTGGGTGATGGTGACTGCGGGACCCGTGGCGTGTGTGCTGGTGGTGGCATGGCCGGCGTGTGCTGGGACACCTGGTGTCTGAGATGGCCCTGGCCCCCGTCCCAGCGCAGAGCATGCATGTGAGCAGCAGGTGGCCCCTCATAAGAAAAGAGGATAAGCCGTGGCACGTTCCCACCTGCACCCCGTGGAGCGGCGCCCCAAGGCCAGGACCCGGCAGCCGGGACACACGGGTGGGCGCACGGCAGGCCTCACACTCCCGGGTGGGGCTGCAGGGTCCCTAAGTCACGGGCGGGGCTGCTGCTGCGGAGGCTGCTGGACCTGCTGGACCCGCTGCAAGGACCAGAAGGGGTGGAGGGAGGGGGGCTCGGCTGCGTCCGCTCACGTATTTCTAGAGAAGAGCAGGGACCAAGTGCTGGCTTCACTATTATCCTCTCAGACATTTGAAATATGACACTGAAAACTTGAAGGGCAGAGAGAACGGGGTTCCGGCGCCAGGTGGGGCCACGTGACACCCCGTCCAGTGTGACTGGTGAGCCCCTCTGGAGCTCTGGAGGGTGCGGAACATTCCAGGGCAGGGCTGTGGAGAGTCCCTCCCAGCTGTTGTCAGGGCCTCCTGGGTGGGGTGGAGGACTCAGGCCCCGCCCTCCCGGTCCCGCAGGGGACCCTCATGCCCCTGCCTTACATTGGCCTGGGGTATTCATCTCCGCGGGCCCAGGGGAGCCCCCGGCCCACGTGGGGAGGAAACGTTGACCCTTTCCCGCCCCGCTTCATGGAGGCCCAGCCGACGTGAGGGATGCCAAGTGCAGGGGTATGAGTGATGGCTGAGCTTCCCCTCAAAGCACTAAGACAAATGTAACCCCAACCCTGACTCCATCCCTGACCCCGCCTGCCCGACTCACGAGACCTCTCACCCCATCTCACCCGGGAAGAAACAACTCAGCGAGATCACAGGCCTCCTCCACGGGGTGCAGCCAGGGCCCCCCAAGCTAGGCGGTCCAAACGCCTCATTCTCAAGTGTAAACAAGCCTAGCTTAGTGAAAACAGCGTGAGCAGGTGTCAAATCTCCTTCAACTCGTGCCCAGGGGCATGGGCAGGGGTGTGGGGTGGGGGGAGGGAAGGGAGGGGCCACGTGAGACCCGAACCCAGAGGTGCCACCTTCTCGACCGGGCAGACCTGGGTGCCCCCGTTTCTCATAGCTGCACTCAGGCTGCTGGCGGGGTGCGCAGGCACATCCCGGAGGCTTGCTGGGAAACGCTGGGGCTTGGCATGGACGTCTACGCTTCATTTCCAAGTGTTTTCTTGTTGGCATTTTTAAAAATTGTGATAAAACACACATACAGAAAATTCACCATCAGCCATGTTTAAGTGCACAGTTCAGGGGCACAGCCACATTCGCTGCACTGTGCAGCCACCACCGTCACCTCCAGAGTCTCCTCATCTTCCCAGGCTGAAGCTCCACTCTTGTCTCGGGAGACGACAGACTCGGGACAGCCGCTCCGAGTCCCGCCCCAGCCCTTCTCCTTCCTGGGTCTGTGGGTGTGAGGGCTCTGGGGACCTCGGGTGAGTGGGGAGGGGGTTGGTGCTGCTTTATCCACGCACCTGCAGACGGGTCCTTTTCAAGGGTCCTGGAGAACTCGGGGTGGGACAGCCCATGAGCCCAACTTCTTGCGCGTGGATTTCGGGAGATGCCTCTGCGGACATCACGGTGCCCACATGTCACGGGAGAGGCAGACACCCTGAACCCCATGGCTCACGACGGGGCTGAGCTGCTCCCCGGACGTCTGTCCTCAGCAGCAGGGGGGACGCCGACCCTGGCCCCTGCACCCCCCACCTCTCGGTCTCCAGGGGAGGACCCTCCTGGGGTGGGCAGGCGGCTCTCGGCCCCAGATCTGCTTCTGGGTCTGAGGCTGGCCCTCAGCCGGGCCACACGGGCCTCCCATTACCCTCCTAAGTCAAGGTAAAACAAAACCACAGTCCCCGAGTCATCTGCAAACCTCCCACAGCAAGCTCGGAGGGCCGGGCTTAGGAGGAGGCCAAGCTTTACCCACGGAGATGCCGTTAAACAGAACCCAAGTGACCCAAGGGAGCTGCCACGCCACCGCTCACCCACACCCGCAGGGCACACACATGCAGGGGCTGGGGGCGGCGTCCAGTGTGGTGGGGGTCTTGGTTCAGATGTCCTGAAGCTCCTCCCTCGGAGTGGGCAGCCCCCATCGGGAAACCTCTGGCCGGGAACCCAGAGGCTGGAAGCTCGCCTCACTCTGGGACCTGGGCTCTCCCCGTGATGGCTGGGGCTCCCTCAGGGCGGGGTTCTTCTTCCCCCCTTGGATGGTGAGGGGCAAGGAGGCAGGATGATGGCAGGGCTGGGTGGGCTCACCAGGCTTCAGAGGGCAGCGGGACTTGGACAGCTCAGCCCAGCGCCCAGCTCTCTCCAGGCAGGTCTCAAAAATGCCCTGAGGCAGGCCCATCACTGGCCAAATTCCACCCCCTCCTGCCTGCACCCAGTCCCTTGTGAAATCTAAGCAAAGTCCTGGGGTGTCTGAGGTCAGAGTACATCGCGTAGCTGCCGCTGCCTAACAAGCGGGTGGGTGGCCCGTGGCTCTGGACTGCTGGGCCACGGATGATGAGGTGAGGCTTGGAAGAGTCTGAAGGATCTTAACTTTGATGGTTATTCAGGGTTTGAGGCTGCGCTCAGCTTTATCATCTGTGAAACCCGTGCAGCCAGCAAGGGTACCGGCAGTTCTGAGGTCCCGGTGGGCAGGCCGGGTGGCCTGACCCAGGCAGGGCAGGGGGACGGCAGCTGGAGCGCGCGGTGGAGAGCCTGATCCCTGGGAGCCACTGGAGGGCGCGTGGCGCACGGCACCCGACCAGCGCGTGACTGTGACCGGAGCAGGAGCTGAGGAGCTGGACAGACGGCAGGTGGCGCCACCTGATCTGTGCAGGGACAGGCAGGGAGAGAGCGAGCCCAGCTGGAGGCGTCCGGGGCTCCAGGGAGAGGAGTGGGGAGCAGATAGCGCCGGTCCGGGCTGGAAGGTCAGCTTGAGGCTCTGGGATGTGAACACTGGGCACCGAGTCATCCAGAAATAAATGCCAGGCACGGTGGCTCACGCTGGAAGGAATCCCAGCACGGTGGGAGGCCGAGGCGGGAGGATCGCTTGAGCCCAGGAGTTTGACACCAGCCTGGGCAACACAGTGAGCCCCCACTTCTACAAGAAATACAGAAAGTAGCCGGGTGCAGTGGTAGCAACTGTGGCCCCAGCTACTCGGGAGGCTGAGGGAGGAGAATCGCTTGAGCCTGGGAGGTGGAGGTGACAGTGAGCAGAGCGCATGCCACTGCATTCCAGCCTGTATGAGAGTGGGACCCTGTTTCTAAAAAGATGCCACTGTCTTGCGGGATTGGAGGGAGGAAAGTGCTCTGAGGGTGATTCAGTGGCCGAACCTGTCATTCTTGGTGGAGGTGAGCAGGCAGCACCCGGTGTGAGCTGTTTGTCAGACGTCAATCCTGTAACAAACTGCTCAGAGGCTGCTTCCTCAGAGGCTGGGTGGGCTGGGGCAGGGGATGGTTTCCTCAGGTCTCAGTGCTGCTCTGACAAGTGTTCACCCCCCCAATGTCAGGGAGGCCCCTTTGCCCCAGAAAGCCCGTCCACACAGATCTGCTCACCCCCATGGGAAATGTGATTCTGACTTCCAGTGTTCCTTTTGATTATTTAAAAAATTTTTTATTTTTGAGGCGAAGCCTCACTCTGTCACCCAGGCTGGAGTGCAGTGGTGCAATCTCTGCTCACTGCAAGCTCCACCTCCCGGGTTCAAGCGATTCTCCTGCCTCAGCCTCCCGAGTAGCTGGGATTACAGGCGCCCACCACCATGCCTGGCTAATTTCTGTATTTTCAGTAGGGATGGGGTTTCACCATGTTGGCCAGGCTGATCTCGAACTCCTGACCTCGTGATCCGCCCACCGTGGCCTCCCAAAGTGTTGGGATTACAGGCGTGAGCCACCACACCCAGCCCTAAAAAAAATTTATTTTAGATGTCGGGTCTTGCTCTGTGGCGTAATCAATGCTCACTGCAGCCTCAACCTCCTGGGCTCAAGCCATCCTCCCACCTCAGCCTCCCTAGTAGCTGTGACTACAGACACATGCCACCACCCCCGGATTTTTAATTTTTTGCAGGAGGGCGGTTTAGCCATGTTGCCCAGGCTGGTCTCAAACTCCTGAGCTCAAGCCATCCTCCCGCCTCCACCTCCCAAAGTGCTGAGATTACAGGCTTGAGCCGCCGCACCCGGCATGAGTTATCAGTGTGTGGTTTGGTGGTTCTGACACCTGCACACGCCTACGTACTCATTGCAGGGACATTCCTCCCTGAGCTCTGCCCAGATGCTTTGTCACAGCCCATCACTTATGGCCTTGGACATATGCGAAGGAACAGCACGCATACCCGCACTGAAGTCTGGCCCCTCACTTGGCACAAATCTCAATCCACCACCTGGCTTGCTGCGGGTCAGCAGCTGCCCTCTCCACCGTGAGGAGCACTTGCCCAGGCACACATGTAAGGGATGGATGTGAGGGTCGTCTCCAGGCTAAGGTGGGGCTTCCTTAGCCGGACGCTTCCTGGCTCAGGAGTCCCGCACAAGCGCCAGCCGAGACAGGGACTCACAGCCCGTTCTCCGGCACACACAGCCCCAGCACAGGTGGCCCCATGTGGTTGGCCCTTGCGGTTGCATGGGTGGGTGCCCTCACTGACCTGCATGGGGTAGGGAGACCCCAGGGCATTGCATGGTTCTCTGAGCTGCGTCCCAGGTGACATCTCCGCACCACCCTTTGGCACCTTTTGCCAGGGAGCCCTGAGGAGCTTGGCACCGTACGACCCACAGAGGTGGGGACCCTTGACAAGACAGCACTCCCCAGCCGGTGTCAGAGGAGCATCTGTGCTGACGAAGGGAGGCCCAGGTCTTCAAGAACTCTTCCCATTAACTGTCGGTGAGGACTCAGCAGTACCCATCACATTTCCCTTTCTGATTTGGCTGCTGGGAAGCTCAGAGCCATGGTTCCGGATCTATCAGCCCTGCCTTCTGTAGGCTGCAGCCCTTCTTTGCACTCTGCGGGTCTGCCTCTACTGTCTGTTGGTGTTTAAGGTGCCTCCCAGCATAGGGGCTGCTGAGCACCCTGACTGCTGGGCTGGCCACGGACCCTTCCGAGCAGCTTCTCTGCAGAGCTGTGCTGCCAGGACCTGGATCCCAGGCACCGCCTCGCCGATCTGAAGGTTCGTGCTGTGCAACGTGCCTTCCTGTTTGTGAGTTCACCTGACTGGCACCAGGAGGGGCTGAACTCCTCGCCTGCTGCTGGCAAGGCCCATCCTGGGCCCATGCGGTGCACACAGCAAGGCCTGTGTTGTGGGTGGTCAGAATTTTGGCCCCAACGGTGGGTGAGACGGGGCTGGCTGCTGGTCACAGAAGAGCAAACAGCCTCATCGCCTTCCCACAGCTTGGTGGGTACAGAGAAGACCTGGGGACTCGGTCCTTAGGGTCTCCTCCAGCCCCGAGTCTCGATGCCCACATAGAGACGGCCTGAGTAGTCAGCCAGACCTGCCCAGACCCCCCCGATGTATGGACCCAGCTCCTCAGCTTGGACCACATTTTAGCCCAGCCCTGGGTGTCTTAAGGGAGCTAAGATGGAAGTCACAGTAGACGTCTGTGGGTCACAGTGAGGTCAGTCACCGCTCTGAGGTACAGGCCCCGAGAAGCCCAAAGCCCTCCCCAGGATGACAGCCTGGAGCCTGTGCCTCACTGCTCTCACGGTGGTGAGGCCGTGCTCCCACCTCCCGGCTTGCATGCAGCTCTGTGGGTCAGGGGCAACCAAGCCAGGCAGCCTGACCTCAGCCTCAGCAGCTCTGCTGGGGGGCGGGGCACTCAAGGGGGCACTCAGGGCCTGAGCCAGCGTCCCAAGGCTGCCAGGTGGTGGCTGCAGCTACTTTTCTGCTCTACCGTCAGTTGGGGGAGCACTGAGATGGCAGCACAAACCCCCAACCTGAGCCAGGCAGCAGGGAGCTCTGGGGCAGCAGCACCTGGGCGTCTGCTCTGGGGACGCCCAGGCTGGAGCCGCTGGACTCAGCCCTCCCCGGGGCCCATCCTGGAACAGACTTGGCCTCGCAGGGGTGCACGGACCTCCTTGCCATGGCCAGGAACAGACTTGGCCTCGCAGGGAGGGGTGCATGGACCTCCTTGCCATAGCCACCTGGCCCTCCATGGCAGCTGCCCAGAGTTCTGTGGTCACCATGGCCCTCTCAATGCCCCGCTGCACCTCACATCACTTGGGGACCACAGGCTGCTGGGAACAGGAAGTGTGTGGCTCGATTCTGTGTGGCCCAAGTGTGTTTCCTGGCAGGGTCAGTCACTGCCAGCGCTGGGAAACGGCCGGCCTGAACGCAAGTGGTCAGCCAGCACCCACGGCCAGGAACGCCACACACAGAGAGCTATGAATGGCATCCTGGGATGGCCACCACTAAAGACAGGGTCTCAGCCCGGGGCGCGCTGGCATGGAGGACGCGCTGGCATGGGGGACGCGCATTCTGCAGTCCACAGGCAGGGGACGCACCGGGCAGAGCAGGACCCACGGCCCCTGGTGGGTCGTGTTTTATTTCAAATGCGGCCACAGAGACGGTTTCTGCACAGGTATGTGATCTGACTCCACAAGCCCCCAGCAGGGACTCCCCATGACCAGCACTGAGGCTGTGTGGGGTCAAAGGAAAACAGGCAACAGCCAGGCCCCTGGATGGACGCGGGCAGGGGACCAGGAATGCAGCCCACGCAGGGGGATGGGGAATCAGGCGGAAGGTGCAGGTTTGCAGCTGGCAGGAGGAGCCAGCGTGGCCCAATCTCTAAAATATTCCTGCTGGAAAAATAGACATTTCCCTCCCAAGCAGATTCCCAGGGCTCCAGGGCCCCTCCAAGGCCAGGTGTCTGGGTGATTCCAGAGCGTCCATGCTCTGTGCTGAAGGCACTGAACCCGTCGTCACTGTCACAACTGTCTCCGGCCAAGGAGGGTCTGGAGGACAGAAGGGGCCCTTGTGAGGCTCTGGTGCTGGTGATCCTGGCCCCCACTGCCAGAGGAGCTGCACCCTGTGTGGTCCGAGGCCGCCCTGCGCTGGGCAGTGGCCCCGTCCCGCGCTGAACCCGCTAGGAGAGCAGCTGCAGCACCTGCCGGATGCGCTGGACCCTCCCCGGCAGGAGGGGATCGGGGTCCTCCTCGTCCAGCTCCCGCATCAGAGCTTCTGCCTTCTGGACCGTCAGCTCGAGGGCCCGGCCCTGCAGCCCCTCCAGGTAGGCCAGCATGGTGGAGAAGTGCTCATCCGGAACCTGACAGGGAAGAGACGGAGTCAGTCGGGTAGGGCAGGGCGGGGCCACTGAGCAGCAGGAGACAAGATGCTGCAGCCAAGGACACCCTGGCCTCAGGCTTCCGTCCTCCCACCGCAGCCCGAGGGAGCAGGCGGCCTGGCCACAGACCCTGCCCCAGATGCTGCAAGAAGAAACACCTGTTAGAAGCAGAGAGAACACTGAATCAACGTGTGGCTAAAACAGAAGCCGCGCGGGGAGAAGGACATTTCAAAAACATTGTAAAAATCCTCAGAAAAATGAGAAAACATGACAAAAATAAAACGGGTAGGCCGTGATAAAATGTGCACTCGGAACAAAAAGCTACGTATGCTCTGGCACTTGGAGTGCTTTTCTTTCCGCTCAGGGTGGCAGTGGCCAGGTGGCATCTCTCGGTGGCCTGACCCTTGTCTGCTGGTGGTGGGGGCTCCTCTGCGCAGGCTCGCCGGCCACCTGCAAATCTGCTCTGCAGACGGGTTTCCTCAGGTCCCTGTGGCAGCAGCTCTCAAAACCGGGCTCTCTTCATTATTGAGTTAGCAGAGTTCTCATTCATGTGGGACTTGCAAACGTCTCCCACTCTGGAGCAACCATTTCACTTTCTGGCTAGTTCTGTATGCAGTGCAAAGTTTTAGATGCATTTTCTTTTTTTTTTTTTTTGAGCTGGTCTTGCTCTGTTGCCCAGGCTGGAGTGCAGTGGTGCGATCTCCACCTCCCAGGTTCAAGCGATTCTCCTGCCTCAGCCTCCCAAGTAGCTGGGATTACAGGCAAGCATTACCACACCCAGATAATTTTTGTATTTTTACTAGAGACGGGGTTTTGCCATGTTGGCCAGGCTGGTCTCGAACTATTGACCTCAAGTGATCTGCCCGGCTCAGACTCCCAAAGTGCTAGCATTACAGGCGTGAGCCACCATGCCCCGCTACACAGTCTTAGATCCTGATGAGGATGCTTTCTCGACCTTTTCCTTTGTCACTTGTGCTTCTAGAGCCACATTTAAGAAACCGTTGCCTCACCCAAGGTCATGAAATGGACTCTTAGGTTTTCATGTAACAGTTTTGGTTTTAGCTCTTAAATTTAAGTCTTTCATCCATTTTGAGTTAATTTTTGCATATGGTGTGAAGCTGGGGGCCGCATGCATTAAGTATTAGCATATTTGTAAATATGTACGGTTACATGTGGAATAAAAACGGATAAGTAAAATGCACATTTGTGTGTTTATAAATATGTTTATGACAGCGTAAGATACTTTGTGTGTGTGTGTGTGTATACACACATATAAATGGCTTTGCCTAACCAAGGATTATTTTTCTGTATAAAAATTTTTGTATAAAGTTTACTTTTGGTAATAGTAACATATAAATAAAACCATGTAAACTTCGGTTAAAAAAAACAAAGCCAAACGTGGAAACCCAGTTGTCCTGGGCTCTGTTGAGAAGCTTCCTCCACGTGGAACGGGCTTGGCCCACGTGCTGGAATCAGCTGCCCCGGGCCTGAGGGTTTCCAGGCTCCCTAGGCTGTTCCAGTCACTTCTACTTCCAACTTTGTGCCCACCCCAGTATCATGATGACAGGAGCATGCAGTAGGGCTTACAATCGGGATGCACATGTCCTCTGACTTTGAGGAGAGAGAATGGCTTGAGCCCAGGAGGTTGAGGCTGCAGTGAACTGTGATCATGTCACTGCACTCCAGCCTGGGCGGGACCCTGTCTCAAAAATGCCCACAAAAAACCAACATCAACAAAATAATGAAAGCGGCCGCAGGCTATGCCAGGAATGTCCCAGGGCTGTGAGTGGGGCCAGTGGGCCTGCCCCGCTCTGAGAGTCTGCAAACACAGGCACGGCAAGAGAAAACCGCGCCCTGCCCTCAGCTCACATGCACAGAGCACGCAAAGCCTGGTCTCTAGTAACATGGGCGCAGGAGAGCTGGCAAGGCAGAACCGTGGGCTCCGCCAGCCTCAAAGGACACAGGCAGCTCCAGCCCACCTCCCAGCAGCTGGGTTTAGTTTAGAATTCTGTCTCGTTTCATTCTGTGAAACCCCATCTCACATCCTGCCCCTGAAAAGGACAGCTACCCACACTTGCATGTGCAGACGTGCGTCACACGCACACATGCATGTGCAGACATGTGTCACACATACACACACGTGCAGACACATTACACACATGCAGACTCACGTCACACGTACACATGCATGTGCAGACACATCCACACGCACGTGCAGACGTGTCACACACACATGTGCAGACACACACCACAAATATGCAGACTCACGCCACACGTACACATGCATGTGCAGACACACACCACACACGTGTAGACTCACGTCACATGTACACATGCATGTGTAGACGCACATCACACACACGTATAGACACACGTCACAGGCACACATGCACAAGGGCAGGTGGCCTCCCTAAGGTCCTCCTGTGTTGGTTTCTGTCCTGAAGGCCGGCGATGGGGCTCCTGGAGGAGGCAATGCAGCTCTCTTAGAACAAGGGCACCAGGAGACCTTCACTGCAGCGGGCCCTGAGGGTGGCCCTTTCAGACTGTGACTTCCGCTGTCAGGGCCCCAGTGTGCACAGACCTCAGCCCCCGGGAGACGCGCCCGCCCCGCCGTGCACACACCTTGTCTCTGTCATACATGTGGAGCAGGAGCCACGTCTGCCTTGTCTTCTGAAACCTCCAGTTCTTGTGCTTTTGGGCCCATCTAGGGAAAGGAAGACAAACATCTCAGGGTGCTGGGCAGAAGAATCCTGGGTGCCTGTCTGCCCTGACAGATCTGGGACGCCTCATCTCAGGAGACGGAGCCCCACCAGGCGCTAAACACCAAGGCCTCGGGTGAAGGGGGTTTTTGGAGCCCCTCCCCTGCCCAAGGTGAGGAGCCACAACCCTAGGCCCTGCTGCCGCCTGCCCAGGAAGCTCGTGGATGCCACTCTTACCGTGGCCACCCCACGGCTCACGACTGCCCCCAAGTCCCCATGGGCTCCCCCGCCCCACGGGTCACACGGATTTTACAGGGGAGGGAGGATGAAACGAGTTTCTCTGGGAAGAAAGGGAGCAACTTAATTGACAATGTACTTTCCGTATGAAAATGGGAAGATGGTGAGGAACACTCCTAAGTCCAGGCCCTCACAAGGGGGCAGTGGGCCTGGGGATGAGCAGCTCCCGGCTGCCAGAGGGGCGGCTCCCTGGGGCCACAACCGCCCCGCCCCCACCTTGCTCCTGCACTGGGGCCTGTGGACATCAGGCAGCTGCCGGACGGAGCGAAGCCGGCGCTGTGGCTAGGGCAGGGCCAGGCAGGGTTTAGTCCAGAGACCCCCTCCCAGACACATGTTTCCAGGGTCAGGCAGGGCAGTCAAGCCCAGATGCCTCCATCAATGTGCAGGCCCAGGTCTGAAGACTGCAGGCTCAGCACAGACGAGGGCCCTGAGCCTGTTGTGAGCACTGCCCAGCCCGCCTGTCCTCACTGCCATGTGGGTGAGTGGGGTTCTGTGGGTGGGGAGTCCTGTGGGTGGGTGGAGTCCTGTGGGTGGGTGGAGTCCTACGGGAGGGAAGTCCTGTGGTGGGGAATCCTGCAGGTGGGGATTCCTGCGGGTATGGAGTCCTGTGGGTGAAGAACCAGCTGTGTACCTGCTAGGTGACACACCAGCCCCATGTGCACTGACGCAGTGTTCCTGGGTGATGAGAGGAGCCTCCAGGGAGGTTTAACTTTAGTTCCTTTCCTTTTAGACAGCCCCACGTGGTCTGCTCCCCGGATGTCCGATCCGGCCAGCACGGGCCCCTGTGAGGTGCACCCGGGCCAGCCAGGCCATGGCGTCTTGCCTGCTGGGGGCTGCTTCCCTGCTACAGGGCAGGAGTTGGCGTCTCAGCTCTGCCACCTTCTAGCTCCCCCACCTTGAGCTGCTGCTTCCACCAGCCTGTTTCCTCCTTGGGAACCTGGAGCGGTGACCCCACTTCACGGGTGTTACCGGAGCCCACGCACGGTGAGTCAATCACAGATGCCCTGCACACTGCCCTCCCATGCGGCCCGAGGCCACAGCACTGCTGCCCATGGCCCTGAACCAAGGGTGCCTCTCTCTCAACCCAGCCCAGGCAGGCTTCAAGCGGAGCCCGTCTCCCTGGTCACTGAAGATAAGCCGTCCCGCTCTTGGCCTCATCACTGGGGGAACAGACACAGCGAGGGGCAGGAGAGGGGCTCAGTGTCGCCTGTGGGTCCCACAACGCTGGGCGAGGCCTCCTGATGGCCACCTCTGCCACTCACTCTGGGGACCGGTCCCTGTGCAGCTGCACAGTTCACAGGACACAATCCTCTTTCTCTCTGCCTAGGTGGGGCAGGAGACAGGAAGCCCCATCTTGGAAAAGGAAAGAGAACAGCCAGAGAGAAGTCCCTTGTCCCCAGCACAGCAGGGGCCACAGCCACTACAGGGTCATCTGTCTACAGCAGCCCAGAGAGAAGGGCCTCCTCCCCTGTGGTACTCACCAGCTGGGTGGAGAACCAGAGTCCCTGTTAGCCCACTGGGCTTAAAAAACAAAAAGCGGGGGCAACCAGGCGCAGTGGCTCACGCCTGTAAGCTGAGCACTTTGGGAGGCTGAGGCGGGTGGATCATAATGTCAGGAGACTGAGACCATCTTGGTTAATATGGTGAAACCCTGTCTCTACTAAAAATACAAAAAATTAGCTAGGTGTGGGTGGCACACGCCTGTAATCCCAGCTACTCGGGAGGCTGAGGCAGGAGAATCGCTTGAACCTGGGAGGCGGAGGTTGCAGTGAGCTGAGATTGCACCATTGCACTCCAGCCTGGTGACAGAGCGAGACTCCATCTCAAAACAAACCAACCAACCCCCACAAAAAGCGGGGGCTTCTTGCTGAACTCCCTTCCAAAAGAAAACAGAGAGGTTCTCTGCTGAGACAGCATTTGAAGCCGGCCCACAGCCACAGCGTACACGTGCTCGTAACGGCAGCAGAAACTGCCGACCGGGGCGAGTTGACGACCCAAACCCCACAAAGGCCTGAGTGGGGCTGGCACAGGCAGGGGCCGGGTCTCATGGGTTGGCTGCTCCTCCGATACTGGAGCTGGGCTGTCCCTCGGCAGCAGGGCAGTGGGCCTGGGTAGGGAAGGACCCCAAGAAGTATTTCCTAAGCCCCACTGATGGGATCGTTTGGCCTCTGCTCTGGCCTTTCATTCCAGGGTTCCAGGCCCAGAGGCCACAGGCTGCAAGAAGGCTAAAACGCCATGCTGTGCTGGGCTCCGTGGGGGGCCTGAGGAAGGTGGGCTTGGGCTGCCCCATGGCCGGAGTGACTTGCTCTCGTCCCTCCGCAGGTGAGTGGGGGACCCTGTTCCGGCTGGATCTGTGCGGCCCGGGTCCCAGCTCCTCTCTCTCCTGTGGGGGCACCACTTTCTGCCTCGAGCAGACCCAGGCAGGGGGTCGGCCCCTGAGAACAGCGAGCTCAAGCCTGCAGGGACCTGGGAGGCAGTTGTCACCTCGCCACCCGCCCCCAATGTGAACACCCAGCAGTCGTGGAGTCGTGGCTGAGGCCCTGAGGCATGCTGGTTTTCTTCTTTCAGCCATATGGAAAGTAAACCTTCAACTTTCCGTGTTAAGCATATAAACTCTTCTTTCTCTTTAAGAAGGAGCAGGCTTCCTGCTGACAGCCATGTAACTACCACAGTGGACCCCGCAGCCCAGAGGCCCACGGAAAGCAGAGGGACTGCCCCCAGCACTCCCCAGCTTCCACCCACGCAAGGCCAGAGCAACATGGCTCCGAGCTGGGCGACCAAGTCCAGGACCCCTGCTGGGGAAATGAGGGGATAGTCACAGCCCAGGGAAATAGCACACAACGGCCACAATCCCCCACCCTAGCCCTGCTGCACAGCTCCCACCAGTCCCAGCTCCACACAAAAACAGTAGTACCCCAGGAAGGCTGCAGAGGAACTGAACCCTTGAGATGCCAAGAACAGCCCAGGGTATGGTCACCGGTCACAGGCCAAGGTCACTGTGTGCGGACACTGCCCAGCCTGCGACCTGGGTTCTAGGGATGGGACATGAAGACCCCATGGGTGCTGGGTCCACGTGTCTGGGGGGACAGAGACTTCGGGGGATCTGGAGGGGAGACCCCCAAGGCATCCTGGAATGGGTGGGGCACACCCAGAGAGATGAGAGGAAACTCTCCACCACAAGAGCTCACCAGAACATTCGGGGTGTTCTCCGCACAGAGCCCACCTGGCCGCAGATGGCTTTGCTTCCAGGAGGAACCCCTCGTGGAAAACCCATAAGATGGCCATGGGCCACGGCGGCCAGCACGTCCTTCCTGAGTGCCAGCCCAGGGCCTCTGCAGGGGGAGGACAACTCAGGGGCATCTACCTTCACCTCTGCCCCTGTGCTGGGGGCTCTGTGGTGGGCCAGCCGTGGTGTGGCCGATGGTCCCCAGCAGCCCCCAGGCTAAGGGCATTCCCTTGTGGGAATCCCTTGGCTTCCTCTCTTTGGAAAACCCTGAGTTGCCAGGGATACCGTGGGCCCCACACATCCACGTGGGCTCTGATCTGGCAGCAGATGCGGCTGGGCTTGCGGGCGCCCTTGGAGACCCCCAGGAAAGAGGACAAGCTCCTGCCCGGGTGCCCGTGTCTGTGGCTGGCCCCCTGGTGTGTGGCGTGCCTGGGAAGGGGCTGCTTTGTTTCTCAGGAGTAAGGGTCCCCCCTCCTCCCACATCCAGGACACAGCGCCTCCGCACAGGACTTGCTGCTTCGGGGTTGCGAGTAGCACGAGGGGGCCACAGGAAGGTCCCAGAGGGTGAGAGGAGGGTGAGGCCGAGGATGGGAGCAGGGCGGGCTCCCAGGCACCCAGGACGTTCCTGTGGGGAGCTCGGAGGGTGTGCGATCACGGAAGGGGAGCCAGGGCGCCCCCAGGGTGAAGACCAGGGAGTGGCAGCCATGCTGTGGAGCGGCTGGTCCCCACTCCTGCCCACGTCCCCAACGTCCCCCTCGTGCTAACAGAGCCCACACTGAGAGCAGCCGAAGGCGCCGGCAGACGTGGGGAGGAAGGAGGACAAACCCCGCCCACCTCTGCTCCCTGCTCGCCCCAGGCGTCAGGGCAGGTCCAGAACAGAGTCACCTGCTGGTGGAGACAGGAAGGGCGCAGGTGGCACAGCCGCAGGCTCCAGTCGCCCTCTGCCTCCCACAGGGAGCCCACGGTCCATTCCTGTGGCTGGCACCTTCCAGGCCTGTGTCCAGCCACTCCTCTGTCCAGCCCACACCCCACCCACACCTGGGCTCAAGGCGCTGCACCAACGGCCTCCAAAGCCCCCTCTGTCTACAGCGACTGACCCTGAGGTGGCCTGTGGCCCTGCCTGCCGAGAAGCAGGAGTGGGTGCAGGAGGCAGTGGCCTCACACCACAGCCAGCACCATCCCCTGGGCCAAGCACATTCTCGGAGCAGGAAAGAGCTCTTGGGGTAGCCCTAGGCACCTGGCCTCAGCCCCACGTTCCCCAGGGAGGGGGAAGCTAAGGCTCCAGAGAACTGACTGGTGCAGAGACCCATGATGACTCAACTGGTTCCAGCCGGATTCACCCAACGCTATGGCTGAGCTCCTTCTGCAACCCTCCAAGGCAGCCTAAGCTCTGAGAAGCAGGAGGCTCACCCCCCTTCCCCATTTCCTGAGCCCAGCGCTGAGCCTGGTGCAGGGTGGCCAAGAGCCCCTCTCCTGCAGGTGGAAGGCCGTCCTGGGGATGCACACACAACACACATGTCCACACACACACACATATAAACACACATGCACACATGGTTATACAACACACGTATACACGTGTGCGCACACGCATATACACACATGCACACACGTACATATGCACACATGTATACATAACACGTATATACATGCACACACGTATACACATGCTCGCACATGTATGCACAATACACGTATAAGCGCATGCACACACATACACAACACACGTAAGCACATGCGCACACACGTCTACACAACACACGTACACACATATACAACACGTACATGCACACGCATGCATATACACATGTGTACACATATACGCACACATGTATAGACAACACACATGCACACACGTACACATGCACACACGTATTCACAATATGTATACATGTGCGCACACACGTATACACATGCGCACACATATACACGTGCACATACACATATATACAACACACGTATACACATGCACACACAAGTGCACACACGCAGTATACACAACACACATGTGTGCATGCAGTGTGCACATCCATGCAAGCCCCGCTGTTCATTCTGCTGGCTGCACAGCCGAACCGGGTGTCGTCTCTCTGAGGGACTCCCACAGAGGTGTGGCTGGAGTCTGTCCTGGGCAGAGCCAGCACCCCCCACAGGACCCCCTGCCCCTCAGGGTGACCCCATCACAGGGACCGGACCCAGTTCTTGTCTCTGAGGAAGCCAGCCACACAGACGCTGTGACACCCCTTACTCTAGGCGCAGTCAGCACTCAGGGAGACTGACGGAGCGGACAGAAACGGGCAGCAGCCTGTGCTGGTGAGCACCGGGGAGGTGGCCACGGCCCGCAAGGCTGTGGAGCCCATGCCGAAGCCCCTGACCCCTGCAATCCTGCATCATCCACCCAGCGACGTCGCAGGCAGCCAGGGAGATGGTGCCCTGCGCCTGGTACCTCACGATCCCCGTCTCCCCGCTCTCGGGAGGCAATGGCGCCTCCTGTCACTGTGAGTGAGGGCTGAAGGCCACCCCGAGTTCCCTCCTCCTCACCCCCACATCCAAGGAGCACCCAGGCTTGGATTCTTCCTGCGGTGAGCATGGCTGGGACGAGGTTCACCATCGGACCCATTTCTAAGAGCACAGTTTCGGCAAACCCCTGCACAGGTGGCAGCTCTGCTGCCGCCCCTGAAAGTTCCTGAAGGCTCTGAGCCATTCAGACAGAAAAGTCAGTGGCGGCAGCACAGGTCTGGCATGAATGCTAATGCCCCACTACTCTAGAACCTTCCACACACTGTGTGCGGGTGAAGGCTGTGACCCCCTCAGGCAAGGGTGGAGACACATGCCTGGGACAAAACTACGTGGGGCAGGGCCGCTTACGCGCAGAGGTAGTCCAGGGCCAGCTCAGCTCCCGAGCGCCTGGCCGGCAGGTGCTGGGCTGCAAGGCCTGCCTCCCGCAGACGCTGCCTCTCCTCTTTCTTCCGTTCCTTTTTCAGCTTCCTTTCCAGGACCCTCTGCTCTTCTGGGGACAGCTCCAGCTCTGCGTCCGGCACAGGCCTGAGCACAGCTCCTCCCTGAAAATCAAGGAACACATTAGGCTTTGGAAATGGAGGGCAGCCAGACACAGGTGCGCTGCCTGGGGCTTCCCAAGCCCACCCTCGCCTTGGTAGTGGCCAAAGGCTCTGTCCCCAAGCACCGGGCCCGGCCCTGGCCGACACCATCCTGTTGAGCCTGTGCTACAACAAAGAGACAGACGGGTCACGTGAGGATGGCCAGTCCCGCAGGCAGGCGCCAGGTGCCAGGGCTAACGGCCCAGAGGCCCCTTCCCCACCCCCATCCACCTCCCACAGACTCTTGCCTCCAGAGGCTCTGTGAGGCCCTGCCGCACCCCGCAGGGCGTGGGAAGATCTGGGCCGGTCCGCAGGGAGGGGTGAAGGCCTGCCTGTGCCTGTTATCACACAAGCCAGGCGCTGGCCCGGGATATGACCCAAATCCCGAGGTCGGTGCTTGGGGCCTGCTGCTTTCAGGCAGGTCACTGGCCACCTGGCTCCGCCTGGGCTGCAGGCTGGGGACAGGGAGGGCGACCAGGACCCCAGAGGGAGGGAGAGGGCCTGCTGTGACAATGTGTCTCCAGCCACATCTTGCCAGGAAAGCACAGGCCCTCCGTCTTGCCCACCTTCCCCTAATTAACGAAAGAAGTGGATGGCGCAAAGCGTCAAAGCCGGGGCAGCTGGGCCACAGGGTGACCACGAGGTGACCCCAGCCACTGTCCACACGCTTCATCTTTCCTGGAAAAAGTCAGAACATCAGTGTAGACTCTGGGCAAGGCCAGGAGCCCAGGGAAATGGTTTGGGGCGTGGGAATCAGAACCAGGCACCGCCCACCACGAGCCAGGGCTTCCAGGAAGGGAGGCTGGGCACACACAGCCCACACCTGTGCATCCCACCCCAGGGAGAGCAAAGTAAAGTGAGGCAAGGCCCCCCTACCGACAGTTATATATACAACCCACCCCCCAACACAGACACACATTCACAGACTCACCCCTGACAGCCAAACACAGCCCCCATCCCTCACCCATGTTCCCACACCGACTCACACACACCCACAAACACATACACCCACCCACACCACACCCACCCACATACCACACCCACACACCCACATACACCACACCCACACACCCACCCACGCACACACCCACACTTACATACACCCAGATACACCCACACACACCTAGATACCCACACACCCAAACCGACCCACACCCAACACACCCACAGACACCCAGACACCCACTCACATACACCCAGACACCCACGCACACACACCACACACCCACTCACACCCACATATACCCAAACACACCTAGACATACCCACACCCACCCACACCCAACACACCACTGACACCCACACACACCCACTCCCCCACACCCACACACCCCCACCACACCCACTCACACCTACACACCCACATATGCCCACACACAGCAACACCCAGACACCTATGCACACAGACACCCACACACCCAACAAATCCACACCCAAACACCCACACACCGACACCCACACACACCCACGCACAGACCCACCCACATATACCCAACAAATCCACACACAGACACCCACAGATACCCAAACACCCGCAGACACCCACTCAGATACCCAAACACATCCACACACACCCAACACACCCACACCCACACACCAGATACCCACAAACACGCACACCCAGACACCCACACACCCACACCTACACACCCACCCACACCCACAGACTCCACACCCACCCACACCCACACCCACTCACCCAGACACCCACACACCCACAGACACCTACACACCCACCCACACACCCACCCACACACCCAGACACCACACCCAGACACCCATAAACACCCACACCGATACCCACACACCCACCCACAGACACCCATACCCAGACACACACCGACACCCACAAACACCCACAGATACCCACAAACACCCAGATACCCAAACACACCCACACACCCACCAACACACCCACACCCACACACCCACACACCCCCACGCCAACACACCCACAGCCACACCCCTAGAGCCTGCCGGGGGTCCATAGCAAGAGGCAAGGCCTGGGGGGCGAGGGGCACCCACCCGGGCAGGTGTCCGGCACAGAGAGGCTGAAGAGTCCTGGTGGGAAGGCCTGGGCTGCCCATACACACAGGTGAGAGGCTCTGAGACCCACCAGGCCAGGCCTGCAGGGCTCTGAGGAGCGAGTATTTTCATGGTAGGGATGTGGACACCCCCAGGGGAGCCTGGTGACTGACCGGCTCCAACCAGCTCCACGTCTACCTCCTAGGCCCACAGCTGCCAACGGGGCAGGCACAGCAGAACACCTGGCCCTGAAACACAAAACCCCTCCTGGCACAGGCCCAGCCTCTGCCCCCACCCTGTGGGCCACGCAGGCCGCCGCTGATGACGCAGGCCAAAGTCCATAACACTGTTAGGGCTGCAGAGGGGCCGCCGCAGTGGCCAAGGGCCTGTCAGCCCACATGTGTGGGGCACCTGGAGAGGCCCTGAGCAGGTGGGCAGGCCCTGTAGCAGGGTCCCAGGTTGGTGGACAGAGCGGTGAGGACAGGGCCAAGGCTGTGGGCAACAGCAACGCAGGTGCTGGCCTGGGATGGATGGCGAGGGGGACCCAGGCCGTCCCATACGGGGGCCAAGCGGGGGACCTTGCAGGCCCCGCTGTTTCTCGCAGGTTTCCCGAGTGCCCTGCGCGGGGATGTTTCTTGTGTCAGGCACCAGCCTGGACGCTGTGGAAGCAGCTTCCTTCACACCCACCCTTGCTTCTGGCCACTGGCACTCCCGAGCTGACAGGAGTCACAGCCCAAGTCCCGTGCTCCCGAGGCCGCCACTGTGGCCACGAGGCGGGAAGCTCAGGAGCGCCAACTGCCCTGGGCTGTACCTGACACTGGCCAGTGCACCTTTAACTTCTCCTAAGTCACCGATGAACCCCGGAAATGATTTCAGCTGAAAAACCCAACTCCCATTTCTGTGCTGGGCCTCAACAGAAGACGCAGAGGCAGGTGGAGTGAGGGAGCCACGCCCAGAGAGCCACGGGGCCTCGGCGGTGCCCGGCTCCACTCTGTGCCGTCGGCCGCCCTGTGCTCACGCTTGCTGCCTTGGGGTGCCCAGCTCCACTCCATGCCATTGGCTGCCCTGTGCTCACGCTCGCTGTCCTGGACCAGGCGATTCCCCAAGGCTGTGACCATGACGTGAGTGGCCCCAGCTATCTTGGGATGACACAGGCGGGCCCCGGGAGGGTGCCAGCTGGAGGGGGCCGGGGGGCAGTAGGTTCGGGCAGGCTGGAGGGCACAGTCCGCGGCAGGGCCAGGGGGAGTGGGGGCAGTGCGGGAGGGTGGTGGGGCCACCAGGACCCGCGCTTCCTCTGCTTGGCCTGCACAGTCTCTGGCCCGGAGAGCACAGGTAAGCAAGGCAGGATGGCTGTCACCCACGGATGAGCAGCGGACAACTTTCTCCAACTGCCACCCACGTGCCGACCCTCCAAAGAACATGGGTTTCATTGGCAAACACTTTTAGCAAACTTACCACTATCATCACATAGAGCTCCCAAAGTTGCCCCAAGGGCTTGTAAATTACCTAAGTACACACCAAAAACTTTTTAAAAGAATCCAAGTGTCGGCCAGGCGTGGTGGCTCCCAGCACTTTGGGAGGCCGAGGCGGGCGGATCACAGGGTCAGGAGATGGAGACCATCCTGGCTAACACGGTGAAACCCCGTCTCTACTAAAAAATACAAAAAAAAAAAAATTAGCCAGGCATGGTGGCGGCGCCTGTAGTCCCAGCTACTTGGGAGGCTGAGGCAGGAGAATGGCGTGAACCCAGGAGGCGGAGCTTGCAGTGAGCCAATATCACGCCACTGCACTCCAGCCTGGACAACAGAGCGAGCCTCCGTCTCAAAAAAAAAAAAAAAAAAAAAAAAATCCAAGTCTCAAAAAGCCTGTGAGGGTCACTTCTACGGACTTGAGTTTCAGGCCTAGGATGCAAAGCCTGGTGCAGCAGCCAGGGCTCACTCCAGGCTCCTGCTGGCTCCAGGATTCTGGGAAGGGGCAGACCTCGGGCCCGCTGGAGCCCCTCTAGGCCCAGGGTCCACCCCACAGACCCTGCAGGCTGGGGCCACTCTCCAGGGAGAGGTGTGCTGGGAGGCTTTGAGCCGACGCTGTCAGGGCAAGAGTCTCTCTCCTAACATGACGGCTTTCGGACACAGATGGGACGGGCCCTGTGGAAGGAAGCACTGGCCTGTCACAGATGTGTAATGTCTAAAGCCGGCATCTCTGGACCATCCCAGTGCAAGCAGAAAACCGTATAAAAGTACAGTCACCCTATCTCAATGCTAGGACAGTCTCCAGCATTTCAGACTTGACGACATACAGACACTCAAATGAAGTATAGAAAAATAAAAATTCCAGCCACACATTCTCTTCCCTGCGGTTAGATGTCTTCAGGATTACATTTGAAAACGCATAGAGGCCGGGCGCGGTGGCTCAAGACTGTAATCCCAGCACTTTGGGAGGCCGAGACGGGTGGATCACGAGGTCAGGAGATTGAGACCATCCTGGCTAATACGGTGAAACCCCGTCTCTACTAAAAAATACAAAAAACTAGCCGGGCGAGGTGGCGGGCGCCTGTAGTCCCAGCTACTCGGGAGGCTGAGGCAGGAGAATGGCGTAAACCCAGGAGGCGGAGCTTGCAGTGAGCTGAGATCCAGCCACTGCACTCCAGCCCAGGTGACAGAGCGAGACTCCGTCTCAAAAAAAAATAAAAAATAAAAATAAAAGAAAACGCATAGAACAATTCAATGTGCATGAAAAGCTTCACACAGGACATGCACCCACACAGATAAACTGCAACCCTAGGACTGGGATGGTGACACGGCCTGTCACTGCGCCTACACTGTATTTTATAACGTGAACACTTTCACAGACTACCGCAAGCAACGCGGCACATGCGCAGTTAAACACGAAATCCTTACCATCAGGCAATGAAAATGTTCCCTGTACTCAACAAACACACTGAAAACAAACCAGAGCCAAACTCTACAGGCTGGGAGGAGCAAAGTGGATCAATGGCCACGGCAGCTTCCAGAGGAGAGAGCCCCGAGATTCTTACAGAGAAGCTGACACTGTTTGAGACAATACAACCGCATGAAAACTATGTTTTTCCTTTACGCCTATAACTCCTGGCAAGCGACACAGAGAAGAATGACAATCATTTGATTTGAAAAGGTTCCTCTAGACTTGACTGAGGCAGCAGAGCCCCAAAGGCTCCCTTCTGCCCACCCCGCCCGTCCATCTGTGTGACATGGGCCCGTCGTGAGCCGTGCTCCCAGCGTGAGATGCCACAATGCACTGGCTCTTCCTGGAGATGTCCGAGGCAGGTAACACGTGCTAGTCGCATCCCAACCAAAAGAACCGGCAAAAATAAAACCATCATCATTTTCCAGGTTTCTGAGTTTAAGCCAACAGGAAACACGGGAGAAACACGCGGCGCTCCATAAAGCTGGCCTGGCACGACTCTGGCACCAGGTTCCTGCACTGGACACCAATCTCCAAGGTTCTGAATTTTTCTAAGTGACGACCATGAACATCACATACACAGAAATGGGCCCCGAGAAGGGTATGTCGGCCACCGGCCATGGCAACGTTTGGGTTGGTCTCACCTTGTTTCGGCCTGAGCCCGGATCTCAGATCCCAGCACCGATTCAGTCTACAGCCCCTTTTTCCCTGCGGGTCCTCCCTGCCCTGCAGGGATGTGCTGACTTAGCGCACTGAGCACAGGTGTGCAGGCTGTGCAGTGAGAGCCCCGGGGCTGGGAGAAGCAGGCAGCCTTGGTCCAGCAGGTCCTGTGTGGGGGCCGCGTTGCCGGGCAGGGCCTGACAGGACTGCTGTGGGCTCTGAGAACAGCCCAAATGGACAGTGACCCCTGCCCAGTCTCTCCAGCCTGGGAATGAGCCTCCCCAGCCACGGCATCACACCAGGGAGATGTGACGGGAAGTGGCCTTGGTGGCTCCTGGGTCCCTGCTAAATTGTTGGGGAGGGGAGTGCCAGGGGGTGAGGAAAGAGAGGTGGGGTCAGGAAGAGGCGTAGGCTCCCTGTCCCCTGGGTGTGAGAGCCGGTGTGGGCTCCCTGTCCCCTGGGTGTGAAAGCTGGTGTGGGCTCCCTGTCCCCTGGGTGTGAGAGCAGGTGTGGGCTCCCTGTACCCCGGGTGTGACAACAGGTGTGTGGGCTCCTTGTACCCCCCAGGTGTGAGAGCAGGTGTGTGCGCTCCCTGTCCCCTGGGTGTGAGAGCAGAGGCGTGGGGTCCCTGTTCCCCTGGGTGTGACAGCAGGTGTGGGCTCCCTGCCCTCCCCCGGGGTGTGACAGCAGGTGTGGGCTCCCTGTCCCCCGGGTGTGAGAGCAGAGGTGTGGGCTCCCTGTTCCCCTGGGTGTGACAGCAGGTGTGGGCTCCCTGCCCTCCCCCCGGGTGTGACAGCAGGTGTGGGCTCCCTATCCCCCAGGTGTGAAAGCAGGTATGTGGGGGGGGCTGGGGGTGAGGAAAGAGAGGTGGGGTCAGGAAGAGGCCTCAGGTCTTCGTCAACCTGAGGCTCAGGGAGGAATGTGCAAGTCCCTGTCTCATGAGCAGGGTTTGGGCCATCGGGAGATCCCGCGGAGGCTGGGCTCATGCAAGCTGTCAGCTGCCAGTGCCCGCAGGCATCCACGCTACTCTGGATTCAGGGTTTAGAAAAAATCCTCTGTTCCAGCCAGACCTTCCCGTGTCCCCTCAAGTCTAAGGGAGCAGAGCCTTCACCTAAGAAAGGACGGCAGAGTGGGGAGACCCAGGGCTGACCAGAAGGCAGGGAGGGGACGAAGGGCTGACCCAGAAGATCAGGGAGGACCCAGGACTGACCCAGAGGGTTGGGGGGACCCAGGACTAACCCAGAGGGTCAGAGGGACTGAAGCTGCGGCCTGTGTGGCCCCTAATGCCCGGCCCTCATGGAGACACCAAGGCAGGTGTGTCCTGACACCTGGCCTGAGTGTCCTTGGTGGGCAGCTCCTCACCCACAGTGAAGCGAGGCCAAAGGCTGAGTGCTGACTGCCACTCTCCTTCCTCCGGAGGCCCCTCTGTGAGCAACGCCCATGTGACGCGAATGTCACCTGACCAGACGGAAATACTCCCGGCCGGGGCCCTGCAGTGACCCTGGACCAGCGTCTGTCCGGGCGGGACTGTCTAGTGTCTGAGGTGTCACATGAGGATCCCAGACAAAACATACTCCCCCTCCGGTGTCACACCAGCGCACGCCAGCACACACCAGTGCACAGCAGCACACGCCAGCACACAGCAGCACCCACCCACGCACCTTGGACTTCTTCTGCGCATTTCATTGAGGATGTGGGGTCTGTGGAGAGCCCAGACCACTCAGAAGCCTCGTGTCTGAGGGTCACGCAGGCCCAATGCACCTCAAGCTGTGGGTGTCGGGCCACTGCCTCTGGCCCCAGGCTCAGGCTCCCTGGGGAAGCGGTGGCCTTGTCGGAGGACAGACTGGCAGAGAAAGGACCCATTGTCTCTCAGAGGGAAGATAAAGAGCTCCCTGCTCAAATTGGAGCTGCAGGGAAGGACGCCACCAGCCTGGCCTGCCGTGCCCTGCTGTGCGGATGAAGGGGTCACCCGGCCTGGACCCTGTCCAGTAGACGTGCAGGGGACAGTGTCAGTGAGGCAGGTGCTGCTGTCCTACAATGCCAGCCGGGTGACGGGGCCAGGGCTCCAGTGTTGCTGTGTCAGGCCCTTGGGGAGCATCCCTGGATCGCAGGGGAGGTGGGGAGGGCTCCGCGCAGGGGAGGTGGGGAGGGCTCCGCACTGCGGGGTGGAGGACAGCAAGACAGCTACACACCCTCCTGCACCTTCTTCTCGGGAAACAAGCCACGGACTCAATACTTACAAACTTTCCCAAGGGGGGGAGTCTTCTCTGGTGGCATCTCGTGTAGAACCCCAGCATGTGAAATGACCGCCGTGGGCAGCTGCAGATGGCAAGGTACGAGCTTCTCCGCCCCCGCCCCCAACTGCACACAAGGCCAGGCGCTCTGGGGCCCAGTGTCCAGGGCTCAAAACCGCATGCGCAAATTCCTGGACTCAAGCCGCGTGTCCTTCTGTGGGGGGAGACTGGGTTTTGGGGTGCAAACGTGAGTCCTGGGGAGCAGAAGCCCAAGGAGCACCTGGGGCAGCTCCCCTGACTTGGCTCATGCGATTCGATCCAGGAAAGCACAAGTCCCTCGGCACACCCAGGTGATGGTGATGACGGCCCACAGGCGTGGTGCCTGGATCACACTGGACAGGCCGTGTCCTGGTGCACTCGAGGCCGCCTGGACAGGGCAACCAACCCTCAGTCCACCAGGAGCCTCGCTGCACTGTCGGTGAGCCACGGTGGAGACGGCAGCTCAGGAGGGAAGGACGGGAACCCTGGACACGTGCACATGGAGCCTGTGTCACCCCACCCTGCCCCCCGTCCCAAGACGACAGATGCAGGCCTGCGGGGAGGCATGTCCCCACCCACCAGCGCCTCCTGGACCACGAGCTCCTCTGTCTCCTGCATCGCCTCAGACCCCACCCAGGAGTTCCAAGGTCAGGAGCCTGGACCCACGTCCCACATCCCACAGCCCTCTTATGGGGCACCTGTAGCGATTCTGTTCCAGTTTAAAGAAAACCTTAATCAGATTTATTACCTCAATTATTAGAATTCCATAGTGTTAACTCACAGTAGTAAACTGCTTTTTCTGAGAAACAAGAGTTTTTTAAATTAAGCCTTTTGAGGCAACTACAGGCGACAGCCGTCATGAGGGAACACGGGATGCCCACGTGCCCTCCACCACCTCCTCCCAGGGCAACCCTCGCAGAGTAGCCAGGACCACCTTCGGATCCGCACTGTGAAATGACAGTCCCACAACCAACAGCATCGATGGGGTCTTCTTAATGATCAGAAACACACAGGGGATTAATTTACCGTTATTCCACAAAATACACAAGCTCTCAAATTCTTTAAAGGTGAATCCCCCCAAATGTCCTCCCTCCCATTACTTCCTCCCGAGGACACCAGTGGAACGTCCCATGCTCTCCCCCTTTCATGTTTATACTGATTAAAACACATCGTATCAGAAGCGCATATAAGTCCAGGCGCTGCTACAAAGTGTGACGTCTCCGCGGTGAGCTGGCCACTCTGTGGTCCCGGCGCAGACACTGGGGCGGGCGCCGGCTCTGTCGTCGAGGCGCTCACAGGCAGGCACACGTGAGCTCCTGGAGGACAGGGAGAGCGGCCGCCCCGCCCCTGCGGAGCATGGGACGCTTCCTGCCGCGGTGGCGTGGCAATGGGTGACGCCTGCCTGTGGCCCCTTCTCAGAAGGACGTTTTAAATGCATGAGGCCTGATGCACAGGCACAGGAGATACATAGGAGCACATGTGGGCATCCGAGTATTTATAGGGTCTGGTGGCTCCTGCAGCTGCAACATGGGCCAAGTGCAAGTGACGCGTGAGGTGTCCCCAACAGATGGCACGGGGAGCACCCACACCCGCCACTGCTGGGTCTGCGGAAGCTCGTATCAGCTGGAGGTTAGTGAAGACACACAGGGGTTCATTCTCCACCCAGGTTCAAACTCCCTGAACTCACGAGACCCAGGCTGAAGACATGGACAGACTGCCAGCCCCAGCGCCCCTCTAACACCACACCTGAGGCCCCCTGGGAGTCTGGGACCCCATGCAGGGTCCCCCGCAGGCTCCTTCCTAGGAAGGAGGTTCCTGCCCTACTCCACATTTCTCCCCATCCAAATTCCAACTCGTTCCAACTGGGCCCTGGAGAACATGATGAAGACCATGGGGCCCTCTTCCCAAGAAACACACACACACACAGAGACAGCAATGCGCTCAGACCCCAATCCCTGGCAGCCTGACTCCTCGTTCTATAGAGAAGGGGTGAGGATCTCCAGGGTGACTGCTCACATCTTGGCACATGTAGAAGGCAGGGCTGGAGCAGCGGCCCCTGCAGCCCAGGCCAGGGGACTGGAGGCCCTGTGGAAACAGAGGCTTTTTCTTGTTGACACATGGTCTTGCTCTGTGGCCCAGGCTGGAGTGCAGCGGCATCATCACAGCTCACTGCAGCCTCGACCTCCTGGGCTCAAGCAATCCTCCCACCTCAGCCTCCCAAGTAGCCAGGACTATAGGCATGTGCCACCACGCCTGGCCAGTTTTTAAATTTTTTTAGAGATAGGACCAAGGCTGCTCTCAAACTCCTGGTCTACAGTGATCCTTCCGGCCAGCCTCCCAAAGTGCTGGGATTACAGGTGTGAGCCCACAGTGCGCAGCCCCCACTTTCTTCTTAAAAACCCTTCTTAAAAAACCTTAAGCTTGGCTGACAGTGGGACCTGTCTCCCTATGCCCACCTGGAGGAGCTCAGAAGCCTCAGCTCAAGGGGAGCCCTTGCCAGAGATGTGGGACCAGGAATGGGCCCCACAGAGCCCTGCCTGTGGGCTTCCTAAACAGCTTGAGTTCAGCCGCACACACCAACGATGCAGGTGGGTTGCAACAAACAGCAGGAAATGGACCCATAGGGGCAGGAGAGACGTGGGAGCCCCAGGTGCCTTTGATGGCCAGTGCTGAATTTCACGAGCAACATTAGAAACTTTTTATTCCTGCTTTTCTCTTAACCCAAGGGTGAAAATGGAAACCCGCGGTGTGGGGCAGTCTGCTAAACGCTAGGATGAGGGCAGGGAACGAAAGCCACCCTCCCCACTGCCACCTGGCCCTCAAGAGCCTTCCCAGGGGCTCTCCAGTTTCAGCCTCTCCTCGCTGAGTCAGACAGTGCTGCCGGCCTGGACGGGAGGAAGACCCAGGCTGGAGTACAGAGGAGCACTTTCTATAAAGATCAGATCAGGTTTCTGGAAACAAAAAGCCCTAAGAACCTGCGAACGGCTATTTAGACTTGATGCACACGCCACCATTTCCCAGGTGTCCATTCCCAGCACCACGCACGCCCATCCCCAGCTGGAGCACACTCTTCAGTGTGGAAGACAAAAGGAGCAGACAGAAGACAACCCCAGGGAGCTGGGGGAGAAGGTGGGGGCTCCTTCCACACTCCTGGTCTGTTCTGGTCGGAGGTGTCACAAGGGAAGGTGTGGAGATGCAGCCGATGGGGACATGGGGCAAACGCGCCCCCTTCGCCCCACACCTGCCCAGCCAGAAGGAACCAGTCAGCAGCTAGCAGCAGCTCAGTCCTGACTGCTGGAGACCCAGCCCCAGGGGCAGGCAGGTTGGGATCTGCTGCTCTGGGCCTGGAGGTAGTTGTGGGCCAGGGTGGAGGCTGGAGAAGCCAGGTACCTCCCCCCAGAGCTCTGCAGGGGCCAGTCTGCTTAGGCTATCAGCTTCATCACTGGGGTGGTGGCTGCTAAGAGTGAAGCCTGTAGCTGGTACCTCAGGGACCTAAATAAGAACCACTCCCTGTTCCAAGGATCCTAGGTGGGTGGAGGATGAGAAGCAGCTGAGCCTACAGGGCGCAAGAAACTCACTGGGGTGTGGGTGCTAGGGACTTGGGTTTGGGGCTGTACTGAGCAAGCCTGTTGGTGGGGGGACAGTGCTGGCAGTGAGTGAGGAGGTGCATAAATCAGGTCGGGGACAGGGACTCTGTCCTGGCACCACTGGGGCACAGGACACTGGCTCAGGTGTCAACTGAGGACCCCCTAGTGTAGGAGAGGGGCTCACAGCCACTGAGGCCTGTAGACACAGCTTTGTGTATTCTGAGGTCACAGAGCACAAGAGGTTGGGGGGTGCGATGTGGACTAACCTCGCCCGTCCAGCAGGAATGGGGCTGGTAACAGAGCCCTGTAACCACTCAGCACTGGCAGAGGTTGTGTGGCTCCCCAGTGGAGCTGAGGGCTGGTCTCCATATTCCCCTGAGCTCTGGAAACTCCTGCATCGCTAGCTTCGGGCCCTTCACTGCCTCCCTTGGGCCTCCAGAGGCAGGCTGGGGTTCTCTCCTTTCTCAGCCTCTACAGCCAGTGTCTGCCACAGGACGGACACCCACCAGGGCACTGCCTGGGATGGAGGACTCCTTTCTGCCCCTGGTCGGGTAGGCCGCGCAGCAGCTGAAGCTTCAGCTGCCGTGGAGGGAACAGTGAACTGCTGGGCAGAAGCAGAAGCGAGCCTCCTGGAACTCCTGACCCCAGATCCCAGAGGCCCTGCCCCCTTGTCACCTCCCAGAATGTTGGCAAGGCCTCTGGGTGACTTTCACCCACATCCACATCCAGAGGAGTGACACAGGCTCCTAGACTCCGGCTCCCCACTGAATGGCAGCTTTGTATCCACACGTGTGGCTGGGCGGCTCTAATTTGAACTTAAACATACGGATGCTGTCTAACAATTCACGACACTTCTCGTTTCTTTTGCTACTATTGGGCCAGTTGAGGGTGGAGCCCAGCTGCACCTGGCACCGCTGAGGAGCCTATGCGAGCAAGCGCTCCGGCTGATGGGTGGGCAACAGCTGACCTAGGAGGCAAGGGTCCAGCAGGGCAGTGCTTCTGTGTTGCCAGAGGCTGTGCTGCAGCTCCCTGCCAGGGCCACGTCCTTCCTAGCTATGAGAACACGAACCTGCCTCAGCTTCCCTGTGGAGGCCGCCGCTAACTAGCAGTCTGAGGCAGTGTTGTTTCTAAGCCGGGAAGGCGGCTCCCGCAGGAGCAGCAGGGGTAGGGCTGAGCAGCCGCTAGGCACGGGGACTGCCAACCACACAAAGCCTGCTTCTCAACCACTCGCAGGAAAGCGGCTCGCACTTGCTCCCCATTCTTCAATGCTGATTCTGCCACTTTACTGAAAATCACGTTATTAACGTTTGAAAAACACATGGGAAACGTGCAAAGACATCCACGCCCCTCAGTCGCTGCCGCTCCAGCACCTGGCTCTGAAGCCTGTGCAGAAGGCGAGGCTCCCGCGGCGCCCGAGAGGGCCTGGCACGCTCCCCGTGGAGGGAACCAAGCTACTCCGCACGTGGATTTTCTAGCGCGCAGCCCACTTCATCAGGCAGCCTCTGCGCTTCATCCTGCCGGCGTGACCGGTGTGCTCTGTAGTGTCAGGAAACTGCAGCGCTTTGAGTATAAACTAAAAACAGCAAAACTACATTTTCATCTCAGAGGCCCCTTCCTTCTCCCCCACGAGGTCACCTGGGCCCGGAGGCACAGCACGAGCCGTGCAGGAGCCTCGAAGAGGTTTGAGCGACAGGAAGAAAACAAAACATGTTACTGCCTCTAAAATGAGGAAATGACAGAATCAAAATTAAATGTCCGTGAAGTGGATCATTATGTCAATTTTGTTAGTTGTTACACATAGTTGAAAACACTCACATTTGGGAACTAAGTACGTCTTAGGTTTTCTCACTCTGCCACAGCTCTTCAGTGAACACAACGAATTCATAAAAATCACACTGTCAATTCGGTGAGTTACTCATAACCAAAGGACTATGAAACAACGGTCACCATTCCTGGTCACCATTCCTGCCGTCTCTGTAGCCCTCTGAGGCCCAGCAGCAGGCTCTCTGTGCGGATGCCTGGACGCCGCAGCTGAGGACGCTCCGAGGATACAGCGCAGGACCAGCGCGGGGCCGCCACCTGCCCGGGCCACTGCCTCCTCGGAAGATAAAAGACTCGCTCCAAACACCTCTGCGCTCTCCCACCCACCCAAACCCGGCTGACCCCGACGCAGCAGCGGCGGAGCCTCTGGAAGGAGCTGCGGGCCCGCCCCGCCGTCCTCAGGAAGGCTCCCGAGTGAAGCTAACCCGACTGTTTTCATTATGAGTCTTTGCTTTAGTGGACACAGCTTCGCACTAGCACCCACCGCGCCATGGGGGGGCCGCCTCGCCCCAGCCAAGGAAGCCCCGGGCTTCCGGGCGCCCGACGGGGTCCTCTCCCCCGGCACAGGGAGGGGCGAGGCGGCGCTGCGGGCGACACAGGTCCTCCCAGGGGTCACGAGGCGGCCGGCGACTCTAGACCACCCGGGGTCCTCAGAGCTCGTGTCTCCCCCAGGGGCTGCTGCATCGCGGCTGGGGGCCCGGCCCGCCCCCACAGCGCAGGGGTGCGCGGCCGGTTGCGGGGGCGCTCGAGGGGTCGCAGCGCCTGCAGGGCCTGGACCCCTACCCCGCCACCCGCGGTCCGGCCCTGCGCCCCCAGTAGAGTAAGTGGGAGGAGGCGCGGGACCGTCCAGGGCCTGCCCGGGGAACGGCGCGCAGCAGAGCCCCGAGAAGCGCTGCTCGGTCGGCCCGGGGTCTGTAGGGCGGAGCGGGGCCCGCAGCAGCGCCCGGAAGCCACGGCCTCCCGCGGGAGCGCCCACCTGTCGCCGCGGGGCGGGGCTGGAGCAGGGCCCGTCCCTTTCCCTCCGCTTTTCTCCCCTCCCTGCAGCCCCGGTCCGGCCGCGGCCCCGAGCACTGACCTCTGCCCCGGTTGTCAGGTCCCGCGGGCACGTACGGCGCCGGGGCACGGATGCGGCCGCAGTGCGTACCGCGGGGTCCGCACCTCCAGCAGCCGCAGCGCCCCCGCACTGCGCATGCCCGGCCGGCCCGGCGCGGCTGGAACCAGATCCAGCCGGCTGGACGGTGACGCCAGCTCGCCCGCGGGGGCGGGACCTCGGCGCGGGGGTGGGAGAGCGGGGGCGGGGCTTCGGCGCTGGGAGGGCGTGGGTGGACCCTGCTGCAGCCCCACCGCCCCTCAAACCAGGCTGCTCTGGCCGCCCCGGGCCTTCGGTCCAACTGTGCGAACGGCGTGGAGCGCGCACCCCCCGCCCCCGCGCAGTGTCGCTGCACGTACTTGCCTCTGACCGCCCCCACCCAGCGCCCATCGTCCACCTACTTATCTCCCCCATCTGCCTCCATTATCTTCTCATCTCCCCCAATCTGCCTCCATAGACCCATCTCCCCCAGTCTGTCCCCATCTCCCCTAGTCTGTCCCCATCCCCCCCGGTCTGTCCCCATCTCCCCTAGTCTGCCCCCACCTCCCCCAGTCTCCCCCTATCGCTCCCCCAATCTGACTCCATGCCCCTCATCTCCCCCAGTCTGCCCCCATCTTCCCCAGTCTGCCATCTCCCTAATCTGTCCCATCTCTCCCCAATATGTGTCCCCCATCTCCCTCAATCTGCTCCCATCTTCCCCAATTTGCCATCTCCCCCAGTCTGCCATCTCCCTAGTCTGCCCCTATCTCTCCCCCAATCTGACTCTATGTCCCTCATCTCCCGTAGTCTGCCCCATGTCCCCCAATCTGCTCCTAATCTCTCCCCCAATCTGACTCCACGTCCCCCCATCTCCCCCAGTCTGCCCCCATCTCCCCTGTCCAGGCCCTGCAGGCAGAAGCCTAGCTCTCCCCTGGCATCCACGTGTTCAGCAAAGGGGAGGTGCTCAAAACCGGCTGGCTGAATACAGGCATGAGTCACACCGCCTTTTCCTTACCACACAGAGGGCATCTAGATCTCTTCTGGCTTGTGTGTTCCCTGCCCTGGGACTACGGCTGCAGATCAATTTTTTTGCTTGTTTGTTTTCGGAGATAGGGTCTTGCTCTAGCACCCAGGTCAGAGTGCAGTGGCACCATCAGAGCTCACTGCAGCCTTAATCTCCTGGGCTCAAGTGATTCTCCCACTTCGACCTTCCAAGTAGCTGGGACTACAGGAGTGCACCACCGTGTCCTGCTAATGTTTTAATGTTTTGTAGAGACAGGGTCTCACTATGTTGCCCAGGCTGGTTACGAAATTCTGGGCCCAAGTGATCCTCCTGCCTTGGCCTCCAAAAGTGCGGGGATTACAGGTGCACCACCATGCCCATCCTAATTTTTAATTTTTGGAGAGACGGGGTCTCACTATGTTGCATGGCGTAGGAGGCTGAAACTCCTAGGCTCATGTGATTCTCCTCGGCCTCCCAAAACACTGACTGGGATTACAAGCATGCAGCACGGTGCCTGACCTGCCTTGCAGGTCAATTTTATGGTGCAGGAAGCCACACTGGCCACCCAGAGCACAGTGAGCCCGGAGGTTGGGCTGGTTCCGGGGGAGGAGGGGCTTAGACTCCCTCCCAAGGCGTCAGGGTCTGAAACACACTGTGCTCTGGCTGCGGAGCCTGCTCTAGAGGCCACCCCCGCCTGGGGAGAGGGTGTGGGCGCCCCAGTCCCCTGCTGAATGAGGATCTGCAAGGCAGGAGTCGGGCCTGGGGCTGGCTGTGTTTTCCTCCTGGCTGTTTCACCACCTCTGGGCCTGTCCCCATGCAGAGGCCTGCTCCATGGTGGCAGCCAGGCAGGCAAGGGCGGACTGGAGGCCTCCTGGAGCTAGTGGACACGAGGAGGCCAGGAAGGGATGGCCTGCCCACTGCCCACAGCCCCTGCACAGCAGTGCTTCCGGTTTAGCGTCTGTGCCGCTGGTGTCCTCACCCCCCTTGCACAGAGAAGGAAGCGTGTGCTCAGTCACCGGTTTCATGAGAGGTACTCAATTCTGGGCCTTCTGAGCCCCAGCGGCCTTGTGTGCTGACTCCCCAGTGTGTCTCCAGCATGAACGCACCAGCCCATACGGTCACCCGCCTCCATGTACGGGCCAACCCTGTGCATCCACCCGTCTTCCCGAATGTGCCAACCCACGCATCCACCCGCCTCCACGAACAGGCCAACCCTGCTCATCCGCTGTCTTCACCAGCGCACCAACCGGCACAGCCACCCGTCTCCATACCTGAGCCCGGGGACCAGGTTTCTTCTCCCCATAGTTCTGTGTCGGTGGCTCTGGGCTGCTTTGAGAGACACGGGCAAAAGCATGAGCAGGAGAAGCTGTCCTGGCAGTGGGGTGCAGTTCCCCAGGCTGGGCCACCAGCCCCACAGAGACAGGGATTTGGTGCTGGCTGATGACCCGTGGCCCCCAGGGGCTTCACTCCACTCCATCTCATGCTTCCAGCCACCACGCTCTTTGCACTTCACAGAGGGGGGAACTGAACCCAGCAAAGGTGGACACGTAGCAGCTGCTACGCTTTCCTAGGTTCTGCCTAGTGACCCGCCTGTGGGGCTGTGCTGTCTCCCAACCCCTGAAGCCACACATAGGTTTGTGGCATTGGACAGGTGGGGCTCCCTCCGGTTAGGTGGGACTCTCCGCAGGCAGGTGGGGCTCCCTCTGGGCAGGTGGGACTCTCCCCGGACAGGTGGTGCTCCCTTTGGGTAGGTGGGACTCTCCCCAGGCAGGTGGGACTCTCCCCGGGCAGGTGGGGCTCTCTTTCCAGGCACATGGGGCTCTCCCTCCCCGGGCAGGTGGGGCTCTCTCTGGGCAGGTGGGGCTCTCTCTCCGGGCACATGGGACTCTCTTCGGGCAGCTGGGGCTCTCCCAGGCAGGTGCCACCATGCCTGCTTTCCCACAGTCCACAACCCTGGGCGCCAACACAGAGCAGCAGGTGCAGGGCTGCTTACTGCACCGGCACATCCAACCACCTAAATGAATGCACCAGTCCACACATCCACCCAGGCTCGACTGAGGGCCCCTTGTACCTAGTACAGTCTCAAGGGTGGAGTAGCCAGGAGGGAGCCCTCCCTTTGCCTTGGCTTGAAGCATCAGTGGCCAGTGGTCCAGACTGAGACTCTAGAGCCCCCTCCCCCAGCAGCTCGGCAGGTCCTGGCCAGGAGGAGGGGCCAAGAGGGGAGGAAGGCACCCCAGAGAGCTGGTGAGCTGCTTCCCTATATGGGATGCTGCTCTACGTGCTACGTGTCTGGACAGAACAAGACAAAGATGCATGCCTATGGAGAGACTACGCTGAGGCTGTAATAATATTGAGGAGAAAAATTAAGGGTAGGCTTATTTTCTGAGATTCAAAATGGTTGGGGGAGGAAGGAAGTCAGGGAACAGCACCATAGGTGGCTCCTGGGCAGAGACCAGAGACCTGCAGGAAGGGCAGAATGGTCCAGGTGGGGGGACGGCCAGCAAGCACCACCCGGGGAAGGGGCTGAGAGTGCAGGGTGGCTGTGGGGACATGCCGAGGGGGTGAGAGCAACCTGGTCACCAAACCTTCCCCAGGTAATAAGAATTAGCCTTGGTCACCAAACCTTCCCCAGGTAATAAGAATTAGCCTTCGAAAGCTGGGCCCAGGCATTGAGGCCACGTGGAGCATTCTGAGTCATTCAAGAAAGACATAACTATGTCCGACACGTTCTTTTTTTTTTTTTTTTTTGAGACGGAGTCTCACGCTGTTGCCCAGGCTGGAGTGCAGTGGCGCGATCTCGGCTCACTGCAAGCTCCGCCTCCTGGGTTCACGCCATTCTCCTGCCTCAGCCTCCTGAGTAGCTAGGACTACAGGCGCCCACCACCGCGCCTGGCTAATTTTTTGTATTTTTAGTAGAGACGGGGTTTCACTGTGGTCTCGATCTCCTGACCTTGTGATCCGCCCGCCTTGGCCTCCCAAAGTGCTGGGATTACAGGCTTGAGCCACCGCGCCCGGCCCCGACACGTTCTTTTAATTAACCACCCTGCTCCGGTGGTCAATGGGCCCCACTTCCCAGACATGCCACGCCCCAAACAACGCAGGGTAAATGGGCCCCAGATCCAGAGAACTGCTCCCGGCCCACGGGGCTGCCCAAACATGTCCCTCGCACTCAGCCCGCCTGAAAATAAGGTCTCTGAGATGGAACCTGGGGCCGGGGATGAAGCCCCCGCAGGTGGATCTACTGTTGGCCAGAGTAGAGAAGGTGCCACGGAGGGCCTTGGTGAGGATCCTGTCTGCCAAATCACTCTCGTAGCATCATGAGAATCCACTGCGGGGGTGTGAGGCCTGGGAGGCCCCTGTGAGCGGAGGCCACAGCCACCCGCCCACACCGCCAAGCATGCCCAGGTGACAGTAGCGCCCTTGGGCTGCTCCAGTCCGTCCATGAGAGGCAGCGGCAGGAAAACCACACCATCAGCAGGTCCCGAAAACACCAGGAGGTACTGCCAGAAAAGCACGATGCTAGGGTACTGCACGTACGTGGGCAGTGCCTCTGCCCCAAGCATCCTTCCTCCAGCCCAATCACACCGTCTACCTGACCAATCCTGCACGCTCCTCACTACCCTGCCGGGATACCCCCTCTCTGGGAAACCTGGGGGCCCCAGGGAGCTGGAGGACCTCTCCTTTGTGCACTCGCAGTGCTGACACAGGCCACGCAGTCTCGGCAAGTCTGTTACACACTGAAAGAAGAGTTACCACTACCTCGATACGAGGGAACACGGCCCAGCTCAGTCTGTGAAGCTAGTATAACCCTGATACCAAAACCAGATAAAAACAAAACTATGGACTAATATCCCTCATAAATATGGATGCAAACTTTCTACTCAACAACATGGAAAAAGAGTCACACACCACGCATGACAAGTAGAGTTGACTCTAGAGGTGGAAGGCTGGCTCACCATTTTTATTTTATTTTTTTTGAGACAGAGTCTCGCTCTGTCGCCCAGGCTGGAGTGTAGTGGCGCGATCTCCGCTCACTGCAAGCTCTGCCTCCCGGGTTCACGCCATTCTCCTGCCTCAGCCTCCTGAGTAGCTGGGACTACAGGCGCCCGCCACCATGCCCGGCTAATTTTTTGTATTTTTAGTAGAGACAGGGTTTCACCGTGTTAGCCAAGACGGTCTTGATCTCCTGACCCTGTGATCCGCCCACCTCGGCCTCCCAAAGTGCCGGGATTACAGGCGTGAGTCACCACGCCTGGCCAGCTGGCTCACTATTTAAAAATCCATCGGGCTGTGTGCGGTGACTCATGCCTGTAATCCCAGTACTTTGGGAGGCCGAGGCGGGCGGATCACCCGAGGTCAGGAATTCGAGATCAGCCTGACTAACATGGAGAAACCCCATCTCGACTAAAAACACAAAAATTAGCCGGGCATGGTGGTGCACGCCTGTAATCCCAGCTGCTAGGGAGGGTGAGGCAGGAGTTTGAACCCGGGAGGCGGAGGTTGCAGTGAGCCGAGATTGCGCCACTGCACTCCAGCCTGGGCAATAAGAGTGAAACTCCGTCTCAAAAAAAAAAAAAAAAAAAAAAAATCAGTCAATAGAATGCATCCTATCAACAGGCTACAGAAGAAACACCACGTGGTCACATCAACTGATGCAGGGGGTATGTGACAAAGTTCAAGACCCACGCGTGGTAAACACCCAGGAAATCGGTAACGGAGGTGCCTCCTGAGTGAGGTAAGGAGCATCTGCAGATGCTCCTCCAAGGCCAGGAACAGGGCAAGGGTGTCCACCCTCCCACTGTCCCCACTGCTGTCCAACATCGGGCTGGCCAGGGCAACAGGGCAGGAAAAGGACCAGAAAGGAAGAAAGATAACACTCTATTTGCAAGCGGCATGACCGTTGATGCAGGAAATCTCAGATAATCTACAAAATAAATCCTGGGACTGTAAGTTCAGAAGGTGCAGGACCACAGACAGGGAGCCGGTGGTGGGCTCGTGCAGGACCACAGAGAGTCAGGGAGCCGGCACTGGGCTGACGCAGGACCACAGAGAGTCAGGGAGCCGGCGGTGGGCTCACGCAGGACCACAGAGAGTCAGGGAGCTGGCGGTGGGCTCATGCAGGACCACAGACAGGGAGCCGGCGGTGGGCTCACGCAGGACCACAAAGAGTCAGGGAGCTGGCGGTGGGCTCATACAGGACCACAAGAGAGTCAGGGAGCTGGCAGTGGGCTGACGCAGGACCACAGAGAGTCAGGGAGCCGGCGGTGGGCTGATGCAGGACCACAGAGAGTCAGGGAGCCGGCGGTGGGCTCATGCAGGACCACAGACAGGGAGCCGGTGGTGGGCTCATGCAGGACCACAGAGAGTCAGGGAGCCGGCAGTGGGCTGACGCAGGACCACAGACAGGGAGCCAGCGGTGGGCTCATGCAGGACCACAGAGAGGGAGCTGGCGGTGGGCTCGTGCAGGACCACAGAGAGTCAGGGAGCTGTCGGTGGGCTCATGCAGGACCACAGACAGGGAGCCGGTGGTGGGCACGGGCAGGACCACAGACAGTCGGAGCCGAAACTGGCCTTCCCGTGCTAACACCACCTACAACTGCTCACCAACAAGGAAATGCTTAACTGTAAATCTAACAAAAGCCTGTATGGGACTTAAACTCTGAAAACCACAAGACACTGATGAAAGAAACTTTGAAGAATCCAAATAAATAGAGACAGACATTGTGTTAATGGACAGAATGGACAGCATAGTCAAGACATAAATTCTCCCAAAATTGAGGTTCAGGTTTAATGCAACTCCTACCATAAATTTCAGGTTTTTTTTTTTTTTTCCCTGTAGGTAAAGACAAGATTATTCTAAAATGTATATGGAAAAGCAAATTAACAAGGATAGCTAAAACAGCGCTGAAAAAGGATGACCAGAAAGAACTGTGTGCCTGATTTTGGGTCATGGGACAGCTGTGGTGCGGCACGGGCAGTGGGAGACACACAGAGGAACAGGGAACAGTGAACCCAGCAGGTGCCCCATGTTAGCAATGTGATTTTTTCAAAATTTTATTTTAGGTTCAGGGGTACCTGTGCAGGTTTGTTATACAGAAAAACTTGTGTCATGGGGGTCATTGTATAGATTATTTCATCACCCAGGTACTGAGCCTGGTACCCATTAGTTACTTTTCGCCTTCTCTCCCTCTTCTCACCCTCCACCCTCCTTTCCCTCCTCCCACCTCCAGCCTCAAGTTCACTCCTGTGTCTGTTGTTCCTTCTTTGTGCTCATGAGTTCTCATCATTCAGCTCCCACTTATAGTGAGGACATGTGGTATCTGGTTTTCTGTTCCTGACTTAGTTTGCTAAGGATAATTGTCTCCAGCTCCATCCAGTTCCCAGAAGACAAGCTCTCTTTCTTTTTAATGGCTGCATAGTATTCCATGGTGTATATGTACCACATTTTTTTTTTTTTTTTTTTGAGACGGAGTCTCGCTCTGTCGCCCAGGCTGAAGTGCAGTGACGCAATGTCTGCTCACTGCAAGCTCTGCCTCCCGGGTTCATGCCATTCTTCCGCCTCAGCCTCCCAAGTAACTGGGACTACAGGCGCCCACCACCACATCTGGCTAATTTTTTTTTTCTGTATTTTTAGTAGAGATGGGGTTTCACCATTCACAGGATGGTCTCCATCTCCTGACCTTGTGATCTGCCTGCCTCGGCCTCCCAAAGTGCTGGGATTACAGGCATGAGCCACCGTGCCTGGCAATATACCACATTTTCTTCATCCAATCTGCCTTTGGTGGCATTTTGGCTGGTGTCACGTCTTTGCGACTGTGAACAGCGCCAGGCTGGTGTCACGTCTTTGCGACTGTTAACAGTGCTAGGCTGGTGTCATGTCTTTGCGATTGTGAACAGGGCTGCAGTGCACATTCGCATGCATGCATCTTTATGGTAGAAAGATTTATGTTCCTTTGAGTGTATGTAAACCCAGTAACGGAGCAATCAGATTTCTGACAAAGTTTGTAAAGGCAATTCCATGGAGACAGAAATCTTTTCAACACATGGTGCTGGAACAACAGGACATCCACAGGAAAACAATAAACCTCGAACCAAAGAAGATTTACAGATGGCAAATAAGCATGGGGCCAGACGCCCCACATCCTTCCATGCGAGGGAGTGCCCATGAAAACAGCAGTGAGGTACCATACACCTGTCACGATGGCCCAAATCTAGACACTGACATCACCAAATGCGGACGAGGATGTGGAGCAACAGGAACGCACTCATCGCTGTGGAAGCGACTGCAAAATGGCACAGCCACTTTGGAAGTCAGTTGGTGGTTGCTTAAAAAGTAAGCAAAATCTTGCCACAGCATTCAGCAAATGTGTCCCTTGCTATTCACCCACATGAACTGAAAATTTAGGTTCACAAGAAAACCTGCACACAGATATTTCGAGCAGCTTTATTCATAACTGCACAGATTAGAAGCAACCAAGATGCCCTTCCGTAGGGAAGTGGGTAACTGTAGTCCATCCAGACAGCACTAAAAAGAAGGGCTCTGTCATGCCGTGAAAAGACATGACCAAGTTTAACAGCATTCTGTGAAGTGAAAGGCGCCGGCTGAAAAGGCTGTGCGCTGTGGGATCCCACCGCATGACATTCTGGAACAGGTGCACCATGGAGCCAGGAAAGGGATCCATGGTGGTCAGTGGTGGTCGGGAGGGAGGGATGAATGGGCGGCGCACAGGGCCCTCTTGGGGCAGTGAAGCTGCTGTGTATGGTGCTGTAACAGTGGATGCACGGTGGATATTCATTTATCAAAACCCACAAAGTGTGCCACACCAAGAGGGACCCCCTGTGAGCTGCGGACTTCGGGTGATCGTGATGTGGCCGTAGAGGGTCATCACTGTTGCAAATGCACTGCTCGGGATACAGGGTGTTGGTAATGGGGGAGGCCATGCATGTATTGGGGGGTGTGTATGCAAACTCCATCATCTGCTCAGTGTTGCTGTGAACCTAATACTGCTCTTAAAAAAGAGTCTATAAAACAAAACAAAACAAAACAAAAATGGCTGAGTGTGGTGGCACACACCTGTATTCCCAGCTGCTTGGGAGGCTGAGGTGGGCAGATTGCTCGAGGCCAGGAGTTCAAGACCAGTCTGGGCAACACAGTGAGACCCCCATCTCTGCAAAACACTTTAAAAATTAGAGAAGCATGGTGGCATGCACCTGTCCTCCTAGGTACTCAGGAGGCTGAGGGGTGAGGATCACTTGAGCCTGGGAGTTCGAGGCTAAAGTGAGCTATGATTGCACCACTGCATTCCAGCCTGCATGACAAGAGTGAGACCCTGTCTCAAAAACAAACAAACAAAAAAAACAACAACCTAAACTTCACAAAAAATGAACTCAAATGGATCATCTATTTAAATGTCAAATGTAAAACTATAAAACTTTGATAAGAAAATGTAGGATAAAATCTTTGGGATCTGGGAGTCATTGAGGAATTCTTAACCATGACACCAAAAGTAGATCCTTAAAATTAAAAATTAAAAAGAAAAAAAAAATGGATAAATGAGCACCAAAATTAAACAGAAAAAAGCCTTTTCTCTGCAAAACCCTCATTAAGAGGATGTAAGAGATAAGCTATGGACTGGAACAAAATATTTACAAACCACACATATACAAAAGCCTAGCGTCTAGAACACATAAACAACGAGAAGGCGCAGCTCGCAGCAGGGCTGGGAGGATGAGCAACGGCAGATGTGCCGGCTGCAGCCGTGCTCCATAAGTGAGTGGCTGCTGCACGCCGGACCTCCAGCTGATGGTGCCTCCCGGGGTCAACCTGAGGCCAGAGGCTCCGCCATACGCTGAAGACCCATGCTGGACACCTCCCACGTTCCTTGTAGGAACAGCCGCTTCTGCAGAACGTGGAAAAGGTCCACGCTGGAAGCCGTGTGGACGGAATTTGGGAAGAGGGAATGGAGAGAGTGCAAGAGAGGGAGGGAGGCCTGCATGGCAAGGTGGTGGCCACGTGCTCCAGAGAAGAGGACCTGGGCTCTGGGCTTCGGGGAAGAGGACCTGGGCTCTGCGTTCCAGGGAAGAGGACCTGGGCTGTGCCCAGGCCCTCCACAATTCCTTACTAATGTTACTGCTGTTTACAGGGGCTCTGAACAACCCCAAGTTTTATTAATACATCCACAGTGTCAGACGTTACACGCTATCTCACTTATGCTAAGGCTCACTCTCATTTTATCATCTGTAACGTCAGGGTGTGCCTTATAACAAAGAAAGTCACAAGCCACACTCACAAGAACTAGGAAGTTCATTGTAAAATACTCCTTGTCCTTGATCAGCGTGGCACACAGTATCGGACTCACTCTGCAAACACAATCACTAGAGCAGGTGCATCTCCAAGGGGAACGCCAGCCAGCCTTTCCTGCCACTCCCCGCACCCCCACCCTGAGAAAGCCCAAATGTAAACAGACCCAGGCCAGCTGGGCCCCTCTCCAGCTCCTGACCAGCAGCCCTGGATCCCTGGGTGGCGTGCAGCTAACCTTCCCGACCGCCACTCAGAATAACCAGGAAAGCCTGCCGACCTGCCTGAACGCAGCAGGGGAAGGGCGGCCCCGACATCTCCGTAAGACATGTGGCTGCATGGCAAGAGCCTCGGCAGTGCGCTGGGCTGCAGAGTGAGGTGCACAACTAGGGCAACTCCCTCCCCCCTCGCCGCCACACACACAGCGCACACAGCCACAGAGGCACGGCCCCAGGCCAGGAGCACACAACTGCCCTCAAACGCCCTCAGCAGCCAAGCAGGGGAGGCCACATCCACCCCCATGACTTCAAACATCAACACTAGACTAGGGTGCAACCGCGAAGCTAAGTCAGGGCCACGCACCCCCCACACCCCCATCTGTGCCTACCCCTACCCCTATCAACTGAGTCTTGTACAGGGGTTGGCCGGGACCCTTGGGTACAAAGCTGCAGCCTCTGGAGGGTGTTTACACCCCTAGCTACGAGTACTTATTGTGGTTCAGATCTCCCCAGGACACACACGAGCTTTCTGCCATTCTCCCTGGCAGGGCTGGCCTGCTTGGCATGGGAAGTCTCTGCAGGTAAGGCGGCCTGCGGTGACCTGAAAGCTCAGTGGCTTAGAGGAAGCTAACTTCCAGCACTCCCCAGCCACAGAGCACCCCTGTGGGTAGGACCCACAGAGCCTGGCATTACAGGGACCAGACAGCGACGTGCATACTCTGACCAGTGATTCTGAGGTCTTGGGCCATTTATACCATGGAGATAACGAAGCTTCTCTTAGGCAGGCTGCTAGGAGGGCCCAAAGTCCCAAACCCTGATCTTAAAAGCCAGAGTACCTCTAGGTTCAAATCCTGGCTCCACAGCCTGCAGTGTGACCTGGGGCAAGTTGCTTAAGTTTTCACAATTAAATTTAAAATACACGGTGGCTCACGCCTGTAATCCCAGCACTTTGGGAGGCCCAGGCGGGCGGATCACTTGAGGTCAGGAGTTCGAGATCAGCCTGACTAACATGGTGAAACCCTGTCTCCACTGAAAAAAAAAAAAAAAAAAAACAAAATTAGCCGGGCTTGGTGGCACGCACCTGTAATCCCAGCTACTCAGGAGGCCGAGGCAGGAGAATTGCTTGAACCCAGGCGGTGGAGGCTGTAGTGAGCCAAGATCGTGCCATTGCACTCCAGCCTGGGCAAAGTGAGAGAAACTCTGTCTTTAAAAAAAAAAAAAAAAAAAATTAACATGCATATGGTGACCTAGCTCATTGATTCTAAGGCATACTCTCTCATTTTATCATCTCTCACGTGAGGCTGCGCCTTAAAATCAGCAGTATGTCAGAATTTAATGGGCGGATGGCCTTCTTTTTAGTGATCCATAAATGGCATAGCTAGCACTAATTGTGTCTTACGTTTGATGAAATACAGCCCAATCTACCTTAAAACGATGGTTGAGGCTTAGAACAGAACCTGACACAGAATATGCCCAGCTGCTTGTGACTGTCTTTGGCAAGTAAGAGCAGTACCTGGCACCTCTGGGCACATAGGGCCCGGGTTGGATCCACTGTGCCAGGGACCTTGTACCGGGCTGGGCAGCAGGTCAGTGTCACACCAGCAGGCATGGTCCGTGGTGAGCCCCTCCCTACCCTCTCGCTGGAATAGAAAGCTGACCCCAACGTCCGACTCTGACCCATGCTCAGGAAGCCGTCCTGTCCAGGAAGGTGGCTGAGGTACATCCCTGAACACAGTGAGCCACAGCACCATTCAGCGGAGGGCCAGTGGCTGCTATTCTTCCTGCTGCTGTTCCACTTGGCCTGCAGGTCACAGCAAGTCTACGTGGAACTGTGCAACCCACATGCTTCGATTTTCAGAAACGTTCTTAGATCCTGAACCAGAATGTGCCGCAGGGGGTACTGTTTCACCTCAAAAATTACAGCAGAGTAAATGTCCTTGTTTCAACTTTTCCAATGTTTAACTTGTAACAATAGCTACAAAAGTAAGCAGGCAACAAACAATGTGTTTCTTTAAACGGCTTTCCTGTGAGTGTTCCGTTTACAAAGAAACTCCTAAAACCAGGAAGTAATTGATGACTTTGGAAACAGCAAGCAAACGTTGGAGAAGAAAGAGGGGCAGGTGTACCTGGAAGGACTAGCTTGCAGTCACTCATTTCCTTTGGAGGGCGGTGGGGCTTGCACCCTGCAGATTAGGGTATATTCTGACTCGGCAAAACAGGCATCAGCGCCCGTAAAAAGAAACCGGACTGGCACTAAGAGAATTCTCAAAAACTCCAAAAGCCCTGGGTGTGCGTCCTCCCATAGGGAATCTCGGGCGCACGAGCTCGTCAAATGGCTGGTCTCAGGTTACACAACCAGCGCCGCCTCCACCGCCACCGCCCCGCGACCGCACTGGTCCAAGCGGTTCCCCGGCTGTCTGGCCGCGAGGGCAGGGCTGGGGGCGGAGCCCAGGGCGGGACCAAGGCTGGGGGCGGGGCCAGGCATCGCTGCCGCTCGGCGGCCTGGGGCGGAGCCAGGGCAGGGGCGGGGCCGGCGGTCACGTGTGTACACAGGGCCAGGGCAGCGTGCGCGCCGTGAGCCCGGCCGGGAGCCCAGCCGCCTCCTCCAGCCCGAGCTGCCCGCCCTGCGGCGACTGCGCGGGCCGCAGCCCAGCAAGCCGGTGAGTGGGGCCCGGGAGCCTGGGTGGGGTACATGGGGCACACCCTGGTCTCCGCCTGGGGAGCGAGTCAGCCCCGAGCTGCTGCGGCTCCCATGGCGGGCGCTGTGCTTAATGGGACTCGGGTCCTCTGGCAGTTGCCCACTGCGGGGCGCCCTGCCCTTGCAGGGAGGGGACCGCTGTCCTCCGGCCGCCCTCGGAGCTGAGCCCCAGGGGCGGGCGTTCGGTCATTAACCTGGTGATGGCAGCTGAATCTGCTGCCAGCGTAGGCGGCTCAGCGCCGCCACTGGCTCTGCCCATGTCCGACAGGGCACCACTGATCCTGCTCTCCTGGGCCACTATGGTGACTGCTTTCGGCCCCTTCTATGATTAGCGTGTTAAAGTGAGTTTTGGAACTGTGTCTACATGGAGATGTCGGATCTGCTGTCAGTTGTCTTGGACAGTTGGCAGGGCATGGGACAGCTCTTTCAAAGCTTCACTGGAAGGCAGTGCTCTCCAGCTGCCAAACCACCACTACCAGCAGCAGGAAACCCACTATTAAGTTAATATTACAAACCTGGCAAGTCAGTTCTCTAAACTAGGCATCAGTCTGTGTGTCTTGATGTGACTGGTCACGGTGGCTTATCTCTGCACACATGCTACATGGTGGACCTGAGGATAATTCTGTATTTGTCATCCAGAGCAGTGGCTGTCAACTTTGATCTCTTCCCTGCCTATGAAAATGTACTTGAGTCCTCCATTCCACTTTTAATAGCCAGCTCCTGTCCACACGGAACAGCACATCTTTTATCTTTTGCTACCTGCAGCATCTAGCAGAGGGCAGCATTCAGTAACAGGGGCAAGAGGCTTTCTTTAAAGGCCTCTGCAAACTTGTGTGAGTGAAACGGTTCTGACCATGTTCCCAGGCTCCTCACGCATAGTGGTGATGAGATATTCTATCGTCCTAACTGGGGCACCGTTGAGAGTGAACGGAGGTACTGTTAATAATTAGACCAGTGCACGCTCACAGTACCCATGACAGGTGCAGCTCTTTCAAGAACCACTGCACGGCCTGGCTCCCCAACCAGAATCCCTGGTGTCTTCCTCAATGAAGAAGGCCTCTGAAGACAAGTGACTTAAGAACATAGTTCATATGTATTGAATACTGTTATGCCTTTTCACAAAGAAGAGGTCGGGGCCAGAGCAGTGATGCTCACTGCCCGATGCCACACACATCCGTGCTGACATCCATGTGTCATCCTGCCTCTCTAGCCAGCATGGACATATCCCGAGAATGGAGGACAGAAGAATGCAGACTTAGAACAGAATGTAAATATGAAAGTTGACTTGGAGTCCCTTCATAAGCCCCTAGTAGGCTGATGAAGAGAGAAGGGTAAAGGGCACGCACCTCATGTGGGTCTTAGGTTAGGATGTAAAGGCTGATTATATCTATCATACAATGAATAAATGGCATACTGCACAGACCGCTGCATGGGGAAATAGGCTCGTGTAACTTACAGTCAGAAGAGGGACATGCTGCTCACTGGGGCAGGGAGAAGAAGGGGCTCCTTGGGGAGCTGCAGCTCTCACAGCCCCTAGGATGTCATCTGGAATCCTGAAAAAACAACCGCCACCTGGCCTTTAAAGAACCAACCACAGCAAGGCCTTGCCTTTGCAGAAGGGAGTTCTCGCCCAGAGAACCTGGCTGACCGTGTCATGCACACGACGATCCCATGGTGCTGTTTTCTTTCAACAGCGTTTCCCAGTCATTCTCTCCCGCCTGCCGGCTCCTCTGCTCTCCAGGACTTTCACTAACCTGCCCGCCCAACTGGTCAGCATTAGGCTGCCCAGTTAGGCCACATCTGTCCAGGGATCTCAAAGGCTCAGAACCCCAAGACACCATGTAGGTAGCAAAGAGGAGAGGGGACCCAGTCTGGAGAGTAGAACAATAACTTTTCTCTCTAATTTGAGATCCCAAAATGAGATGCTGCCCAGGACCAGAAGTCAGTTTCTTAGACGCGTGCTGTCTACCCAGGAGCCTCCATGTGCAAACAAAACACCCCCTTGAGCAGCAGAGGGACAGGGTGGAGTGGGGCAGGTGTCTGTGCATCCCCACAGAGCCATACCCGGGTCCCTTCCTGCACAGGCCAAGGACTTTCCCCATTTTAATGGGAACCAGAGCAAGCCCTGCAGACCACTGTTGCTACCACAGCAAGTGTGATGAGGAGAAATAACCTGCTGGTTCCTCCCTGGGAAAGAACCAAGGTGGTGATAAGATCTGTGGCTCACAGCACTTCCCTGCAGGTAAGGCCACGCCTAGTAAACCCGGGCTCGACTGGGGAGCCCGGGCAGGGGCCAAGCCTGCCCAGAGTCTGCAGTGGAGACTCTCTCTTCTTGGCCAGGTCCTTGAATTTCTGAAGAAGTCTTTTTTGTTTGTTTCTGTTTTTCCCTGGTCTGCTGTACCTGGAAAGGGAATTAGCCTCACACCAAGTTAGGGAACAAAAAGCCCAAGTAAACAAAAGAATGCTGTTCCACCTTCTTCCAGGGAACTGGAGCCCATAGCTGCTGGCACAGGTGCCCGGCCGGTCCACTGGCCCAGCAAGGTGCTTGGTCTCAGCCCCCAGAGCCCGTCCTGGAGCCACAAACATGCTCACTGTTATCCATGGAGAAAGACAGGCATGCTCTTTGGTTATAGTCTAAGCCAAGTCACCTGATTTACTTGCACTACTCTGCAGTTTGGAATTGTAAAAAGCAAAAGGCTACAAAAATCAAAACCACCCATCTACGTAATGAACCGTTTCTTATCACAGCCCAGGAAGGCACAGATAGGAATCAGTGTACGTAAGCTCTCCACATTGAAACCCTATGAAAACAGCAGCCTTTCCTAAGAGTCTGGCTCCCAAGAGCTGGGTGTTAATTGTTGCTAAAGCCTGGGTTCATTACTACAAAAGGAAATACACATTCCAGAGTCATTTTGAAAGCATTTTGATTGTTCTAGAACATTCACCCAAGGTTGAGCGTCTCATGGTGCATGGCAGGTTCAGCCAGGAGCTGGCCGTGGCCTTCATACTCCTTTCCTGCCATCCTTCTGAGGATGCAGTGCCTGAGGCCTCGGTAATTCTATTTCCACTCAAATCTAAGGCTCTAAAGCTTCGACAACTGTCCTGGGACAATAAGAAACGCTAAGTCCCCACCCTGCCTGCTCTCCTTTCTACTCTGTGGGGAAATCAGATCACTCACCTTGGGGAAAAGCCTTTTACGTCACTGAATACATCCCCTTCCACGGTTTTCATCCAACAGTCAGCCAGACTGCTGCAGCACACATAAAAGCTTCCCAGGCCTGCAAAGAGCTCCAAGTACAGGGGAAAGAAATGGATGTGTAGACAGGCTTAACCCAGCACAACTGGCGGAGGGGTGTGGAGACAGTGGTCAGAGGTGGGCTCCCAGGGGTGCTGATGCCCAAAATAAAATGTCAAGAACGAGTCAGTGTTTGCTGAGAGAACGAGGGGAAGCGAGAAAGGGTGTTCTAGGCAAGGGATCAACATCCGCAAAAGACAGTGTGAAAAAGAGCACCCGGAAACTTCGCGGGGATCACCGGGCGTGGGACTTGCTGGCCCCAGCTCTGACAGGGCCCTGAGCAACAGAGAAAAGAACTTCCCGACTAACAGGGACAGCAACGTCAAATGTGATGGCTTTTGTGAAACTGATTCAGCCCCCTTGGAGTAGAGGATTCCTCTGCTGGTTTCTGTTTCTGCCAGCTCCGTGCAGTGCAGGCACTACTGTGCTCTCTCTCTCTCACACACACACAGGGACCCAGGTGCCTCTCAGGTTGAGGGGGTGGTCACCGTCCCCACACTCAGCCTCCTCTGTCTCCAGGCCTGCTGCTTCTGAACAGGCCTGGGGCAGCCCATTTCTATTGGGAAACCCTATCGAAGTTAGCCCCGGGTTTCAGCCAAGTTCATCTCACTGCTCACAGACGTTCATTATTAACAGGCTGCTTGATAGCACTTTGCGCTCTTTTTAAATAAGACATAGGAAGAAAGATGCCAACGTCTCACTTAATATGCTCCTGACAGCTGGCCTGACGGGGTCCTGTCGCCCCTGTCCACACGCTGCCATGGTTTCCACAGCCACACGCTGGCTCCAGACATTTTCATGAGTTATGAACCAAAGAGAACCAGGACCCCTGGAGCAGATTCTCCTTCCCAATCCCAAGTTCCTTTGAAAGCGGTGAACACAGGCCAGGGAAGCGAGTGTTTATACTCCAGTTTAGTACTAGTGAAACATCGGGAATTCACTGTGTTGGTATCAAGCCCGAATCCAGAACATAAAGACCATAAAACTTTGCAAAGCCTCTGCTGTCTGACCGCGCGCTCCCCAGGCCTCCGCCGTCTGACCGTGTGCTCCCCTGGCCTCCGCCGTCTGACCGTGCGCTCCCCTGGCCTCCGCCGTCTGACCGTGCGCTCCCCTGGCCTCCGCTGTCTGACCGTGCGCTCCCCCGGCCTCCGCCGTCTGACCCTGTGCTCCCTGTGCAAGCACCACCCACAGGGTGCATCCTGGGGGCTGCCTCCTCCACGTTCGCCGGCAGTGTGGGGCCCATGATGTTGTCACCCCACCCTGCCCCACAGTTCCCCTGCACACATGTCTGTTCACAAAGATTCTGAGTAAAAGTTCACAAAACAGTTTCCTCTGCCCTTCATATTTGGGGAGGAGGCCAAAGATCCGCAGGCGTCATCATCCCAGGCCAGGGCTGGTGACAGGGAGCAAGCGCCGGCACCTTCCTATGCTTCACGTGGGTTGGTTTATTTAACCTTCCTGTCTCAATGAGGATTTTCCTAAGCCTGGGGAAACTGAGGCACAAAGCAAGAAAGTCACCTGCCTGCAAAGACACCTGTGTGCAAGCCAGGACTGGAAAAGCTTGGCCTGCAGTACACATGCTGGCTGCCCGCTCCAGAGCCCAGGCCCTTAACCACTTCCTTCCCAGAAAGACGGAGGGCGAGGAGGTTTCTTACAGTGCTTCATGTCAACTCCTGCTGCTGCCCGCCACTAACCCAGGCTCCTGCAGATGGCAGGGGATGGGCTGTCCTACAAGCAGGCTTACTACGAAGCCCTGTCTAATGTTCCCTCGTGTCAGGTAGGAGGAATTAGGCCAGAGGTCAAGGCAGCATCTAGAATCAGTGGTGCTTTCTCAAAGTAGGAAAACAGTTTTAGGACTGTTTTCGTTCAAATTTTGGGCACCACTGTACTGGGTTCTATGACAGAGAAGCCACCAAGGTCCCGTGCGAGGAGCCCGGGCAGGGACAGCTGAAGCTGTGCACCTGGGCCCTCCCGATTCCCTCCTACCAGCTAGGCCTGGCAGTAGCCAGCAGCCAGCAGCCACCCGACCCTGACAGTGAAGGAGAGCTGCCTCACACTGTCAGCCCCCAAAGCTCAGGACACACAGGCCCTGCCAGGTCTTTCTGGTGGGCCAGGCCTTGGCAGGGCTCTCACGGCGGGCCCCACTCTGAACCACAAGCAGAGTCATCTGCAGTGTGAGACCTGCCGTCAGCACAGGGCTGCAGGCTGGGGGCTGTGCAGGGACACAGGGGCCGGCACCACTGGGCGGCCTTTCCGTCCCAGCCTGCCTGTGCACCCTGTGGGCAGTGACTCCTCAGGCACAGTGGCCCAAAGTCACAGGCGGTCTGTCAGGGGCTCTCCAGGGAGCTGGACACACTCAGGTTTAGATCAGGAACAGAACAGATCCCCAGGGCATTTGCTCAGGCTCAGAGCAGAGCAGGGAGCCATCCACCTGCGGCGGGTGCGTCCAAGGACTTCCAAGTCAACAGGGACAGCTGCCCGGACGGGCTGCCCAAGCCAACCAAGGGTCCTGTCCCATTGGTCCCTGTGGCTTGGGAGTCTGACACTTCTTGGTTTTCCTTTCTCAAGCTGCCCCAGCTTCTCCAAGCCCTGAGCCTGGGACTCCCAGCTCTAAGCGATGCTCTGCAAGCAGCGTCCCTGCACCCTGTGCAGGTGGATGGACACGGGACAGCCTGCAAGGAAGTGAGGCCCAGCAGCCTTCCTGGGCTTGGAACACCGCAGCCTAGGAAACATCTTCCCAGGAAATCGCAGTTGGAGCCCAGCACGGGGTCTTGGAAGAAAAGGCCCCACCTTCTATCCTCACAAGCACGCGTTAGGAGTGAGCACCGCTCAGCAGATGACACAGAGGTACAGCCGGACCCAAGGAGGGGCACTCCGGAAACAGCTACATCCACAGGCACTCGGCGGGACCAGGAACCCAGAAGGCTTGACGTTCAGGGGGTCTCGGAGAAACTCCACCCCTATCCTTCCCAGCCTCTTGCTTAGTTGGGCCTCACCCTAGCCCGCTGGAGATGGCAGCTGTGCCATCAGAGAGGGGGATGGGCAGATTGGCGGAGGTCACCCTGCAGGCCAGCAGAGGCCTCGGTGAGAGTACGCGGCCCCACAGATGGCTGCTCACGGGGCCCAGAGGCCACCCCTGCGCCGCAGAGGGCACCAGCACACCCGGACTTCCCCGAGGCTTCATATAGCTCCCAGGCCCCACCAGCAGCGTGTGGGCAGAGGCCCAGGCCCCTTCCTGTCGCTCAGAGAAGCTGCTGCCCCCAGAACACGGGGTGCCAGCCTCCCATCAACACTGGGTCCCGACCTCGGTCCGCTCAGGATTCCTGTGTGGAAATGTCACTTCTGCCCCAGCCCTCTGGGGTGTACCTGGCATCCAGCTCTGCCCCCCTTCTGCTTAAGCAGGTGCTGGGAGACCCTGAGCCGGGCAGGCTGAGGTTCTGAGCTCGTGAGGGGTGCAGCAGTTTCCCGCACAGCATGGGGAGCACATTTGCTCATGTCTCCCAAGCTGGCTGTACACTCTGAGGACAGCCCTGGGCTCTGACACCCTCCAACTTTCACTGGGCCTTCTAAGCCCTCCTCTCCTGTCCACTGCTAGCCCATGGCCTGGGCCTGGCCTTGAAGCTGTAAAGACCTCTCACCCCATCCAAACGAGACTGGTCAGATATCTCCCGCATGTCAGCCACCACTGGATTGGGAAGGAGGGGTGGTAGGTGCAAGGCTGGCCCTTTTTATGAGAGTAATTTAAAAAACAAAAACAGGTCAGGCACAGGGGCTCACACCTGTAATCGCAGCACATTGGGAGACTGAGGCAGGAGGGTCACTTGAACCCAGGAGTTTGAGACCAGTCTGGGCAACATAGTGAGATCCTGTCTCAAAAAATGTTAAATGAAAACATTAGCCAGCTGTAGTGGCACATGCCTGTAGTCCCAGGTACTTGGGAGACTGAGATGGGAGGATCGCGTGAGCCCAGGAGGCAGAGGGTGCAGTGAGCTATGACTGTACCACTGCCCTCCAGCCTGGGTGACTGAGGGAGATCCTGGATCCAAACAAAAAAATAGAAAGAGAAGGAGGGGGTAGATGAATCCCATTTGTGTCATTAATCAATTCTCTTATAGAGAAAATAAAACGATTGAAACTGAGCCATCTTGGACTGCTGAGGCCCAGGCAGGGCCAGCTCCTTCCACCTTCCCAGCCAAGATGCTGCCTGCGGCCCCTCCCCTCCTGGCCCGAGATGCTGTCACTGTCCCTAAGAGACCCTGAGGCCTGCTCCAGGCTGAGTGGGTGAGGAGCCTCTCAGCAAGCGCCTGCATCGAGGCGTGCCCTCCTGAGAGGTGAGGCTGACCTGCAGCGTCCAGCTCGGCTGGGGAAATTCACCTGAGAAGGGCCCAGTCCTGGGTGCCTCCCTGGGGGAGGCCTTGGGGCTGCTTGTGCTGGTACCGACATGGGCCTGGGGAGGGACCTGCGTGTGGGTGGCAGGTACTGAGTCATGGGGGAGGGTGTCAGGGGGAGATGCTGGTGGTAACAGTGGGACGTAGGAAGTGAAACCAGCAGTGTGACTTTGGAGGTGCTGGAGGAGCAGGGCCTGGCGGAGGGGGTAGGGGAGCCAGGAAGGAGCAGTTGCCAGGGACGGCCTGGCCTGGAAGGGTGGCCAGGAGCTGGGGAAGAAGCCGGTGGTCTCTCAGTGCAAAGGTGGGGCTGGCCTGGAGGAGAGGCCCACAGGGTCCCTGCTGGCTGAGGGTGCAGTGGCGGGCCCCGGAGGCTGAATATCAACCCCGCCGCTGGGCAGGCAGCGCTCAGAGCAAAATGGGTGACTGGAGGGCACGTGCCAGCTCTGCTCCTCGAGCCTGGCCCAGGAGGGGCCTGCAGCACGGGGCTGGGGGGCAGGCAGCCCTTCTCTGTTGTCTCCCCTGCCTTCTGAGGAGGGAGCCTCTGGAATCTTTCATCGCCACTGCAACAAACTCAGGCTTTCGTGTCGGAAAAGAGCCCACTTCTGACCAGGCTCATCTGGGCTCTCCCCAAGCCTCTAAGTCTCCCACCACCTGGCTCCCCGTTCCTCTTTCCCTTGAAGGAAGTCAGCAGAGCGCGTGGCTGACGGGAAAGACGCCACAGCAGACCTGCCTGGCGGGGGGAGAGGCCAGGCCATTGTTCTCCAGTTCCAGGATGCCCCGCTTCCCCAAACAGCCTGGCAGCCTGGAACAGGAAGTCTCTGGGCACAGAGGCAAGCAGGGGGCACAGAGGCAAGCGGGGGACCACAGACAGGCAAAGAGTCGAAGGCTCCACCCACCTGGGCCAGTCCAGGCTCCCACAGAACCCCTCTGCGGCCAGGCAGGCACGTGGGGCCCGGGCCATCACCCTCACTTGGACGCAGGTGCGGCGATGGCAGGGGAGGGGTGTCTACGGCAGCGCCCAGAGCCTTGGGCAGGAAAGGACCCTGGCTAATGTGCCTGGAACAGCTCAGTGACAGGGAGCTGGGCTGGCTGTGAGGGTCGGGCACGCGTCACGAGTCTTCTGTGACCAGGAGACGCAGGAACACTGGCTCACACGACTCGCCAGGTCCTGGCACGCTGTGGTCCTGTGGGCACCACCTGCGGCTCCCAGCCTGCAAAATGTACACTTTGCTGGGCATGGTGGCTCACATCTGTGATCCCAGCACTTTGGGAGGCCGAGGCGGGCAGATCACCTGAGGATGGGAGTTTGAGACCAGCCTGGCCAACATGGAGAAACCTTGTCTCTACTAAAAATATAAAATTAGTTGGGCGTGGTGGCGGGTGCCTATAATCTCAGCTACTCGGGAGGCTGAGGCAGGAGAATCGATTGAACCTGGGAGGCAGAAGTTGCAGTGAGCCGAGATTGCACCACTGTACTCCAGCCTGGGCAACAGAGCAAGACTCTGTCTCAAAAACAAACAAACAAACAAAAAAACCATACACCTCATGCTCACTCCTCTGGGAGCCATGGCTAACAGCCAGCAGGCAGGATATTCTCAAACCAGCTCCTGGAGGGCACTCACAGGGACCCCGTTCCTACCATGAGCCCCGCCAGAGAGGAGGTGGGCCATGGAGGCTTGTCCACCCAGGTGTGGCCGAGAAGAGGGTTTCCTCACACTCTGCTGACCTGCTTTCCTTCCATGCCTCTCAGCCCAGCTCCTGACACAGGTGGAAACCTGACCTCCTTGGCTTTAGAATGTCCCCCAGAGCCCACAGAGCAACCCGCCCCCAGCCACCTTCCCTCCCAAGATCTCCAGGTAATGCCTGGTAAAAGGAGGACTCCGGGGAGAATGTTGGGAAAACATGCAAAGCACATCACCTTCCAACCGATGGAGAGTGAAGGAAAACAGGTACCATTTGGCTTGTAACCTTCACTGGAAATAGAAACCATCCTCATCATTGATACCTGGTGAACTGCACAGAGAACAACCTGCAGCTTTGGAAGCTTATAAATCCTTCAGTATTTGTCAGCTACCAGTAAACAAAAATGCACACGGGAGAACTTTCCACCCGAACCCCACCTGGAGGCCAGCGTTCCCAGGTCCCAGCTGGTGTGACAGCACGCACTCGAGGGCCAGCTCAGACACGGCGAGTAGGACGCACGTGAGCACAGGGAGGAAATGCCAGCAGATCCTGCTTCACGTGACCACCTCCCAAGAATCAAGCCATTCTTAGCCTCACAGACGCTGGCCGCCTCCCTCTGGCTCGGCCTCACGGCGGGGCAGGCATTAGCAGTCCAGGCAGCTTCTCTCTGACTCCCCGCAAGGAGGGGTGCGGTGGGCAACAGGCTGGCCCCGCACAGTTCCACCTGTAGGAGAGCCCAGCAGAGCAGCCCTTGCAGGAGGCTGTGTGTGTGGGGCCGGCTCAGCTTTTCTCTGGCCATGCCCGTGTCCCTTCTGTGCACGGAGACACCAGATGCACGTGCTCCCCTCTCTGCTTCCGACCCAAGCCTGCCCTCGGCCTCCGCTGTGCCTCCAAGGGCTCCTGTGTCTTGTGGGCTGAGTGAGCACGGCCAGGCCTTTGCTCGACAGTAGACCCTTCTATTGATTTCTTCACAGAAAAAAGGGCTCATAACCAACATTTAAAGCACACTGAACACCAGGAGCGGCTGCATGGACCTGGACACGTGTCTGCCTGACCTGCCCCTGGGCTCTTGGTAGGATGCCCTGCAGCAATGCAGACAGGGGCCTGCAGGGAGAGGCCACATCCCCAGGAGCCAGGCTATCAGAAAGGTGGGGCAAGAGGCCAGCTGTGCTCGCTTTGCAGTGCGGTCCCGTCCAAGCACGGCCCCTCATTTCTGGAACCCGGCTGTAAACAGCAGGAGGGAGGGGCGGCGGCGCCTGCCAAGGGAGGCAGAGGCCCTGCGGGGAACTTACCAGAGGAAAACAAGTGCTTGCATCCTGGGGCCCTCACACGCACGCGCAGGAGGCCAGGCGTGCTGCTGATAAGAGCCTGCGGGTTTGCAGAGAAGCGCAGCAGCGCAGGTCTCACTGGAGTTCTGGTGGCCACCTCTGTCCTGCCATGCTGCTCACTGACAGTGTCCGGGGCCCACATCACCAAGAGGCTCGGGCCACAAAGTAAAGGTGAGAGCCTGTGGTGCCCGCAGGCAGAAGAGGGGACACGGGGGGCTCTGTGCAGCGCAGAGAGGGTGCAGGTGGGCGAGGGGACGTGGGAGGCTCTGTCCAGTGCAGGCAGGAGAGGGGACGCGGGGGGCTCTGTGTAGCGCAGGTGGGAGAGGGGACGCGGGCACCAGCCGGCATCTCTAGGGAATGAAGGGGTGCCAAGACGGAGCACACTGAGGGGTCCCGGCTCTTGGCAAGCTCTGTGAGGCAAAGGCGGCTGGCCAGGGGTGCCCTCCTGTCAGTGGCTGGAGGCAGCACACAGGGCACACAGCGAGACAGCCCTCCCACTCCGATCTTCTAACCACAGACCCTGGATAGATCTGGGGGCCCTGGGCGCCCCGTGAGGCCAGGCCAGGCTGTTGACTGACACTCAGTCGCAGTGGCCGGTGTTTCCTGGGGACTCAAGTGGAGTCTGAGCAGTGACGTCCTCAAAATGGGCTGCCACTCTGACAGCCAAAGCCATGCAGCCTCGCAGGCAGGAGCTGGGGTGTGGGGGACCACAATCCCGAAGAACCCTGTCCTCTGGACCCTGGTGCAGCAGGAGGGGAGAAGCCCGCAGAAGCCCGGATGCCTCCCCCCTCAATGGCCCCCGCTGCTGTGCTTGGAGCAGGTGTATCCTGTCTGGAGCTTGTGCTGGCCCGGCGAGTGGAGCCCAGAACCCACCCCCAACTACCAACATCCCCCAGATTGCCACCTGCCCGGCCCAGGAGGTTCTAGCCAAGATGTATTAGCGAGGGGCTGGACAAGGTGAGCATGTGAGAAGCAGGGGCTGGGGGGCCAGGACCTGGGGGTGCTGCGGCAGCACTGTGGCTGGGCACACCCGGCGACGGCCTAGCTCTGCATGCCTGTCACCACCTGACCCTCACTGCGGCTGCTGGGTGGCATTCACCAGGATTGCACAATGACCTACACCTCCCGTCCTGCCCGCCAGCCTCTGGATGGGAATTCCCACATCCACCCACCCGCCCATCTGCCAGCTGCCTGCATGCTTAGCCCCAGGGCCACGTTGCCTGCTGTGGGGCGCACGCTGCTACTGGCACTGGGGGCCTCGGGCCCCTGGCCCCTCTGCACTCTCCTCCTCCCGAGCCTCCTCTTCCCACCCTGCTGTGGCCCCGTGTGTGGTGTGGGTCTTGCAGTGGCAGGACTCCGGTGGCAGATGAGGACCCGCTCCCGCAGCCAGCCTCTGCACTGCTCCCGCCTCCGGGCACAGGAACGATGCCATCTGCTCGTCTGCCTGAGATGCTTTTCTAATCCACTCTGAGAGCAGGAGGTCAGCCAGGACCAAATGACATGCTGGACATCAGGCTTCCTGAGATAGCTGCAGGTCCCCGAGGAATGCCTGTGCTTTGGTGGGGGCAGAATTCTTACTCTAGGATGGCTCCAGCCGCTAGGTTCTCGTTCAGTGACGTCAAGACCGGCTATATCCCCATGTCCCCAGAGCCTCCTTGGGCTGTGACCCACAGGTCACCCTCCCTGGAGCCCAGGCTCTGCAAGGACTCCAAGGTGCCGGGTCCTGGGCTGCCGGGAGGGAGGGAGGCACAGGGCTGACCGTCCACATTGCCTGTCCCTCCTGGCACTGGCAGGATCCGAACACCACAGGCACCTAGTAAACTTCAGGAATCATAGCGCGGGGCCCGTCCAACCAAGTCAGGATGACCGGCCAGGCCTTGCAGCAGCCCACAAACAGTGGGCTCTGACTGAGCATGTGGGGCATGCCAGGCTCCCTCTCTGGTACCCAGCCCCAGCTGCTGAAATGAGTGCAGCCACATCAGCCCCCGGTCAGGACCTGATGCGGCCATTTTTCAATGCTCAACTTCATTTTCACAGAAATGCACCTGAGGCAGTCTCACTCTGTGGTCTCCAGCTATTCCTGCGCCACGAGAAGGCGCCCCTGTACCTGCAGCACTTCTGAGCCAGGGTCCTGGGAGGGGACACGAGCTGACCACCTGTTCCTTCTTTCTGCAGGGTCGCGGAGCCTCGCCGGCTGCCATGTGGGGCTGCGGCTGGTTCAACGGCACAGGGCTGGTGGAGGAGCTGCCTGCCTGCCAGGACCTGCAGCTGGGGCTGTCACTGCTGTCGCTGCTGGGCCTGGTGGTAGGCGTGCCAGTGGGCCTGTGCTACAACGCCCTGCTGGTGCTGGCCAACCTACACAGCAAGGCCAGCATGACCATGCCAGATGTGTACTTTGTCAACATGGCAGTGGCGGGCCTGGTGCTCAGCGCCCTGGCCCCTGTGCACCTGCTCGGCCCCCCGAGCTCCCAGTGGGCACTGTGGAGCGCAGGCGGTGAGGTCCACGTGGCACTGCAGATCCCCTTCAATGTGTCCTCACTGGTGGCCATGTACTCCACTGCCCTGCTGAGCCTCGACCATTACATCGAGCGTGCACTGCCGCGGACCTACATGGCCAGCGTGTACAACACGCGGCACGTGTGCGGCTTTGTGTGGGGCGGTGCGCTGCTGACCAGCTTTTCCTCGCTGCTCTTCTACATCTGCAGCCATGTGTCCACCCGCGCGCTGGAGTGCGCCAAGATGCAGAACGCAGAAGCCGCCGACGCCACGCTGGTGTTCATTGGTTATGTGGTGCCTGCACTGGCTGCCCTCTATGCGCTGGTGCTACTCTCCCGCGTCCGCAGGGAGGACACACCCCTGGACCGGGACACAGGCCGGCTGGAGCCCTCGGCACACAGGCTGCTGGTGGCCACCGTGTGCACACAGTTTGGGCTCTGGACGCCACACTATCTGGTCCTGCTGGGGCACACAGTGCTCATCTCGCGAGGGCAGCCCATGGACACGCACTACCTGGGGCTGCTGCACTTTGTGAAGGATTTGTCTAAACTCCTAGCTTTCTCCAGCAGCTTCGTGACACCGCTTCTCTACCGCTACATGAACCAGAGCTTCCCCGGCAAGCTCCGGCGGCTGATGAAGAAGCTGCCCTGTGGGGACCGGCACTGCTCGCCAGACCACATAGGGGTGCAGCAGGTGCTGGCGTAGGCGGCCCAGCCCTCCCAGAGAGACGTGACTCTGGTGGACGCAGAACAGTTAGTTACTCTGGATGCCTCTGCGTCCTTCCAGAAGGAAGAGAAGTAGGAGCGGTGTTTTTCTTGAAGTTTTCTTTTTCCCACAAATGCCACTCTTGGGCCAAGGCCATGGTCCCAGTGGCTGGCGTCTGGCGTGAGCTTCCCTGAGGCCTGTGCGTCTCCTGAACACACAGCTCAAGGTCCACATCCGCAAAAGCCTCCTTGCCTTCAGCTTTCTCAGCATTCAGTTTGTCAACGAAGTGATGGACGCCTAAAGCCAGTATATATACTTTGTGGTTAAAATACTTGATTCCCCCTCCTTTGTTTTATAAAAACAGATGTTTTCTAGAAAAATGACAAGTATTAAAATGAAGGAAACCCTATGAAAGAATGGCAACAGCCGGGGTGGCTGGGCCCTGGCAGTGGGCGGCGGCTGCTGGCCGGGCCTGCTGGGTGTGCCACAGTCACCATAGGGTTCTGAGAACATTTCACAGAAGTGCCTGAGACACGGAGACACGGCTGGTGTTAAACGGAGTCATTTAGTAGCAGTGACGCGCTCTCAGCCACCAAATGTCCCTGACACCCTCCCCAGCCCCCAGAGATAACATCAGCTGAGGCTTTTTTCACTTTGAACCTGTTCTAAATCAACTCCTCAAAGTGTGCACAAAACTAAAGAATATAAATAAACAAAAGAAAGTAAGGTGTGTTAGGATTTCTGACTGAATACCAAAGCTGAAGGGCCCCCCCAGGGGACAGAAGGCTGGAGGCTGTGTCACATGGGGTCTGGCGAGAGGGCCAGGGTGGAACCTGAGGCCAGCTCCCAAGGCACCTGGAACCAGCATCCGCATCTCCTCGGCCCTGGCAGCCTCAGGTAGGGCCCGGACCGGCCTGTTCCACTTGGGCCCACGGGTCTGTAGTGAGACGGTTCCATCCATAGTGAGGCAGGTCTTAGTGAGGCGGATCTGTAGTGAGGCGGGTCCGTGGTGAGGCAGGTCCCTAGTGAGGCGGGTCTTAGTGGGGCGGGTCTTAGTGGGGGGGGTCCGTAGTGGGGCGGGTCCGTGGTTAGGCAGGTCCGTAGTGGGGCGGGTCTTAGTGGGGAGGGGGATCCATAGTGACGCGGATCCTTAGTAAGACGGGTCTTAGTGAGGCCGGTCTTAGTGGGGCGGGTCCGTGGTGAGGCAGGTCTGTGGTGAGGCGGATCTTAGTGGGGCGGGTCTGTGGTGAGGAGGGTCTGTGGTGTCTCAGTGAGGCGGGTCTGTGGTGGGGCGGGTGTGTGGTGGGGCGGGTCTGTGGTGGGGCAGGTGTGTGGTGGGGCGGGTGTGTGGTGGGGCGGGTGTGTGGTGGGGCGGGTCTGTGGTGAGGCGGGTCTGTGGTGGGGCGGGTCTGTGGTGAGGCGGGTGTGTGGTGAGGCGGGTCTGGTGAGGCGGGTGTGTGGTGGGGCGGGTCTGTGGTGAGGCAGGTCTGTGGTGGGGCGGGTCTGTGGTGAGGCGGGTGTGTGGTGAGGCGGGTCTGTGTTGAGGCAGGTGTGTGGTGGGGTGGGTGTGTGGTGAGGCGGGTGTGTGGTGAGGCGGGTCTGTAGTGAGGCGGATCTTAGTGAGGCGGGTCTGTGGTGAGGCGGGTCTGTGGTGAGGCAGGTGTGTGGTGGGGCGGGTCTTAGTGAGGCGGGTCTGTGGTGGGGCGGGTCTTAGTGAGGCGGGTCTGTGGTGGGGCGGGTCTTAGTGAGGCGGGTCTGTGGTGGGGCGGGTCTGTGGTGAGGCAGGTGTGTGGTGGGGCGGGTCTGTGGTGAGGCAGGTGTGTGGTGGGGCGGGTCTGTGGTGGGGCGGGTCTTAGTGAGGCGGGTCTGTGGTGGGGCGGGTCTTAGTGGAGCGGGTCTGTGGTGGAGCGGGGTTAGTGAGGCAGGTCTGTGGTGAGGCGGGTCTTAGTGAAGCGGGTTTAATGAGGCAGGTCTGTGGTGGGGCAGGGCTTAGTGAGGCGGGTCTTAGTGAGGCGGGTCTGTAGTGGGGCGGGTCTGTGGTGAGGCGGGTCTTGGTGAGGCGGGTCTGTGGTGAGGCGGGTCTTAGTGAGGCAGTTCTGTGGTGAGGCGGGTCTTAGTGAGGCGGGTCTGTGGTGAGGCGGGTCTTAGTGAGGCGGGTCTGTGGTGAGGCGTGTCTTAGTAAGGCGGGTCTGTGGAGTGGAGGGTCTATGGTGGGGCGGGTCTTAGGCGGGTCTGTGGTGAGGCGGGTCTTAGTGAGGCGGGTCTGTGGTGAGGCGGGTCTTGGTGAGGCGGGTCTGTGGTGAGGCGGGTCTTAGTGAGGCAGTTCTGTGGTGAGGCGGGTCTTAGTGAGGCTGGTCTGTGGTGAGGCGTGTCTTAGTAAGGCGGGTCTGTGGAGTGGAGGGTCTATGGTGGGGCGGGTCTTAGGCGGGTCTGTGGTGAGGCGGGTCTTAGTGAGGCGGGTCTGTGGTGAGGCAGGTCTTAGTGAGGCGGGTCTGTGGTGAGGCGGATCTTAGTGAGGCGGGTCTGTGGTGAGGCGGATCTTAGGCGGGTCTGAGGTGTGGTGGGTCTGTGGTGAGGCGGGTCTGTGGTGGGGCGGGTCTTAGAGAGGCGGGTCTGTGGTGTGGAGGGTGTTAGTGGGGCGGGTCTGTGGTGGGGCGGGTCTTATTGAGGTGGGTCTGCAGTGAGGCGGGTCTTAGTGAGGTGGGTCTGTGGTGGGGCGGGTCTTAGTGAGGCGGGTCTGTGGTGGGGCGGGTCTTAGTGAGGCGGTCCGTGGGGAGGCAGGTCCGTGGTGAGGCTGCTCTGTAGTGAGGCGGATCTTAGTGAGGCGGGTCTGTGGTGAGGCGGATCTTAGTGAGGCGGGTCCGTGGTGGGGCGGGTCTTAGTGAGGCGGGTCCGTGGTGGGGCGGGTCTTAGTGAGGCGGGTCCGTGGTGGGGCGGGTCTTAGTGAGGCGGGTCCGTGGTGGGGCGGGTCTTAGTGAGGCGGGTCTGTGGTGGGGCGGGTCTTAGTGAGGCGGGTCCGTGGTGGGGCGGGTCTTAGTGAGGCGGGTCTGTGGTGAGGCGGATCTTAGTGAGGCGGGTCTTAGTGAGGCGGGTCCGTGGTGGGGCGGGTCTTAGTGAGGCGGGTCTGTGGTGGGGCGGGTCTTAGTGAGGCGGGTCCGTGGTGGGGCGGGTCTTAGTGAGGCGGGTCTGTGGTGGGGCGGGTCTTAGTGAGGCGGGTCCGTGGTGGGGCGGGTCTTAGTGAGGCGGGTCTGTGGTGAGGCGGGTCTGTGACGGGGCGGGTCTGTGGTGGGGCGAGTCTTAGTGAGGCAGGTCCGTGGTGAGGCGGGTCTTAGTGAGGCGGGTCTGTGGTGAGGCGGGTCTTAGTGAGGCGGGTCCGTAGTGGGGAGGGTCCGTGGTGGGGCGGGTCTTAGGTGGGTCTGTAGTGGGGCGGGTCTTAGTGAGGCGGGTCTGTAGTGGGGCAGGTCTGTAGTGGGGCGGGCCTTAGTAGGGCGGGTCTGTAGTGAGGCAGGTCTGCAGTGAGGCGGGTCTGTAGTGAGGGGCAATTGTTCCTCATCAGCCTCCCTCTGGACCTTCCACTCACTGGGATTTTGTAAAACATCTACTTTAAAATATGTCCGTGAGAAAAGCCCCCATTCCTCCACACCATCTGTTCGCCTCTCCCCGATTTTCTGGGATTAAAGTATAGGCCTGCAATCCCCTACCCCCAATTCTAAAGCCCAGAAAGCTCTGAAAACAGGAAGATGTTCCCCGCAGGTGGCAGCAAATTCACTGGGCAGTGATCCCTGACCTGAAGGGCTGTGAGGGCTTCATGTCCATGCGGACCCCACTCCTTCTGAAGACGTGCTGATGTGGCTGTGAGAGCTGACCCGCGCCCCGGGGTTCTGTGGCACACTTCCGCCACATAGCCTGAATGCGCTGGAATTCTGCATAAGCTCGGCCTCAGGGACAGTGGGGGTGGGGTTGGGGGAGCCCCACCTTGCAGCCATCGACGTGGGGACGTCACGCTGTGGTCCCAGTCTCCTGGGAATTCAGTCACGAGGTCACTGGCATTATTCATCGCGTGCTGCGAGCAGGTCAGAGTCGGCCTCCTGAGAACGCGGCTCTGGATGGCTCCTGCCAGGAGCTCAGACCCGCCAGACGGGCTCCTAAGCTCTGGGATTAGAGAACAGTTTTCTGAGCTGTTTCTGTCAGTGTTCTATTTTCAGGTGCGCCAGGATCTCATGTGAACCTTTAGAGCTGCAGGCCTGACCTCCCTCCCACTCCCACTGGAGCCAGAGCTGGTTGAAGGGCCACGTCTCTGATGGTCCTGGGCTTCCCATCTCCATGCCTGCGTGGAAACCCTGGCATCTGATGAGGAAATGATCACACAACCCCACAGAACCCTGCCCGGCGGCTGGTGCTGTCACCCCAACCCTCCTCCCCCTGCAGCCCAGCTCTGCAGGGTGGGGTGTCCAGGCTTGAACCAGGAGACCCTCTTCCTGGCTGATACTTTCCAGCCCCCTTGGCTCCAGGCTGAGCTCCTGGGAAAGGGGCAGACCCTACACACAGGTGAGGGCGGCACTGGGCTACCTCTGTCTGGGAATTACCCCATCCAACTGTCCTCTCCAAAGGCAGGAAGGGCCTCAAATCACTATTTCAATTTCTCAGTGGCTTTGGGTGCAAACTGGCTCATTTCTGTGGGTCTGTTGGGGGGACTGGCCTGCATTCAATACCCCTCACCCTACCCTGCTGGGTGGCCCTGTGGAGGGCCCCGGCGACACCCTGCTGCCTGGTCAGCTGTTTCTGGTGGGCCCCCGCAAGGCAGGCATGTGCCTCCAGCGCAGACCCTCCCCTGCTACCTAAGACCCTTCACTGTGCACCATGGCCTCCCCCAACCCCCTACCCAGCAAGTCCCCTCCTCATCCCCAGGCCCCCGCCAGCCTCTGTGGCCCAAGACCGTCCACTATGCACTGAGGCCTCCGTCCTCATCCCCAGGTCCCCGCCAGTCTCTGTGGCTGCTTCCCAGAAGCTGCGTCGCTGACTTTTCCTGAGATACCTGCTCATCTATATTCCGTGTTGCCTTCAACTGGGAAGATTTGGCACCTCCTGAGCCTCCTGCCGCCCCTGAGCGATTCCCAAAGTCTTCACCTCATCACACACAGAACATGAGAACTTGAGTCACTCAGGGGAGAAAAAGGAGCTACTTGAAAAAGTCAAGGTTGTCGTCTGCCCAACTCCCCAGTTATTCCAGGCAGCCGTCTCCCCAACTCTCCAATTCTTCCAGGCAGCCATCTCCCCAACTCCCCAGTTCTTCCAGGCATCTGTCTGCCCAACTCCTCAATTCTTCCCCAGTTTGCGAGACACCTCTCGCAAACTACTATAGTTCAAAAATCTATACTCTAATAGATTTGACTACTATAGTTCAAACATCATTCATCTTATTTTTGTTTATCCACAAGAAAGCCTTGCCCTGTTTCCTTAAATAAGATACCAGAAAGGGAGTTTAGTTGTGGATTCACTTCATTAAAGGTGTAAGACTTATTGTAAGAAGCTGGATCTATTGTGAGTTGTGGCAGAGAGATTGGGAAATCTACACACGTCTTCTTTCATACACAGCATGCAACAGAGGGAAAGCAGGAATGGTAATCCTAACAGAAAGTACCATAAAATTGGTTATTTCCCCTCGAATTGTATGTCATAATACTTAATACTAACCCTATCCCTAGCCCTACCCCTAACCCACCTAAACCTCACCCTAAACACCCTATCCCTAACCTCCTAACCACCGTAACCCTAAACACCCTAATCTGAACCCTAACGCTTAAAGAATCGCTCTGGGCCTGCCTGGCTTTCCCGAGCCTGAGCATGTGAACGAACCTGACCCGCCCCCTCCATTCTCTCTGGGCTCCTCCATCCTGTGTCTGCTGAGCATCGCTCACAGACCCAAGCCCCATCCTGTTCAGCCACCTTGACTTGCTGGGGGACCACAAGAGGAACATAGCTGTGACGCTGCCAGCTGAGCCCGGCCACATCTGGGGCTTCCACACAATGCTCTCCCCAAACAGCAAAGCTTTGGATGCAGATGGGAGGCATCCTGAAGCTGGGACAAGGGCTGGGCAGGGGCTGGCGGCCAGTCTGGCAACGTAAGCAAGCCCCTGGCTTTCCCTCTGCTCACTGCCTTGGCTCTCTTCCTCACTCTTGGCTCTCTTCCTCACTCTGTGACTGAGCGCGTGCTCCTGAGAAACGGGCTTCCTTGCTGCTCCTGGGGTGTGCGTCATTTTCCCGTGTCCCATGTCCTGCGGGTTCTGGGCACCACAATTCATTTGTCCACTCTGCTGCTGACAAACATGGGGACTGTTTCCAACTTCAGGCATTCGTGCACGGAGCGGTACTGTTTTGCTGTGTCTCCCAGCACCCACCACAGGACCCTGCGTGGGGCACTCCTCAAGCAGACACAGCCTCAGCTGTGCACACTCACCAAGTTGCTTCTCCCGGCCGCCACCCCGTGGCTTCACGTCCTCACCTGCCCTTGGTGCAATGTGTCTCTGGTATTTTATGCCAAGCCAGGGGAGGATTAAGGCATTTCCCGTCTTAACGAGGTCTTGGCCTCTCTCAACGAAGCGTCTCTTTAGGGATTCTGCCCACGTTTCTAAGTGATGTAAGGTCCTTCCTGCTTTGCTCTGAATGTGGGCCCTTGCCATGAGGCTCCTTAACCTAACTGTACCCCTGTACCCATGCTGTTCCCTTTCCAAAGGAGGACAAGCTCTACCACACCACAGAGAAGTCACAGCTCCACAAGTCCCTGCCTGGAAGATGGAAGATGCCTCGGAAAACAGCCTGCTCTTCTCTCTGGAGAGGCGGGGGGCAGGGGAGTACTGGCCACACTCAAAACTGGCAGCTTCTGAGGGGAGGGAGTCACTTCAACATCTCCAACCTTAGACAGATGTGTGTGCCTCAGGCAGCACACACACACACACACACACACACACACACGAGTGCAGGCGTGCACACATATGCAAGCGCACACACACACACACACACGAGTGCAGGCGTGCACACATATGCAAGCACACACACACACACGTGTCTGTCTCCTCCCTGGGAACACCGTGACCGGAAGAGGCTTCACATGTGTCGGCTGCAGGGTGGGAGACCTGACACAGTGCCAGGGCCGCCCGAGTCCTCCGAGGACTCTGTGGCAGCAAGGAAGGGCCGTGGGAACCCCCTGCGGACAAGGTGTCACCTTTTGTTTCTGGAAGCAGCAGCAGGTACCAGCCCTGAACACCGTGCCCACTCCAGCCTCGTGTTCAGGCGTAGCTGCATTCGTGGCATGACCTGGAGATGGACTGGAGATGCTACTGCCCCTCTGCTCACCCCTCCCGCCAGCGCTTGGCTCTGCAGGCACTGGGTGGCCTCAGGCTCCCTCTGCCCACCCCTCCCACTAGGGCCTGGCTCTGCACGCACCAAGTGGCCTCAGGCTCCCTCTGCCCACTGCCAGGGCCTGGCTCTGCACACACTGGGTGGCCTCAGGCTCCCGGCAGCTCCTGCTTACTCCCCACTTCCCCCCACCCCAACCCCCGCCGTGAAAATCACGTGGATAACTCCTGGAAAGTGCTGAGCAGAGACCGGGCACCTGGAGGGCCTCAATCCACGTGAGCTAGGGTAGGATTCTCAGGGGGACGCCCTCATGGCTGGATGCTGAAGAGGCTTTTGTGAGCTGAGGTGGCAGGCATGCCAGGCTCCATGGCAGGGACCCCCGTGCCCTAGCACCTGCTGCACACATGTGCATACGTATGCAACAAGCGCACACACACACACACACACACACAAGCACATACACATATGCACAAACATGTACACACACATACATATTCAAGCACACACACATGCATATGCACACACGCATACATATGCAAGCACACACATATGCAAACACATATGCACACATATGCAAGCATGCACACACACATACAAGCACACACACATGCACACATATGCAAACATGCACACACAAATGCATACGTATGCAAGCACGCACGCACATATGCACACATATGCAAGCACGCACATATGCATACATATGCAAACACACACATGCAAGTGCACACACATGCACACACATACAAGCACGCACACACACATATGTACACATATGCAAGCACACACACATATGCATACTTATGCAAGCACACACACATATGTATACGTATGCAAGCAAACACACACACATGCGCATACATATGCAAACAGGCACGCACACACACCAGACGCTGCTGAAGGGATGCACGTAGCCTGAGTGCCTTCCCAGCCCTAATGGGCTGTGACTTGAAGACGGGGAGACCAGGCCCTCAGCAGCCATGGAACGGGCCCCGGAAAGATGCACAACGGCTTCACTCTGGAAGCAGATGGTGGCTCTGGAGGGAGACAAGGCTTACCTTGCTCCAGGGACTCTGAGGGGATGCTGCATAGGGAGGCTGCCCCAGCAGGAGACATGGAGAGGGAGGGCTGAAGGAACAGCAGTGGGGAGCAGGGGCACGGACAGGTTCCAGACCCAGACCCTGAGCTTCCCTCAGTGCCTAAACGCAACACCCTGACTCCCGAGGGGAAGGGAGGGAATCCTGAGCTGACCTCACACAGGAGAACTAAAGCTCAAAGCTCAAATGTCACCCTGAAAGGCACCGGCAGGCAAAGGCTGCGTCTCCAGAGCCAGCCCTGTGCCCACCCAAACTAGTGTGGTGCAGGGACTCCTCCCTCAGCCTAGTTGCCTGGCCCCAGACTGTCGGGTGTGGGGCCAACAGGGACCCTGGGGAACACCCCATGGACACGAGGGAGACTGAAACCCAGAGGGTCCCACAGCAGTGAGCAGCTTCTGCTGCCAGGCTCCAGGGCTCCAGAAGCCCTAGCCCACCCCACACTCAGGGTGCACGGAAGGCCCTGGGAGGGCAAGCGAGCAGCATCCGATTCTTTTCTGCAGGACATTCAAGCTGTGCCACACACACTTAACACTTCTAAAGAGAAGACAGCATCCCCCGTTGTCCAACCCTATTCATCACAAGATGCTTTCTGCAGAGCCCCTTGGGGCATGAAGGTTCTTCCCATCACCAGTCTGAGAAACCACAGGGCCCTGGGCAGGAGGAACCACACAGCCCCATCCTGTTCTAGGGACCAGGGCACCCCTTGGGGCCCCTCTCCAGACCCAGGGTTGGACGGGCTGGCTTTCTGCCCAGCTCCAGCCAACTGGCATACACTAAGTGTGCAGCTGAGGTGGTGGGAAGAGGGTAAAACGTACCCCACTTGGCAACCACTTCCAAAATTAAACACAGTTAATATCTGTCCCCGCTGTCCCAATTCCAGACATTTACCCAAGAAAATGGGAACAGAAGTCCACACAAGCACCTGTATACAAATGTTCACAGCAGCTTTGCTCGTAAGAGCCCAACACTGAAAAACGACCCAGCTGCCCATCAGCAGGTGGACAGAGAAACAGACGTGGGCTGTGCATGGAAGGAACGCTGCTGGTCAGCGAAATGGACCGACCGGGGACAGGCATGGCAACAGGGTGAACCTCAGAAACATGGAGCTGCGTGGACAGGGCTAGACGCGACCACGTGCAAACTACTGGAGCCTCCTCAGTGGTTCTGGAGCGGGGAACCCAACTCAGCAGCAACACAGTGGCAACAAGGGCCGGGTCTGGGAGGGCGTGGACCGGGAAGAGGCAAGGGGACTTTCGGAGCGACAGAGGCGGTTTCCCTTGCCGAGGCCCTGGCAGCACAGCTCGGCTGCACCTGTCAACACTCCAGGGTGGACATAGGAGATCTGTGCGCTTCCCGAGCGCGGATCACGGCTCAGCATCTCATGGGGAAAGGGGCAGGGACATTTAAAACACCCAGGCAGAGTTTCTTTTCAGGACATGCAGTAAGGTTTCAGGTGCAGGCGCCTTTTCAGGACATGCAGTAGGATTTCAGGTGCGGGTGCTTTCAACACGCGGCGATCAAACGCAGCTCCAGGGCCAGACGCGGTTTCTAGCCTCAAGGGCAGGCTCGGTTCTGGAGCTCCCTCCAGTGGCCGTCGGGGCGCCGGCACTTTCAGGGCCCCACCAGGAGAGCAGGGGCCCCGCCGAGGAGCCAGAGCGCGGGGACCACAGGGAGCCCTGCGCGGCCGGCACGGATGCCTCTCAACAGGTGGGATGAGGCCAACACAACTGGGTGAGTTCCCGCCACCGCTTTCGCCGGCAGCCAGCGGCTGGAGGACAAGGAGAATGCGCCGGTTCCGTTCCTGAACAAGCTCCACGGCGCTGTGGGGTCCCGGCCCAGAAAGCCCAACCCTGCCCCAGAATTTCCCCAGGCCCACAGAAGGGGACAGCATGGGGAAAATGTCTGTGATCACACACGCAGCAACGGTGCGGCCGCAGGTGTCTGCGCATCTGGCAGGGCTCCTAGGGTACCCCCACGCCGCCTGGACGCAGCCTAGCAGATTTGGGGCCAGACTAATCGGGGCCCATCTTAGCCCACAGATGCCATCTCCAGGCCATGCTGAGGGACAGGGGAGCGGAGGGCACTGCCTGTTTCCTGGCAGGGGGCCCTGCTCAACAGCCCTTCCCTTCCCCACAAACTGTCTCGCTGTCCCAGGCCATTCCTTCCAGTACCTTGGGAAGTCCAGGACCAGACCTCTACATGGACAAAGCTGGAGGAGGGAAGTGGGGATGAGGGGTTCTACCTGCTCTCCACCTACCTGCCCTCCTGCCTGTCTGTCCATGGGATGCCTGAAGGCTCCCAGACCACCAGCCCCCAGACCCTTGGTACTGCATCCCTGTCGGCCAGGGGGCTGCTGGGGAGGCTGATGCCCGTCCCTAAGCCTGAGCCTCCAGCCCGGAGGTGAGGGTTTGCGGCACGGTCTGTCCGCGGAGGCTGGAATACACCCCAGAGGTGAGGGTTTGGGGCACAGTCTGCTGGCAGAGGCTGGAATGCACCCCAGAGGTGAGGGTTTGGGGCACAGTTTGTTGGTGGAGGCTGGAGTGCACCCCAGAGGTGAGGGTTTGGGGCACAGTCTTCACACAGGCTGGAGTGCACACCAGGGAGGCTTCCTGCCTCTGGCAGAATCACCGCCATGCTCAGTCACAAACACGGAGCCCCTGCCAGGCATGGACGCTGCAGCACGTGCCAGGGCCCCAAATAAAGGTCCTGGCTTTTGTCCCAGTGGGGTCTGCTTCTCTGTGGAGCTCAAGGGTCCCTGGAGTGCCTGCCTTAGCAGAGGGCAAAACCTGGAGACACGGATGCTTTGTCTTCAGGGCTCCACCGGCTCCTCAGGACAGAGCCCCTCAGCACCACAGTGTGTCACACATCCCCAGTTTCCCCTCGCGGTACTCATGCTGCAGCCCCGGCGTGGAGGCCAGAATCCAGGTGTCACTCCTGGCTCTGACCATGACCTTGGATAAACCACCCCTCAGACCTAGAGTCCTCAGGCACATCCCTCTGGCCACCGCCACCCAGCAGGGAGCAGGACAGCCCCAGGGGTCTGTGACTGTCCCTGGGACATCAGTCTGAGAAACAGCGCCAAGTGGAGGCTGAGGCAGGAGAATGGCATGAACCCAGGAGGAGGTGGAGCTTGCAGTGAGCCGAGATCGCGCCACTGCACTCCAGCCTGGGTGACAGAGCGAGACTCCGTCTCAAAAAAAAAGAAAAGAAAGAAAAGAAACAGCGCCGAGTCGGACGCTGCCCGGTGTGGACACTGGCCCTCCACAGTCACGCAAACTCGGCTTTGCAAAATCAGTCCTTGGTGAAGGAAATAATGTATATAGTGGTCCACTTCCAAGACACAATGCCTTGAACCAGCTTAGGTCAGCAAGTTACAGAAGAAACAGGATGTACCAGGCCTCTGCCTGGGTCGCCAATGCCTACTTGTTGGCTTCCCCCTCCCCAGTCTTCCCCCCAACCCTTAGTTGCCTTCACCTGAACCAAAAAATTTTAGTCTATGATGAAAGTTTTACTAGTCTGCAACATAACTTGTTCTCTCTGTTCTTATCAGCCTGCCCAGCTACTTAGGTCATAAGTCAAATACCTGAAAAGCCCCTGAGCTGACTAGAATTGCAATGCATTGTGGGCTGCAACTAAATGCAGCAGGAAAACCCTAAGAAACACCTACGGCCCCTGCCCAGCAACCAATAGGCGACATTCAGGAAAACTGTGACCTCAGAGTACTCAGCCTGTGAGGAACCGGGGGAGGGGCCTGCGCACTAGGAGATAAATGGCTTGTTGTGACCGTGCTGGGTGTGCCTGCCCATCAGACACCCGATCTTGCAACACTGTCATTAAAAGTCTCACTTCCACTGTTCTCCGGGTCTCTGAGTCCATTCTTCGGGTTTGGACAGGTGAGTTTGTTTCTCACATCAGCACAGGGGAGAGCCCAGTCCCCAGGTGCAGTTCCCTGCACACGCACCTGTGCACACACACGTGCACACACACATACATGCAGCACCACCAGAGCCAGCCTCACTGAACAGCCTCCAGGGTAGCAGGAGCCATGGGGCGGCCATGAGACTGGATTCCACTCGCAGAGGCCCCGTGGCCGTTCGGGGCAAAGCCACACTAACATTTCTGGTATCAAACTGAAGTCAATCCTTTAATGACCCTCCCACACATTGTTAGCAGATCAGGTGCGATGGCAAGAAAAGCAAGTGAGAAGCAGCTGTACAATAACATAGGCTTAAAAATTCTTTTTGAAAGAAACTTCAACAAACGAGGCACTGAGGAGCAGTAAAACAGGAAGCTGCTGTGGCCCCGGGTTCTGTGGCAGTAGCACTGGCAGTCACATGTGCGCGGAGAGGACCAGAGCTCCTTGGAGAAAAGCTGATGTGAGGTGGGCCTGGGCACTGGTGGGGGCAGCAGGGGGGCTCCCACTGGCCACACAATACATTAAATTAAAACCCACAAAAACTGATGAGTCCACAGCGACACTCCGAAAAGCAGGCGGGAGGGAGGAAAGGGGACAGGGAGGAGAAGTGCTGCTGTGAGTCTTCATGGAAGCTGCTGTTTCTACAGCCCCCGGGCAGGAACAGGTTCAGGAGACGCTAAAGGCACTGGGTGGGAGGGCGCCGTCCCCACAGGACACAGTGCCAGGGAAGTCCTATGATGCACACCCACCTCAGCCAAGTGACCACATTCGGTGTCACCAGCATGGGACAAGCTGGTGTGGCATGCCTGCGGGTGACGCCACATACAGTAGGCAGCCTTGCCCGCGTGGGACTCGCCCACCTAAGTGGAGCCAGCCTAGGACACCTTAGAAGGAGGGCTTCGGCACCCAAGACTGGACCTCCCAGGCCGCACGGCCGCGCCACAGGCTCTGCGCCTGGTCAGCACATGTGGGGAGGCTGCAGGACAGAGCCAAGCAGCTCTGGACAAGCGGCACCCAACAGTCACCCAGCCACACAGGGGAGGAGCGGGCAGGGGCCCAGCGCTCAGGACGGAAGAGCCCTGGACAAGGCATCCGGAGACACCTTAGACTCTGGCCCTAAGCGGGGATCCAAGATGGCCTTGATTCCCGGACTACACCCGGACCCTCCCTTGCGCATCGAGCGCCCCCAGCTCCCCATGATCCCGGAGCAGTAAGCATCCCGGCTGCCCACTGTCAGCACACACGGTGCCTCTGCCGCCCTTCTCTCGCCACCCCCTATCTGCAGCCCATGTGCAGAGGAGGGCACAGAAAAGGTCCAAAGCACGTATGACTGCAGCGAAGCTCATGAATGCTCTTGTACACGCGCAGCGGTTCAGACACAGGTCGGCCCCGCCAGGCCCTGCACACTCGTGGGACCATGACCACTCCTCGGATTTCCAGGGTCAAATGGGGTCCAGTCAAGGAAGGGCTGTGCGTTCTGCTTGTGCGTTTAGGCATATGATTAAACACATTTCGTAATAAGCTATGATCATCGCATCTGAGACACAGAGCTTTCCACAACAGTCTGTGGGCTGAGATTACTGCTTCCCTAAACGTCTGAGGGGTGACACCAGTGCCGCCAGCCAGGCCTGCAGCCCTCCTTGTAGAAGGGCTTTAATTATGGAGTCAATTTATTTTCTTTTCTTTTTTTTTTTTTGAGATGGAGTCTCACTCCATCGTGCCCAGGCGGGAGTGCAGTGGTGCGATCTCGGCTCACTGCAATCTCCCTGCTTCCGGGTTCAGGTGATTCTCCTGCCTCAGCCTCCCAAGTAGCTGGGATTACAGGCGTGTGCTGCCACGCCCGGCTAATTTTTGTATTTTTAGTAGAGATGGGGTTCACCATGTTGGCCGGGCTGGTCTTGAACTCCTGGCCTCAAGTGAGCCACCGCGCCCGGCCTGGAGTCACTTTCTTTAACTGTTATGGGACTAAAGGAGTCTTCGAGTTCTTCTCGGGTCAGCATGGTAATCTGTATCTTAAAGCAACGTGCCCAGTGTTGGCATAAAGTTGTTACAATGTTCCCTTACTGTCATTCTGCTGTCTCTAGAAGGATCTGAAATGTCCCGGGCCCACCAATCAGCACCAGGTCCTGAAAACCAGGACGGGCAGCACGAGAGGAAGGTACTCCTCTGGCCTGTTTCTCTCCCACTCTGCAGCTTTGCACAGAAAGCACCTTACACCCTCCATTGCTGTGAATTTCAAAATAAATACAATGACCAAAGGCCAGCGGAAGGGAACGGCAGAGAGCTTTCAAGCAACACTGCCCTCCCTCCTCACCGCGTTCCACTCCCCTTTCGGAGACCCGTGGCCGGCAGCTATTCCCCCACGCAGGCGGCTCCTCCAGCACCCCAGCTGAACTCCCACCGCCCTCAGGCTCTGCTTCCCACCCCGTAATCCCGCTGGAATCCACCACGGTGGCATCGACCTGTGGCTCCTCAACATCGTAGAGCTTTCTTACTTTCTCACAACTCCTTGAGCCACTTTTTTCACTGTGGTTTCTTTTCCCGGCTGGTATTTGGTACTCATGAAAACAGAAGCTCCGTGGAGAAAGTGAAGAAAGTCCTTGAAAGTCGCCTGTTCAAGGGCGCCACTGCCGTGACAGCCCCCGACCCTGGCACCCCACTGCCGTGACCCTCGACCCTGCACCCCGCTGTCGTGACACCCTCAACCCCGCACCCCACTGCCGCGACCCTCGACCCCACACCCCGTTGCGTGACCCTCGACCCTGCACCCCACTGCAGTGACACCCCCAACCCTGCACCCCACTGCAGTGACACCCCCAACCCTGTACCCCACTGCTGTGACAGCCCCCGACCCCACACCCCACTGCCGTGACCCTCGACCCCGCACCCCGCTGCCGTGACACCCCTCGACCCCGCACCCCGCTGCCGTGACACCCCCCAACCCCGCACCCCGCTGCCGTGACACCCCCCAACCCCACACCCCACTGCAGTGACGCCCCCCAACCCCGCACCCCACTGCCATGACTCTCGACTCCGCACCCCACTGCCGTGACCCTCGACCCCGCAACCCGCTGCCGTGACACCCCCCCAACCCCGCACCCCACTGCCGTGACGGCCCCCAACCCCGCACCCCACTGCTGTGACGGCCCCCAACCCCGCACCCCGCTGCCGTGACCCTCGACCCCGCACCCCACTGCCGTGACCCTCGACCCCGCACCCCACTGCCATGACACCAACCCTGCACCCCACTGCCGTGACGGCCCCCAACCCCGCACCCCACTGCCGTGACACCCCCCAACCCTGCACCCCACTGCTGTGACCCTCGACCCCACACCCCGCTGCAGTGACACCTCCCAACTCCGCACCCCACTGCTGTGACCCTCGACCCCGCACCCCGCTGCCATGATGCCCCCCGACCCCGCACCCTGCTGCTGTGACCCTCGACCCCACACCCCGCTGCCGTGACCCTCGACCCCGCACCCTGCTGCTGTGACCCCCGACCCCATACCCTGCTGCTGTTACGTCCCCTGACCCTGACCCCACAGCCGTGACGCCCCCCAACCCTGCACCCTTCTCCATGTCCCACAGCACAGGACCTGGCAGCGGGTGTCTCACCACCGAGAAGCACGTTCCTCCCTCCCCTCCAGGGACCAGCCAGGCCTCTCCAACAGGTGCTTTCTAAACTGCAATCTCCTCATCTACAAAAGGACAATCACAACAATGGAACCCAGGGGACAGGGCTGCATCAACTACAACCAGGCAGCGTGGACGGCAGCACACGGCCCTCGGCAAATCAGAGGCGCTCAGTGACCACAGCCACCATGACAGTCAGCAGGGTGGGGCGGGGGGCAAGGAAGCAGCACTGGGAGACTTGGAGATACCCCAAAACTGCCTTCCTCAGAAACGCTGCTGGGCAAGAACCTGCAAATCCCCAAGGCGTCTGTGTCCAATGGCCCAGGCCCCATGCTGAGGTCGCCCAGGCGTCCAAGGCCAGGAGAGGCGCCCAAGGCCAGGAGAGGCACCAAGGAGACTAAGAAGAAACAGCACAGCAGGTGGGGAGGTAAGGCCTGTGCCTGGGATGCCATGCAGCCTGCCAAGCAGCCGCTCAAGGGACCCGCCCACGTGTCGGATGGTCAGAAACAACCATTTTAGGCCGGGCGCGGTGGCTCACGCATGTAATCCCAGCATTTAGGAAGGCCGAGGTAGGCAGATCACAAGGTAGGAGTTCAAGACCAGCCTCACCAACGTGGTGAAACCCCGTCTCTACTAAAAATACAAAAATTAGCCGGGCGTGGTGGCGGTACCCTGTAATCCCAGCTACTCGGGAGGCTGAGGCAGGAGAATTGCTTGAACCGGGGAGGCAGAGGTTGCAGTGAGATCGCACCACTGCACTCCAGCCTGGGTGACAGAGCGAGACTGTCTCAAAAAAAAAAAAAAAAAAAGGAAAAGAAACAACCGTTTTAGGGCTCCGGAAGCTGACTGAGGCCACACAACAAATCGGGTCACATTTATTAAAAAAAACAAAAACAAAACAAAAAAAACCTCCTGATCTCAGGTAGGAACAGCAGAGTCTGAGTCACCAAAGCCAGGGGCTGCCACTCTCCAGGGTGCCCCACTCCCAGCTCCAGCAGCTGAGTCCACCAAGCCAGGACAGGCCCAAGGACCAGAGGACGAGGTGATCCACAGTGGAGCTCGGGGAGACCCATTCACGCCCAGGCCTTGTCAAAAACCATGGGGGGCTAGGTGACAAGCAAATGGGGAAGGCCAACATGGCAGAGCCAGGGCTGCAAAATCGGCCGGAATAAGTGTCAGACCTGCTAGAAGGGTAAGAGGTACACGGCAGGGAGGAGCACCCCCAAGGAGGAGCAGGCCAGGGAGGAACACCACCAGGGAGGCTGCAAGGAGCACCCTTTCCTGGGCCTGCATGGTGCTCAGCAGGAGGCTGGGGAGCACCTCCCTCCCAGGCACAGGCTCTGGGGAAGAGTCCCCTGTGGCACCAGTGGCTTCCCATGGATGTGCCGTGCTGGTTTTTGGAGACTGCAGGCGAGCTGGGCACCGTGTAAAGAGGCCTGAGAGGGTTCCCCTGACACAGGCAAGCGTCATGCACAGGGCATGAGCATAGGGGAGGGATGTAAGAAAGGTCTACACTTTCAGTAACCAACAGGGCTGGCCCTGGGAAAAGCTGCAGAGGAAGGAAGCTGGCTCTGAATTAATGTCCAAGATCTTTTCCTCCACTTGGCAGGGCTCTCTCCCTTCAGGGACCGGTGGCCTCAGCCAGGACTCTTCCCAGCCCAGTGCCGCAGCCTTCTCAGCAAAGCCGGGGGAGGACAGCATGGGGACGCGCATGCCTCGCCCGGCTGGGGAGAGGACCTGCCTTCTAGCCGCACTTCCTGCACAGCCCACGCCCAACCCCCGGGGGACACTCCCGGCACAGCCTTGCAGGGTGGTCAGCGAGGGGCCGGCCCCTGCTCTGCAGCCAAGACTCAGGTTACCTGATGTCCCGTCCGGAGCTCTTGCTGTTCTGGGTACCCTGTTGTTGGGGGCAGACGGCTGAGACTCCCAGTCTGGGCCGGATGCCAACGCTGGCCCTTGGCTCAGGACTGTATGAGAGGCTCCGAGGAAGGCACTCTTGGGCTTACACAGGCCTGAGTGCTTCTCCCTGGTCTTCTTGGGGGCTTTCAGGTCCTATTTTTATTTATTTTTATTTTTTGAGATGGGGTCTCACTCTGTCACCCAGGCTGGAGTGAAGTGGTGCGATCTCGGCTCACTGCAAGTTGTGCCTCTTGGGTTCACGCCATTCTCCTGCCTCAGCCTCCCGAGTAGCTGGGACTACAGGCGCCCGCCACTACGCCCGGCTAATTTTTTTTGTATTTTTAGTAGAGACGGGGTTTCACCGTGTTAGCCAAGATGGTCTCAATCTCCTGACCTCGTGATCAGCCCACCTCGGCCTCCCACAGTGCTGGGATTACAGGCGGGAGCCACCGCACTCAGCTCTGGCAGGGCTGCTTTCTGGACGTGCAAGCCCTCAGGTGCCCCGTGCACAGGCACACACTACATTTTCCCTCTGCAGTACTAAGTTGGCTGCCTCGTACTGGGGCTAGTTTGAATTTTCCTAGATCACACGGGCAAGCCAGACGCGGCTTACCTGCAGTGAGTGTGGTGTGAGCGGCTTCAGAGGACAAAGGCCTGGGAAGGGGGCCCCATGGGACTTGGGGTTAAACCTTCCACAGCAAGCAGGGGCCCCAGCCAGGCTCTGCACAAGGCAGGCGCTGCGCTCGGGTGGGAGTCCTGCGCGATGCTCCTGCACCCCACACTCCCGTGACCACAGGCGAGGCCTAACGCCCCCCACGCCAGGTTGATCTCATCTCCTCAAATTCCCACCAAGATGCTCATGACGGGGCCCAAATGCGCTCCCGGGGGGTTGGCTAGTCTGCAGGATCACAGGCTGGCCCAGTGAAAACCTGGGCTTCGCCACCTTACAACCATGCAGAACTCACAGCCAGGCCATGTGCCCACCTGCCCACTGGGATCCCGGGAAAGTGCCTGCTCCAGACAGAGGCTGGGAGCTCTGTGAGGGGCACATGGAGTGGGGTAGGGCCTGCGGCTCAGCCGTTTGGCTCTGGCTGGCCAGGTGCCCCCTCAAGCCCCAGCTCAGCCTTCCCCCAAACACTCAGCTCCACCCCCCACCCCGGCAGGTCCGGGCTCTGTCGAGATTGCTGGTGAATGGCCGGCTGAGGAGGCGAGGAGGCCTGTGGAGAGGGAGGGCCAGGACCACAAGGACAAACGGCACGAAAGTGGCTATGGAAGGAGCAGGAAGCCAACAGCCGCAAACAAACCTCCCAAGCCACTCGAAGCTGAGACCCGCGGGCCACAGGGACAGACCTGAGGCCGGGGAGGGGCAGCCACCGACCTTCACGGCCATCCTGGGTCCCCAGGCAGGCAACGCCCAGCTGCTCATCTGCTGTCCACCTTCCTATGGGGACACCCCGAATCACATGAGAGAACTGTGACCTCAAAAGCTTATGCTGTTTTTGCACAGAAACAGTGACTTGTGAACCATCCTGGGATGGTTTGAAAAACAAGCTCAGGCCTGGAAAAGCAGTTCAGAAGCCACTCAACTGTCCACCCTGGGGAGACGGTTTCGTAAGGTACCACCACAGCCTATAACTACTTATCCATTAAAAATGATAATAAAACCCAGGAAGAGGCCTGGAAAACATTCAATAAACCAGTGTGCTGAGTGAATCTGCACAACTCCCCGCCCTGCCCAGTGTAGACGTGTGACAGGAAGTGGCAGGGGCAGTGGCTCCTCTGAGGGGCTCCGTGGTGGGCAGGCCCTGGCGGGGGCTGGGAGGACCCAGGGGCAGGGTTGACTCCTGGATGCCCTCCAGGAGGCACAGGGCCCTACAGGAGATACCAGCCCTCACCACTGGAGTCCCCGGCCTCCCAGCTCCGGGGAAGCGGCGTTGGAGAAGTGGGGTCCACGCTTTCTAGAACCTCTCTGAAGGGCTGTTTAAGCAGCAACAGCCAATGCTGCCATCAAGAACATACAATTCTCAAGGTCCTGGCTTTGGGGAGTTCCCCCAGGCCCCAAGCTTGACCTTGGCAGCCCCTCTGCGTGGCTCAGGAACGAGTCCCACAAACCCCTGGCTCTTGGCCCGAAACTGGCCACCAAAACAGACTGTGAAGGGCCGGCCCCTCCTCCTAGGGAATTCCAGGGCTCGGAAGGACCCTTCGCTTTTGCTGGGGTTAGAAGGACAGGTTCCGGCGGGAACACAAAACGGAGTGGCCACTTTGGAGGCTTCGTATAAAGCTAAATGTGCACTCACTATAAGAACCAGCAATGCCCAATCTTAGCGATCCACCCACAATAAAATCACGCTCACACGAAACCCTGTATGCGAATATTTAACGCAGCTTTTATAATAGACACAATCTGGAAGGAACTCAAACGTCGCTCCCACGGCGGCTGGACGCAGACCGCGGCACAGCCCCCCGGGCTCAGTGTCTCCCACGGCGGCCGGACGCAGACCGCGGCACAGCCCCCCGGGCTCAGTGTCTCCCACGGCGGCCGGACGCAGACCGCGGCACAGCCCCCGGGGCTCAGTGGCTCCCACGGTGGCCGGACGCAGACCGCAGCACAGCCCGCCGTGCTCAGTGGTGAGCAGCCACGGCCTCTCGGCGTGTGCGACGTGACGCACAAACTCGAGTGCAGGAGGCACAGGAACAGCCAGGCTCAGAGGCTCCACACGCACAGGTGCCACCCGCGTGAGGCCTGGGGAGTCTGATCACGAGCAGAGTGCAGCTGCGGCGGCCACGTTGGGTGGAGGAAGGGGCTGACCACCCAGGGACGGGCCGAGGAGTCTGGAACAGAACGGTTTGTGCGCTGCCTGCGAACACGGTGCTTTCGAGACTAGATGCCTCTGTGGTGAACGCCAAAAGGAGTATTTTACTGCACACAAATTCTTAGAAATGACCATTTGAAAAGTACAGGTTCTCGGCCAAGGCACCCAGGCTCAGATGGCGGTCACATCATTAAGCAGCTGGGTACCAGCAGCATGACTTCATCCCTCTGACTCCATAACCTCGCTGCAGAGGGTCCCGGCAATTTGTATACAAAGTGCCACTCACGTGGGAAGCTCTCAGTGAGAGAGGGGGGGCTGAGAGCCGCTTGGCCTGGGCCCTGCACCTCGTCCCCCTCTGCTTGTACTGCCTTTGGGGGTAAGGTAGGGGAGAAGGTGCCAGGCCGTCAAGGCCCAGGGTGCAGGGGGCCAGGTGGGAAGAACAGGAAGGCCGGCCAAGCTGGAGCCAGCACAGCCCTGCATTTGTTACTCTGTCTCTTAGACTATGGAGCAGCAGCAGTGGAGAAGAGGGGGGCACATCCCCCACCCGGCAGCCCAGCAAGGCTGCAACCTGTGGCTCCCAAAGGGCTTGGTCCCTCCCAGCGTGCCATCATCCAGGGCCACCAGGGCCACCAGGGCCGGGGGACTATGCCAGGTAGTGCCACCGGGAGACGGGCTTGGTGCCCAGGCCGGGTAGGGGTGAGCTAGGCACATCCACCCCCGCTCCACCAGATTGCCCTCGCCAGGCCGGGACTTGAAAGGGCCTCAGAGATAACTGTGAGGACCCCTCTCTCCTAAGACCCGCAGTCAGGGGACCATGAAAGGTGGGGAAAGGGGAGCCCGTCTGGGGCCACTCAGAATTCTTCCCTTTCCTTGTAGAGCCTGGGCAGAAGAACCAGAACGAAACCTAAGTACAAACACAGTGGGCTTGAGCGGGGCTTGGCACAGCGCAGGGGCGGCAGCAAGGGGGCAGCGCAGATCGGAGACAGAAAGCCCGTGCTGGCACCCGCCATGCGGACGGGGAAGCTGAGACCCAGGGCTCAGGTCACGCTTACGTCGGTCGGTAGCCGGTACCAGGACCTTATCCCATATGCAGCAGACAGGCTGTGAAGCCAGAGTCAACCGAGGAACCTGGGAGCCCCGACCCAGACAAGATACAGCTCGGGGGAGGGTCCGGGAGGCCTCTCGAAGCCGTGGCTTCCTTCTGCCTGCGCAGGGGCCCCTCCCGTCCACGAGAAAAGCCCAGTAATAAGGAGAAAGCAGGCAGCAGCCTTCATCTGAGCTCCAGACTGCGCTCTCGGGGCCAAGCTCAGGTGTGCGCCTGTCCCCCGACCCACTGGGTGGCTGGGCCTGGCTATGACCGCATGGGAGAGCACGGCAGACCCCGCGAACGGGGACAGCACCTGACGGCAACGTCCACAAACGCTGCCCCACAGGAGCACGCACTCCTACACGAAGCGCCTGCAGCTGACAGCTGCCGGGATGGGACATCTGGACAGCCTCACACGGCTTTCAGACCTGCGGTCCATGTCGAAAAGATCTTGTTTCCAATTTGCCTTAATTAAACAAACATTCCAAACCACTTCCTCTCAGTCTGGCCATTGTTCTTCATTCCATGCCACGCGGAGTCCTGGGAACCACTCATCACCGTAGGGTGCAGGCGGACATCCCCTCGCGGCAAGGCCAGCGCGTGGCTCCGCAGTGCCCCGCGGGCTGAGAGAGGGTAGCTGGGGCCAGGTGCTTGTGAGGCACATCACAGTGGGACCCGAGGGCGCTGCATGCAAGGGACTCTACAGCGCACTCCTCATGGGCCGTCTGGCCTGAGTTACTCAGAGCAGGGGATGCTCCATCCCAACTCAAAACCAAAATGAATGGGGTTGAACAGGAGCCGTGAGGGGCGAGGACGGGCTCACAGGAGGAGGGGCCAGCATGGGCCACGCACCACACTCTCACCCAAGACCCAGAGCCAGCCAGGCAGCTGATGGGCAGAGACGCCTGCCACTTCCAGAAGAGCAGGCTTCACGGGGTGGGCATCCCAGAGCATATCACAGCCCCTGGGGTGGCCCTGGGGGGCAGGGCAGGTGCTGCGTGATCCTGGTCCTGTGTCCAGCTCCTGCCACTGCCCCATCCTGTAACCATCTGGACACAGAGACTGGGCAACGTTCCATGTTCACACCAAGGGGAAGATCCAGCACCCGCAGAAAACTAAGGAAGCACGGGGGAGTGTGGTGCTACTGAAGAGAGGATGCATCATTTGCATTTATCCAAAGAAAGGGTTCATGAGGTCCTGCGTTCAAACAGATAAAATCAGACTGGGGTGGGGTGGGAGGAGCCTCCCCGAGGCTCCTTGAGGAACTGCCTGGCAGTGACCGAGGTGGGGCTGGGACAAGGCCCTGGTGCTGGCCTCTCCTGGAACATTCCGCCACGTGCTCCTGGGGGCAGAGGGTCCCCGCAGGCCGAGCTCGGCCAGCGCCACCCTGCCCACTCTTCTGTGAGCTGCCCTTGGCGCGACGCTCCCGGAGAACCCAAGGACACATCCAGAATGTTCCCCGCAACCACTGAGGAGGCTCTGCTGGGAGACCTGCAAAACCACCACCATCATGTGGGCCAGCAGCCGCACTCACCTTCCGTGCTGGAGCCACGCCAAGCGGCTGATGGGCGGGATGGTCTCTAAGCACAGTGAATTCCATCTTGTGAGGGAAAGTGACAGAAGACGAGAGAGTGGACTGGGCGCAGTGGCTCACGCCTGGAATCCCAGCACTTTGGGAGGTTGAGGGGGGCAGATCACGAGGTCAGGAGATCGAAACCATCCTAGCTAACACAGTGAAACCCCATCTCTAATAAAAAAATACAAAAAATTAGCCAGGTGTGGTGGCAGGCACCTGTAGTCCCAGCTACTTGGGAAGCTGTGGCAGGAGAATGGCGTGAATCCAGGAGGCAGAGCTTACAGTGAGTGGAGATCGTGTCACTGCACTCCAGCCTGGGTGACAGAGTGAGAATCCATCTCAAAAAAAAAAAAAAAAGATGAGCGTGTGGAGGCTGGCACTGCCCAGGACGCAGCTGCAGACGACGGGAGCACCTGCCCTTCCATGCTCAGCATGCTGTGGTCAGCACACACCTGCCCTAACTGGGCCCTCCCGCTGCGGACACCAAGCAGGGACAGGACGGCGGCACCGACGTGCTCACGTCCACCAGCGCCAGGCGACACAGCAGAAAACCAGGATGCCCTGCCCCTCACCGCACTGTTTCCGGGCTTGGCGGGCACACACCCTGAATGAAAGACTCCGACCTGGCATGCAGCCATGGCCTGCGTGCTTCTGAAGGAACAAGAGAGACGAAGTCACCATGGGCTGCACCACGTCCTGACAGCAGCTAACCTCCCCAGGCCGGAATGGAACAGATGGAAGATATGGCAGGTCTGTCTGAGGGGAGGTCACAGGATGTCCCGAAGGTCAGGATATGGCACAGAACGCAGAGTTCCAACCCCACCTGCCACCGGAGCGGGGAGACCCGTGTACACCACACACAGCCTCCCTGGGACCTGGGCTCTTTCTATAAAGGGGCTGCTGGTGTGTGTCCACTTAATGCTCCAGGCCTGTGACGATCAGATGCCCAAGGGTGCTCCTGCATGTCCTGCGGAGGCAGGGGAAGCGATGCCCTCCTGAGGGCGTGGGAAGGGGCTCTTGGCCTCCCCTGACTCTGGATCATCGGAGAATGTATCCGCCTGGCATGTGAGACATGGTGTACTTCTCTGAACCTCAGGCTGTCTTCCAGCCTGTATTAGCTCTAAAATTCCTTCCACACACACCTTGATGTCTCCCCTGTAAGGTGGATACGGCGTGTGATACTGTGAGCACCTCCAACCGACTGCTCCCTCCCTTGTGCCTATGGGGGAGAAGCGAATGAGCCAGGACTGGGCTCATCTCCGGCAGTGCCGCCCCACCCTTGCCCCCGGTGGACCGCTCCCCTTGAAAAGGAGCAGCAGTGAGAAGGGAAGCCTCACTCCGCCCAGCAGAGACAAGGGGTGTGTGGTATCTCATAGAACCGTTAGACCCATGCACCCCCATTGCACAGATGGGCGCTGAGGCTCAGGAAGGTTACAGATGTTGCCCGGTATCACACAGCCATTGCATGTGGGGTAAGCGGAACACGGGCTGGAGCTGGCAACGCTGAAGACCAGGGTTGTTTGGACGGCAACATGCAACTCCCTGAGTGCTCTGCTCCTGCAGAGTCAGGGGGACCCGTGCTGCTGCCTACCATGGAGGGCACAGGAGAGGACTGGGGATGGGACAAGGAGCAGGAAGGGGTCGCTCAGTCAGTCAGCGCTGGCAGAGTGAGGGGTGCCGGGAAGGTACCGCAGGCCCTGCGTCTGGAGCCTCTCAGCACAAGGACTGGGCTTTGTACGCGAGGACTGAAGGCTGAAAGGCGAGGGCCAAGGTTTCCCACATGGGCATTCGCTCAGGAGGGCTCCTGAAGCCGGAGATGCACTGCCTTACTTTGTGTGTGTTTTTCTCTATGCATTTTCCAATATTTGGCTGTGTGCGCGTTTAACTCAATAAGCAATGATCAGATGAAATTCCCCTTGAAATTCTTCCCTTTTATTCTATCCTGGGGATGAACAGGAAAATATGTTCACTTCTTAAAAACTCATAACGACACAAAATTCAACAAGGAAATCAGTGCCTGACAAGATTACTATTGCCCCAGGATGCCTCTGGTGTACGGGCCGAGACCATGTGCTCAGAGTCAGCCGGCCATTCCCAGATCTGCTCCTGGCTGGCTGTGAGGCCGAGGTGATACTACCTCCCTGCAGTCAGTTTCTGCATCCATGAGACACGGAGAAGTGCCTCACAGGCTCTGAAGGAGGGTGACCTGAGATCAAGCATGCAGAGCACCAGGCACAGCACCCAGCACCCAGGATGCAAGCGTTCAATGTCACATTCTACACTGTGGGAAGCTGAGGCGGGAGGATCATTTGAGCCCAGGAGTTCAAGACCAGTCTTGGCAATACAGTGAGACCTTCTCTCTACAAAAAAAAAAAAAAAAAATTAGCAGCTCACATCTGTAGTCCCAGCCTCTCAGGGGCCGAGGTGGGAGGATGGCTTGAGCCTGGGAGGTGGGAGGCTGCAGTGAGCTGAGATCAGGCCACTGCATGCTGGCCTGGGCAACAGAGCAAAACCCTGTCTCAAAAAAAAAAAAAAAAAAAAACAGATTTAAAAATTGGTGAAAGGTCTTTACACCTTACAAACAGTCCACGAGATTCCTCCCATCCCGTCACCCATGCAAGTATTAAGTAGGTCTTGGGGACTAAAGTTCCTGCAGCTGGGCCCTGTCCCTCACACCCGCAGTTGTGCGGTAGCTGACAAGTTACTCACCCACCCAGTGCTTACAGGAGAAGGCTGGGTTCCGAGACCCAGAGCCCCGATCCGGCTAATTCTATGTTGCAAGCAGGAAATCTAGGTGTATCAGCCACTCGCCCGTCCAGGGCAGGCTCCCTACCCAGGGCACGTGAGTGGAGAGCTTGGGAGCTGAGCTCTTCCTCAGCTGCTGGGACAGGCAGAGAGACCAGAAGCCATGGGTTTGCACTAGCAGGGCATAGCTATTTTTAAGTGACATGTCTCGGCTATTTCAAGGTTTGGATTTTTATTTTATTTATTTTTTTCTGTACTTTCTCATGACTCACATCTTTTAAAATGGTGTCTCGGGCATTTTTAATGCTGAAATCATCTCAACTTCACAACTGATCAAAAAAAATGTCTAAGAGCAAATCAGCTCTTTATCATTCAAATATAAAAAGGTACATATTAGAGTTGTCAACTTTCTACTGCTGGAAGAAAACCCCACGTTAGTATTTTTCCATTAGAAATTTAACACAGCATTCTGTTTAGAAAATGTGTGTGTGTGTTTTCTAAAATACACATCGGTAAGATTTTAAATTGCTATTGCACAGATGCCTTGAGGCGCCTCTGCAACAGGCTCCTAACGAAACACCACCAAGCAGCTGACTCCCTGGCAGGCCCCAAGGGGCCGAGTGCACCTGGAGGCCCAGCACCCCACTCCTGCACCTGCACCAGCTCTCCTGCGGGGGAGCAGGCCCCGAGGGGCGGAGCGCACCTGGAGGCCCAGCACCCCACTCCTGTACCTGCTCCAGCTCTCCTGCGGGGAAGCAGGCCCCGAGGGGCCGAGCGCACCTGGAGGCCCAGCACCCCACTCCTGTACCTACTCCAGCTCTCCTGCGGGGCAGCAGGCCCTGAGGGGCCGAGCGCACCTGGAGGCCCAGCACCCCACTCCTCTGCCTGCACCAGCTCTCCCGGCGGGGGTGGGGGTGGGGGTCCCACGCAGGCCTCTGAACCGCGCCTCAGGCTGCAGCAGCCGCATTACTCATACTCAGCGGACAAAGGATCCAATCTCACCGCTTGGAAACTAATATTACAGAGGGAAAACGACACCCAGAAGTAGGAGTGAGATTCGCTGAAGTTCCGTTCGGAGAAAGACTCACCCCTCAGCCTGGACAGCTGGGGCTGGCAGTGCCTGAGGACCCCCTCAGCCTGGGCAGCCCATGCCGGGGTTGGGGAGCCTGGCTCTGCTCTCGCTCTGCTCTCACAGGGCAGCCCAGGGTTCCCAAAGCGGCGGCTGAAATTCGAATGGCCAGCAGGTGGCGCACTCGGAGGCGGCCGCCCCTCACGAGGCGGTTCGGAGGCCCCGGGAGTCCGCGGAGGGAGGTTTATTCTCCGCCCGCATGAGGCCGTGGAGGCTGTGAAATCCTCAACCACGGGCAACGGAGGCGGCCTGCTGGGCAAGAGGCCACCAACACCTGGCCCGCAGGTAAGTTCCGACGCCTCTGCAGCGAGCGCGGGAGGCGGGACCTGAGGCGCCGCCAACACTCAGAGAAAACTACGGGCTGAGGGTCCCTCATCTGAACGCTTGGGACCAGAGGAGTTCGGAGTTCAGATTTCTGCAGATTTTGGAATACCTGCAGCTACAGAATGAGAAAGCTAAATACAAAATTCATTTGTGTTTCTTTTTTTTTTTTTTTTTTTTTGGGACGGAGTCTCGCTCTGTCGCCAGGGCTGGAGCGCAGTGGCCGGATCTCAGCTCACTGCAAGCTCCGCCTCCCGGGTTCCCGCCATTCTCCTGCCTCAGCCTCCTCTGTAGCTGGGACTACAGGCGCCCGCCACCTCGCCCGGCTAGTTTTTTTTTTTTGTATTTTTTTTTAGTAGAGACGGGGTTTCACCGTGTTCGCCAGGATGGTCTCGATCTCCTGACCTCGTGATCCGCCCGTCTCGGCCTCCCAAAGTGCTGGGATTACAGGCTTGAGCCACTGCGCCCGGCCTCATTTGTGTTTCATACACACCTTACACACACTGCCTGAAAGTAACTTTATACACTTTTAATAATTTCATGTATAAAACAAACTTTGAACTGTGCCTGGGACTGCAGCCCGCCACAGGAGGTCAGGTGTGGAATTTTCCACTTGAGTCGCGACGCTCCAACAGTGTTGGACTGTGGGGCACTCTGGACTTCAGATTTCCAGATGCTCAACCAGAACTCAGATTCCTAAGTTACTTGTCAGAAATGCCTGCTATTTCTTGGGATTACATTTCTCTCTGCAAATGTCTGTGAAATTCCTAAGTTAAATTCTTTATGTATCATGCACGTGCTACTAAGTCAATTACGAAATTTAGTGTTTAACGCAGGTCAGCTGCAAAAACAAGAATATTGCTTGCTTCAACCCAGGATGACAGGTTATTACCTAAAAGATACACAATAGCTAGAATGACGCCTTCAAACTTAAAGAAAGGTTTGTATCTGTGGGTGAAGAAAAGCAGTTAAACTTCCATAAAAATAAGTCTAGTGGAACTGAGCTGATTGCCAAAGTGTGGGAGAAAAAAGGCCAGCAAAAAAATGGTTAACGCTAGCTTTCGGAGGAGGCCGCCCAGAGCCCAGCCAGAGAGAAGCAGGCGGAGGGGGCCTATAAAGCCCTGTGCCAAGGGGCAGACTCACTGGCTCAGACGGAGGACGCACCCGCCGGCAGGCTCAGATGGAGGACGCACCCGCGGGCCAGCCGGGAACCTTCCCTCGCGGGCTCCCAGGGCGGGTCTCTTCCTCTCTCCAGCCCTGCTCAGGCATTCGGCAGGTCCAGCAGAGGTACACCTCCTGCAGCTGGGTTCCAAGTGCACCTCCAGCCTGATGGGCCTGACCAGGGAGGCTTCCAGGACCACAGAAGGGGCTGCAACCCAGGTAGGACTCAGCCTCGGCCTGGCGGTGCCATACCACTCACTAGGGGCGCGTGGGGGTGGTGCCACCCAGGCCGCTGTCCTGTTATGGAAACAGCTGGACGCAGACATGCAGACACCTCACCCCCTGGTGAGAGCAGCACCCAGCTTCCCAAACTCAAGGTACAGACCCCTCTCCCACGGAGCTCCGGTGGTCTCAGCGTGACCACAACAGCAGGGGGCTTTACAGACCCCTCTCCCACGGAGCTCCGGTGGTCTCAGCGTGACCACAACAGCAGGGGGCTTTACAGACCCCTCTCCCACGGAGCTCTGGTGGTCTCAGCGTGACCACAACAGCAGGGGGCTTTACAGACCCCTCTCCCACGGAGCTCCGGTGGTCTCAGCATGACCGCAGCAGGGGCTTTGCCTGGATGGCCTTTCTAACACATGCTGAAAGTAGGACCCAGTATTCCGTCATGTTCTGTCCCAGCAAGAACGTGTCTCACTTCAAGAAAATGAGGGTGCCTGCTCTGCCCTGCCCTGCGGCGCCCCGGTCACTCTCACCAACCCTGAAGTCCTGGGAGGGCCACACGCCTTTTGACAGATGCAGACTTAACAGCTGACTAAAGTGTGGCTTTATTTCTCTATGACAAGCAGAGGAAATCTGAAATGAGGTATCACGCTGTTTATAACTCCATGGACACCTCCAGGGAGGACACGGGGCCAGTGGTGAACGGCACACTCGGTTCCTCTCGCCCAGGACCACATCAACACTAGGACACATCAGACACCAGGTCCCGTATCTTCTTGGTGTCTGCCAAGGATTAAACGACTCGATTTACGTGGGAAAGAAATGAATGACTTGGTTTTAAACTATTTTTCCCTCAGAGTTCATTTAACAAAATAAGTAAAGAAAACAAACATAAGTTAAGGGTTCTGTCCACCTTTAAGCTTCCTGCCACGCTGCAGTCTAACACCTTCCAGAATTTCTACATTTAAAGAGCAAAAGAAGTCCTCTGTGCCGTTTTAAAGAAATTAAATATAGAGGCTGAATGCGAAGTCTTTCAACTTTCCCTAGAGAGCCTGAGAGCAGAGGCGTTTACGCTGCTCGATGGTATTATCTACTAAAGAGGAATCAAGAGTGCAAAATACTAAAATCAAATTCATCAGCCCCAGCTAAGTGAAGGTGATTGAGTACTTTTAGAATAAGTGACACTGAGGCAGTGATTCATCTTGTCTTCCCCTACCCGCCTTTTTTTGAGATGGGGTCTCACTCCAGTTGCTCAGGCTAGAGTGCAGTGGTGTGATCTCGGCTCACTGCAGCCTCTACCTGCCGGGCTCAGGCGATCCTCCCACCTCAGCCTCCCGAGTAGCTGGGACTACAGGCGCACACCACTATGCCCAGCTACTTTTTTTGTACTTTTTCAGTAGAGACAGGGTTTCGCCAAGTTGCCCAGGCTGGTCTCGAACTCCTGGACTTGAGCAATCCTCCCACCTCATCTTCCCAAAGTGCGGGGATTACAGGCCAGCCTTTTTTTTTTTTTTTTTTTTTAAAAAGAAGTATTTTCAAGCGATAGGTCAATAAATCACTAGTCTGGTTTTGTAGCACTTCAAAACAACAAGCCCCGGCCGGGCACAGTGGCTTACACCTGTAATCCCAGTACCATAGGAGGCCAAGGTGGGCGGATCACTAGAGGTCAGAAGTTTGAGACAGGCCTGGCCAACATGGTGAAACCCCGTCTCTACTAAAAATATAAAACATTAGCCAGGTGTGGTGGTGCACACCTGTAATCCCAGATACTCGGGAGGCTGAGGAAGGAGAATCACTCTAACCCCGGAGGCAACGGTTGCAGTGAGCTGAGATTGTGCCACTGCACTCCAGCCTGGGTGACAAAAAAAAAAACACAACACATTCAAAACAATAACTCCTAATGATTTCAAAGGGTGAAATGAAAACTCCCAAAGGAAAAACAACTCAAACCCATTTTGAAGTGTTAGTTTACTCCAGGGCACCAGCGCCATCTGGGCTGGGTAATTCTCTGCTGGGCTTGGGCACCTGTCCTAGGCACTGTAGGGAGGTGGGCGGCAGCCCTGGCCCCACCAGCACCCCCCTAGCTGTGACAGCCCCCAGGTCCCCAGAGACCGCCAGTGTCTGCAGGCTAAGACCGTGGCCTGCTGCAGAGAGAACTTTCGGGAGCACAGTGACACGGGGCAGGTGACGGGACCCTCCCCACTGGCAGCAGGGCCAGAGTGACACGGGGCAGGTGACAGGACCCTCCCCACTCACGGCAGGGCCAGGGTGACACGGGGCGGGTGACAGGACCCTCCCCACTCGCAGCAGGGCGAGAGCACCGCCATGGACAGACGGCCCACTCCTCCCTCCCTGCAGAAGCCAAGCTCAGGAGGGACTCTCTCCTTAGTTTCTTCCTAGGTTATAAACAGCATTGCAAACATATATTAGGTTTTACAATAATTTACTAAAACATGGAATAAAAACTTAAAATATTATTTCCCAAAACAATGACCTCTTTCACTCTATATTACAAAAATAAGTTTCATTTTTGGTACCTAAACATAGAACTAGCATGAGGAAACCCCTGAACGTCTGTGATCTATTTTATTGTAAGAGATGATTCTGCTCCAATGTCCAGTTCTCCGGACCCCCTGTCTTTCAGAGACACTGGGCTCTCCCTTCCTGTTTTACTTCTCCATCAGCGGCTGAAATGCATTTTCCCGTCTCCTCACAAACGCCATTTTCTGGGGTGGCCAAGCCCACACCCCTGCTGCTTCCTAGGCCTGCTCTGTGGCTATAAAGGGAGAGAACACCCTGCCTGTGGGGGTTCTCCACGTCCAACCTCCAGCTGCAGCCGACTGGCCGTGGGGCCTGCAGGAAAGAAGGCCGTGTACTCCCCACAGGTGACTCTTCCACCTCAGCTCAACCACAGCCACCTCCTGAGCCCATAAAGCTGAGGTTCTGGCCTCCCCAGTGACACACCCAGACTCTACAGACACCCAGTCAGGGGCGGCGGGCCTTATCCCAAAGCTGGGGCCACTTGATGAAGCTTCATCCTGTCCTGTTGCTTCTCCAGGTACCCAGAGAGTGAGCGTCTCCACGCAGGACAGTGCACGGCAGCTGACACCTGCAGGGACGCCCGCCGGATGAGCAAGCGGAGGACCCTGGCCTCCACAGACGTGCCATGCCAGCGTGCGGAGCATCTGTTCCTCCCACTCTCTGCAGTTCACAAACCCAACCCAAACCACCACAGGTGCTCCTCGGGAGTTTCCTGTCTAACAAATGCTGGGCTCACTTCAGGGAGAATCACGCTTCTTTCTAAAGATGGATTCGCTGTTTAAAACAGAGCTCTGGGAGCCTTTTGGCAAATCTTGAAAGCTGCACGGTGCAGAGACATGGAAGTGACTTCCCAAGCCCGGGGCATGGGCCTGGAGATGTACCCGGGCACCATGCAGCCTGCAGCCCCCAACACCACCTCCCCCGAGCTCAACCTGTCCCACCCGCTCCTGGGCGCTTCCCTGGCAAACGGGACGGGCGAGCTCTCAGAGCACCAGCAGTACGTGATCGGCCTGTTCCTCTCGTGCCTCTACACCATCTTCCTCTTCCCCATCGGCTTTGTGGGCAACATCCTGATCCTGGTGGTGAACATCAGCTTCCGGGAGAAGATGACCATCCCCGACCTGTACTTCATCAACCTGGCGGTGGCGGACCTCATCCTGGTGGCTGACTCCCTCATTGAGGTGTTCAACCTGCACGAGCAGTACTACGACATCGCCGTGCTGTGCACCTTCATGTCGCTGTTCCTGCAGGTCAACATGTATAGCAGCGTCTTCTTCCTCACCTGGATGAGCTTCGACCGCTACATCGCCCTGGCCAGGGCCATGCGCTGCAGCCTGTTCCGCACCAAGCACCACGCCCGGCTGAGCTGCGGCCTCATCTGGATGGCATCTGTGTCTGCCACGCTGGTGCCCTTCACCGCCGTGCACCTGCAGCACACCGACGAGGCCTGCTTCTGCTTCGCAGACGTCCGGGAGGTGCAGTGGCTGGAGGTCACGCTGGGCTTCATTGTGCCCTTCGCCATCATTGGCCTGTGCTACTCCCTCATTGTCCGGGTGCTGGTCAGGGCACACCGGCACCGCGGTCTGCGGCCCCGGCGGCAGAAGGCACTCCGCATGATCCTCGCGGTGGTGCTGGTCTTCTTCGTCTGCTGGCTGCCGGAGAACGTCTTCATCAGCGTGCACCTCCTGCAGCGGACGCAGCCCGGGGCTGCTCCCTGCAAGCAGTCTTTCCGCCACGCCCACCCGCTCACCGGCCACATTGTCAACCTCGCGGCCTTCTCCAACAGCTGCCTCAACCCCCTCATCTACAGCTTTCTCGGGGAGACCTTCAGGGAAAAGCTGAGGCTGTACATTGAGCAGAAAACAAACCTGCCGGCCCTGAACCGCTTCTGCCACGCCGCCCTGAAGGCTGTCATTCCAGACAGCACCGAGCAGTCGGACGTGAGGTTCAGCAGTGCCGTGTAGACGGCCTCGGCCGCACAGGCCCCGCCGGCGTGTGACTCGGGAGCTGCACGCACCTAGGTGGACACAAGGCACGGCCATGTCATGTCTCTAGACCGCTGTCAGACGTGGCTCTGGCTCCTCGGGGCCTCGCGAGAGTCACACTTGCCTGGTCACCCTGAGGCTGCTAAGGAAACCTCACGACTGGTCCTCCTTGACCCTGCACTCCTCACTCCATACACAGAATTGCTACAATCCCAAAACGCTCGCCCCGCAGGGTCCAAAGGTCAGCTCTGACCAGCCTGTCGCTGTGGTCCTCCCCATACACCCTGCCTGGCGCCATGGGAAACGCTTCCGACACCCGCGACCACGAACGTCACAAGGAGAGGCCACTGCAGTGACGCAACTCAGTTACACATACCCTAAAGCAAGTCTGCCACTGTGGGGGAACTAATGCTGGAGACCCAAGACGCTAGTGGGTCTCAGCTGGATGCTGCGGTGTGTCCTCTGCACCCATGGTCTGGAACGCACGAGGTGTGAGCTAGCTGGTGCACTGCCGAGTTAAAGAGGAAAAGGAAAACACACGCTCTGGTGCATGCCTGAGCACCCTCCATCTTCCAGGACGGCAGCAATGGCGCTGTGCAGCCTCGCCAGGCCTGCGAGGTCCTCGGCCCAGAGCAGCAGGAAGGGCCCTCCGCGGAACGCCCGGCCGGGGCAGCAGGAAGGGCCCTCCGCGGAGCGCCCGGCCCGTGGCAGCGGGAAGGGCCCTCTGCCGTGCGTCTGCCGCCTGCTCTGAGACGGTTCAGTCACTGCTTGTTGACATCGTCATGGCAATTGCACTCGTGGACTGGGACTGTGCGAGCTGCCATGTGGGCTAGTTGGGTGCCAGGACAATGAAATACTCCAGCACGTGTGGCTGACGAATTTGCTTCTACAGAAATAACAGCTGGGGACAACTGCGGTGATGATATAAAAACCTTCCCATAAAATGTAAGAAAAGCTGACGAGGCTGGCGATGTTCAGCCTTTGTCAATAAAACAGTCATGTGCAGATCCTTCCAGAGGCTCTGTCTTGGGGGTCTACCAAGTGGGGTGAGATGTGGGGTGGGCATGAGGCTCTCAGGAGAATCCCTCCCCGCTCACAGAAAACACAGCCCTCCCCTGCCACCCCGAAAAGTCTCACAGGGCCAGCCTCTGAGTCCGGCCAGCCGGACCCACCCTGGCATTTCCAGGCTGTCCAAAATGCTGTGGGGGTACTTCCGTGTCATGCTTGGGCGCCATGACGAGCTTCCCGTGAATGTAGGAGGCAGGGCTCAGCCTTGTCCAGTAGCCTGTGCAACCTACTAAGCTGCCTTTCTAGCAGGCTCTTGGCCACGTGCGAGGCCCAAGCACTCTGCAGCACCCAGGCGGGAAGGGTCCTGCTCCTTCCACCGCCGGGGCCGGATGCTGGCGTTGCTCCCCTCCTTCCCACCTCGCCCACCTGGCAGGAGCTGTCCCTGATGTTACCAAGGTGCACCTGCACCAGTGCCTGCGGCCCTCTCTTCACAGAAACCCATGCAGGGAGCCGGGATGCATGGGCGAAGGGAACGAGCTGCCTGCACTACCCCTTCACTTTTCTTGTGTTTGCAATTCTGTTCTGTTTAAAGCTGTGATACTGTTTTTTATTTGTGGTAACATAAAGTTTGATTTGCAAACATATGAAAGGAAAAGGCCAATTAAAGAAAACATCTACAAAGAGCAGGTGGTAAACGGATGCGGCACAACAAAGACTGAACGCAGCCACAGTGAACCCAGGAAACTCCCTCCCCTCCCGTCTGTGGGACACGAGGCTGTGTCGGTGGCTGTGCGCAGCCTGGGTCTCTCAGGTAGGTGGGGCCTGTATTCTCCATAACCCCAGCACCATGGTGCCGGGCTCCTCAGGAGAACAGTGCTTGGCCCAGACCGTGGCCTATAGGAGCAGCCTCTGTGCCCACTTCCATTAGGGTTGCTTTCCCCATAAATGCCCCGCCGGGAAGCCTGGGAACAAGGCAGCTCCCACGCACCAGCAGGTCTCATGGAAGTGGAGATTGCTGTGGGGTGGCCAACCCAGAAGCCAGGCTCACGCGTGGCACAGTCCTACAGAACACTGTGCGTGGCTTCGGCCACGACTCAGGCCTGGCGCACCCCCCCGCCCCGCCCCTCCAGAGCCTGCAAGTCACCCCAGCTAAAAGGACACAGCCCATCACACTGACAGCCGTGCTCAGGAGCGCCTACAGCCGTCACACTGACAGCCGTGCTCGGGAGCTCCTTCCAGGCCCCAGGGACGGGGCTTGCCCTCCTCCCCAGGGATGCCCCCACTCAATGCTCAGGACAGCCAGGCAGCAGCCCCCAAAACCCCCCCACACCCGGGCGCTGTCTTTACAAGACGCATGCTTCAACGAAGCCCCTTTTGACTTCAGTGTTGCTGATGGGGAAAAACCATCCAAGTCCCAGAAAGCAGGTGGGGTGGACTCCCCATATCAGGCATTCCCCACACAAAACAGTCCTGTTCACACAGCTTCAACAGGGCCAAGGGCAGACGCTTTAAAATACGCACACTAGAGACCCGGCATTTCTGACCTCCAGCTCTGACGAGCTGATGTGGGGAGATCCACACGGAACGTGCTCTGGTCCCTGCCCCTCACAGCAGCCCCGCAGGATGGGCACTGTCCCTGCCACGCCAAGGAGGCGCTAGAAGGGTCAGTCACTGCTCAAAGCCTTAATTGGTGGGTGACACAGCCGGGAATTCAGCCACGCTCCCCTGGCTCGAAGCCCACGGTCCTGCCCCCTCTGTAGCACTCGGCAACCCCTGGCGTCTAACTGGCAAAACCATGCCATGAAGAAATCATACAGAGCTGGGGGCCATGGGCATTGAGGAGTCACCCAAGGTCACCAGCCCATCCTCCTCTAAAGCCCGCTGTGCAGGAAGTGCAGGGATGGCAGCTGGGAGGGCTCCCCTAAGGCAATCTGGGAGGGAACTGCATCTGAACAGAGCCCCAGGCATATATTAGGGATGGGGCTCAACTCTTTCCTCCACGTCAACCCACCACAGGGGACAGTGCTGACTCTGTGGCATCCTTCCCTCCCTGCCGCAGATACAGCAGGGGCCCTGCTCCTTCCTGCCCTCACCAGACACCACTGTGAGCGCGTGGAAGTGTCAGGCCGCCCTGCTACGCCACTCCTCTCCACCAGGTCTCTTCCGGGGACTTGTCCAAGGCTCTGGGTGGACAGAGCTGACACGCTGTCATCTAGCTGCCAGAAGCAGACTCTCAACCTGTGAAGCTGGCGGCGGCACTGCTCTGGGGACAGTCACAGGCGTGACAGGCACCCAGCAGCCAAGCCACGGGGCTGTGGTAAGGGCAGGTCCAACACTGAGGTCCCCACACAGTAGAGCCAGCCTTGGACCCTGGGCCCTGCAGTCCCTAACCTTGATAACCCAGAGCTGAGAGCTGTAGGACAGAGACCCACAGGCCGGGCAGGGACTCAGTGGGTGCCTCTGGCCCAGCCACACACGCCCTTCTCCAGCGCTTGCCTGGGAGCCAGGGCAAATGTAATTATTTTTGGCAGGCGAATGGTGAGATAAAATCAAGGCGTCTTAACTGCTCTATTGTTTCCTGGTAACCCAACTCTCTTATACATAAGTGCTTTTTAAACTCCATAAAGAGCTCAAAAGTACGTAGCTGCAAGCATAGGAAAAACCCCCGCATTAGCATTGAACATGACCTCATCGTTCTCTGTGCCTAACAATTGACTCTTGACCTCACGAGAGTGACACGGCCTACCGGCCCTTCCCAGGCCCCGTACCTCCCACTGAGTGAGAAGCGGCAGCGGTGGGCTCACTAATGCTCCTGCGCCCATTACCTGAAGTCTTGGGGGGGCGGAGCGGGGGAGAGAACGACAAAGAAACCTTCTTCAGAGGGTGTTTCTGTGGCGGGGTGGGAAGCTGTTCCTAAGCCATCCTAGACGCCCCGCAAACTGGGCAATGAGGCAATGTGAGGAGGCTCCTGAAGCTGGGGCTCTCCCGGCAGAGGCGGGAGACAGAGCAGGCGAGAGGAGTCCATGGGAACGGGCCAGGGCTGAGGACAAGGCTTAACCTAGACATTTAAAGTAAGAAGAAGCACACAGACTATGCAAGTACACGCACACGTCTGTGTGTGCACATCCTGAGCGTGCTTGTGAGTACGTGTCTACAGTGTGTACATGTGTCTGAACACACACAGACACACGCTCACATGTTCCAAGCTCCATCTCTGCAGCCCTCCTGCACCAGGCCTGGCCCCAAACACTGCCACGCTCCAGAAGGGCCCAGGGCTCCAGGAGAAATGGCTGATTTGGGCCAGGGCAGGGAGAGACAAGATGAGCCTAAGACAGGTGATTCTGACGGAGGCAAGAAAGGATCCAAGAGCACGTCAGGTGACACCCAAAGGACACAGGATGTCCTCACCAAAGCTGGGACAGCGTGAGCAGTATGATGAATAAGAAGAGACAACTGTGATAGGCCGTGAAAAACAGGAGTCCGCAAGTCCACTCCAACAATAAACAGACCTAGTATAATTTAAATAAAACGAATGAATCCATGAATGGAAAGAGTCTCACTTCTAATAAAGCGCTGGCTGGTAAAGTGGTTGGAAAAGCATCACCCTGTGGCTTAGAGAGGGAGACGGGGGCAGGTAAGAGCCACAAATGGAGGGCAAATCTCGGGGGACGGTGAGGTGCAGGGGACTGCAGAGCCTACCTGTCCCCCATGGACAGCTCATTAGTGCTTGGGGAAAAGTCACCACATAGCACAGACGGGACAGCCCCTCGCTGGGTGATCACATGGGCAGCGCCAACAAGGAGGCCGGTCCAGATGCAACACCCTGAGAAGGGTGCATCTCGTGCTGTAATCTAGGAACGCACAGCCTGAGTCTAATTGGGAGGGAATGTGAGATAAACAGGAAATGAGGATGGGGAACCAGCATGCATCAAAAATGCCCATGTGATAAAAGACAAAGGCAAAGCAACCGTCCCAAACTCAGAAAGAGGGAAGGAGATGTAACAGTTCAACGCAATATGGATCCTAGACAGGGTGCCCTACCAGAAGGAAAAATGTGTCGTGAAGGATTTTACAGGGTCAGTCGACAAGAGTGGAATACCCGGGGAGATAAAAGTGCTGCCTCAATGACCAATTTCCCGAGACTGGCAACCATGCTTCTTAGGAAGCCCACATTGGAGTGTGTGGAGGTAAGAGATAGGACTGCGCGAGTCACCCCCAAGAGTCTCCGTGGGGGCAGGATGCACACAACAGGTGGGGTGGGTGCACAGCAAACGCACACGACAAACGTTACCCACTCCACGCCTATGGATCAGCCTTAAAGAACTGGAAACATGCATCCAAGCAAGCATTTGTTTGTGAATGTCCACAGCAGCACCGTCCACGAGAATCAACAGGTGGAAACAGCCCAGATGTCCATGAGCCGATAGATGGAGAAACAAAATCAGTCGATCCAACAGCAGAATATTACTCTGCCATGAAAAGGAACAAAGCGCAGACCAGGCTACAGCACGGTGGACCTGGAAACGCCACACTCAGGGAGATAAAGTCACGGTCAGGGAGATAAAGTAGACACGAGGGGAGAAGCCACGCTCAGTGAGATAGAGCAGACACAAGTAGAGACACTACGCTCTGTGAGATAAAGCACACACAAGGAGCAGACATGAGTGGAAACGCCACGCTCAGTGAGATAAAGCAGACACGAGCACAACGTCCACTGCGTGCATCCGCCGACGTGAAACGTGCAGGGCAGACAGGTCCACAGGACAGAAGGCTGGGAAGTAGCTGCGGGACTGGGACAAGTTGGGGCTGGGGAGCCACTGCTGACGCGCATGGGGTTTCTTTGGGGGTGAAGAAAACGTTCTAGAATTAGATTGTGGCGATGGCTGCACAAGTCAGTGACTAGTACACACTTCAAAATGGTGGATTTCTGCTACGTAAATTACATCTCAGTAAAGCTGCCGTTGAGACCACAGTAACCACTCAAGCGCGAGGTTGTGTTCCTGCAGCCGGCCTTCCCTTCTTGGAGGCTTGCTGTCCTCTGCAGACCAATTCTGTCCCTCTGAAGCACAGGCCACCATTGGGCAGTGCTGGCTAACGGCCGCCCCATGGCTGGCCACGGGGACGCCAGCCCAGCCCTCCACACACACTTCGTTAGCAGCTGCAAAACATTTCCTAGGAGCAGAAGGGTTTCTGCCATCTGGAATCCTAGATGCCATCCTCCAACATTTATTGAAAAGCTTCTAATTAAAGTTTTCTCTTCTCACTCACTGCCTGGTAACTCAAGCTTTATTTTCTTCTCCACAGTGGGAAACTCATCATCTGGGGTGTCTTTGGATGTGCTTTTAAATTAAAAATGGAGGAAAAGAACGTTAGTCAAAATTAAAGCTGAATTGACTGAGTCACTCTGGACTGCCTCATAAGGTGGAGATGCCAGCTCCGCCTCCCGCAGAGCTCGGTTGCCAGGGCCAGGTCAGGCTGCCCGGGTGTTGCCGCCTGACCTGCGCACAGATATGGCCATGTGAGGACACAAGCGGTTGTCTCATCTGCTGTGTGCTATGTGCAGACACTTTTCACTGGGCGATTTGCTCAGAACTCCAGAAGACAAGGGTACATCATTCAGGCCACGGTGCGGCAGAGGCACCTGACAGCGGCAACTCGGCCACGGCACACCCCCAGTGACGCTGTGCAGCAGACGCACCTGAGGGTGGGTTCGGAGTTCCGATCCGAGCTATGGAACCTGAGGATGGACAACTGGATAATACATTTCTCATCTAAGAGGAACATCTGAGCCCTCATCCCAGTTCTGTGCACCGCAGGCCAAATGGGAGGGAGAGCCTATGTTCTGGGTTAAATGAAGGTTGCCAGGTGGAGGGTGCTGAGTGGAAATGCTGTACATGCCACATGCCTTTTTCAAGGTGTGTTCCCCCATCCAGCTGGCCACCACGGCACCCGGCCCCGTATGAGCCCCCAGTGGAGCGCCATGTGTCGTGTGCTGGCACGGGGCCTCTTCTCAGGCCTCCTTAGGCTGCTGCCAGCCCACTGGAGCCGACAGAGGCTGGGTGCCGCTGTTCGGGCCGCTGTTGCTCTTCTTGCTGGTGACCAATTCTCTGGGACAGAGTGGACACCAGAGGCAGGCAAAGCCACAGCTGTGGGTGCCACACGCAGGCTGCACAGACCAGGGACAGGTCTGAGTTCGGAGGCACCCGGCCCATCTCCGTGGCCAGAGCTTCTGTCTGAGCCTGGGGAGGAAAAGCCTCCACCTCGCTAAGAGGCGTCAGCTGGGGAGCCTGGGCCGTGCACCCTCCAGAAGCCGTGGCTGGAGACCTTCGCTCCTGGCTGCCTTCCTGGCTCTCTGGCAGGTGGGGAGTCGGCTGACCCAGCTCTACCGGAAACAAAGTGGGGGCTGGGGGAGGGGCTGTCTGTGAAACGTCCCCGGCCAGAGCCCTTCACTGTCCCCTCTGCCTCCCGGGCTCCCGGACTCCACTGTGGGTTCTTATGGTAAAAACCCCTTTCTGAGCACTTTATCCATCTCACCCACAGGCACAGACAACACCCCGAAAGGACAGCTGTGCCTACGATCCATCAGCAAGTACCCCGGGAATGGCTGAGGGGCAGAGATAGGGGAGGCCCCAGATGCAGGCACAGAGCCTAGTGCGCGGGGGATGGGCCAGGCAGTCCCTGCTCCTGGCCTAGGTGGGGTCTGCAAAGGCCCTTCCACCCCAGGCATGGCCCGTCAGGGAGGCTCACGGTCCTCTCGGAAGGACACCGCCCGTTTCAGGCACATGGGCCCGGCAGTGTCATGTGTCTGGCGGCCCCTGAGGTGACACGTGCACCACGAGAGCAGGCGTGTACGCGCGCACACTTCAGCAGACTCCGCTCCCGCACACGCCCAGGATGTGTTCCTGGGAAACGTCAGCTGCTGCAGTCGGTCTGTCTGAGGTCTGCCATTGTCCAGTGGGAGAAGGACGGAGCCTGGGAACAAGGGTTAAAAAGCCAGAGGAGCACAGAACAAAAGGCCCCAGAAGCTGGGGTGCTGCTGAGCCCGGGTACTGGGGTGGACTCCATCTGAAACTTACCGCCAGAAGTCAGCTGCTGGGAGTCCTGGAAGGGGCCCAGCTACTCTCGAAGCAGTTGCATGCAGCATCGGACCAGGGGCTGGCTCTGTGGAACACGAGCATCTGCCGACTGAGCCTCTGAACAGGACACAGTGAGCGGCTCCTTACACAGAGCCCCTTCCTTCCTGCTCCTGCCCCTCCCGCGGCTGTTCCTGGACAACCTCTAGAGCTCGCCACCTTCAGCCTCCTGTCTGATTCTCATCGGGATCAGCCTTCATGGGGCAGCCTGGGTTCCTTGAGGGGTGGACCGTCCCGTGTCCACCGGAGAGTCCCAGCACCAGGCCCTGTCCACGGCACACCTGCTGAAGGGCCACTCAGCACAGCCATGGCCACCTGAACTCCCGGCATCGGTACCCGGGCAGACGTCAGCTGCCCCAGGCAATCACAAGAAAGGAGCTGCACGTTGGGGGCACAGCACAAAGCCCTGCTTGGCCTCCAGAAAGCGAGGTTCGCTCCTGAGTCTTGGCTCGCAGGGGTCGCCCTCACCCTGTTCTCTGGTTCAAGAGGCAGTGGCCAAGGCGGCCGAGCCAGGAAGAAGCTGCAGTGCCTTGGCAGTGTGTGAAATGCAGAAGGTCTTGCCCACAGACGTCATCACAGCAGAGCCCTCTCCCCACCGGGACTGGGCAGCGTGTCCCCTGGCCACAGACCTGGCTTTGGAGCACGTGCACCACTCACGTTGACCATCCAGAGCCACAGGCAACAGCCCGGTGCCAAGTGCAACCAGTCAGAAAAGAAAAACACACACAAAAAATGGCAAAACACAAACTCCATCCAAAGTCCACCCACAAGCAAAGTCAACCGCATTATTCAGAGCTGCACGCACAGCACACGGCCCTAGAGAAAAGCGAGGAGCTGAGCCCAGCACGAGCGGAAGTTCCCTTCTCCACAGCGCGGTCCCACTAAAGCTGTGGGCCGCTGTTGATCTGTGTGTCTTACAATAAGAAGAGGAGGGGGAGAAGAAGGGAAAAGTCGGCGTCTGCAGCCACAATCGAGTTCTTCCGCTCACCCACGACTGTGAAGCTCACAGCTCCGGCCACGCTGGAGCTCAACACCAGGTCACTGTCACCTCCAGGGAACGGTCTTGCTTCTTCAGTAAAACCAAAGGGGTGTTTCAAACAATGCCCACCTTCCATTCACCTGTTTTTAAAACTTTTTTTTTTTTTCTAGGCAGGAGTGGATGTTTATTAAAAAGCTTTAGGAGAGAAAGGAAGGTGCACTCGAAAGAGACCCCAGCGGGCGACCTGGAGAACAGGTGACCCACTGAACCACGATCCTGCGCCCCTTCCCGTGATTCTTCCCTGAGGGTAGGCCGCCCGTAGGCACAATGCCCACCTCACCCTTGGGAAGCGAGCACGTGTGGTGGGATTGGGAAGTTGCACACGGGCAAGAAAGCAGGCATAGGCCGGGCGCAGTGGCTCAAGCCTGTAATCCCAGCACTTTGGGAGGCCGAGACGGGCGGATCACGAGTTCAGGAGATCGAGACCATCCTGGCTAACACGGTGAAACCCCGTCTCTACTAAAATACAAAAAAAATTAGCCGGGCGAGGTGGCAGGCGCCTGTACTCCCAGCTACTCGGGAGGCTGAGGCAGGAGAATGGCGTGAACCCGGGAGGCGGGGCTTGCAGTGAGCTGAGATCCGGCCACTGCACTCCAGCCTGGGCAACAGAGCTAGACTCCGTCTCAAAAAAAAAAAAAAAAAAAAAAAAGAAAGCAGGCATGGCGTCAGTGACATCAGACACATAACCGGGAGCCTCAGTAAGAAAAAGGACAGCAGCTCTTCCTTGCTGCAAAATACAGTCAGGAGGAAAAAGCCCCACCCCCCGCAGCAGCTTGAACAGAAACATCGTGCGGGGAGGTGGGCACACCAGGGAGCAGGAAGAGACACCCTGCTTCTGTCTAGACCCTGACCCCTCACCTGTGACATGGAGCCCACCACATGTCTGACAGCAGACCTCTGTGGCATGCGTGCTGGGGTCTGGACGGGGTCTCCCGGGCCCTCCTCCCTGGCAGCCCTGTCTGGGAGGCGCGGGTGCAGCCAGTTCACACATAAACGGTGCGGAATGCCACAGGCCACAGGGAAAGGTGCTTACATGCTACCCAAACTAAACTTCCTTCCATGCCTGACTCTGTGGTAAAAGACAAGTGTCCACGCTGGGCAAGGACGAAAGCTTCATCCCCTGGGCTGAGATTCTCCGGTGAAAGCGTCAAAGTGGAAGTGGCTACTGGAGAAAAACCCTCACGCGGGAAGGCACAGTCATTCAGTTTCTTTAAGGAAAACCCCAGCTATCAGCTATTCATACAACAGTCATGAGAATGACCTTACACCCCACAAACGCGCAGTCCTTTTGGCATATCTGCGGCTGGGGAGGCTGTCACCGCACAAATTGGCCCTTAAATGACCTTATACCCCACAGACACGAAGTCCTCTTGGCATATCTGCGGCTGGGGTGGCTGTCACCACACGAATTAGCCCTTATTTGTATTTCCATTTACCAAGTTCAACTGTATCAGGAGATATTTGCCAATGAAACTGCTAACAAAGTCAGACTTCCTGCTACAAAGCCCGACTTCAGAAATTCAGACCACACTTTCATTTATGACAGAATTTAAACAAAACAAACAGTGACAGTCCTCACCCTGCACAGGAGAGGGCTGTGCTCCGTCTCCCGCGCACTGTCGCATGGCATCTCTCTGGCCCCTGAGACGGGTCTGCGGTTGTCCCCACTTCACGGTGAGACACAGGCATGCCGAGGGCGCCCGACCTGGAACTAGCTTGGGGGTGGGCTCCTAAGGACCAGGCAGTGTGGAGAGCACCCGGTGGGGCAGGGGAGAGCAGGAAGGGTGGAAGGAACCCTGGCCTGAACGGCCCATAGCAGCGCTGCCCTGGCCCAGGGGGTAAGTTTCCACCACACTACAGGCTCTGTGCTTTGGGGTCTCGGTGCCACCCAAGCACCAGCCCCGTGCTGGCACCCACCAGGCTCTGCCGTGGCACCCACAGGTTTCGGCCCCATCTGATTACCATCTCACACTGCCAGGCGGGACCAAAGTGCCTGGATTGAGGTGGCAGCTCTGCTGAGTCCTGAACCATGGGCAGGGCTCTGTCAGGCCATAAAGGCCCTGGAGAGGGCCAACCCCAACTGTCAGCACTGAGGCCAGGGCCTCAACACTGGCTTTCATTGACCAGCCTTGAAAAGCATCATCCGCCATGCATGCAGTGGCCCGGGAGGCTGAGGCGGGAGGGTATGAGGCTGCAGTGAGCTATGATCATGCCTGTGAATAGTGACTGCACTCCCGCCTGGGAAACAGCAAGACCCATCTTTAATGCATTAACGTCATCTATGAGCAGCAGATGAAAACTCAGACACCTGACAGGCTGGTGGCTCCAAGGTGCTCGCACACCCTGACGCCTGCACGTCACCACCGCGGTGCTGGGCAAATCGAAGCGGAGGCTTTCTCCAGTCAGTGCAACTGTGCTCCCGAGGGGCCTGCGCAGCTCACGGGGAAAGGCCACCCTGTGCCACTCAGAATTGCCAGGAGCGCAGCAAGTTTAAACTAGACACTGTTTATGCGCCTGACAGCAGGAGACGTGAGCCGGGTGCCTGGGAAAACCATCTTCAAAGCAACAACTGTTTTCCCAGCTGTGAATGCTCCGTCCTGGGAAATCTGCTCATACCACTACAAAAATAATTTTGAAAAGACTATACAAATATGCACCCTCATCTGTCCATTCTGGTACTTTAGACCCAAAACTGAAGAACTTTCTGGAGCACCCTGTCCACTTACCAGTGACTAATATTCTTTATAAACATGAGTGAATGTTATAATGAAATAAGCTTCCTTGAATAAATGTGGTTAGTTCACTTAACGGAGAACAATAAATTCAGAGGCTTCCTTTGAAGAGTCAGGAAGTGGAGATAATCACAGCAGAAGAGAGGGACAGACAGGAAGCCTAGGCTTTTGCACTCTCTATTTTCTTAACATGTATCGCAATTTTATAAAAGAAAAACAGTTGTCATGAAGGAAGACGCATTACAACCCTGGGTAAAAGGGCCGGGGTAGGAGCATGGACAAACCACAGGCTCTGGGCACCTCTGGAACAAAATCTCACTTCAGCTTAAAATACCAAACGTATACCGTGACCAGCAATTTCAATATGGTGACCAAGTGACATGCCCCTTCCAACGCCAAGAAGACAACAGCCCCGGAAACAGCTTCAGTCAGGAGACCCAGGGTGCCGGCCTGGTTCTACTGCCGGCTGTGGAACAGGCTTCCGAGCCTGAGGGTGACGCCCCAGCCTCTAAGAGCAGATGCCTGAGAACGACAGGGGCTGCCTCACAGGGTAGCCTGTGGTTATCTCAAAAGCAGCAAAGGAATCAATGAACTGTGAGATCCTGGTTGTTACTCACTCCACAAATTACTGTGATGACACTACGTGCAAAACCAGGAGGCCAGCCATGCTTTTAAAAATACCTAAGAAAAAAAGTTACAAGCATATGAAAATGTACCAAATATTTATCTTTCTCATTTTATTTATTTATTTTTTGAGATGAGGTCTTGCTCTGTTTCCCAGGCTGGAGGGCAGTGGTGTGATCTCAGCTCATTGCAACCTCCGCCTCCCAGGTTCAGGCGATTCTTCTGCCTCAGCCTCCCGAGTAGCTGTGATTACAGGTGCCCACCACCACGTCCGGCTAACATTTCTCTTTCTAAACGTTTCCATGTTTTCTGTATTTTTCATAATGGGTGTGTTTTACTTTTAAAAAGAGGAGGAAAAGGCTTTGTTTTTAAAATTAAATTAAGAATGATATTAAAAGACCATGTATAAATTGAATCCATGCTAAGTGTTCGGCCACGTCAGAAAGACGCATCCATATCACAGGAACAGAGAGGAGCACGTGGAGGGGAGAGGGGAGAGGTGAAGGGGCAGAGGGAGATGCTTTCCTTGCCAAACCTTTCCTTGTATGATTTCTATGCTGTTTATCTAGGACACGAATGGGAAATGGAAAGAGTTTCCAAGGCACGCACTGTGCAGATGCTGCGGAAGTAACTTCTCACTGCTCACTGCTCCCATCCTCGAGTCCCGCACGCTGCCCGGCCAAGCATTCTCAGGCTGTCGGGCTCTGCCAGCCATGTGGGGCTCCTCTTCATGTGCGGATGGCACCACCATCCCGCCCAACAGAGATGGCCACCTGGTCCCCGCACAGACCCCAACAGAGACGGCCACCTGGTCCCCGCACAGACCCCAACAGAGACGGCCACCTGGTCCCCGCACAGACCCCAACAGAGACGGCCACCTGGTCCCCGCACAGACCCCAACAGAGACGGCCACCTGGTCCCCGCACAGACCCCACAGAGATGGCCACCTGGTCCCCGCACAGACCCCAACAGAGACGGCCACCTGGTCCCCGCACAGATCCCAACAGAGACGGCCACCTGGTCCCCGCACAGACCCCACAGAGACGGCCACCTGGTCCCCGCACAGACAGACCCCAACAGAGACGGCCACCTGGTCCCCGCACAGACCCCAACAGAGATGGCCACCTGGTCCCCGCACAGACCCCAACAGAGACGGCCACCCGGTCCCTGCACAGACTCAAGGGTGTGTGTGTCTGGGCAACAGAGGGCCATCCAGACCCAGCCAGAGCGAAGCCCCAGAGATGTGTCCGTCCAGCGCTTCTGAGGGTCCCTGTGTTCTGGGTGCCGTGTGGGGGAAAGGACAGAACCAAGAGAGGCCAGGACAGCATGGCAGGGAGAGGGTACAGGAGGGGATTGACACGGGGAGGGGCAGGCAGGGGCCAGACCCAGGCCGGAGGGGCCGAGAGCTTCCACGGAGTCCGCTGACAGCACAGAGACGGATTGACACGTCGGGAGGAGCCCGGCCCACATGAGCAAACAGGAAGGCAGGTGGGAGAACAGGTGCAGCCTGGTGTGGGTGATGGGCCTGGGGTGGGAAGAAGGGCCCCGCTCAGGGTGTATTTCAAAGGTAGACAAGACAGGGTTACTGTGTGTGGAGCACGGAGAGAAAAGAAACCAGAGAAGATGCCGTTGCTGCCGGAGGGGAATCCCTGGCTGCGCTCCCAGCTCCCAAAAGACCAACTGACCTCAAGTCTGAATCTGCCGCCCCCTTCCCTCCATGCTGTTTCTGCAGTGGCGAAGGGCAGCTGGGCCAGGTGAACACACAAAGAGGAAGCCAAAGTGTGGTGCATGGCCAGGCCGGACAGAGGAATGCAGCTCCCTGCCACCGGTACTGCCGGGACTGCACCAGGCCACTGGGAAGCGCAGCTCTGCCAGCACCAGCCTCCTTGCCTGCCTGTGCAGCATCAGCTCTGCCTGGAAGGAACACGGACTCGACTCTGGGAAGGAAGGAAGCTCCAATGCTCTGCATTGCAGGACCATGAAGAGAAGAGAAGGGGGGAAAGGAAAGCCACAGAGGAAGCCGCATGTCCGCGTGCACTGTGAGCAAGGCCGACGCCTGCCCAGATAAACTGCCGCTTACCCCCGTCTGTAACCCACTCTCCCCAAGCGCAGTGGGCACTCCGCAGCCCACCTAGGAACGGGAGAGAGCCCATGATGTGCTCACAGACACCCAGCTCCACACGGGTCAACAAATACGGTCCCATCTGCAAAAAAGAGAGAAAACTGCCATTTACCAAGAACCCACTACACAGAAGCCAGCGACTGCGGAACCACCAACAGACATGACTGCCTCCTGCTCCTTAACCCAGGGAAGCTGGTGGCTTCTTCCCACTTTACAGAGAATGAAACCACGAGATGAAGCTTCTGTCTCCCAATCACAGAATCGGCTGTTGCTTCCAACACCATGCTGCCCACAGGCTGCAAAGCACACACCAAAAGCTCAGTCAACAAGACAGAACTACTGGATGGAGCTCTGAGCTCTTCCCGACAATCTTATGAACACTAGAGGTTATCTCCCAAAACTGTACCACTATGATGTACAGTCTGCAAGGTCTTCCCTGAATCCCACCAGAGGCCTGCAGGGAAGACCTTCCCGCACTGGAGTCCCGCACTCCGGGAGGAAGCAGAGGAGGACTGTGTCCCGCACCCTGGGAGGAAGCACAGGAGGGCTGTGTCCCACACCCCAGGAGGAAACAGAGGAGGGTTGTGCCCCGAACCCGGGAGGAAGCAGAGGACTGTGTCCCACACCCCGGGAGGAAGCAGAGGACTGTGTCCCACACCCCGGGAGGAAGCAGAGGACTGTGTCCCGAACCTGGGAGGAAGCAGAGGACTGTGTCCCGAACCCCGGGAGGAAGCAGAGGACTGTGTCCTGAATCCAGGAGGAAGCAGAGGACTGTGTCCCGCACCCCGGGAGGAAGCAGAGGAGGGCTGCTCTCCTTGACAGGCCCTGTGGGCAGCTCTGCATCCAGCTGCTGGGGACTTCACGAATCTCACAGCCCAAACGCACAGGTGTGCTGACTTGTCAACTGGGGGTTCCCGTGAGGCAGGGACAGTGCAAATCTGCCTGGGGTTCTGATTCTGAGCAGATGGCTTTCTATCCACCCCAGTTTCCCTGCCATGTGTCTCAGCCAGCTAAGAGGATTTTGTACCTCCCATTTTAAAGAAAAGTGGCTCTTGCCTGGGAGGGCAGTTTAGTTCCACTCTCTGCTGCTTGAGTGTCTGAGATCACCCGAGTTTCCGTGTCACCAATGCACACCCGCCCCTACCGTGTACACCTGCTTTGACGCCTCTGGGGGCCATCCAGTGTCCACTCCCCTCACTGGTATGGCTGCTCGGTCTCTTCTTTACCACTTGCTTTTGAATTAGCTATGTTAGAAAATTCTGCTGTGATGTTTCTTCCAGGCTTTTTTTTTTTGAGACGGAGTCTCATTCTGTCGCCCAGGCTGGAGTGCAGTGGGCGCGATCTCGGCTCACTGCAACCTTTGCCTCCTGGGTTCAAGCGATTCTCCTGCCTCAGCCTCCCGAGTAGCTGGGATCACAGGCGCCCACCATCACACCCAGCTAATTTTTGTATTTTTTGTAGAGACAGGGTTTCAACATGTTGGCCAGGCTGGTCTCAAACTCCTGACCTCAGGTGATCCACCCACCACAGCCTCCCAAACTGCTTGGAGCCACCACACCCAGTCTCTTCTGGTATTTTTATGTTTGAGGCAGAAGGGACCATTTCCCATGTTGACCAATCCATCATATTGACAGAAGTTCTATATATCTTCATTACCTAAACTTTTATGACAAGCAAGTATTTGTTTTAAACAATTTTAAAATACCTTAATCCAATAAAAAAAAAAAAAGCCTCTTCAAGTGGTCCTAATCCTACAAGCTGAAAACTACAGGCCTGAAGATCACCTTGAGAATCCAGCGTGCCCCCGAGGCCCCCTATTCCTTTGTGGTTCCTAATAGAGGACCCCCATTCCTGTGTGGTTCCCAATAGCATATAAAAAACACTTTCACTGCTGATTTTCATAAAGTCTACAGTATAACACTCCATTTGACTTGCAGCTCAGCATGCCATCCCTCCACACCCTGGGGTTCGGTGAGTTTAGTCTGCAGGTGTGAACGCGGAACAGGTGGACTTGCCCACCCCACTCACCCCTCCATGGGCAGCACAGCCCTTCCCGCCCTCCAGGCCCTCCCCACTCACCCCTCCGTGGGCAGCGGAGCCCCTCCCGCCTGCCAGGCCCTCCCCACTCACCCCTCTGTGGGCTGCGGAGCCCCTCCCACCCACCAGGCCCTCCCCACTCACCCTTCCGTGGGTGGCGGAGCCCCTCCTGCCCACCAGGCCCTGGGGCAGAACAGCTTCCCGATTCCCATGTGCCTCTGGTCTCGGCGCCACGGGTGACGTTGGGTCCAGATGCCAGCAAAGACGTCTCTCTACCAGGCCACCACCTCCGTCCTCACCTCCCCACAGGCAGACTCTCTATGTCCACTCTCTCCACAAATGCCAGTGCCAGCACCCGCTCGCCGGCCTGGGCCAGGTCCAGGGCTTCAGTAACGAACCGGAGGGCAGCAGGGGAGGGCACCAATGCCAGCACCTTCTCCCGGCCCCCACGCCCAGACACGGAGGCTACACAAATCTGCCCCAAGCACAGAGGCCAGCGGGTGCCCACAGGAGACGGGGGAACTGGCCCAGCGGAGTCAGGGCCCAGTCTGTGGAACGGCTCTGGCAGAACAAGGGCACGTGGTCCCCACACAGAGGACCTCGCTTCCCGCCAAAATACCTTGAGATGCCAGAAATAAAAGCACACACAACACCACGAAAAGCTAAACAATCCACTGTGAAAATCAGGGAGGAACATCCTCCCACGACAAGGATGCCGAGCAGGGCTTCCATCTTCGTGGTGCGCCTCCGAGAGGAAAAGCCCGCCACGAAAGACCCTTCACCCATCTCCCCCAGCCGGCACCCCCGGGCCCAGGTCTCCAAGTCTAACGGAAGCTGGGAAGGGCCCCTGGAGGGAAGGCACGGCTGCCCGGGCAGCCTGAGCACTCTTCCTGCGCCTCCCGCCATGTCTTCCCATGGCTCCCGTGGGGCAGAGCGGGAGCGGGTGTCGGGGGGTCGGGGATCCACCGTGGGGCCGCATCCCAAGGGAGCAGTCTGGGACACAGGCCTCGGGGGGCCTGTGCGGCCACAGAGCTGTGGGGCGTGGGAGGCCGCGATCTGTGTAGGGCAAAAGCTATAAACACAAACAACCCAACTGGAAAAATATTTGAAACATGAAGGAAAGATAAAGGGCTCTCAGTTTAAGAAGTGTGTTTGCAAATCAGTACAGAAAAGATAAATTACAATAGAAGTGGCTAAAAAAAAAATAAAAACAAAAAACCACACACAGGCAATTCACAAAACAAAAACAAATGACTAATATATACGTGGAAAATGACCATCAACAGTAATCTAAGAAGCTGAAATTAAAGCAATCACGCCGGGTGTGATGGCACACGCCTGTAATCCCAGCTACTCGGGAGGCTGAGGCAGAGAACTGCTTGATCCCGGGAGATGGAGGCTGCAGCGAGCTGGGATCGCGCCACTGCCCTCCAGCCTGGGCAACAGAGCAAGACTCCGTCTCAAAAAAAAAAAAAAAAAGAAAAAAACCTTTAATGTCTGGCTCTACTTTGCAGTCTGCCTGTCTAATCCGCAGTAAACTTTTGAGGAGGTGGACCAGATATAATATGCCTCTGTTATTTTTAGAATTGATTGATTAAAATGTTTTGCTATTTAAAATAAAAAAATAAATAAAGCAATCACAAACTGACATTGTTTCCTGTCCTACTGGATCACAGCACCCAGGGTGGATGTCGGGTAGCAGGTGCTCTGCTGCAGCCGAGGCCTCACATAACCATCTTGATGGCAAAGGTTTTCTCGAAGTGCGACTTTAAGGGAAAGACAAAAAACGAAACCAACTACTGTTCTCATCCACGGCATAACACAACGGTGTTGAACAAAACAATCTTTATTCAAGGGCCTGCTGTTTGTCGTTTTGCTTAAAGTCAGTTTCTGGCCAGGTGCAGCGGCTCATGCCTGAAATCCCAGCACTCTGGGAGGCCAAGGCAAGACGATCGCTTGAGCCTGGGAGTTCAAGACCAGCCTGGGCAACATAGGAAGACCCTGTCCCTATAAAAAATACAAAATTTAGCTGGGCATGGTGGTGCACACAACTGTGGTCCCAGCTACTTGGGAGGCTGAGGTGGGAGGATCACTTGAGCCAGGGAGGCTGAGGCTGCAGTAAGCCAGGATCACGCCACTGCACTTTAGCCTGGGTGACAGAGGGAGACCCTCTCAAAAAAAAAAAAAAAAAAAAAAAAAAAAAAAAAAAGCAGTTTCCAAGGACCTCAGGGCGGGTGACAGTGAGTGAGGACTCGCTGTGGATGGAAAAGCAAACACGCCCACTGCAGAAATACTCAGCACACGCAGCTGCTACAAGACGTTAACTGCAGTGTCGTCTCACGGCGGCAGAATCAGTCTTTCTGGTTTCTTCTGTAAATTTTTTTGCATTTTCTAATTTATTTTACATGAATCATGTATAACTTAGGAAAAATAACACACATTACTATTTTAAAATTACATTTTGCTGAGTTATTTTCTGTTCACCACAAAGCAGCAGCGCTGGCAAACATCTGGGCTGATCACAGCAGCAATGACAACATTAGATGGAAATTCCATTGACATGGAAACAGTGGGCTTTTCTGGAATATGGGGAAGTGGATCCTGTTTTCTTTGGCCCAGAATGAGGATGGTCAGATCTCCATGGCAGTGAGGAAGGCTGGCGAGCCTCCAGTTTCTCGGCAGTTGTTTAGATCTGACCAGCAGGCTGCGAAAGCCCAGCTTAGAGACGAGAGAGGCCGGCTGGGAGCCCAGTGCCAGCTAACAGCCCACCTGCCCTGTGGCCCAGCCTCCACCTGCTCACTCTGAGAGATGCCCAGCAAGGTGGCTGGGACAGCTATCCCCAAAAGGCTCCTGGAGAAAGAGACCACAGGAGGGCTCCACACAGGGCGAACAGGCCACCTCAGGCAGGAACACCGCGGATGGCCCCATATAAAGCCAGGAAAGTCCCCCAGGACATGGCACCTAGCAGCTTCCAGCAACGATCGGGCCAACAGCACATATCACGAGCCTTGGAAAAGCAAAAGAGCTTTAATTCTGCTTCTCCTAATTCTCAGGACATTAATCGGCTGTCCTCTTCCAAATAGGAGCGCTGTGATCCAAGTGGCTAAAAAGAAAAAGCAATGACACCATGTGCCGACGAGGGTGCGGGGTCCGGCCTCAGCTGCACTCGCGGTGGGGACGCCGAACGGCGCAGCTGCTCTGAAGAAGCGCAGTGGTTTCGTAAACATCTAAACATGCGTGCACCACGCAACTCAACGGCCACGCCCTGGGCACTTACCCCAGAGCGATGGAAACGTATGCTAAGGCGTATTTACAGAGCTTTATCCACGAGACCCAAACGTTCGCTGCTCCTTGGATGAAAGAGAGGCTGTCAAGCAGCGGACCAGGAGCCACGCAGCGCAGGCGCCTCCTGTATCTTCACCGCAGCGGTCGTTACAGAAAGCCATGCACGTGGAAAAGCTGACGGGCACACGCACACGCACACACCCACACATACAACCTGTGGATTCTGGGCGAGCTCTGTGCGATGCACCCACGTTGATGTCCCGGGGAAGCTACGCCACACAGGCCCCTCACACTTTTTTTTTTTAAAATTCACTATGAATCTACCGTTATTTTAAACATAAACTTGCTTTAAGAGGAAGTGCGAGTGAGCGCCCCGATGGCACCGGCTTGCTCAGTCCTCTGTTTTCACACCGTCCCCCAGCGACCAATGCCCCGAAAGCCACGAGTGCCCGCTCCCGGAAGACGCCACCCGGGCAGGAGCAGCCGCTCCTGTGCTCTTCCTGTTGGGAGCAGGTGTGCGACCCATATGGCAGGGGGACGGACCCACTTCGACCACCCACACTGAGAAGATTCCGTAAGCATCAGGAGGTGCTCGAGGGTCACCACGCCCCACAGAAAGCAGAACAGCTGGAATCAGATGGCAGCGCTGGGCAGGGACTCAGAGGTCACCTACTTCACATCTTGCTCCCCACAGGGCTCCTTCCCAGGCGATCCTTACAACACCCACCTCGTCCCAGTCCGAGCACTTATAAGGACAGAATCCCTACCTCCTCTGAGACAGCTGATTTTCCGACAGCGCGTCTCCTCCCAAGCCACCATCTCTGCCTTTAATTCCTCCCCGTGGGTGGCAGGTCTGACTCCCAGGCAAGGAGCAGTGCAGAAACTCTGAGCCATGGCAGCCTTCGAGGGGCAAAGGGGCTCCAGGACTTGGCCTGGACGGCAGGAGGCCATGCTCTGCTCTGGGGCTCTTCTCGAACTTGTCTCCCTGGAACTTGTCTCCCGGGAACGAAGCATCCGGTGTTATGTGCGCTTTTATTTCTGGCATCTCAAGGTATTTTGGCGGGAAGCTAGGCCCCAGCTCAGGAAGAAGTGCAAACCTCTCGGTGGCTCAACTTCCCATCGATGTAGATCCTAATTTTATATTTCAAGTTAAATGTCCTCTTGTTGCTCACCGATGCCCTATTCTTCTCCTAATTAGCCCGCAGTGCAGCGGTGCCCATGGCAGGCTTTTCCACGCAGGATGACGACATCACTACAGCTCTACGGACCGGCTTCCATCACCGATGCCCACGCAGGACGATGACATCACTACAGCTCTAGGGACCGCTTCCATCACCAACGTGCCTTTTTAATTTTGTTTTGTTTTCTAGAGACCAGGTCTTGCTTGCTACGTTGCCCAGGCTGGCCCTGACCTGCTGAGCTCAAGGGATCCTCCCACCTCAGCCCCCCTAGAAGCTGGGACCACAGGCCAGTGCTTATTCAAAAATAGACAAAAAAGCAGCTCATCGTTGCTGCTATAGGAATGCTGCCGGCGTCACATGCTGCCCATCTTCTCATCCGGAGAGCCACACAAGGTTTCCTTCAGAATTCAACTGAGACCAAAACAAGAAAACCACAGCACAACGCTTACCCAGCAATAATATTAAAACACCAGGCTTCTGGGTTATGCCAGAAACACAAAAGTAGTTCTGCTGTGGAAAATGTGAATTATATGGCCATATTAAAGATTCTCACATCTATCATACAACACTGGCTCAAAAGTCCTAGCCGTTGCTAGAAGAAAAACAAAGATGGCGTAAGCGCAAAGTGGAGATACACCTGCCATTCTCTAGAGACATTTTCACTTACTTAAAAAACCTGATCCAAGAGAATCCATTGACAAAATAACAGAATTAGAAAACTCAGCATCGTTGTTAGCTCTACGATCAACATCCAAACTATCTATAACTTCCCAATACACTGTCAGTAACCATTATGACACACCAGAGGAGGAAACAGACTCAAAAGTATCAAGAATCCTAACAACAAACAAGCAAGACCTTTCCAAAGAAAACCATAAAACTTCCCTGGATAACAGAAAAGACAACCTCAATAAGTCACAAAAAAAATTTTGTGGAATATAAAAGCTGATCCCAAAATTCATACAAATAGAAGGCCAAGAACACTGTCTGAAAAAACAATGAAGAAAGAGGTTTTTACGGCCAGGCAAGGTGGCTCACACCTGTAATATCAGGACTTTGGGAGGCTTGAGGAGGGAAAATCGCTTGAGCCCAGGAGTTTGAGATCAGCCTGGGCAAGATAATGAGACACCATCTCTACCAAAAAAAAAAAAAAAGAAAAAGGTACTCACTTTACTAGATATTAAAGCATATTTAAAAAAAAAAAAAAACTGAAGTATTAAACAGTGTGGTAAGGACCTCACTAAATAAATTATGGTATAACAAGATAATGGAATACTATGCCACTCTTAAAAAAAAAACGCTATTGTGGGCCGGGTGTGGTGACTCACGCCTGTAATCCCAGCACTTTCAGAGGTCAAGGCAGGAGGCTCGCTTCTTAGATATGGCATCAAAAGCACAGGCAACAAAAGAAAAATAGATCAACTGGTCTTCATCAAAACTGAAAACTTCAGTGCCTCAAAGGACATCATCAAGAAAGTAGAAGAGAAGCCACAGAATGGGAGAAAATACCTGCAAGTCGCATGTCCGAGAAAAGAACTGTACCTGGAATTCGTAAAAACTCTCGCAACTCAGGCCGGGCGCGGTGGCTCAAGCCTGTAATCCCAGCACTTTGGGAGGCCGAGACGGGCGGATCACGAGGTCAGGAGATCGAGACCATCCTGGCTAACACGGTGAAACCCCGTCTCTACTACAAAATACAAAAAAACTAGCCGGGCGAGGTGGCGGGCGCCTGTAATCCCAGCTACTGGGGAGGCTGAGGCAGGAGAATGGCGTGAACCCGGGAGGCGGAGCTTGCAGTGAGCTGAGATCCGGCCACTGCACTCCAGCCTGGGCGACAGAGCGAGACTCCGTCTCAAAAAAAAAAAAAAAAAAAAACAAAAAAAAACAAAAAAAACAAAACTCTCGCAACTCAATAATAGACACAAATAACCATTGTGGTTCAAGTGGGTGAAAGGTTTGTTTTGTTGGTTTTCTGTTTCCTAGTTTTTTGGGGACGGGGTCTTGCTCTGTCACCCAGGCTGGAGTGCAGGAGATCAGAACTCACTGCAGCCTCAAAATCTTGGGTTCAAGCAATCCTCCCACCTCGGCCTCTCGAATAGCTGGGACTACAGGCATGTGTAACCATGCCTAGCTAACTTCTTAATTTTCTGTAGAGACAGGATCTTGCTAAGTTGCCCAGGCTGGTCTCAAACCTCTGGCTTCAAGTGATCCTCCTGCCTCAGTCTCCTAAAGAGCTGGGATTACAGGCGTGAGTCACTGTGCCCAGCGGCAAAGGGTCTGAATAGACATTTCTCCAAGGAAAATATAAAAGTGACCAATAAGCACATGAAAAGATGCTCACCCTCATTAGCCTTGGGAGGTGCCAATCAAACCCACAAGGAGATGCCACTTCCCAGACACACTAAGATATCTAGAATCAGAAGGTCACATATCACAGTGCTGGCGAGGACACGGAGAAAGTCCAACCCTCAGCCAGGCGCGGTGGCTCATGCCTGTGATCTCAGCACTTTTGGGAGGCCAAGGAGGGCGGATCACATGAGGTCAGGAGTTCAAGACCAGCCCAGCCAACAAGGCGAAACCCTGTTTCTACAAAAAAATACAAAATTAGCTGGGCGTGGTGGTGCATGCCTGTAATCCCAGCCTTGGGAGGCTGAGAGAGGAGAATCACTTGAACCCGGGAGGCGGAGGTTGTGGTGAGCCAAGATGGTGCCACTGCACTCCAACCTGGGTAACAAGAGTGAAACTCCATAAAAAAAAAGGGGGGGGATAGAATGCTCAACAAAAGATTCTAAGGCAAGTGTATCTTTCTTTTAGAACAAAAGAAGTTAGATCCCTATCGCACATAAAACATAAATTTAAATTGGTTCTAAAAAATATAAAAGAGAAGCACTTCTTTCGGAAGAAAACTCAGAAATCATAAAGAAAAAAAACTGACCTTACATCAACTATATCTCAATAAAAAGCTGTTTTTTAAAACCACACACTCAGAATGACGAGACTACACCCACAAGAGTGGCCAAAATTAAGAAGCTAGCAGCACCACGTGTCAACCAGGGTGTGCAGGCACCAGGATCCTCATGCTTCTTTTTTGTTCAATGTTTTGGGGTTTTTGTTTTTGTTTTTGAGACAGGGTCTCACTCTGTCACCCAGGCTGGAGTGCAGTGGTGCAATCTTGGCTCACTGCAGCCTCAGGTGATTCTCCCATCTCCGCCTCCCTAGTAGCTGAGACTACAGGTGCGCACCACCATGCCTGGCTAATTTTTGTATTTTTTGTACAGATGGGGTTTCACCATGTTGCCCCGGCTAGTCTCAAACTCCTGAACTCAAGTAATCCTTCTGCCTCGGCCTCCCAAAAGTGCTAAGATTACAGGCATGAACCACCGTGCCCAGCCAGTATCTTCTCAAAAAATTAACCACACACTTACTATAGGATCCAGCAATTCTGGTCCTAGGAATGAAAGCACAGAAAGACGTAGATGCAAATGTTAACAGCACATTCATAACAGCCCCAAGTTAGAAACAACTCAGTCTCCAAACTCTGGTAAACAGGTGAGAGAATCTGTGATCATTCCGCACCACGGACTATTTCACTCAGCCCTGAAAACAGATCAAAAACGGACAGACACGGGGCAGCACAGCCACAAAAACGGATGGACATGGGGCAGTGTGCATGGACTATTTCACTCAGCCCTGAAAATGGATCAAAAACAGACGGACACGGGGCAGCACGGCCACAAAAACGGATGGATACGGGGCAGTGTGCATGGACTATTTTACTCAACCCTGAAAACGGATCAAAAACGGATGGACACGGGGCAGCGCGGCCACAAAAACGGATGGACACGGGGCAGTGTGCATGGACTATTTTACTCAACCCTGAAAACGGATCAAAAACAGATGGACATGGGGCAGCGCGGCCACAAAAACGGATGGACAGGGGGCAGCGCGGCCACAAAGACGGATGGACATGGGGCGGCGCGGCCACAAAAACGGATGGACACGGGGTGGTGCGGCCACAAAAACGGATGGACACGGGGCAACGCAGCTCAGCCCTGAAAATGGATGGACATGGGGCAGTGTGGCCAGCAGGCGGCCCATGGACTATTACTCAGCCACAAAAACGGATGGACACAGGGGGCAGCATGGCCGACAGGGATGGAGGAGGGAGCTGGCCTCCTGCCGCCTAGGCGGGCCTGAGAGAGACCATGTGAGTTATCGGGGTTTCAGTTTTCCCACACGTAAGACAGTTCCGGTTCCACCTGCCTTTCAGCCCTGCACATGTATGAGTTCAAAATTCAGCGGGCAGACCCCCCTCATGCAGCAGTCAGACAGGAGAAAATAAAAACAATGTGGGCGGGGGCGGGTGAAATTCCACTGAGAAAAACAACTTGGGCTCCCAGGGAGCCTCCGCAGACACCAGCAACCACTCGGCCCCACAAGTTCAGACACAAAATCCCACTGCCAGAGCGGTTATGCTTCTTGGGGCAAAATACCATTTGTCTGAAGTATTTTGGCTCAGAGCAAATTCTCAAGGCCATGAAGTTCATGGCCTCATTTGATGGTTTTATAAAGCTGTGGGCTTCATGCTCAAGTAATTCACATTGATTTTCAAGATTACAAAAGCAGCAAATTGAGAGTTTCTACACACTGGTCCATGCCAAGTAGCACTGCTCTCTTCTGTCGACCACTACCTGCGCCCCGCGTTCTGTGAGGTGCAGGCCCCACAGCCGGAGGGTCAAGCTGCTTACTGTGGCCCATGAAGCCTTCCGCAGCCACTGCACTCACACAGGGCAGCGTGCTGCACCCACCCACCGCACTCACACAGGGCAGCGTGCTGCACCCACCCGAGGTCACCGCACTCACACAGGGCAGCGTGCTGCACCCACCCTAGGTCACCGCACTCAGGGCAGCGTGCTGCACACACCCGAGGTCACCGCACTCAACACAGGGCAGCGTGCTGCACACACCCGAGGTCACCGCACTCACACAGGGCAGCGTGCTGCACCCACCCGAGGTCACCGCACTCACACAGGGCAGCGTGCTGCACCCACCCTAGGTCACCGCACTCAGGGCAGCGTGCTGCACACACCCGAGGTCACCGCACTCAACACAGGGCAGCGTGCTGCACACACCCGAGGTCACCGCACTCACACAAGGCAGCGTGCTGCACCTACCCGAGGTCACCGCACTCACACAGGGCAGCGTGCTGCACCTACCCGAGGTCACCGCACTCACACAGGGCAGCGTGCTGCACCTACCCGAGGTCACCGCACTCACACAGGGCAGCGTGCTGCACCTACCCGAGGTCACCGCACTCACACAGGGCAGCGTGCTGCACCTACCCGAGGTCACCGCACTCACACAGGGCAGCGTGCTGCACCTACCCGAGGTCACCGCACTCACACAGGGCAGCGTGCTGCACCTACCCGAGGTCACCGCACTCACACAGGGCAGCGTGCTGCACCTACCCGAGGTCACCGCACTCACACAGGGCAGTGTGCTGCACCTACCCGAGGTCACTGCACTCACACAGGGCAGCGTGCTGCATCCACCCAAGGCCTTGTCTGAGCCCCGATGGTCCTTACACGGCACCTCGACACACGGACCCTGCCCTCGGCTGAGCCTCCGCTGGCTTGCAGCCAGCCACAGGAAGGGATCCTGGTCTCTCCTAGTGGGCTCCATGAGGTAACCAGAGTCAGAAACCAGGGGTGAGTCTCTTCCCCAGGACACACGGCCAGGTGACTGAAACCAGCACAGCACCCAGGCCTCTGCCCCGGCACCTCCAGGCTGCTAAGAATCGCTGTTGAGATGCCTGCGTGGACAGAAAGTGTTGCACACATAAGGGATTCTTATGAGGCAGAGGAAGCCAGGGGGGTTCTGCTGACAACACTGGACTGAGGGAGCCCACCTTTCATCTCCAGGCAGCCAAACGGCGCTGACAGCAGCAGGGAAGCGGCCGGGTCATACAGGGGCCTCCACACCAGCAGCCATTCGGCTGGCTCTGCATGGGGTGGTTGCACGTATGCCCCCTTCCCTGGCATACAGGTCCATGGCTTCAGACAGAAACAGAGAAGCTAAGGGTCCCCTTTAGTGGGACTGGAGAGGGAGGGGGAGGGCGAAAGACAGAAAGACCTGCCGAGTCACATCGCCTCCTTCCACGTCCACCGACCCCAAGGGATGCTGGACAGCAGGCCCAGCTCACCCGGGGCCCCACAGTACCCCCCAAAGGGCATGTGTCATTTGAAACCTCATCCTCACAACCCGCTCAAGTGGGAAACCAGGCCTGGAAGGGTTAAAGGAACATGAAGACAGAACTCCTAAACCCCAGCTCCCCGGGGAGGGCTTAGCTACGAAACAGGAAGCAGACAGGGCAAACCCTGGGACCCCTCTGGTCCACAAGAGGAAAGGCCCAAGGCGCCAACCCCAGCGGCAGAACCTCCTGCCCGCAGAGCTGAGGAGGACAGAAGCGGCAGGTGCCAGTCCCTTCTAAGACCAGTGAGCAATCATACAGCCCAGTCACCAAGACACGAGACAGGCCCGTGGGAGTAGCTGTTCCTCCTGCCGCAGCCACCACAAGCCACCCACCTCCCCAGCACTCCAGGCCAGCAGGGGCCTCTGGGATGGTGAGCTCAGCAAACAACGCCCAGAGCCAAGACCCTGAGGCCCTGGGGCCCAGGACCAAGGAACTGCCAAACCTCGCTGGTGCCAGACAGAGGCACCAGGGACTGAAGCCTGGGAGAGGGAGTGCAGCCGGCCCAGGCGGCTTCCCGGGGCCAAGCCCACAGGCCTGAGTGGGAACTGGAATGCTGAGGGAGCGCTCCCCAAGGGGCGATGAAGTCCCGTCACTTGGGGACATGGCGGCGATCCTGGCGCAAGCTCAGAGCGCTCATGCTGTGGGAAGAGGCTGCACGGGGCCCCGGGAGCGGCCGCTGACCCACAGGCTCCCCGGACAGACGCTGCCGGGAGGACAACATGATGGCCCACGGGGGGACACAGGCTTCTCCGTCCTCGATGGCGGATTCCGGAGGTCCGTCCAGGATCCACTGGGGGAGGGGAGGAGCCAGCACAGTACTTTTCCACAAGCTCCCCGGAGCCCAGGAATGCTGCTCCCCAGGCCCAGCCACCCACCCTTCTAAGCACTTAGGTTCAGCTTCAAAAAAAAGCTTGAAACCCCTTTTTTTTTTTTTTTTTTTTTTTTAACAATTTCCCATGAGAACCAGGGAGAATCAGCAAGGAAATATCCATATTAGCAGAGATTCCCCCTTTAATGTGGAAACTGGCTCCCGACACACAAGAACATGAGCCCCCAAGCCCCCACATGAAGTCACAGAGGCCCATCTGAAAACCCTCCCAGTAGCCTGGAAACTGGCCACAGGGGCATGCACTTTGCAGAGAATCCAGCCGAAGGCAGCTCCTTCCACCAGCTCCCTCAGAAGGAACGTGGCTGCCGACCCCTGCTGGTGAACAGGGCCCCACCGAGACCACATTCCCTGGCTTCCCAGGCCCTTTTCCCGCTGCCAGCTCCTCCAAAGGCTAAGGAACCGGCTCCAGGTCGCTTCCCAATGCTCAGCTGGGCGGACCTGAGACCAACTCCGCGCCAGTGGCTGGAAAGCCAAGTGCGAGTGTGGTGACTCTGCCGGCAGCCGCGTGTTCCAGACCAGCAGAGTCCAGCCCTCAAAGCGGAGCTGAAGGAAACAAAGGCTTTCTTCTTTCCCCTCTTGCTTTCCAACTTTCTTTTAAGCAACACGTATTTTAATAATGAAAAACAATTACTTGAATCACATACTTTAAAATAATTACTTGAACTTAAACAAAAGGACAGACACCACCCCCTCACTTGGGTATGAGTTTTAACCTCTGCCCACAGTCACCATAAGCCGAGCTGTCGTGGGGGTCCTGCCAGTGACCAGCGGCCTGTGTGGGGATCAGGGAGGAGGAGGGTTCACCAAGAAGGGAGAGTCAGAAGCCTCTTCACTAAACTCAAAAAGTTCAGAGTGATGCCACGCCCACCAAAGTCTTGTGTGCCTGAGGCTCTGTGGAATCGGGACTGGGCTGAACCACAGAACAAAAGATCAACCAGTGTCCATCTGGAACCCAGAAACCAAAAAGCACCCACACAACTGGACCTCAGGCTGTGAAGAAGGTGCGAATAAGAGGCAGTCGGCCTGGGGACACAGGAATTCAACAGCTCGTGGAGGAGGAGGAGCTGAAATTCAGGGCGAGGCTCAGGTGGAATGCTGGGCTGCCTCCTGACCCACTGCATGGGAGCCATAGGACCTCTGCACCTGCCAGGCCTCGGCCTCTGGGTGACCTTGGGGCGTTCCGCTAAAGAGAGCCCAGGACAAGCTGTCTGCCTGTGCTGGGGGTGCTATCTGGCTTCCCTCGCCCCTCGGGGGTGGCAGTGAGAGACGACCCTCTGAGATAGCCAGGACCTCCTCTAGGCACGTACCCCCACTTCTCCCCTCCACCCACGCCTGCTGAGCCGCCTGCAGCCACAGACGTGGTGGACGTGATTTTACACCACCTTCCGAGAGCTCAGCACTGCCTCATTGGACAGGATCCCAGAGTGAGCTGGGCCACACCCAGCAACCAGGCACACTCCACTGTCCCAGGCATCTGCGGCTGGGCAGCCCAGGGACCCCTCCAAGCACCAGCTGTGCCCACCTCCTGCTGGAAGCCGCTTTGAAGAAGGGTCCGCATGGGCTCCCCCTTTCCACCTCCCTCCGCACAGCGGCCCTTTTCTCATTTCATGAAAAACAGGGCCACCTGCCACCCCGCATCTCACAATGGCACATCGCCCCAGGCACGAGACCTCCAGCACTAAACAACAGCAGAGCTTGAACCCTGGCGTCACCCTGGGGAAGTGAACAAATGTAACAGTTGGCACCGGGCCCTTGAACAACTCAGGGACCCAGTCTAGCTGTCACTTACTGATCGATCTTTAAAATAAATTCTGAAAATATGTGCCCCAAACCACAGAATGGTCTCAAAGTTTAAGGACTTAAGCAACAAAGCTACAACAACACTCTCGTTCCTATTTACTCATCTGTGTCAACAAGGCTGCGTGGCACTGAAATCTGACGTGGGAACAGGAACACAGCCCGTGGAAACCCGCTTTCTCTCTAACAATGACACGCAGATCCACAGGTGAGTGCACCAACCGCAGAGACACGGAAAGCCCTGCCCTTCGCGGGGTGGTGACACGGGGTCACAAGGCCCTGACCACGATGCAATGCATGCCTCATCAGATTTCACTTTATGTAGAATCATTTGTGAAAATTCCTAATCGATTATGCTGTTTTGATCAACAGCATGCTACTAACGGTAAACACAGCTCAACGTAGAAGAAAAATTTTAACACTCAGAACTTGGTGGGTAAAAAAATTTTTTATATTTTCAAATTTAAATGTATATGCATCTTTTTGTGGAAGATAAACATGATACAGGACAGAACAAAATACTTTCAAGAATAAAAATGCAGGGCTGGGCGTGGTGGCTCACACCTGTAATCCCAGCACTTTGGGAGTCCGAGGCAGTGGGATCATGAGGTCAGGAGATCAAGACCATCCTGGCTAACACAGTGAAACCCCGTCTCTACTAAAAATACAAAAAGATTAGCCAGGTGTGGTGGCGGGCGCCTGTAGTCCCAGCTACTCGGGAGGCTGAGGCAGGAGAATGGCGTGAACCCAGGAGGCAGAGCTGGCAGTGGGCCAAGATGGCACCACTTCACGCCAGCCTGGGTGAGAGAGTGAGACTCTGTCTCAGGAAAAAAAAAAAAAAAAAGAATAAAAATGCAGGCCAGGCGCGGTGGCTCACTACTGTAATTCCAGCATGTTGGGAGGCCGAGGCGGGTGGATCACTTGAGGTCGGGAGTTAAGACCAGCCTGGCCAACATGGTGAAACCCCATCTCTATAAAATATACAAAGAATTAGTCGGGTGCGGTGGTGTGCACCTGTAATCCTGGCTACTTGTGGGGCTGAGGCAGGAGAATCGCTGGAACCTAGGAGATGGAGGTTGCACTGAGCCAAGATCCCACCACTGCACTCCAGCCTGGGTGATCTGGGTGACACTGCCCTCCAGCCTGGGTGACAGAGTGAGACTGTGTCTCAAGAAAACGAGGAATAAAAATGCGTAACTTTAGGAGAAGATGGCTCACGTATCTCTTCAGGTGAATGGTGGTGGACACTCAGATCTCAATGTTATTTATAATCCACTGCACAGTTTAGAAAGTGAGGCCAACGGGTGATTTTCATACGGACAATAACCATGTTATTCGACGTGAACATTTCTAGATGTGCGTTTTTAACCACAGGCTTCAGGCCACGCCCCTGCGCATGTCCAGGTGAGGAGCCGCCGCCCGCACCTTCTCAGAGCACAACCAAAGGCCTGCTGCAGGCCCCTCACCATCCTGCATGCCGCCACCAAGTCCCCTACACATCACGGCACCCAAAACAGCAGTGTCCTGATGGCTAAAAAAGGCGATCATGGGGTTCCAACTCAAAATTTACTAAAATCCTTTTTTGTCCTACAATTGCTTCTGGAAGGCACCAAGCCCATCCACGCCTCCGCATCTGTTCCAGCCTCTGCTCCACAGAGACCAGCAGGCTGAGCCGCCCCCTCCCTCTAGATCAGAAAACAGGTGGATCCCAGAGGGCGGGGCCCGCGAAGCACTGGCGGCCTTACCTTGGAGCTGGCTCCATCGACGCTTGGCACGGCCTCAGGGCCCAGCAGTGGCCCCTCTGCTGAGGCCTTCTTCAGCTTTTTGTTCTTTTTCTCCGTCACTTCAGGAACTTTTCTCTTCTGTTGTGCCATCCTGCAACAGAGAAAGTAAACTGCTGAAAATAAGGAAATAAAAGGCTTAGCTCATATAAGATTTTTAAATAAAAAGAAATAGGGCACTCTCCCGTTTTTTAAAAAAAGTGTTTCAGAAAATACGGAAAACATAAAAGTTAAAACAAACTCAAACCCCCACATTTCATCACCTATGGCAACCAATTTGACATTTTGGTGTATTTTCTTTCCGTCTTTTTTTTTTTTTTTTTTTTTTTGAGTCAGGGTCTCACCCTGTCACCCAGGCTGGGGTGCGGTGGCACGATCTCAGCTCATCTCACTGTCACCCAGGCTGGAGTGCGGCAGTGCGATCTCAGCTCATCCCACCCTGTCACCCAGGCTGGAGTGCGGCAGTGCAATCTCGGCTCATCTCACTCTGTCACCCGGGCTGGAGTGCGGTGACACAATCTCGGCTCATCTCACTCTGTCACCCAGGCTGGAGTGTGGCAGTGCGATCTCGGCTCATCCCACCCCGTCACCCAGGCTGGAGTGCGGCAGTGCGATCTCGGCTCATCTCACTCTGTCACCCGGGCTGGAGTGCGGCAGTGCGATCTCAGGTCATCCCACCCTGTCACCCAGGCTGGAGTGCGGCAGTGCAATCTCAGGTCATCTCACTCTGTCACCCGGACTGGAGTGCGGCAGTGGGATCTTGGCTCATCTCACTCTGTCACCCGGGCTGGAGTGTGGCAGTGCGATCTCGGCTCATCTCACCCTGTCACCCAGGCTGGAGTGCGGCAGTGGGATCTTGGCTCATCTCACTCTGTCACCCGGGCTGGAGTGCAGTGACACAATCTCGGCTCATCTCACTATCACCCAGGCTGGAGTGCGGCAGTGCAATCTCGGGTCATCCACCCTGTCACCCAGGCTGGAGTGCGGCAGTGCAATCTCAGATCATCCACCCTGTCACCCAGGCTGGAGTGCGGCAGTGCGATCTCGGCTCATCTCACCCTGTCACCCAGGCTGGAGTGTGGCAGTGCGATCTCGGCTCATCTCACTCTGTCACCCGGACTGGAATGCGGTGACACAATCTCGCGTCATCTCACCCTGTCACCCAGGCTGGAGTGCGGCAGTGCGATCTCAGGTCATCTCACTCTGTCACCCAGGCTGGAGTGCGGCAGTGCAATCTCAGGTCATCCCACCCTGTCACCCAGGCTGGAGTGCAGCAGTGCGATCTCGGGTCATCTCACCCTGTCACCCAGGCTGGAGTGCGGTGGCACAATCTTGGATCACTGCATCCTCAAAATCCCAGGCTCAAGCCATCCTCCCACCTCAGCCTCCTCAGTAGCTGTAATCACAGGTGCCACCATGCCTGGCTAACTTAAATTTTTTGTAGAGGCAGGGTCTTGCTATGCTGCCCAGGCTGGTCTTACACCCCTTGGTTCAAGCCATCCTCTGCCTCGGCCTCTCCAAGCGCTGGGGCCACTGCCGTGCGCTGCCGTGCCCGGCCCCGTTCGGTCTTTTTTCTGACTGCTTTTATTTAACACAGCTGCAATCATACATGGATTATATATTCTATATTTCTAACAGAACATGAACACAAAGCTTTTAAGATTGAGAGAAATACCATCTTCAGTGACAGTATCATAATTTCCCAAAAGTGAAAATCTGCCTGCTCTCTAATCACTGAATATTTTGAATTGTTTTCACTTTCTCCTATCATGGGCTCACTCGTGCTCCCCATCAACTAGGGAAGCTGTGGCACCACCCGGGCTGTGGGTGCCAGCCCTGCCCATCACAGGACACCTGGCCACCTCTGGTGGAGGGGCTCAAGGACCACCCTAAGTCTGGGATCTCCTCTGAGCATCCAAGGAGCATGGAGCAGGCCACGTACGAGGGTGGATGCAGCATTCGAGGGGCACGTGGTTAGGCCTCCTTTCTCCAGCACAGCTGTCTCTAGAACACCACACCAAGACGGAGAAGTCCAGGGATGGCAGAACCCGTGTCCTTTGTGGACTGTGTTAAGAGGGAGTCGAAAGAGGCAGCTGAGGCCACCAGACCTGGGAGCCTGCTGGAGGGGCTGGGGTAGCAGGCCCTGGGTCCCTGATGGAGGGGTACTGGCGGCTGTGGCTGGGACCTAAGGAAGAACCTGGGGTGGGGTGCGGGCAGGGAACGGGCTGCTTCTAGGAGGGAGAAGCAGGAGCCCGGCCCACACCTGCTGCTGCAGCGAAGCCTCCTGCATGGGCTCGCTCAGACAGGACAGCAGGAGCAGAAGAAGCCCTCGCCCGACCCCATGTCCCTGTCCCCACCCCTCCCTTCCTGTCCCCACCCTCCCCAGGGCCACCCCCTCACCCACACTCCTCCTTACTTACACTCCTCCCCACCCTCCAGCTCCCAGTCTCCCCTGCTGCCCCTACTGGGTAGAGCCTTAAAAGGAGCTGAGAACAGAAAAGTGTCCTGCAGAGCCCCAGGCTATATAGGCCCCCGAGTGGGTGGGGGTGGGGGAGTACCACAGAGGCGCTGGGGAGCTGAGAGACAGGAACTCAACAACCAGCACGCTGCTTCACCACATGGCCTCCAGCCCAGACAGCTCAGACACACACCCACAAAGGACCGCGTCAGTAAGCCAGGGAACACCAAGAAAGCCAAATCCCACCCCAAAATTAAAACAGGCCGGGCACAGTGGCTCACGCCTGTCATCCCAGCATTCTGGGAGGCTGAGGTGAGCAGACTGCTTGAGCCCAGGAGTTTGAGACCAGCCTGGGCAACATAGCGAGGCTCCATGTCTACAAAACATTTTTAAAAATTGGCTATGCTTGGTGATGCACACCTGTGGTCTCAGCTACTCAGGAGGTGGAGGTGGGAGGATTGCTTAAGCCCAGGAGGTCGAGGCTGTGGTGAGCCATGATTGCACCACTGCACTCCAGCCTGGGCAAAAGAATGAGACCTTATGTTTAAAAAAAAAAAAAAGTAAAGCAGGAAAGGTGACAGGAGAGGGGCAGTTAAAGGATGATCATCATGGAAAGGGCCTGGCAGCACTGAGCCCACCCAGAGCCCAGGTGTGGTCTAAATACCACTAGCTGTGAAAAAGAGTCAGGGGAGGTCAAGGCAGGCCTGGGATGCTAGGTTACGCCAGAAACCAAGGAGACAGTTGAAGAGCAAAGGCCCCGTCCAAAGGGCAGAGCCTGCACAAGGGCTCCCTCCATCCCACTTGGGGCTGTCACTGGTAACAGCACACTGAAAGAATATTCCTATTGCGGAATCAGAAAACCCCAAGCCCCTTATTCTTTAATTGAGCCTTAAATTTAAAAAGCATCAGAAGCCAGAGGCTACAGATTTCAATTAGCTGTGTAATAAGAAATCTTGGAAGAATGAGATACTGTTGGCACAGGGGTTCTGAAAAGACAAAAGACCATGCCAGCCAATTACCTTGTGAGAGAAATAAGAAAAGTTCAGCAAATATTTACATACCCATTACTATAAAAGTTAAGTCAAATCTATATTCATTCTGTAAGTTATCATTTAAAAACTTAATCACTATGTCTATTTGCTAAAAAGGGATAAAAGACTTTTCCATATTATGGAAAAGTTTATTTTAATAGTTCTAAGGGAAAGTGACTCAAGCTTTGAGATAATGAATGTTTGTTATGGAAAATGACGTTTACTTTCATTTACTGTCAACTGATTTTCAATAAGAGTGCCATGACAATTCAGTGAGAAAGACAAATGGTGCCAGGACAACTGGCTACCAACATATAAAAGAACTGATTTGGAGCCCTACCTCACACCATACACAAAACTAACTCAAAATAGATCAAAGTCCTAAATGGAAGACCTAAAACTATAAAATTATAGAAGAAAACATAGGAGTAAATCTTCATGACCTTGGATTAGGCAATGGCCTCTCACATATGCCACCAAAAACAGGCAGCAAAAGAAAAAGAAAATAAATTGGACTACAACAAAATGTAAAACTTTTGTGCTGCAAAGGATGCCAGCAAGAAAGTAAAGAGGCTGGGTGCGGTGGCTCATGCCTGTAATACCAGCACTTTGGGAGGCTGAAGCAGGAGGATCACTTGAGGCCAGGAGTTCCAGACCAGTCCCGACCACACAGCAAGACCGCATCTCTACACAAAACAAAGCAAAAAGAAAACCCAGGCCGGGCACGGTGGCTCACGCCTCTAATCCCAGCACTTTGGGAGGTGGGAGGACTGCTTGAGCCCAGGAGTTCAAGACCAGCCTGGGCAACACAGTGAGGCTCCATCTCTACAAAAAATACAAAAAATTAGCTGGGCATGTTGATGCACACCTAGAGTCCCAGCTACCTCGGAGGCTGAAGTGGGAGGATGATCTGAGCTCAGGAAGTCGAGGTTGTAATAAGCCATGATTATGCCACTACAACCCAGCCTGGACAACAAAGTGAGAACCTGTATTTAAAAAAAAAAAAAAAAAGACCACCCATAGTATTGGAGAAAAATACCTGCAAATCACATATCTGACAAGACACTAGTAACTAGAATATATAAAGACCTCTAACAACTCAACAATAGGAGACAAATAACCCGGTTTTTAAATGGGGAAGGGATCTGAAGAGACGTCTCTCCAAAGATACACGAATGGCCAACAGGCACATGAAACGCAGCTCAGCATCATGGGCCATTTAGGAAATGCCAATCAAAGAGAAACGAACACATCTCCATAAAAACGTACAATGATGTCCACGGCAGTACGTGCCTAATATCCAAGCAGTCGAAACAACCTCCGTGTCTGTGCATCCATGGACGAAGGGGGAACCAAACGTGGCGCATTCGCACAGGGGATACTATTCGGCCACCAAAGGAAATGGGACACTGACACGTGCCGCAACACGATGAACCCAGAAGACACTGTGCTGGGCGAGAGAAGCCAGACCCCCGAGACTCCGCACTGCAAAATTCCACTTCTGTGAAAAGCTCAGGATATGTAAATTATACTGACAGAAAGGAGATCAGAGATTATTTAGGGATAGGGCAAGCGGAGGGAAGAGTGGGTGACCACGAAGGGCTACAGGATTTCTTGTGGGAGAAGGAAAAAGTTTTAAAATTAGATTGTGGTGATGGTTCCACAACCCCTCGATATACTGGGAAAAATAAAAACTATAATCCCTCTCAAGTTATTTACCATAAATTTAAAAATGTAACACCTTAGCCAGGCGTGGTAGCATGTGCCTATAGTCCCAGCTACTCTGGAGGCGGAGGCAGGAGAATCACTTGAACCTGGGAGGTGAAGGTTTCAGTGAGCCAAGATCGCGCCACCACACTCCAGTCTGGGCGACAGAGCAAGACACCATCTCAAAAAATTAATTAATTAATTAAATAAATAAAAATATAACACCCACGTGCTACTTTACAATAATAATAAATGGGAGAAAGATTGTTTGCTATAAAGTTTGTTGTGAGAACCAAATTTGTGCCATATTTTTTCTACAAAAAATCAAGCCGTATGCCCAGCCTTGCAATATAGTGAAACCCTGTCACTACAAAAAAGATTTTGGCTGGAATGCAGTGGCGTGATCATAGCTCACTGCAGCCTCAACTGCCCAGGCTCAAGCGATCCTCCCAACTCAGCCTCTGCAGCAGCTGGGACTACAGGTGTACGCCACCATGCCCAGCTAATTTTTGTATTTTTTGTAGGAATGGGGTTTCATCATGTTGCCCAGACTGGTCTCAAACTCCTGGGCTCAAGCGATCCTCCAACCTTGGCGTTCCAAACTGCTGGGATTACAGGTGTGAGCCACCAGACCTGGCCCCAAAATACATATATTTTGTAGTTAGCTGGGCATAGTGGCCCGCGCCTGTAGTCCCAGCTACTTGGGAGGCTGAGGCAGGAGAATCACTTCAGCCCAGGAGTTCAAGGGTGCAGCGAATCATGATCATGCCACTACACTGCAGCCTGGGTGACAGGGTGAGAGACCCTGTCTCTTAAAAAAAAAAAAAAAAAAAAAAAAGGCAAGGCTGGGTGCAGTAGCTCACACCTGTAATCCCAGCACTTTGGGAGGCTAAGGCGGGCAGATCACCTGAGGTCAGGAGTTCGAGACCAGCCTGACCAATATGGTGAAATCCTGTCTGAACTAAAAATAAACAAAAATTAGCTGGGTGTGGTGGCGGGTGCCTGCAGTCCCAGCTACTTGGGAGGCTGAGACAGGGGAAGCACTTGAACCAGGGAGGTGGAGGTTACAGTGAGCCAAGATTGCGCCACTGCACTCTAGCCTAGGCGACAGAATGAGAGGAAAGAGGAGAGAAAAGAAAAGAAAAAAAAGAAAAAGAGAGAGACAGAGAGAAAAAGGAAGGGGAGGGGAGGGGAGGGGAGGAAAGAAACAGTCATCTACCTGCCCTGTCTCTGACTCCTTTCCTCCCCCCATCCCATCAGGCTTTTGCCCCAACCACCTTGCCACAATGACACCCACCTGGCTAAATCCCATTGCCAACTCTCAGTATGCAATTTATCTGACCTAAGAGCATTGGACTGTTGATCCTTCCTTCTCTCTTGACAGGCGTTTTTCACCCGACATCAGCACAGACAGCACAACTCCTGCTTTTGCTCCCACCTCTTAATCGCCTGTCCTTGAACACTGAAGGACCCAGGCTTAGTGCTCAGCCTCCTCACTCCCTCGTGATCCCATTCGGTCACGTGGCTTCAAATACAACTAGATGCTGATGACTTTGTTTCCTCTCTTTACAGGTCTCTTATTAACCCTATCCTTGAACTACACGCCAACTCAACTGTGCATGTATACAGTTAAACATATATGCGGTCATATACATGTACCTAGACATATATATACATGTACATACCTGAACTCCTGATCTCTGTTTACACTGTTTATACAGATGTATACATACATACATATACACACACACACACGTATATATATATATGTGTATGGCCAGGCACAGTGGCTCACGCCTGTAATCCCAGCATTTTGGGAGGCCGAGGCAGGGAGATCACTTGAGGTCAGGAGTTGGAGACCAGCCTGGGACATGGTGAAACCCCGTCTCTACTGAAAATACAAAAAATAGCTGGGTGTGCTGGTGCATGCCTGTAATTCCAGCTACTTGGGAGGCTGAGGCAGGAGATTCGTTTGAACCCAAGAGGTGGAGGTTGCAGTGAGCTGAGATCACGCCACTGCACTCCAGCCTGGACAAGAGAGTGAGACTCTGTCTCAAAAAAATATATATATATATGTGTGTGTGTGTGTGTGTGTGTGTGTGTATAAACTGTGTATATACATAACTATATATATAAAACCATACATACGTACCTATATGTGTCATCTACACACATATCATCTCAAACTTAAGAAGTTGTAATCAATACCCTGGTCACCCTCCACAAACCTGAGCTTCCCGGTGTTCATCCTCTCCAAAAACATCCATCTGATGAGGTTCACGTCGTAGCTCAAGCTTAAAACCTTGGTCCATCCACAACTCCTCTCTTTTTCACACGCTCATCCAACCTACCACCACCTCCCGTCGGTTTACCACTGAAATACACCCAGAATGTGACTCCCTTATGATCCCGTAGGTACCCGGTCCAAGCCACCACCTCTCACGATGGCTTTTAAAGCCCTAAATCAGATTGTGTGTCACCTCCACTCAAAAACTTCCCAAGCTGTCCCCTTCCACTTGAAGGGAAAGTCAAGGTCCTTGCCAGTTGGTAAGGTCCACACCACTGCCCTGGCCCCTCCCCGCATCTCTGGGCCTCACCTCCTCTTTCTCTGTTCCCAAATTGGCCGCAGCCACACTGGGCTCCCTGCTGTTGCCCGGCATGGAATGTTCTGGTGCCTCACTCCTCCTTCTGCTTCCTCTCCACTCTCGAACCCCCTGTTCTCATCTTCTCCACGGCACTTATCACCACCTGCTCTGTGCACCTTGGTCATCTGTCTCTCCCCTCCAGAATGGAAGTTCACTAGATCACAGACTTGTCTCCACTTGTTGACAGCTGTAGCCCAATGCCCCGAACAGCGCAGGAGGAACCCAATGAACGTTTTTTAAAAACGAACGAATGAAAGATGGAAGGAAGGAAGGAAGGAATGGAAAGCATGCTTATGATGGAAAGTGAGGCCGGGCTTGATGGCTCACTACTGTAATCCCAGCACTTTCGGAGGCCGAGGCGGGAGGATCCATCGCTTGAGACCAAGAATTCGAGACCAGCCTGGGTATCATAGTGAGACCCCGCTTCTACAAAAAACATTTTAAAAAATTATCCGGGTGTGGTGGCGCGCGCATGTGGTCCCAGCTGCTGGGCAGGATGAGGCGGGAGGACAGCTTGAGTCCAGGAGGTGGAGGCCGCAGTAAGCTATGATCACGCCACTGCACTCCAGCCTGGGTGACACAACGAGACACTGACTCAAAAATAAAAAAAGAGAGAAAGTGGGAGCTGAAAGCCTCGGAAGGCAATCAGGGAGTCTTCAGGGGAAGACAATAAACCAGAGCCACAGCGAGGGCTGACAGCCTGAGACCTAGGAGCCAGCGGCGTCCTTCCTCCCGCCCGCACTGAGTTAACCCAGAGGGGGTGCCAGTGTCGGAGCCCGCGCGGGACCGCACCGGACGCACCAGCCTCTCCAGCACCCGGGACCCCAGGGCCGCCGCCCAATCGCGCCACGCCAGGCCTCCGCGCACCCACGTGGACGGGGCGGAGCCCCGCGGGAGCCCACCCCGGGGCTCTGGATCACCTCGGCGCCCTGACCCGCCGGCCACCCCGCTGCAGCCCCACTCTCCTACCTGCGCCCACTTCGCCCACCCAAGCTTGAGCAGCTGCGTCGTGGACGCCGGCTTCCGGCAGGGACTCGCGCCCCAGGTAAGCGTTAGTCCCGCCTTCAGGAGCGCGGAGCCTCCCATTGGACGAGGTCAGCGTCCGTCTCTCCGCCGGCTAATGGCAAGCGACGGCAGCACGGAGGGCGGGTCCAGGCCCGGGCGCGGGCTAGTGACGCCATCTCTAGGGGCCTAGAATTGCTAGAAGAGCTGCTGGTTGCCAAGGCAACCCGCCCTGCCCGGAACACGTGCAGAGGACTAGGTTTGGGCCCCGCAGCGATGGGGGGGTCTGGGGTGCAGCTGCCCCTGCCAGGCAGGCGTCCCGGGATGAGGCCTCCGCCGAGGGTCCAGGGCATGGAACTCCACTCGGAGTCGAAATGGATGAGCTATGGCTATTGGGATCAACACGGCTAGGACTCAAACTAGGTGCTAAAAAATATACAGGGTGGGTACTCTTATAATAATACTTGTGTCAGGGCGCGGTGGCTGACGCCTGGGATCCCAGCACTTTGGGAGGCCGAGGCAGGCTTGAGCTCAGGAGTTCAGACCCGCCTAGCCAACATGACGAAACCCCGTCTCTACTAAAAACACAAAAATTAGCCAGGCGTGGTGACAGCTGCCTGTAATCCCAGCTACCCCGGAGGCTGAGGCAGAAGAATCGTTTGAGCCCAGAGGTGGAGGTTGCAGTGAGTCGAGATCGTGCCACTGCACTCCAACCTGGGCGACAGAGTGAGACTCTTGTCTTTAAAAAATATATATAAATAAAAAATAAATTAATTAAAAAAATAAAAATTAGCCGGATGTGGTGGTATGTGCCTGTAGTTCCTGATAGTCCGGACGCTGAGGTGGGAGGATCGCTGGAGCCTAGGAGGTGGAGGTTGCAGTGAGTTATGATCAAGCCACTGCACTCCAGCCTGGGCAACAGAGCCAGACCCCGTCTAGAAAAAAGAAAAAAAAAAAAAAAAGCACGCTTTCAAGTCACCCAGTAAGTTAAGTGCTTCGCAGCCATATTAAGGATGATGTACTGTTGCCTCAGGAATCCAAAGGTGACAAGCAAAGAAGGTGCACTCTTCCTTACTGGTAGAAGATTGTATTTGTTTCCTATTTCTGCATACCAAATTAACCCAACATTTAGCAGCCTAAAAGAACATTTATTTTCTCATGGTATCCGGGGTCAGGAAAGTGGGTGTGGCTGAGCTCTGTGCCCTTTGCCTCAAGGTTTCAGCAAGTTGTGGTCAAGGTGTCTCCCAGGGCTGTGGTTTCATCTGAAAGCTTGTCTGGAATGATCCACTCACAAGCTCACACCCATGGATATTGTAAGGACTCAGTCCTCCAAGGTCACTGGAGAAGGGCCTCAGCCTTGCTGGCTGCTGCCCACAGGCCACCCTCAGTTCCTTGGTACATGGGCCTCTCCACAAGGAAGCTCACACCACCACAGCTGGCTTGCCTTAGTCGGAGCAAGCACACACAAGCGGAGGCACACACAAGATGGATGTCACAGTCTCCTTGCACCCTAATATCAGAAGTGACTTCCCTGGGCTTTTGCCATATTCTGTTCATTAGAAGTCGGCTGGGTGCGGTGACTCACACCTGTAATCCCAGCACTTTGGGAGGCTGAGGTGGATGGATCGCTTGAAGTCAGGAGTTCAACACCAGCCTGGCCAATGTGGTGAAACTCCATCTCTACTAAAAATACAAAAATTAGCCAGGCATGGTGGCATGCACCTGTAGTCCCAGCTACTCGGGAGGCTGAGGCATGAGAACCAATTGAACCCGGGAGGTGGAGGTTGCAATGAGCCGAGATCATACCACTGCACACTCCAGCCTGGGCAACAGAGCAAGACTCTAGCTCAAAAAAAAAAAAAAAAAGTGAATCATGGCCAGGTGCAGTGGCTCAGGCCTGTAATCCCAGCACTTTGGGAGGCTGAGTCAGGAGGATGGATGGACACCAGGAGTTCAAGACCAGCCTGGGCAACATAGTGAGACCTCGTGTCTACAAAAATAAAAATAGAAAATTAGCTGGGTGTGGTGGTGCACGCCTATAGTCCCAGCTACTTAGGAGGCTGAGGTGGAAGGATTGCTTGAGCCTGGAAGATGGAGGCTGCAGTGAACTACGATCACACCACTGCACTCCAGCCTGGGTGATGGAGTTAGACTCTGTCTCAAAAAAAAAAAAAAAAAAAATGAAAAGAAAATTTTTTCATTTTTATTTTTGGAAATTAGAAATTGATACGGTTTGGCCGTGTCCCCACCCAAATCTCATCTTGAATTGTAGCTCCCATAATTCCCACGCATTGTGGGAGGGACCTGGTAGGACACAATGACATCCCAGTGGCACTGAGTACTCCTAGCACCCAGAGCATGGCTCCTAAATACCATCCCCCATGAACATGGACCAGGGCTTCTGGGAGAAATGGCTGATCCCAGGGCTGTGGCAGGGTGAGCACAAGATGGGCCCTGAATAGGTAAATCTGAATATCCTTTACAAGATAGCCGTGTAAGGCTATCTGGGGTCATCCTCACACATTGTCAGATGATACCCTTGTAAGGCTATCTAGGGTCATTCTCACATACTCTCACGTTATGTCTTACACCCGTCTTTCTTGGTTGTTGAGTCTTCCAAGAACAAGGACTGTCTCTCCATTGATTTGCATCTACTATTGTACCTTTCATGAAACACACATTTTTCTCTCTTTTCTTCCAAAATAAAACTTCATGAAACACATTTTAAAGTTTTATCCAATATAGGTCTTACATGTCTTAAGTTTATTCCTATGTGTTTTATCTTTATTGCCATTGTAAATGGGGTTTTCCTCTTCCGTTACATCTTCTGATTATTGTTTGTGGGAATGAAGGCTTTTGATCCTGTGTGTTAGTTTTACATCCTATTATCTTACTACATTCTTTTATTGTTTGATGAGGTATGCATGTTTTACAATATTAAGAAGTTATATCACTCACTTCCTACTTTATTGAACACTAAATTATTGGTGTCTGAGATATGAAACTTTTGTTTTGAGACAGAGTCTCACTGTGTTGCCCAGGCTGGAGTGCAGTGGCACAATCTCGGGTCACTGCAGCCTCCATCTCCTGGGCTCAAGCAATTCTCCTGCATCGGCCTCCTGAAAAGCTGGGACGACAGGTGCCCGCCACCACACCCGGCTAATTTTTGTATTTTTAGTAGAGGCAGGGTTTTACCATGTTGTCCAGGCTGGTCTCAAACTCCTGACCTCAAATGAACCACCCACCTTGGCCTCCCACAGTGCTGGGATTCCAGGTGCTCACCACCACACCCAGAAAATTTTTGTTTTTAGTATAGACAGGATTTCACCATGTTAGCCAGGCTGGCCTCAAACTCCTGACTTCAGTGATCTGCCCGCCTCCGCCTTTCAAAGTACTGGGATTACAGCTGTGAGCCACCGTGCCTGGCTGTTACTAGCTGTTTTCATAAGACTGTGAACCATAGCTGATCGGTCCAACTGTTGCAAAATACTCTCAACCATCTCCCAAGGATCTCTGGCCTCAAATTGGATTAAGCTGGCTTTTCTCATTTACAGCAAAGCTTAAAGTGATACCGCTTTCTCCACTTCTCTTTCTTCCTACAAACTTCATGACACACCCTGGATGCTTGTCTGTTTACGCTAGATTCAGTATCTAATGCACCTCGTATTGTCAGAACACATGCAGCACTCAGTTCAGCTGTGTTCTTGGTAGGCCCCGGAAGGCCAAGACTGGTTGGGTTTCTGACACCTGAACAAGTTTAGGAATCACTGCTTCAGACAGAACTTCCAAGATTTACCGCCAAGAGACCCAGCTATGTAGCACAATGGAAGATTGGCTTGGACCCCCACAGAACAGAGAATCAGAGGCTGCGAATGACTGACAAAGTGTGGGTGCCACAGAAGTCCTGGGGAACTGAGTCAACGCCCAGCCCAACAACCGGCCCAAATCACCCCAGCAAATGATCACACCGCTCAGCACTGTGCACTGACCCTGGCTCGCCGAACAGCCAATTTTATCTAGAATGTCTTACACTTTCTTCCCAACTGCCATAGAAACAGTAACCTTTCTAATTGCTCTCATTCTCTAGGGACTGTTCAAGTGCAACCAGGAGATGGAAACGCTGGCCCATGAAGAGCCTCCTCTGAGTGGACTGCTGTTTCATTTTTTTCTTAAGATTCACCACAGCACAACTATCTGCAAAAATAGCTTTAGTGTGGAATGAAACATCCAGAATGCGGGCCGGGCGTGGTGGCTCACACCTGTAATCCCAATGCTTTGGGAGGCCGAGGCAGGCAGATCACAAGGTCAGGAGATTGAGACCATCCTGGCTAACACGGTGAATATCCCCATCTCTACTAAAAATACAAAAAATTAGCTGGGCGAGGTGGCAGGCGCCTGTATTCCCAGCTACTCGGGAGGCTGAGGCAGGAGAATGGTGTGAACCCAGAAGGTGGAGCTTGCAGTGAGCCAAGATCACGCCAGTGCACTCCAGCCTGGGCGACAGAGCGGGACTCTGCCTCAAAAAAAAAAAAAAAATCCAGAATGCAAAATTAGAGAGCTGCTCTAAAAAGTGTTTTTTTTCTTTTTTTTTGAGGCAGAGTCTCACCCTGTCACCCAGGCTGGAGTGCAATGCCACGATCTCAGTTCACTGCAAACTCCACCTCCTGGGTTCAAGCGATTCTCCTGCCTCAGCCTCCCAAGTAGCTGGGATTACATAGGCACGTGCCACCACGCCTGGCTAATTTTTTTTGTATCTTTAGTCGAGACGGGGTTTCATCATGCTGGCCAGGCTGGTCTCAAACGCCTGACCTCGTGATCCGCCCACCTCAGCCTTCCAAAGTGCTGGGATTACAGGCGTGAGCCACCGCGCCCGGCCGAAAGATCCTCATTCTTAAGCTTAACATTTGGGAAACTACGGCAATTTCAGCCACTGACCTATTTTAGGAACTCATTTCAGAGCTGATCTTTCAAGTGCAGTCTTAGGCTTACAGAAAAGAATACATCTGGAAGGTTAATGAAGAGTACATTTAAAAATATCCCCGACCCCTTTTAACTTTGTTAACCTAGAGAAACTGAGTTAGGATTGACGGGCTGGTTATATCCGTCCTTCCTGTGACGCTGCACCTAATTTCTCACCAGGAATGCTGGACGCTGTCAACCCTCACTCTGACTCAAAGGCCTTTTGGGGACATCTTGTGAAAATGTTTCATACTGCAGCCCGTACACCAGAAAGGGAAGTAGCAGCCAGGCTCCCAGGATCCCGTCCAAAATGCCGGGCACCAGGGGCGACAGAGTGGCCCTGGGCCCTGCCCAAAAAACCCAGTGATGCCAGCCAAAGCCCAACTCAGACAAAGGAGAGCCCCCAGAGCAGGGGGCGAGGACGCTTCCCGAGACGTGCTTCCCCTGCTGTAGGCAGGTGGGGTGACGACGGGAGGCGCCAGGCACAGGATTGGGAGCCTGTCCAACCTAGCGAGAGAAAATGTTCTGCATCTGCAAACATCTGCTGCCACGCCCCACCAGTCCAGGTCCAAATCCGCTTCTTCAGGCAGGGCTGGTGACCTCCACGGTTGACTCTAATGCTCCAGTCAGCGGGCCCACAGCCGACTCGCTGCTCTGGGTGACGCTCCAGCCAGGAGGGCCACGGCCGACTCGCCCGCTCTGAGTCACGCTCCGGCCAGGAGGGCCACGGCCGACTCACCTGCTCTGACGCTCCAGCCAGCGGGGCCACGGCCGACTCGCCTGCTCTGAGTGACGCTCTGGGGACACCTTCATTTCCATCAGGGAGGCTTCGGGTTCCACCAACTTTTTTTTTGAGAAGGGTCTCGCTCTGTCATCCAGACTGGAGTGCAGTGGCACAAACATGGTTCACTGCAGCCTTGAGGTCCTGGGCTCAAGCAATCTTCTCACCTCTGTCTCCCGAGTTGGTGGAACTCCGGGCATGCAGCACCACACCTGGCTAATTTTTGTATTTTTTGTAGAGACAGGGTTTTGCCATGTGGCCCAGGCTAGTCTCGAACTTCTGGGTTCAAGTGATCCATCCACCTTGGCCCCCCAAAGTTTTCGTCTTACAGGCCTGAGCCACCACGCCTGGCCTTGCTCTTAAGTTTTATACTTCAATACTCCGTCAAATCGAAGACAGAAAACCCAGCGCATGAACCAGGCGCTGCCCCTCCCTGCTGAGAAAACGTGCCAGGGCTGTTTGGCCTTTGGTGAGAGTGCTAGACAACGCCATCCAACAGAGACAGCACCAAGCTGACCACCCAGTTTCCAAATTTTGAGCAACCACAGTAAAACCCAGCAAGTGAAATTCATTTTAATGCTTTATTAACCTAGCATATTCAAAATATTATTTCAACATGTAAATATTTTTTAAACAAGTGAAATTCATTTTAATGCTTTATTAACCTAGCATATTCAAAATATTATTTCGACATGTAAATATTTTTTAAACAAGTGAAATTCATTTTAATGCTTTATTAACCTAGCATATTCAAAATATTATTTCAACATATAAATTTTTTTGCTCTTCAGGCTTTGGTTTTATTTGCATTTCTAGAAAATATACACACATTTCTAACTCTGTGCTACAAAAATTATACAGCAGTCCCTGTTTATCCTCTGGGGATCTGTTCCAAGCCTCCCAGTGGATGCCTGGACCCCACTCTACAATAAAGGCAACATGGAAACAATATTTTTTTTTTTTTTTTTTTTTTGAGACGGAGTCTCGCTCTGTCGCCCAGGCTGGAGTGCAGTGGCCGGATCTCAGCTCACTGCAAGCTCCGCCTCCCGGGCTTACGCCATTCTCCTGCCTCAGCCTTCCGAGTAGCTGGGACTACAGGCGCCCGCCACCTCGCCCGGCTAGTTTTTTGTATTTTTTAGTAGAGACGGGGTTTCACTGTGTTAGCCAGGATGGTCTGGATCTCCTGACCTCGTGATCCACCCGTCTCGGCCTCCCAAAGTGCTGGGATTACAGGCTTGAGCCACCGCGCCCGGCCAGAAACAATACTTTTAACAGTGAGTGAGAGAGAGAGAGACAGACAGATAGACAGACAGACCGATAGATATTTGGTATTGTCTTCAAAGCCCAGTGTGTTTTGGACACTTTTTTTTTTTTTTTTTTTTTGAGACAGAGTGTCACTCTGTGGGCCAGGCTGGAATGCAATAGCACAATCTCAGCTTACTGCAACTCCTCTTCCTGGGTTCAAGTGATTCTCCTGACTCCCAAGTAGCTGGGATTACAGGTGCCTGCCACCACGCCTGGCTAATTTTTGTATTTTTAATAGAGACGGGGTGGTACCATGTTGGCCAGGCTGGTCTTGAACTCCTGACCTTGTGATCCGCCTGCCTCAGCCTCCCAAAATGCTGGGATTACAGGTGTGAGCCACCGCGCCTGTTTTTTTTTTTTTTTTTTAAATGAGACAGTCTTGCTCTCTGTCACCCAGGCTGGAGTGCAGCGGTGTGATCACAGCTCACTGCAGCCTTGACGTCCCCAGGCTCAGGTAATCCACCCACCTCAGCCTCCTGAGTAACTGGGACCACATGCACACACCATCATGCCCGGCTACTTATTTTTTTGAGATACTTCATCTTACTACATTGCCCAATCCTGTCTCAAATGTCTGGGCTCAAGCAATCCTCCCACCTCAGCCTCCCAAGGTGCTGGGATTCCAGGCGTAAGCCACTGGGCCCGGCTGGAAACATCTCAATTTGAACATTAAATTATCAGAACATTGTTTCTTAAGACTTTAAAAATTAAAACCATTTTTTCATTAGAACACCTCATCTGCAAATTCAGTTCACATACCCAGGTTCCTAACGTACCTAAGTTTTCCACTGACTGAACCAAGTTAGTGGTTTTTAAACTTAACCACACTGAACACTGTGCCGTCTGCACTTTCACTGCTCCACAGCACACATGGCCGGCAGTGCTGGAGACGCAGGGAAACGGCTTGTCCAGGCGCAGTCCCAGACCAGACGTGTCACCCAGGCAGCTCCAGGTGTAAACCTGAGTCCACCTCAGACCACAGAATCAGGGCCTCGGGGTGGGGTCCAGCACCCTCCCGAAAGGAGCCCTGTGTTTTGACACAGGCTAGGGCTTGGGAACCGCTGGCCTAGGACAGACCCCATGAAATAAGCACAGAAACAGTCACATGTCACCTAGTGTCAGGGATGTGCGTGGTCAGGTGATTGCATTGTTGTGCAAACATCCTAGAGTGACTGACACAGTTCAATGGTCCGATGGTCCGGCCTCCTCCACACCTAGGCTGTAGGGCGTAGTCTGTGGCTCCCAGGTGACAAACGTGTGCAGAGTGTGAGTGCGCTGAATGCTGTGGGCCACTGTGGCACGGCGCTGCGTGTTTGTGCTTCTAAACCTAGGCCTGGTGTGGTCCAGCCTGCTGGGAGGATTACATCCCAGCATTCTGTCGGACTGAAGGGTGACCAGCTTGTTTTTACTTGTTTTTTTTGAGATGGAGTCTTGCTCTGTCACCCAGGCTAGAGTACAGTGGTGCGATCTTGACTCCCTGCAACCTCTGCCTCCCGGGTCCAAGCAATCTTCCTGCCTCAGCCTCCCAAGTAGCTGGGATTACAGGTGCCCACCACCATGACTGGCTGCTTATATTTTTAGGGGGGACGGGGTTTCACCATGTTGGCCAGGCTGGTCTCAAACTCCTCCAAATACCACAATGTACCCCATCAATATGTACAATTATGTCAATTAAAAGTAATGAAAGCAAACAAGTTTGTGACAGATTGAAATAAAAAGGTATAGTGAAAATACAGCATCATCGCGTGGTCCGTCATTGACAGAAACATTGTTTGCCTGACTGCAGGTCTGATCACCTTTTCATACAACGGAAACAATACAAACCCTTCCCGTTACATTTTTAGATGGTGAAACCAGAAAAAAAAAAATGCAGTGGCTCATGTTTTTGTGAACTCTCAGCGGGTTGCCTGGTGGGCACATCTGGATGGCCAGGACAGTTCAGATCAGGATGGAACTCGGGGGCATTTTATTTCACCTTATTCCAGCACCCCCTAAGTTCCCAGAAAATCACTGCACTCTTGATGCGCATAGCAGCTGTCAGTATAAACCTAAGACCAGTATTTATGTTACCCGTGTTCATCGCTTCACAAAATCAGTGGTGGAGAGTGTCAGGCCACGAAGGGTGCATCTGTCATCTAAGCCACGAAGGACTGTGGACCTCACACCCCACCCTCCCTCCCCTCCCCTGCATTGTTTTGGCTTTCTGCTCTTCAATCCTATAAAACCCAGTCTCCTGTAATCTCCAGTACTTGAGGAAGCCCTATCCTGCCATTGTCGTTTTAAGTCACTTCTGGAAGTTTCCACTGCTTCGTCACTGGACAGAGCCATCTTCAACAGGTGGCATTTTGCAACTTTGCTGGTGCTGAAATCACATCCAGGTGCAAAGCAGCTGTCTCTCAGGCTGGCTGGCTGCTGACAACTGTGTTTTTTTTTTTTTTTTTTTTTTTGAGTCTCACCGTCTCCCAGGCTGGAGGTGCAGTGGCACAATCTTGGCTCACTGCAACCTCTGCCTCCCAAGTTCAAGTGATTCTCCTGCCACAGCCTCCTGAATAGCTGGCATTACAAGCATGTGCCACCACCACACCTGGCTAATTTTTGTTTTAGTAGAGATGGGGTTTCACCATGTTGACCAGGCTGGTCTCCAACTCCTGACCTCAGGTGATCCGCCTGCCTCCGCCTCCCAAAGTGCTGGGATTACAGGCGTGAGCCACTGCACCTGGCTGAACTGTGCCTGTTTTAAGTTGGCTGTGGCAGGGACAATTGGTCCAAGAAGACACACCTTCTCTCACACAGCGAGTCCCAGCCCCTTGGAAGTCAGGAGCAGGCACAGCCGTGCCTCAGGGAATGCGAGTAGTGCCTGTGGCCACCGCTGGACAAGAACCCTCAGCCAGGCAGGTGGATGTCCTTCCCCACCTTCTCGGCCAGAGAGCCACATCGTTACAGAGGCAACATGGTGAAGAGCGCATAAGTGAGCCGTCTGGTGTTTGCTGGTTTTGAACTCCTGACCTTAGGTGATCCACCCACCTCGCCCTCCCAAAGTGCTGGGATTACAGGTGTGAGGCACCACGCCCGGCCTAATGTGTGTATTTCAATGGGAAAGTTTCACGGTTTCAGGCTATTTGCCATTAGAAGTACAGGGGTACCCGAGTGTGGAAGTTTTCTAGAGCGGAGATAACCCACACGGCAGCGCGGATGGGAAGGACCTAATCACTCTACTTTCCACCACAAAGAACAGCTCTCTTCAGGTTTGTCTTGAATGACACAGAAGGGTTGGTCTGAAGATCTTGGAGGGCAGAAAGCTGTTTCAGAAACCAGCTCTTCGATGCTGCTGCGAGCTTGTGGAGTGAGCTGCTTTTGTAACCTGGGGCCCCGGTCCTGTGTCCTTCATCCACTCTGATGAAGTCACACCACTGGAGCATCGCGTCACACTGTAGTTACACATGCAGCCTTTCCATGGTCACCACTGAAGAGCTGCAGCACCCCACGCAGACCTAACTGTGTTCACATGAGCCGGGTGAACCAGTATCTGAGTCGCTGGGCCAGCACTCCAGGAGCCAGGGCGAGGAAATCTCCCGACGGCTTAGATTCAGAGGCTGTCATGGGTGAGCACCTACAGAGAGGGTGGATGGTCAGCTCAGCCTCCACGTGCTGACCGCAAGAACCCACACAGCTTCCTGCAGGTAAGCGACTACCACCGACCCGGCCCAGGGACGGACACAAGACACCACCAGGTGCAACAGCTTAGCAGATGCAGATGCCTCCCAATTTGACAAATATTAGCATTGAGTTGACTCATATCCCCAAGACACGCTGGAGCCCTAGACTCAGTACCTCAGAGTGTGACCTTCTGTGGAGACAGGGTCTTTCCAGAAGTCACAAGTCTTTAAGGGATCACGAGTGTGGGATCACATGACCAGCATCCTTACAAAAAGGGGAAGTCAGGACACACACAGAATGGCGTGTGAAGATGAAGGTGGAGACTGGGGTTGCGCATCGACGAGCTCCGAGATGCTGGGGAGATGAAGCCGATGCTCCCCGCAGGCCTCAGAAGGGGCCGGCACTGCCAACACCCTGCGCCTGGACTTCCAGCCCCCAGAACTGTGAAAGAACTGATTTCTGTGGTTTGAGCCGCCCAGTTTGTAGTACTTGGTGACGGCAGTAGTGAGAAATGAGAACCACCAGAATCAACTTCAGCATTCAACTTTATTATAGTCCCATCTCCCTCAACAAACAAGGTCAGCAGTCAGTGTGGGACGGTGCTCGATGGGGCACCGCCTCCCACTAGAGTGCAAGCTGCTTCCACGCAAGCTACTGCGTGTTCCAAGCCATCGCAGCTGAGTCTCTTCTCACCCGGCTTTGACGGTAGGGCGACTCCCGTGTCTGCAGCTATGGTCCAAAGGGTGTCTGTGCTGGATACAGAAGTTGCCGTGACACTGGGCACATGCCATCTGCAGCATCTCTTTCTTCTTGCAGCCCTCTTTTGAGCAACGGTATATAAAAATCTGAGAGAGCAAAATGACTTCAACAAGTCGTTCTTTTTTTGGAGACAGGGTCTCGCTCTGTTGCCCAGGCTGGAGTGCAGTCGTTCAATCTCGGCTCACTGCAACCTCTGCCTCCTGGGCTCAAGTGATTCTCCTGCTTCAGCCTCCCTAGTACCTGGTACTGCAGGTGCACACCGCCACGTGCAGCTAATTTTGTCTATTTTAGTAGACATGGGGTCTTCCCATGTTGCCCAGGCTGGTCTCAAACTCAGCCTCAAGTGATCCTCCCACCTTGGCCTCCCAAAGTGCTAAGAATACATGTGTGAGTCACTGTGCCGGCCTTAATAAGAAATTCTTTTAACAGCCCCCAGTAAGAACATTCACATTTAACATTTAAACTAGACATGGCTCCTGTCTGCACCGAGTACAGATGCAAAATTTCATTTGACCATCTCAGTGCAGGTAAGAAGAACATGGGGCCGGGTACGGTGGCTCATGCCTGTCATCCTAGCACTTTGGGAAGCCAAGACGGCTGAAGTGCCTGAGCTCAGGAGTTCGAGACCAGCTTGGGCAACACGGTGAAACCCCCATCTCTACTAAAATATAAAAAATTAGCCAGGCATGGCAGCGTGTGCCTGTAATTCCAACTACTCGGGAGGCTGAGGCAGGGGAATTGCTAGAATCCAGGACGCAGAGGTTGCAGTGAGCAACCTCGCGCCACTGCACTCCAGCCTGGGCAACAGAGCAAGACTTTGTCCCTTTAAAAAAAAAAAAAAAGAAAAAAGAAAAGCCAGCATTGAAGCTGGGATTTCCGTGAAGATGGCCCGGAGGGGCTGCTGGGAGGACAACAGACAGCAGCAGCCAGGAAGCAGGGAGCAGGAGGGAAGGAGGCCAAGCACGGGTGACAGGCAAGCCCCCTAGAGGCACTGGCTCCAGGAGCTCTGGGACAGGGGAGGTTGTCCCCATCAAGGAAAATATCTATCATGTCCCTGTACCCAGTGTTTTTTTTTTTTGGTGCCAGGGTGTAGGCAGCCATGTAAATTCCTAGGAGTCAGAACTCCAAAAGGGGAAGGCAGCAAGCAGAGTGGGGAGGGTTCCAGCAGCCGGGGGTGGCCCTCCGGTCAAGGCAGGCAGGCATGGCCATGCTGAGCGACCATGCAGGAGGGACCCATGCAGGGATGCAGGCAGAACAGACCATGCCCGCCACAAGGGCGGGAGCAGAGTGAGCCAGCAGCAGCCTGGAGGGCACACCTGTGCGGGGGCCTTAGGGCAGTGCTAGGTGAGCCCCCACCATGGGAAACTGTGTCGTGTGGGAGAAGTGGGTACGCCAGAGAGAGCTGTGGTGTCTCAGAGGCTTAAGAGACCTCCAAAGGCTGAAGGTCCCAGGATACAGCCACAGCAGGGGGAACCAGACAGGGCCAGAAAGGGGGGGACCAGAGCAAGCTTCCGTACAGAGGGTTTTGTGTGGCAGACTAAGGAACACCGATTTTATTCTCTATGTTTGAGACTAAGAGTTACTTGGTTTATGGTAATATAATTGTAAAGTACTGAACATCATATACTAAGATAGTTTGTAACCACCAACCAGGACCCGTGACTAGGAACAGATTAAGCCTGACAGTAGCCAGCTCCCTAGAGAAGCTCCTTGAGCTGGGTGTGGTGGCTCACGCCTATAATCTCAGCACTTTGGGAGGCTGAGGCAGGCAGACCATGAGGTCAGGAGTTCCAGGACCAGCCTGGCCAACACAGTGAAACCCTGTCTCTGCTAAAAATACAAAAGTTAGCTGGATGTGGTGGCATACACCTGTAGTCCCAGCTACTCAGGAGGCTGAGGCATGAGAATCGCTTGAACCCAGGAGGCGGAGGTTGCGGTGAGCCAAGACGGCACCACTGCACTCCAGCCTGGGTGACAGAGCGAGACTCTGTCTCAAAAAAAGAAAACAAAAAAAGAAATGAAACACACATGAACAGAATGGATCTAGAAAGCCATGTGAATTCTCCGTCTCAGGAGGTAAACTAGTAAATTCCAGTCAAGAACGACGAACCTGACCTGGGATCCCTCATGTTAAAGAACATTTATAAAACTCAAAACTCAGGCCGCTCGCAGTTTAGCACAGGGACAATGCAGCCTTAGGTCACAACTTTTCTACTTTGTATATCAACTATTGAGACTAACTTTCAGGTAGAAAACTGACTCTTCCCAAGGAAAAACCAGGCTTCTCGGATGAAGGAACTGAGGTGGGCTCTGTCCTTACCTTCTCTTTCTTCTTCCCAGGATGAGAGTCACAGTCTCTGTCAATGTGATCGCTAACCACCACATCTGGTATCTGGCCCTTTTTCACTGGGATGGGAGTATTACAGAGTGGGCATACCGGGACCTGAACATCCTAAAAACAAAGGTAAGATGGCATCTGAGACTCATACAACCTACACTCACAAAAGTTTTAAACGGGTACTCCTGCGCGGCACACACTTAAACACAGAGTACAAAAACCGGTCTCCTGAGCCCTCTGACAACAAAGCATCGTTGGGTCACGGATTAGCGGCAGCCATCTCTAGAATGTGGGCATCAGCTGCCCTAAGGAGTCTAGTGAAATTTCAACGAATGGACTTCAGCTGACTGCAGAAACCAACTGGGGCCATCTCAGGCTGGCATCGCCCAGGTGAGAGCAGAGCCTGCCCAGACGCCTCCACAGGGAGGAGATGGAGGGAAACACAGACCACAAAGACCCTCCAGCTCCCCTCAATCACCAACGGCCTGATCCCTTCTGCGGTTTCCCGGCGGCTTCTATGTACCTGGAAAGTTGTTTGTGCCCAGATGAGGCCACGTGTAACCAGGGCGAGCTCCCAGGCACTAACAACCGTCACTGGCTGCAGGCAAAGGTTGCAGGGGCTCTGAGGGGTGGACCGCCCAGCAGCTGAAGGCCCAGCAAGGCTAAAAACCTGAGCTGGGGGCTCTGGAGGGGAGGACCGCCCAGCAGCTAAGGTCCAGCAAGGCTAAAAACCTGAGCCAGGACAGGAGTTGATGGAAAGGCCAATGAGAAAACTGAGGTGGCAACCGACATCAAACGGGTGACAGGTGATCACAGAATTATGGGCACAACTTAATTATCTGCAGCCCGAGCTGGGAGAGTCACAGGTGGTGGTGCTCCCTCATTTGGTCAAATGAAGAAATGATTAGTAAATGGTCTCCAGCCAGACCCCGCCCATGCCGGGGCAGGAAGGGGCAGTGGGAAGACATGCTGGGCAGTCTGGCTTAGTCATCTGTGCCTAGTAAACGCAGGGAATGTGAGTCACTCTCCCTACCCTCGGTGATGACCTAAAAATGGCTGGAGGGTCAGACGCTGGCCAACACTGATCAGAGCACAGAATGCTGGGCCACCCACATTACCACCGCCACCAGGGTCAAGCGGCAGAGTTCACCAAAACGACCTGTGACCTAACCAGAGACAAAGCGAACATGGGCTGGGAACCATCTGAAAAGTCAACAACAGAAGTCTCAAACCTCTGGACTCGGGGGCAAGCTCAGGTCCTTAGAGTCCTCTTTCAGTTTCTACTGTGTACTCTGGCAGTCACCAAAATACGACGTCAAGGCTGCAGTTATTCAAATAAATAAGCATATTTACTGCCTTCCTGATTGGCTTCCAAGTCAAATATTAAAACCTCTCTTGCATCCCGTGAAGACACAGCTATGGTGTAATGGATCAAAGGAACCATGTATTTGAACATCTTTTTTTTTTTTTTTTTTTTGAGATGGAGTCTTGCTCTGTCGCCCAGGCTGGAGTGCAGTGGTTGGATCTCAGCTCACTGCAAGCTCCGCCTCCTGGGTTCACACTATTCTCCTGCCTCAGCCTCCTGAGTAGCCGGGACTACAGGCGCCCGCCACCATGCCCAGCTAGTTTTTTGTATTTTTTTAGTAGAAGCAGGGTTTCACCGTGTTAGCCAGGATGGTCTCGATCTCCTGACCTCGTGATCCGCCCGTCTCGGCCTCCCAAAGTGCTGGGATTACAGGCTTGAGCCACCGCGCCCAGCCCTTGAACATCTTAAGTAAGCCTGGAACACAAGGTTACAACTAAGTGACTCCATGAGTCCCTGACAATAAGATCTCAGTTGCCTGAGAGTCATCCAACAGAAAGTCCTGTGAGGGCAGAAATGTTCATCTGTACTGCCTAACAGCGGGCACGTGAAACAAGGCTAGTGGGATTGAGAAACTGGATTTTAAAATTTAAGTTTCACTGAGTTAGCCACACGTGGCTAGTCCTACCATACCAGCAAGACAGTGCAGCTTCAGACAGTGAAGATGAGAATCTTTTGAATCAAGAATGAATTACCTTCTGGAATGCAAACGGACACTTATGTGCAGCATATGTAAAATGATCTTTACAGAAATCTTGTTTACACGCATCACATTTTACTGGAAGAAAATCTAAAACACAAAAAACAGGGAAGTGTTTTAAAGACTGGAACAAAATAATTCTAGAAGGGACTATCAAAGTGTTTACCTACACTGAGTGCTTCAGGCTTATAAGATGGATAGGTCCTCAAGGCCCACACATTCGAAAACAATCCCAGGGTCAGGCTGTCTTCTAGAGACCGACCCCATGGCCTGAGGCATTGCAAGTACTCAAACAGCACACTGGATCCACTCAGCCCTGCCAGCCTGCACCCCTGCACCCTGCCTGTGGTGGATGCTAAGTGTCCAACAGAACCTGCACCAGCGCAGTTCCCAATACTGAAAAGCCAGGAAGGCCTAGACACAATTATCAGCTAATTAACATAACAGTCAGCTTCCCCCCAACAAAATACCATTTTCCATTAAGTCTCTTAAAAGTACTTACCTAGCTGCTTGCAAGTTTTTTCTGAGCAATGCTTCCCCAAATCAGGAAACTCCATTATGAGAACAGTGCTCAAAACGCTGAGGGCAGAGTTAAGTATCACCTACGAGAATTAGAATAGTTAGGAGGAAAACTGGACTGCCCTTCAGTCACCAGGATTTACAATTCATAGCTAATGAAAGTCAACAAACGCGCTGTGTGGGTAGCGTTCAATGGAGTTTGAGTACAAATACCAGGTATCGGCCACTCGTACTTAATCCCATTAAGAGACACGGACTCCTTTCTAGCCTTTTAATTCCTAGTCTATGAAGCACTCCTTGAACTCGGGTTTCTATTTTAACTCACACTGAGAGGGGCGAGAGCCAATTCACACAACTGCCAGTGATGATTACGATTCTGGTGAATTTTAAGTCACAATTTTATCCATGGAATATACTTGTTGACATAAACAAAACTCTGTTACTAGGTGCTAAATCACGTTAGCTGACTCCATTATCCAGAGGAGATTTAACTCTGTCCCTCGCCTCTCCAACTCCCTTAGGCACTGAGTCTGTGAACTTATTCCTCGATGACATCAACCTGGAGTTGATCAGGGAGAAGCGCAAGCTGTTAAGTCACCATGGAAAACAGGCAAACAGCTGGTGAAACTGCTGCACTCAAGAGAGAATCAAGGGGTTCACGAGGTCCCCTCCATGATCTAGTACCCAACAGCCCTCCTGGAGCCTTTTCCTGGGGCTCACGAGGTTCCCGTCATCTAGTAGCCACTACTAGCCCTCCCGGGGCCTTTTCCTGATCCTCCCATCAGCGCTCTCCACCCTCCTGGAGGCCTCCTAGGCTGTCCCCTGTGACTGGAACACTCTCGCCCACAGCAAACGTCTACTCATCCCCTCCTGCCTCGGTTTAAAGCCACTCCAAGCCTCCCCAGTTCCCTCTAAGTTACACACCCGCTACTCAAGGTGCCCATTAGTTCTTTCCCTGCCCATATTCGCCCACAGTTTCCAATTACGGATCAGCTGCTTTTTTATTAGCTCCCCGTGCCCGACACACAGCAAGCGTTCCGAAATTGTTTTGTTCAAGGAATTCACAAGAATTTGATGTGAATCCCCAAATGATTTTGTTCTGGACTCACAACAGACGTCCGAAGAAGCCAACACCCTACCCTGGCGGGCCGGGCATGTAGCAAGAAAACAGACACTTCTACGTGGCTGTCGCTCGGCTGGCGAGTTAACGATCCCGTCCGACTCGGTACTACGGCCCCAATGGCAGGCCCGGCCCCCAGAAGACAGGCCGGACCCCCAACCGCCAGACCCCCGGCAGGCCCGGCCCCCAACAGACAGCCAGACCCTCAGCAAGCCCGGTTCCCAGCAAACAGCCGGACTCTCAACAGACAGGCCGAACCCCCGAACAGCCTGACCTCCTCTGGCAGGCCCGACCCCCGGCAGACCTTGGCCCCGGGGGACAGCGTAATCCCGGCCCCGTACCTAGCTCTCGTGCGGGACCCAGGCAGCTGCGGTAACAGATGGAGGAGACAGAAACGCAGGTGTCCTCCTTCGTAGTCGGCTCCGGGTAGCAAAGCAAAAAGAACCTCGACACTGGGACCGAGACGCTGTCGGACGCACACCTACGCCCACAGCAAAACGCAACATCACGCCGCCAGCGGCCTACGGCCATTTATCTGCACCCCCCGGACCTGAGAGCCGTCTCGGCCTTCGGGTTTCCGGGCGCGCCCCGACGACGTCTCCCGGAGACCGGCCAATCCCGCCAGGCCGCGGCCCAGTAGCGTCGGCGCGCCTCGAAGACGTCACCAGCCATCCGGCCAATCCCACCCCGCCGCGCCGCGCAGGCCCGCCCACTCCTGGCCCTTCCGCTTCCCTTCTCGAAGCGTCCAGTCGCTTCTCGCAGGCGGCGCGCTTGCTGAGTCACAATGAGGCGACTCCGCGCAGGCGCAGTGGGGCGGGCGAGGCGCGGGGAAGCTGTCAGGGTTGCGGCCGGGGCCCTGTGGGGCAGGAGGGCTAGGCCGGCGTGAGGGAGGAGGCCTAGCGACCCATCCGGCGCCTCCCGCCCGGCCCGCCCGCCCACGGCCGCGCCTCCTGCGGGTCCCAGGAGGCCTCCATCTCAAAACAACGTGTTTTTAGGTAATTTCAAACTTAGGGAAAAGCTTCAAGAATAATACCGAAAATGTCAGTGTCCCCAGCACCCGGATCCCCCAGTGTAACCCTTTCCCATTTCACCGCGCTGCCCCCGGCCCTCTGGGCGGTTTATGTGGCCGCGTGGGGTTGACTCTGCCTAGGACTGCGGTCTCTGTACAGAACGCTCTGCCTGTAAGGGGCCCTGTCTGGGGAAGACCGCGTCCGGCTGGGCAGGAGGAGGGGGTGGGCCCAGAACATGGAGACCAGCCTGGGCAACATAGCGAGATCCCATCTCTGCAGAAATAAAAAATTAGCAGACCAAGCACGGTGGCTCATGCCTGTAATCCGGGCACTTTGGGAGGCCGAGGTGGGAGGATGGCCTGAGGTCAGTGTCTCACAGGTCCGTGTGAAGAGACTACCAAACAGGCTTTGTGTGAGCAACCAGGCTGTTAGGGGCAGGCGGGTTTAGTCCTAAAGGAGAGTCAGCAAAGGGTGATGGGATTATCATTAGTCGTTATAGGCTTTGGGATAGGCAGTGGAGTTAGGAGCAATGTTTTGCGGGTAGTGGGTGGGTCTCACAAAGTACATTCTCAAGGGTGGGGAGAATTACAAAGAACCTTAAGGGTGGGGGAAGATTACAAAGTGCGTTGATCAGTTAGGGTGGAGCAGAAACAAATTATAGTGGTGGAATGTAGTCGAACGTCCTCAGTTAAACCTACTTTCACTTCTTTTGTGGATCTTCAGTTGCTTCAGGCCATCTGGATGTATACATGCAGGTCACTGGGGATATGATGGCTTAGCTTGGGCTCAGAGGCCTGACAGGAGTTCAAGACTAGCCTGGTGAACATGGCGAAACCCAAAACCCTGTCTCTACAAAAATAAATTAACCCGGCATGGTGGCTTGCACCCCTTGAGTGGTGGAGGCATTAGTCAGCTGTGAATGTGCCCTGCACTAGAACCTGGGCAGCAAAGCAGACCCTCCCTCAAACCCAAAAAGCATCGTGTTAACGGGACCAGATGGTCGCCTAATCAATAGAGACTACGCCTATTCAGGTAAGGACAGACACGACCAGGCACACTCTTTTTTGTTGTTTTGTTTTTCCTTTATTTGTTTTGAGATGGAGTTTCGCTCTTGTTGCCCAGGCTGGAGTGCAGTGGTGTGATCTCGGATCACCGCAACCTCCACCTCCCAGGTTCAAGCGATTCTCCTGCCTCAGCCTCCCAAGTAGCTAGGATTACAGGCCTGCACCACCACGCCAGGCTAATTTTGTATTTGTAGTAGAGGCAGGGTTTCTCCATGTTAGTCAGGCTGGTCTCAAACTCCTGGTCTCAGGTGATCTGCCTGCCTCAGCCTCCCAAAGTACTGGGATTACTGGTGTGAACCACCGCGCCCAGCTTGTTTTTTTTTTTTAGACAGGGTCTTTGTCATGCACGTCCGTGTGAAGAGACCACCAGACAGACAGGCTTTGTGTGAGCAATAAAGCTCTTTTTTTTTTTTTGAGGCGGAGTCTCGCTCTGTTGCCCAGGCTGGAGTGCAGTGGCGCGATCTCGGCTCACTGCAAGCTCCGCCTCCTGGGTCCACGCCATTCTCCCACCTCAGCCTCCCGAGTAGCTGGGACTACAGGCACCGGCCACCTCGCCTGGCTAATTGTTTTGTATTTTTAGTAGAGACGGGGTTTCACCGTGTTAGCCAGGATGGTCTCGATCTCCTGACCTTGTGATCCGTCCGCCTCGGCCTCCCAAAGTGCTGGGATTACAGGCGTGAGCCACTGCGCCTGGCCGAAATAAAGCTTTTTAATCACCTGGGTGCAGGCGGGCTGAATCCGAAAAGAGTCAGCGAAGGGAGATAAGGTTGGGACCGTTTTATAGGATTTGGGTAGAGAAAGGAAAATTACAGTCAAAGGGGGGTTGTTCTCTGGTGGGCAGGAGTGGGGGTCACAAGGTGCTTAGTAGGGGAGAGCCTTTTGAGCCAGGATGAGCCAGGATGAGCCAGGAAAAGGACTTTCACAAGGTAATGTCATCACTTAAGGTAAGGACCAGCCATTTTCACTTGTGGTAGAATGTCATCAGTCAAGGCGGGGCAGGGCATTTTCATCTCTTTTGTGATTCTTCAGTTACTTCAGGCCATTTGGGCGTATAGTGCAAGTCACAGGGGATGCGATGACTTGGCTTGGGCTCAGAGGCCCAACTCTTCCTCTGTGGCTCAGGCTGAAGGGCACTGGGATGATCACAGCTCACTGCAGCCTCCACCTCCCAGGCTCAAGCCATCCTTCTTCCTCAGGCTCCTGAGTAGCGGGAGCTACAGGTGTGCACCATCATGCCTGGCTAATTTTTGTATTTTTTGTAGATGCAGGGTTTTGCTATGTTGCGTAGACTGGTCTTGAACTCCTGACCTCAGGTGATCCCTCTGCTTCGGCCTCCCAAAGCAGTGGGATTAGAGAATGTGAGCCACTGTGCCCAGCTTATCGTATAGTCTTTACTCTTGGTTTTCACCAGAGGACTCAAGGGCTGTGAAAAGAGCAGGACCTCACCAGCTGCACGGCAGTGGTGACTGGCTCCATCTGCTGTCCCTCCCAATCCCACAACATCTCCCCTTGAAGGCACTGCCCAGGCCCGGACTCCCACCTTTCAAGATGTCTGGATCAGTGCAGGACCTCCTTCTTGGTCACCTCGCTCTCCTTGGACTGGTTCATTAACCCTGTTTTACCCACATTTTTTTTTCTTTTTTTTTTTTTTTTTTTTTTGAGGCGGAGTTTCATTCTTGTTGCCCAGGCTGGAGTGCAATGACTGGGTCTCGGCTCACTGCAACCTCCGCCTTGCAGGTTCAAATGATTCTCCCGCCTCAGCCTCCCAAGGAGGATTATAGGTACATACCACCACACCCACCTCATTTTTTTGTATTTTAGGAACAGATGGGGTTTCACCATGTTAGCCAGGCTGGTCAGGTGATCCACCTGCCTTGGCTTCCCATAGTGCTGGGATTACAGGCGTGAGGCACTGTGCCCGGCCTACCCCCTCTTTTCTCTTGATGTAAGTGCTGCTTTGATATGGACATTTTAATCCATAATCTGTTAACATTTATGTATTAAGTTTACTACTATCTGTGGTTTTCAGTGTTGACTGACCTGTGGAGTGGCCTGAGCCTGAATGCCCGGGGCTATGGCTACTGAGTGAATGGGTTGTGCTAAGGGGAATTGCCACCTTGGGAACCCTGTGTAGTTATAGCTTTTCTGATTAAGTATCAATAAAAGTCTGACCTTGTGAAAAAAACAAACATGACTGGCCCTGCTTATGTTTCACCTTGCGTTGCTCAGTGATAGTTCTGCAAAGTCGCAGCAAATATGGAATCATGTAATTATCGTGAGTGTTGGTGAGTAACACCCCTAGGCCCTGGCTCCCGGGGACATAGAAAGTCAGGTTCCTCCGAGCTGCCGGCCACAGCAGTTTTGTTAAGCAGTTCATTGTCAACCTTGTACGTGTGTCTCTCTCAAGGTTCCTTATTTAATAACGTCTAGTTGATTCATTAACATGGAATTCATGGCCAGTACCTCTGTCACTCATGCCTGACTGATGTTTATCAACATGTCTTTTTCTCCCTCAGGCACATGGCAGCCTTCTTGCAATCAAGAAACTACGTGGGGCCAGGCGCGAAGGTTCACGCATGTAATCCCCACACTTGGGGAGGCCAAGGCGGGTGGATCACCTGAGGTCAGGAGTTTGAGACCAGCCTGACCAATATGGTGAAACTCCGTCTCTAGTGAAAATACAGACATTAGCCGGGTGTGGTGGTGCACACGTGTAATCCCAGCTACTCGGGAGGCTGAGGCAGGAAATCTCGGGGGTGGAGGTTGCAGTGAGCCGAGATCGCCCCACTGCACTCCAGCCTGGGCGACAGTAAGACTCCATCTCAAAACAAAACAAAAAAATTAGCCAGGTGTGGGAGGGAGGGCGCCTGTAATCCCTGCTGCTCAGGATGTTGAGGCAGAAGAATCGCTTGAACCTGGGAGGTGGAAGTTGCAGTGAGCTGAGATTGTGCCACTACACTCCAGCCTGGGCAACAGAGTGAGGCTCTGTCTAGAGAAAAGAAACAATGCTAAAGTCTGATCCTCAGACCCCATTCAGTTTTTTGTTGTTGTTTTTGTTCGTTGAGACAGAGTCTTGCTCTGTCGCCCAGGCTGGAGTACAGTGGTGAGATCTCGACTCACTGCAACCTCTGCCTCCCGGGTTCAAGTGATTCTCCTGCCTCAGCCTCCCTAATAGCTGGGACTACAGGTGCTGCCACCACACCTGGCTAATTTTTGTATTTTTAGTAGAGACGGAGTTTCACTGTGTTAGCCAAGATGGTCTAGATCTCCTGACCTCGTGATCCGCCCGCCTCGGACTCCCAAAGTGCTGGGATTACAGGCGTGAGCCACCGCGCCCGGCCCTTTCCGGCCCTTTTTTCTCTCTGAGAAAACAAGACAGTAAGCTCCGGGGAAGAAACAGGACCCAGCTTCATCTTTTCTTATCTTTTCTTGAGGCTTAACAGGGCTGCGCACGTCTTCAAATATTTGTTGAGGCTGTGAATTATAAATGCAAAGGTAGAATCCACTGTGTCCAAGCGGAAGAGAGGGTGTCGTGGGGAGAGGGCAGTGGGGTGACAAAGTCACCTGGCTGCCAGGCTGGACGGATGAACACATTCATCATCTTGAGGCATGCGAGCTTCTCCCGCCTCTATCCGGCCTTCCTTCAGCCCATTTCCCCCCGACTTCTGCCTCCACCTCCGGGACGTCCTGAGGGCGTACCGGCCTCCCACGTGCTAAGTCCAACAGACACTTCAGCCTGGCTCTCACCAGCCATGGCAGGTTGTCCTCCTCCCTCTTGAGAACACGCTTTTCCTCGGCTGCAGAGACACCTCCTCTCCTTGTTTTCCTCCCACGTTAACAGTAACCACACTCACGCCACGTCACTCACGGTATTTCTGCATCAGAAATGCCATCCTTGGGCCAGGCGCCATGCCTCATGCCTGTAATCCTTTGGGAGGCCGAGCCGGGTGGATCCCTTGAGGCCAGGAGTTCGAGAACGGCCTGGGCAACAGACAGACCCTGTCTCTACAAAAAGAAAAAGTTTTTAAGTCATCCCTGATTTTGCAATGCTACTCTGATCTGAGCGCCTGCGGCCTCGGGATCCCCAGGCGTCTGTTCCCGAGAACGCGGGGCGGAAAGCCTAGCCCTGCACGGAATATCAACGACGTTAAGTCGACGGGTTGTTTCGACTTAGTTCTCTTTCCTGAGGGGTTCTGAATAAGTAACGAGCACCCCACAACTCCTCCGTGCCGCCATGTTCCCTCCCGGCCACGCCCCCTTACTCCCCCTCCAATCTGCGCCCTGCACCCTGGCAGCGCCCCCTGGCGGCGGCAGCGGGTCTTTGTGGAGCCAGCCCCGCCGCTGCTTGGCCGCTGGGTTTGTTTCTTATTTTAATGGGTGCGCATTGGGTAGGACTGCAACATTGTTTCTTTCTTCCACAGATATTAGTTTGACATACACAGGAAGTTAATTTCCCGTCTGGCTGCCACACCTGCTGGTGGCGTGGACTGTGGCCCACAGGCTGTTCCTTGCTTGCTTTAACCCTGGGAGACATCGGAGCCATCCCAGCCGGGCTGTAGAGAGTGTTGAAGACCGGGTTCACACGAGATCCTTTGCGGGGTGCAGTTGAGGAAAGCATGATTTTAGCTTGTAAGCTGCCTGGAGAATGCAAATGTGTGTGTGTGTGTGTGTGTGTGTGTATATATATATTTTTAGACAGTCTCCCTCTTTTGCCAGGCTGGAGTGCAGTGGCAGGATCTCGGCTGACTGCAACCTCCTCCTCCCAGGTTCAAGCGATTCTCCTGCCTCAGCCTCCGGAGTAGCTGGGACTACGGGTGCACGCCACCATGCCCGGCTAATTTTTGTATTTTTAGTAGAGACAGGGTTTCACCACATTGGCCAGGCTGGTCTCGAACTCCTGACGATGTGATCAGCGCGCCTCAGCCTCCCAAAGTGCTGGGATTACAGGTGTGAGCCACTGTGCCCAGCCAATGTATATATTTTTTAAAGACAGCTCAGCCCAAAGCAGCGCCAGCATGGACAGGGTGAGTAATGGAGACAGTACCTACCAGAGGGGCTCAGAGGGTGTGGGGGCAAGCATGCAGCCGGCTGGACCTGCGGGGACCCTGCTCGTGGCTGGAAAGGGGACCAGAGGGTCTCTGGGAAACACAGGCTCTGACCTCTGTGCAGGGTGAGGAAGGATTTTAGGAGCAGAGGGAGAGCTCAGCTCAGGCCCGAAGTCAGCACCAATGAGTGCACCCCTGGGATCTTTGAGGAACCCGAAAATGCTTGATGGTCTTTGTGAGTCTGAAATCCCAACGAAGCGTCCTCGAGTTTCCCCATAGGGACTCCGTTCGTCTCCTGGGACATGATGTATGCAGGCTTTGTTCTTTCTGGACCAGTTACGCCCTATGCCAATCTGAGCCCTGTGGGGTTGGCCCTTCCAGGGCGCTGTGATTAGGTCTAGGGAATTCCACCTGGAGGGAAGGGTAGGCTGTGTCCTTGGGAGGGAGACAGCAGGTGGCAGGCGCCAGCCTCCCAGGCAGAGGTGAAACCAGCTGGACTTCCTGGGTCAAGTGGGGACTTGGAGAACTTTTCTGTCTAGCAAGAGGATTGTAAAATGCACCAATCAGCACTCTGTAAAAATGCACCAATCAGTGCTCTGTAGCTAGCAAGAGGATTGTAAAGCGTACCAATCAGCACTCTGTAAAAAGCACCAATCACCACTCTGTAAAAATGCACCAATCAGTGCTATGTAAAATGCACCAATCAGCACTCTGTAAAATACACCAATCAGCAGGATTCTAAAAGCAGTCAATCGTGGGGAGGATTGAAAAAAGGGCACTCTGATAGGACAGAAATGGAACATGGAGGGGCCAATAAGGGAATAAAAGCTGGCCTTCGTCGATGCACTCCCCACCCACCGCCAGCATGCAGCCGCAACCTACTCCAGTCTTCTTCTATGTTGTGGAAGGTTAGTTCTTTCTGTCTTCACAATAAACCTTGCTACCGCTCACTGTTTGGGTCCGTGCTATCTTTAAGACCTGTAACACTCACCGCGAAGGTCCGTGGCTCCATTATTGAAGGGAGACCACGAACCCACTAACAGGAACCAACTCTGGACACGCTATGTCCCTGCATCCCCGAAGCTCCCTGAACTATTCTTTGCAAAGGGACCCTGTGCCCTTTTTTTTGCCAGCAACACAAACTCTTAAAAACAGCCACCATCATAGCCATCGATTACCAAACTCTTCCGCTGGGCCAGGCGGAAAGCAAAGCACAATGGACCTTACCAGGAGGTCCCGCTGCGCTCCTGTCCAGCCCCTACCCACTCAGGTAGTCATCACCCCCAGGAGGGCCCCCTCTCCCCGCCCAGCTTCTCCCCACTCAGGTGGTCATCACCCCCAGGAGGGCCCCCCTCTCCGTCCAGGCCCTCCCCACTCGCTCAGGTGGTCGTTGTCCCCCGCCCCCCGGGAGGGACCTTGCTTCTCATCCAGCCCCTCCCACTCACAAAGGTGGTCATCTCCGGGCCAGGTAGACAAAGCCCAGGTACCCACGGCCTTTCCATTCTCTCTGGTCCCTCTTGGCTGGAGTTCAGGCAGGTCGGTGGCGGGATCCTGTGTTAGGGTGTAGGACAGTGCTGGCCTGGGTGGCTGGTGCCAGGTCCCTGACATTCCGGGTCTATCTGAGCAGCTGGCAGGAGACCGGGGCAGGAGCTGCCCTCACCCACTGCTAGCACCAGGCTGGCCTGCGTGGGAATCAGAACTCACTGCCTGGTGCTAGCAGAGAAGGAGTTTACTCTTCCCCCACCCCCAAAACTGAATGGATTTAATGAGGAGTTTGGGGTTCTCCCCTGTCATGGCTTTGATCTGAGCTGATAAGGAAACCACAGACTCTCCCATTTTTGTACCTCCTCTTTGATGGGCAAGTGGACCCAGGTGCTGGAAGCCATGTGGCCTGAACCCGGCTCCTCCTGGGGCCTCCTGTGCAGGCCAAGCTCCTTTTCTCTGATTGTTGTATTATCCCAGAGAGGGCAGAACCGGGCTGGCTGAAAGCTTTTGAACATTGAGTCATGAGCGAGATGCGACAGAGGACTGCGGACATGAAATCTGACAGAGCTGCTGCCGCAGGCCATGCGGCATCCAAGGGTGGGTGGGGTGTGCTCTGTGGCTGTCTGTCATCAGCAGGAGACAGCTGGCCTCTGCTAGGCTGCCGGGGCCCAAGTCTCCCTGGCTTCGGATGGCGTGGTCCAGGTCGCTGGTGGTGGAAGATTCCGTCCCCCGGATTCGTATAGTCGCAGCGCACTGTTGCCCACTGCATGGCAGCCTTGAGGTCACCCTCTCCTCTGTCCTTGGCTCTGACATGCGGGGCTCAACCCTGTCTCTTCCCTTTTTTTTTTTTTTTTTTTTTTGAGACGGAGTCTTGCTCTGTCGCCGGGCTGGAGTGCAGTGGCCGGACCTCAGCTCACTGCAAGCTCCGCCTCCCGGGTTCCCGCCATTCTCCTGCCTCAGCCTCCCGAGTAGCTGGGACCACAGGCGCCCGCCACCTCGCCCGGCTAGTTTTTTGTATTTTTAGTAGAGACGGGGTTTCACCGTATTAGCCAGGATGGTCTCGATCTCCTGACCTCGTGATCTGCCCGTCTCGGCCTCCCAAAGTGCTGGGATTACAGGCTTGAGCCACCGCGCCCGGCCTTTTTGTTTTGTTTTGAGACGGAGTCTCACTCTTGTTGCCCAGGCTGGAGTGCAATGGCGTGATCTCGGCTCACTGCAACCTCTGCCTCCCAGGTTCAACCGATTCTCCTGCCTCAGCTTCCCGAGTAGTTGGGATTACAGATGCCTACCACCATGCCCAGTTAATTTTTGTATTTTTAATAGAGACGGGGTTTTGCCATGTTGGCCAGGCTGGTCTTGAACTCCTGACCTCAGGTGATCCGCCCACCTTGGCCTCCCAAAGTGCTGGGATTACAGGCGTGAACCACCGCGCCTGGCAAACCTTGTCTCTTCTTTAAGGACACATAGGCCCCAGTGTGCCTCCTGCTTACCCCCCGCCTGTCTCATCAGTAGCCATCCGCTCTGCACGTCCCGGCGCCTCCCAGAAGCTTGTTCAGCACACATTAGAAACACCCGTGATGGAAATCCATTCCTGTTAGGTCTAAGCAGGAAATAGGACGGCAGGTGCCAGGGTGGCTAAGTGGGCACATAACCCGGTGACACAGACTCGCAAACGTGAACAGACCCCGGAACCAGGGGAACAGTGCGCCGTGAAGTCAGGCACAAACAAGGCAAAAGAGTAATTATGCGGCTGCAGCCTCTGCAGCAGAGCTCGATAAGCAGCGCTGAGGTTTCCCAGCTCCATCCATCCAGGACCAGGAACCCGGCGGGGAGATGGGCCCGACGTGCCACATCCACACGAGCGTTAAAATTGAGTCCCACGCACGCAGGACCCCATCCCTTCCCATTTTCCCTGACAGTCTCCTTCACGGTAAAGGTATAAAACACAGTTAAGGTTTCTTACCTCCTTCCCCGCAATAATAATTGGCAGTTACTCAGCTCCCCAGGGTGTTGTAAGTAAGGGGCGCATGGGGAGACCAGGCTGCTCTCATTAGGAAGCTCTGATTTTAGCTGGATTGGACGTGTGTCAGCCAGGAGACGCAGTGAATAGAGTGAGGCACTCTTGGTGAGAGCACCCGCACTCCACAACCTGATTAATTTTTAATTTTTTTTTTTTAGACGGAGTCTCACTCTGTCGCCCAGGCTGGAGTGCAGTGGCCGGATCTCGGCTCATGCAAGCTCTGCCTCCCGGGTTTACGCCATTCTCCTGCCTCAGCCTCCCGAGTAGCTGGGACTACAGGCGCCCGCCACCTTGCACGGCTAGTTTTTTGTATTTTTTAGTAGAGACGGGGTTTCACTGTGTTAGCCAGGATGGTCTCGATCTCCTGACCTCGTGATCTGCCCGTCTCAGCCTCCCAAAGTGCTGGGATTACAGGCTTGAGCCACCATGCCCAGCCTTTATTTTTAATTTTAATTTTAATTTTTTTTTTTTGAGACGGAGTCTTGCTCTGTCACCCAGGCTGGAGTGCAGTGGCCGGATCTCAGCTCAGTGCAAGCTCCGCCTCCCGGGTTTACGCCATTCTCCTGCCTCAGCCTCCCGAGTAGCTGGGACTATAGGCGCCCGCCACGTCCCCCGGCTAGTTTTTTGTATTTTTTAGTAGAGACGGGGTTTCACCAGGTTAGCTAGGATGGTCTTGATCTCCTGACGTCGTGATCCACCCGTCTCGGCCTCCCAAAGTGCTGGGATTACAGGCTTGAGTTACCGCGCCCGGCCAAATTTTTATTTTTTTGACACAGAGTCTCACTCTGTCACCTAGGCTGGAGTGCAGCGGCACGATGTTGGCTCACTGTAACCTCCCCCTACCAGGTTCAAGTGATTCTCCTGCCTCAGCCTCCTAAGTAGCTGGGACTACAAGCACACGCCACCACACCTGGCTAATTTTTGTATTTTTAGTAGAGACGGACTCTCACCATGTTGGCCAGGCTGGTCTCGAACTCCTGACCTCAGGTGATCCACCCGCCTCAGCCTCCCAAAGTGCTAAGATTACAGGCATGAGCCACGACGTCTGGGCCTCATCCCTGTTTCAGCTAGTCCTCAGTTAGGTCTAATGTCCAAGCCCCGCCTCCGGAGTCAAGTCCCCTCTCCTACCTTACTTCCAGGCCCCTGACAAAACAGCCACGCCATCCACTGCTGCCCGTGGGCTGTGTGTGTTCTTACCGTGGGCCACTGTTCTTCCCACACCGAGGAGTGGACGGCCAGGTGCGCGGCCTGAGGCTCTGGCCCGGAGATTTCTGTCCACAGTGTCTTTCAGGGCCACCTCTGAGTGGGCCCGTAATGTGGCAACTGTCCACCTTCAGTGGGCGCTCAGTACCGAGCCAACCCACTTGTGAACCAAGGGCAGCTCTGTTCTTCCTCCGTCTGCTGGTCACCAAGGTCCCCTCCCGTGACCGCAGGTGGGAACGGACAGAAGGTACTGGCGTGGCAGGGGAGGGTGGCGTCCCCCCTGCACTCGGGCCTGCTTAGGCCTGTCCCATGGACCCTTCCACTTGGAGCCCTGTGGCTGGGCTGCCTGGCCTGTGACTTGTTGGATCTGACAGGGTCCAGCTCAGAAGGGAAGCTCTTTCCGCATGGTTGCTTCATGCCCCCTGGCCGGATGGTCCCCTGTTCCGTCTCTGCCAGGGCCAGATGGTTCCCTCCTGCAGGGGACATGGGGCAGGGGACACCAGGCCTTGCTCCAAAGTCCTGGGAGTCCATAGTGTGTTCCCTCGTCGGGCTGTCATGAATTCCACACAGGTCTCTTCCCACCCCAGATACCCCTAATGCCATGAGGGTCAGCAGGTGTGCCCAGCTAATTCCTGTGATTGTTTTTGTAGAGACGGGGTTTCGCCATGTTGGTCAGGCTGGTCTTGAGCTCCTGTGTTCCAGCGATCCGCCCGCCTCGGCCTCCCGAAGCACTGGGGTTACAGGTGTGAGCCACCGTGCCCGGCCAGTACAAAATTGCAAATGCAGGCTCTTGTCCTTCTGTGTGAACAGGAACTGCTTCCTATCTTACTGACAGGGATGGGAAAAGGCCGTTTCCAGCTCAGCGGCCAACGTCGCATCCGTGAGGCTGTGTGTCTGCTCCGGGAAAGACGCCACGCCTGCAGCCGTTTCAGGCTTTGACTTGGTGAGGTCTGCCCCATCCTTGGTCGTATTTCATGACTGGTCTTATTTTTTTTGCAGGGGCCAGAATAATTATTTAAACGGGCATGGGGACCTCTGAATCTCTACAGCTGGCTCAAAGCCCTGGCCGTCTCCTAGGAACACATCATTGCTTGGATTTCCTATCTTGCAAGGGGGCGGGGGCGGCAGGGACTGCAGTTTCAGAGGCTTCTGCGTGGCCTTGTCGGGGAGGACAGCTCCCTGAACACCCAGGAACCCATGTGGGAGTTTTCAAGTGACCATGTGCGCCCTCCAGTGGTGTTTTCAGGAATGACGACTGGTCGGGAGCAGGAGACCGACTGGACACGATGAGAGTTTCCTCCCTAAGCATTAACGGCAGCCTAGACCCCCGTCCAGCCGTCCCTGAAGTGTCCGGCATCCCCTTCGAGAGAGGCTGTAGGGTCCTCTCGTGCAAGGCCCAGGCGCATCGTGACAGCTTGCACGCGCTGTGGTTTGGGGTAGGTCTTCCTCCAGGCACTGAGTCACAGGTCAAAGGCTGGCTCAGGTCTGGAAGCCCAAGCAAAGCACCGAGACGTTGCCTTGGGGTGGCGCCCCGCCCTCTAGTATCCATTGTTGACTTCTCTTGGTTCCATCTTTAAGTAGTTCTCTTGTTGGCTGCCTGTCTGTCCGTCCCCTACGAATACCACGTTTTAGGAACCATCTTCATAGCCGTCTGCAGCTCCCCCCTCCCCCTCACCACTCAGCCTGCTGCCCTCGCTAGGATTGCACCCACCTGGCTTCTGATGACTCAGCACTGCCACCTGACCCCAATTATTCTGGGGTCCCATGATTCTCACTGCTACTAGGGAACCCTTTCTAGAACCACGTCTTGTGGCTGGGCGCAGTGGCTCACGCCTGTAATCCCAGCACAAGGTCAGGAGATCGAGACCACGGTGAAACCCCGTCTCTACTAAAAATACAAAAAATTAGCCGGGCGCGGTGGCGGGCGCCTGTAGTCCCAGCTACTCAGGAGGCTGAGGCAGGAGAATGGCATGAACCCGGGAGGCGGAGCTTGCAGTGAGCCGAGATCGCGCCACTGCACTCCAGCCTGGGCGACAGAGTGAGACTCCGTCTCAAAAAAAAAAGAACCACATCTTGTATCGTCTGCTCTGGTTTACAGAGGACAGACACTCCCCGGCCCCTGGATAACATCGGTGCCCCCGGTCAGCCCATTCCTTGTTGATACCAGGTTGCATTCCCCTGGGTCGTCCTGTGCAACGTGGTTGGCTGGCTTTTTTGTTTTGTGTGTGTGTGTTTTCCAGCTGTATGTGGTATCTCCCTGGTAGCTGCCCACTTCCTGCAGCCTTCTTTTTTTTTTTAATTTTTTTATTTTAGAGACAGGATCTTGCTCTGTGGCCCAAGCTGGAATGCAGTGGCATCATCGCAGCTCACTGCAGCCTCGAACTCCTGGCCTTAAACAACCCTCCTGCTTCTGCCTCCTGAGTAGCTGGGATTACAGGTGCACACCACCATGCCCAGCCAATTTTGTTTTTCAGTTTTTGTAGAGATGGGGTCTTGTTATGTTGCCCAGGCTACTGGGCTCAAATGATCCTCCTGCCTCAGCCTCCCAGAGTGCTGGAATTACAGGCGTGAGCCACTATACCCAGCCAGATCATTTCTTTTCTTTCTTTCTTTTTTTTCTTTTCTTCCCTTCTTTCTTTCTTTCTTTCTTTTTTTTTTTGAGACGGAGTCTCCCTCTGTCGCCCAGGCTGGAGTGCATTGGTGCAATCTCAGCTCACTGCAAGCTCTGCCTCCCAGGTTCACACCATTTTCCTGCCTCAGCCTCCCAAGTAGCTGGGACTACAGGTGCCCACCACCATGCTCAGCTACTTTTTTTGTATTTTTAGTAGAGATGAGGTTTCACCGTGTTAGCCAGGATGGTCTTGATCTCCTGACCTCGTGATCCGCCCGCCTCAGCCTCCCAAAGTGCTGGGATTACAGGCGTGAGCCACTGCGCCTGACCTTTTTTTTTTTTTTTTTTTTTGAGACGAAGTCTCACTGTGTTGAGGCCAGGCTGCAGTGGTGCAGTGGTGTGACCTGGGTGCGATCTCAGCTCACTGCAACCTCTGCCTCCTGGGTTCAAGCAATTCTCCTGCCTCAGTCTCCTAAGTAACTGAGATTACAGGTGTCCACTACAACACCTGGCTAATTTTTTGTATTTTTAGCCAGGTTTCACCATATTGGCCAGACTGGTCTCAAGCTCCCAACCTCATGTGATCCGCCTGCCTTGGTCTAACAAAATGCTGGAGTTACAGGTGTGAGCCACTGCACCCAGCCTCATTTCTTTTTATCGTCAGATAATATTTCAGCAGACGGATGTGCCACACTTTGCTTATCCATTCAACATTTCCCTCTTGAAGGTCACCTTGGTTGCTTCCAAATTTGAACAATGATGAATAAAACTGCTACAAACATTCACGTGCAGGTTTTTGTGTGAATATATGTTTTCAACTCATTTGGGTAAATTCTTTTTCTTTTTGAGATGGAATCTCGCTATGTCGCTCAGGCTGGAGTGCAGTGGCGCCATCTCAACTCATTGCAAGTTCTGCCTCCTGGGTTCACGCCATTCTCCTGCCTCAGCCTCCCGAGTAGCTGGGACTACAGGCACCTGCCACCACGCCCCGCTAATTTTTTGTATTTTTAGTAGAGACAGCGTTTCACTGTGTTAGCCAGGATGGTCTTGATCTCCTGACCTCGTGATCTGCCCACCTCGGCCTCCCAAAGTGCTGGGATTACAGGCATGAGCCACCGCACCTGGCCCATTTGGGTAAATTCTAAGAGGTACAATTGCTGGATCTGATGGCAAGAATATGTTTATTTCTGTAAGAAACCACCCAAGTGTCTTCCAAAGTGGCTGGACAATTTTGCATTCTCACAGCCATGATGAGGGTTCCTGTTGCTCTGTGTCCTCACCAGCATTTGGTGATGTCAGTGTCTGGATTTTGGTCATTCTAACAGGTGTGTGGTGGTTTCTACATTGTCATTTTCATTGGTAGTTCCCTAAGGACATAAGATGTTGAGCATCTTTCTGTATGCTTATTTGCCATCTGTATGTCTTCTTTGGCATCTGATGCCCTTCATAAGGTCCAATTTATCAATCTTTTATAGATTATGTTTTTGGTGTGGTATCTAAAAATTCATTGCCAAGCCAGGCATGGTGATGTGTGCCTGCCGTCCCACCCACTGGGGAGGCTGAGGAGGGAGGATTGCTTGAGTCCAGCAGTTGGAGAACAGCCTGGGTAATGTAGCAGGACTCCATCTCAAATAATAATAATAAAGATGATAAAAACTCATTGCCAAACACAAGGTCACTTTGATTTTCTCCTGTGTAATCTTCCGGAAGTTGTATAGCTTTGCATTTTATAATCAAGTGATTTTAAGTAATGATCCATCTTGAATTAATTTTCGTGAAAGGTGTAAGGCCTGTGTCTATATATATGTGTATGTATATATACACATATGTATACTTTTTTTATTTTATTTTATTTTATTTTGAGATGAAGTCTCACTCTGTCACCCAGGCTGGAGTGCAGTGGTGCAATCTCGGCTCACTGCAACCTTCGCCTCCTGGGTTCCAGTGATTCTCCTGTCTCAGCCTTATAAGTAGCTGGGATTACAGGCATGTGCCACCACGCCCGGCTAATTTTTTGTATTTTTAATAGAGACAGAGTTTCACCATGTTGGCCAGGATGGTCTCGGATTCCTGAGCTCAAGTGATCCACCCGCCTCGGCCTCCCAAAGTGCTGGGATTACAGGCGTGAACCACCAAGCCTGGCCCTTATTTATCTATTTTAGTGAGACAGGGTCTCACTCTGTTGCCCAGGTTGAAGTGCAGTGGTGTGATCACAGCTCACTGCAGCCTTGAACTCCTGGGTTCAAGGGATCCTCCTGCCTCAGCCTCCCGAGTAGCTGGGACTACAGGTACCCACCACCATGCCTGACTCATTTAAAACCTTTGTTTGTTTTTTTGTAGAGATGGCATATCACTGTGTTGCCCAGGCTGGTCTCAAACTCCTGACCTCAAGTGATCCTCCTGCCTCAGCCTCCCACAGTGCTGGGATCACAGGCGTGAGCCACTGAGGCCGGCCTAGATTCTTATTTTTCCCTTTTGTATGTGCATGTTCACTAGTCCCAGCACCATTTGTTGAAAAGACCGTTCTTCCTTCATTACGTTTTCTCTGCTCCTTTGTCAAAGATTTGTGGACGGTATTCGTGTGGCCGGTCTCTGTGCTCTCTCTTCTGTTCCATTATCTATTGTGTCCTTTCACCGATATCACTGTCTCGATTATTGTAGCTTTATGTTAAGTCTTGAAGTCAGATATTATTAAAAAGCCTTAAAAATGGTTTTGCTGCACCTGCTAGGGGTTATCAGACTGTAATTCACAGCCACTGGTGTCGGGTGCTGGTGGCCAGCCTTGATACTGGCTGACAGGGGGCCCGGCTCTAAGCCTCCCCTGCAGATTATACTTGCGGGACCGTTCCTGGCACTGACTGCTGTAGGTTGGGTTCCCTGGAAACGGACTCAGATGGATCATCACATGCAAGGGTCTACTGGGGAGTGCATTCGTGGACAGCATCTGGAAGGCCCTGCAGGAAGCTGGGGGGCAGAGGGTGAAGCTGAAATGCAATCCAGTGGGCTGGGCATGGTGGCTCATACCTGTAATCCCAGCACTTTGGGAGGCCGAGACTGGCGGATCACGAGGTCAGGAGATCGAGACCACCCTGGCTACCACGGTGAAACCCCGTCTCTACTAAAATATACAAAAAAGTAGCCGGGCGAGGTGGTGGGCGCCTGTAGTCCCAGCTACTCAGGAGACTGAGACAGGAGAATGGCGTAAACCCGCCATTTGAGGTGGAGCTTACAGTGAGCTGAAATCCGGCCACTGCACTCCAGCCTGGGTGACAGAGCGAGACTCCGTCTCAAAAAAAATACAAAAAAAATTAGGCGGTCATGGTGGCTCGCACCTATAATCCCAGCTATCTGGAGGCTGAGGCAGGAGGATCGCTTGAACCCAGGAGGCAGAGGTTGCAGTGAGCCTAGATTGCACCACTGCACTCCAGCCTGGACGACAAAGCGAGACTGTCTCAAAAAAGGAATGCAATACAGCAGCATCTGAGGGCACCCCAGGGGCTCTGGAGCTGGGATGTCCCTTCACCATCGTCCCAAATTGAGGCCTAGGGGCTGGGCATCGTCCCTGCAGCTTGCAATGATTCAGTGCCACCCTGGGTGCGGAGGCCCCTTTGGCGGAGGGAAGATCCCTCGCAGAGACAGGCAGCCAGGGGAATGAGCGCCTCCGTTTTGCAGGGCTCTGGATGGTGGACTCCAGCACCCACTACCCTCTTCAGATCTCAGCCGAATCTCACTCATCAGAGAAGCCGTCTGTGTTGACAGACGCGGCTCGAGGTTAAGTGGTCTGCCTGGGCAGCCTCACGGTTGGGAGGCCTTTTAAGCCAACCTTAAAATCTGGAGGCCTGTCTCACCATGCAGGGTGCTGACAATGGAGAATTTAAAATTTAATCTATACGTTAAGATACTGTTGGTTTCTTGCCTCATGAGAGAGTGAGGGGGAGAGAACGCTCAGAGTTACCTGAAGGGCTTTCTGTGGCTAAGCTGGTCTCCGGACCCCCACGAGCCAGAATCCCTTCCTGCCCGGTGTTCCAGCCAGAGCCAGTCACATTGTCAACAATCAAATTTTCAGGAAAAGATTTGAATTGCTTAATCAAGCAAGGACAAAGGCTAAGAGATGAACGGTCAATATTAATAGAAGCAAGGATTAGAAATTAGTTGGTAGCTTAACTGATATTTTTAGAATCCACTAGAAAGGGATAAGAAATCTAAAAACAGGAGCGTGGTAAATGCTACATAATTCAGCACAGGATCACGGTTAGCTTAATGTCCTTTGTAAAGAAACGATTACAAATTATGTGGGAGGACTTAGCTGTAAAACTGCTGGAAAAGCAGAATTTGATCAGAGACAGGCAGCCTAGATTTATGAGAAGAAACAGGCCCGTGGGTTGCATTGGAGATTTTAAAAGATATTATATTTATGACAGACAATGAGGGTGCTTTGTGTGGCCTACATCTGTGAAGAAGTTGCTAATACTGGACTTAGAGATTTATTCTGAAGGTAAGAAGTGGGAACAGAGGTAAGAAGAAATCCCACACCTCCAAAGCCCTGCATCTCCTTCTTGCAGGTGCCCTTCGAACGACAGTGGAGGCAAAGCAAGAATGGTCTGTGGGTCATCTCTCGTGCCGTCCACTCAGCCCAGCATGGCAGGGGGCCTCGTCACAGATTCCTGTGCGTGTCAGTGGTGGATTAATCTCGTTTCACCAACACCTGGTCACACAGGAAGCCGGGGCAGTGAGGAACGGCTCTGACATGGTGTCGAAATGACCCTCCTTACCCTTTCTTTTCACTAGAAAGAGCAAGGACTTCTGTGTCTTGTAGAGTCCTTGAGGAAGCCATAGGCCACAGAAGTGTCTGATCTCAGGCAGTCCTTTGAGAGGCAGCTGGTGAACGTCCTCCAAGGAGACAGAGCCTCTGGGAACAACAGGGGCTTTCATCTGGGAGCAATGAGGACCCCCGAGGGTGCATGACAAGGAGGGGGCAGGACTGCTCAACTGGACGGCTCACTGGGCGATGGGGCCTGGAGGCAGGCAGGCGGGGCAGGGCCCGCAGGAAAGCGGTATGGGGACCCAGGGCTTACAGAGCCAGTGCTCGGCGATTCCCGCAGCAGCTCAGGGCCCAGCAGGTGGGACTGCAGGGAACCATGATCAGGAAGAGGCAGGAACGTGCCCTCCCACCACCCCATCCGGCCTCAAACTGGGAGTCCCCGCTGCAGCAAAAGGACCGGAAAAGGAAATCACCAGTATACAGATTGGGAAGGAAGAAATAAAACTTCTTTGTTCACAAATGACGTGATTGCAGAAAATCCTAAAGAATCCAAAAAGGAAAAGAGAAGAAAAGAAAAACACAACTTTTGGAACTCATGAGCAAATGCAGTGTACAAGGTTATGAAACAAAACTCAGTTGTTTTCCTATACATCAGCGACACACAGTTAGCATTTGAAATTAAAGACAGGCTGGATGTGGTGGCTCATGCCTGTAATCCCAGCACTTTGGGAGGCTGAAGCAGGCAGATCACCTGAGGTCAGGAGTTCAAGACTGGCCTGGGCAACATGGCGAAACCCCGTCTCTACTAAAAATACAAAAATTAGCCAGGCATGGTCATGTACACCTGCAGTCTCAGCTACTCGGGAGGCTGAGGCAGGAGAATCGCTTAAACCCGGGAGGGGCAAAGTGGGCAAGGGATATGAAGAGACATTTTTCAAAAGCAGGCAAACAAATGGCCAAAAGGTATATGAATAATGCTCAACATCACTAATCATCAGAGAAACTCAAATTAAAACCACGAGGCTGGGTGCGGTGGCTCACGCCTGTAATCTCAGAACTTTGGGAGGTTGAGGCGGGGGGATCACCTGAGGCTAGGAGTTTGAGACCAGCCTGGCCAACATGGGGAAGTCCTGTTTCTACTAAAAATACAAAACATTAACCGGATGTGGTGGTGAGCGCCTGTAATCCCAGCTACTTGGGAGGCTGAGGCAGGAGAATCACTTGAACCCAGGAGGCGGAGGTTGCAGTGAGCCAAGATCATGCCACTCACTCCAGCCTAGGTGATAACAGCAAAACTCCATCTCAAAAAAAAAAAAAAAAAAAAAGGAACTCTATCTCTAAAAAATAAATTAAATAAATGAATAAGTGTTTTCTGAATGACTGAATGCATTTGGCTAAAAATAGAAGCCATGCTCGGAATATTTGGAGGGTTCAGAGTTTGAGACCTGTCTCCTACTGAGCCTGGGCAAGTTTGCTTAGAGCAGGAAATGAATCCCTTTCCTACTTGCATGGCGAACACAGTGGTAAGACCGGGCTTGGAGGGAGGCTGGCTCTGCACCATTTGGCTCTGCACACCGTCCCTCACCCAGCTCAGTGCAGACATCACCTCTGCTGTGAACTCCCCCAGACTCGGGGAGCCCCAGAACCCACGGCACTCACCACCCGGCTGCGTTGCTGTTGCAGGCACAGACCCGTGGCTGCTGCCCACGCGCAGCCTTCTGGATAAATCCTATGGACTGAATGATTTACTCTCCAGAGACTATGATTTGCTCCTGGGAACCTGGGGAACCAGATCCAATTCTCCTTTGGTCAACACACTGCCACCAAGTGGCCAGAGGCAAGCAAGATGCCTGTTCCAGTGGTGGACCCCGCCATGGAGGGATGAGAACCTTCTTTACAAAGCCTGACTTTCTTTTCGTTTCTGTTTTGAGACAGGGTCTCACTCCGTCACCCAGGCTGGAGTGCAGTGGTACACTCTCGGCTCGCTGCAGCCTCCACCTCCTGGGCTCAAGTGATCCTCCTGCCTCAGCCTCCTGCATAGCTGGGACCACAGACACACACCGCCACGCCTGGCAAAGCTTTTCTTTTGTGTTTTTTTTGTAGAGACAGGGTCTCAGTATGTTGCTCAGGCTGGTCTCAAACTCCTGGGCTCAAGCGATCCTCCCGCCTCAGCCTCCCAAAGTGCTGGGATTAGAGGCTTGAGCCACTGCACCCGGCTGAAGGTTTTCCATTATGATTTGCTCCTGGGAACCTGGGCAACCGGATCCAATTCTCCTTTGGTCAACACACTGCCACTAAGTGGCCAGGGACAGGCAAGACACCTGTTGCAGCGGTGGACCCTGCCATGGAGGGATGAGAATCTGAGTCGGGCTCAGCTGGGCCCGTGGGAGGCACAAGGACTTCACCTCTGTTCAGGGCGTGGAGTGCCTGCCTTTCCTGGCGATATTGCAAAGCCCAGAGTCAGGCTTTCTTTCTCTCTTTTTTTTTTTTTTTTTTTTTGAGACGGAGTCTCGCTCTGTCGCCTGGGCTAGAGTGCAGTGGCGTGATCTTGGCTCACTGCAACCTCTCCCTCCTGGGCCCAAATGATTCTCCTGCCTCAGCCTCCCGAGTTGCTGGGATTACAGGCGCCTGCCACCACGCCTGGTTAATTTTGTATTTTTAGTAGAGACGGGGTTTCACCATGTTGGCCAGGATGGTCTCAACCTCCTGGGCTCAATTGATCCTCCCGCCTCGGCCTCCCTAAGTGTTGGAATTACAGGCATGAGCCACCGCACCTGGCCTTATTCCTTTTTTTTTTTTTTTTTGAGTCTCACTCTGTTGACCAGGCTGGAGTAGAGTGGCTGGATCTCAGCTTGCTGCAACCTCCACCTCCTGGATTCAATTGATCCTCCTTCCTCAGCCTCCAGAGTAGCTGGGACTACAGGCATACACCACTACGCCCAGCTACCTTTTTCCTTTTTATGGCTCAATAATACTCCACGTTGTGTGGAGAGACTGCATTTGTCTGTCCGCTCACCAGCTGCTGTCCAGATCAAACAGTTTTCAAATCAGTCACTCCCATAAAGCTTACGGGGTATGTCTTATGGGTCCACCTCTGGCTTGTTTCCTGCAGACCTGAGCAACACTGGCCTTGCCCTTTCCATGGCTCTCTAACTGGGCCTGTTGCAGCCTTTTTTGAGACATGAAGACATGTGGCTCACGCATGTGATATTTATGAAAATATGAAGGGGTCGGGTGCAGTGGCTCACGCCTGTAATCCCAACACTTTGGGAGGCCAAGGCGGGCGGATCACGAGGTCAGGAGATCGAGACCATAATGGGTAACATGGTGAAACCCCCTCTTTACTAAAAATACAAAAAATTAGCCGGGTGTGGCAGCAGGCACCTGTAGTCCCAGTTACTCGGGAGGCTGAGGCAAGAGAATGGCATGAACCCGGGAGGCAAAGCTTGCAGTGAGCTGAGATTGCACCACTGCACTCCAGCCCGGGTGACAGAGCGAGACTCCATCTCCCCCGCAAAAAAAAAAAAAAAAAAAAAAAAAGAAAATACAAAGGTAGCCTCGAGTGTGTAGTTCCTGAGGGCAGCCTCACATCCTCTTTTCCGAAAGCTTTATTTGTTTGAAGCTTTTCCAGTCACCTTCATTTCAGCCTCAAAAACCCGAGTCCAGCCCAGGATCCCCCTTGGGAAGGCTCAGCAGCCCGTTCTCCGGGCGTACATGGCCAGCATTCACCCGGGCCAACACACTGCTGAGGGTGGACTGCAGATGCTGAGGAGGGCCTGGGGGCGATGAGCACCGGGTCCCCCAGGGGAGCCTGGAGGACACCAGGGGCTGCCGGGGGCCGTTCCCACTCATCACCCACCCAGCAGCCTGTGAAGAAGGGAAGCCCGCTGGGGCATGAGGCGCTGGGGGGTTCCTGCCCGCGGGCTATGAGCCGACACTAGCCGCACACCTGAGACTCTGTTAGTAAGGATAGACATCTCAGGAAAAGCTGGAGAGGAGTTTCTGAGATCCCTGGCCCTGTCGTAGAATAAAGAAAGTACCCCCATGTCCTCTTGTCTAGGATTCCCCTGGGTGTGAGGCCCCCGAAACATTGGATTTTTGAAATTGAGTCACGTCATGTGCGGTCCTGTTTGCAAACCTGAAACAGACGGCATAGTGCACTTTAAAATTTTTTACAATTTTACAAATTTTTAAAATTTATTTATTTTTGACACAGGGGCTTACTCTGTCACCCAGGCTAGAATGCAGTGATGTGAACTTGGTTCACTGCAGCCTCAGCTTCCTGGGCTCAAGCGATCCTCCTGCCTCAGCCTCCCGAGAAGCTGGGACTATAGATGTGCCAGAACATCTGGCCAGCTTAGTGAATTTTTAAATATTTATTCATTTATTTAGAGGTGGAGTCTCGCTGTGTCTCCCAGGCTGGAGTGCAGTGGCGCGATCTCGGCTCACTGCAATCTCCACCTCCCGGGTTCAAGTGATTCTCCTGCCTCAGCCTCCCAAGTAGCTGGGATCAGCAGGTCCCAGATGGTGTCACTCTGGAAGGAGCTGCAGTTCTGACTGCTGTCACCATGAAGCAGGGCTGACCACCTGCACTTCCCGCTGGTGGCCTTGCTCAGGGCAGTCTCGGGTCTGTATTTCTTCTTCTTCTTTTTTTTTTCTTTGAGACAAGAGTCTCGCTCTGCCGCCCAGGCTGGAGTGCAGTGGCATGATCTCTGCTCACTGCAAGCTCCCCCTCCCAGGTTCAAGCGATTCTCCTGCCTCTGCCTCCCAAGTAGCTTGGATGACAGGCATCAGCTACCACACCCAGTTAAATGTGTTTGTTTCTTTGTTTGTTTGTTGTGAGAGAGAGTTTCACTGTTGTTGCCCAGGCTGGAGTGCAATGGCACATTCTCAGCTCACTGTAACCTCCGCCTCCCAGGTTCAAGCAATTCTCCTGCCTCAGCCTCCTGAGAAGCTGGGATTACAGGCATGCGCCACCATGCCTGGCTAATTTTGTATTTTTAGTAGAGACAGAGTTTCACCATGTTGGTCAGGCTGGTCTCAAACTCATGACCTCAGGTGATCCACCTCCCTCAGCCTTCCAAAGTGTTGGGATTACAGGTGTAAGCCACCATGCCCAGCCTAATTTTTTGTATTTTTAGTAGAGACAGGGTTTTCCAATGTTGGCCAGGCTGGTCTCAAACTCCCGATCTCAGGTGATCCACCTGCCTTGCCCTCCCAAAGTGCTGGGATGACAGGCGTGAGCTGCCGCGCCTGGCCTCAATGAGCTGACCGTGAGGTTCATTTGTGTGGCCATGTGCAGCAGTTTTCTTTACTTCCTTATCACGTAGTATTCCATGATGAGTGCATTTCACACCCACCCATTCTGTGATGGACATCTGGGCTGCTTCCTCGGTTTTTTGGTTTGTCTTTTATTTTTTTCCCTAGAGACAAGGTCGCCTACCACCATGCCCGGCTAACAAATTCGGGAGGCCAAGGCAGGTGGATCACCTGAGGTCAGGAGTTTGAGACCAGCCTGGCCAACATGGCAAACCCCATCTCTACTAAAATTACAAAAATGAGCCAGGTGTGGTGGCGGGCACCTGTAATCCCAGCTACTCTCAGGAGGCTGAGGCAGGAGAATTGCCTGAACCCAGGAGGCGGAGGTTGTAGTGAGCCAAGATCATGCCACTTTGCTCCAGCCTGGGTGATAGAGTGAGACTCCATCTCTCTATTTTTGTAGCAATGGAGTCTCACTATATTGCCCAATCTGGCCGATGCTTCCATTTTTTGACTGTTATGAATATCATGCTCTGACCAGTGCTGTCTTCGGGTGGCCACGGGCACCCCCTTCTGTTGGGCACATGCCCAGGCGTGGAACTGGAGTCTGACATTCACGTGTTCCTGGTTCAGCAGCATGCGCTGAGAACGTGCCACACACACGGTCGTCCCAGGGACAGAGCAGGGAACTTCTGTTCCAGCTGCCATTGAAATGGCCAGTGAGGGCTGGGCGTGGTGGCTCACGCCTGTAATCCCAGCACTTTCGGAGGCCAAGACGGGCGGATCATGAGGTCAGGAGATCGAGACCATCCTGGCTAACACGGTGAAACCCCGTCTCTACTAAAAATACAAAAAATAAGCCGGGCGCGGTGGCAGGCGCCTGTAGTCCCAGGTACACGGGAGGCTGAGGCAGGAGAATGGTGTGAACCCGGGAGGCGGAGCTTGCAGTGAGTGGAGATTGTACCACTGCACTCCAGCCTGGGTGACAGAGCAAGACTGCGTCTCAAAAAAAAAAAAAGAAAAAAAAGAAATGGCCGGTGAGGATGTGGCCTCAGGAGTCACCGCCTCGCTGTGCACCTCTTCTCTGCCTCAGTCTCCCTACCTGCCATGCCCTGAAAGGATAGCACCTTTCATTGTGGTGACGTGGACCGAGCTGTCTCCATGGTCATGCTGCGGCCCCGACACCCCCGGCCTCTCCGTGGACTTTCCCTGCCGCCTTTTCCATCCACCCTCAGCCCCCAGCAGGGAAGACTGGCTGAGCACTGGGTGTCCGCAGGCTGCATGTGGACAGGGTCTACAGGGCCCCCGCCAGGTGCAGCAGAGGCAGTTAGATTGTCAGTCTCAGAGTCCAGAGTGGCCTGAGCCAGGCAGCAGGATCTGAAGAGAAGCTTCAGGCAGACGGGGGCAGGGACAAGCTGATCTCATCATTGCAACAGGGAAACCGAGTGGAGAGCTGCTGGGGAGAGTCAGAGGCCCCCAGGAGTGCCAGTCTCAAACTGGCACCTGCTCCCCACAGGAGCCCTGCAGCCAATTGCCCTACCCAAGCCGCCTGCCTTGCCATGGAAAGTGTTTAACGAACGAGGCCAGGCATGGTGGCTCACACCTGTAATCCCAGCAGTTTAGGAGGCCAAGGCGGGTGGATCACCTGAGGTCAGGAGTTCGTGACCAGCCTGGGCAACATGGCAAAACCCTGTCTCTACTGAAAACGCAAAAATTAGCCAGGCATGGTGGTGGGCGCCTGTAGTCCCACCTACTAGGGAGGCTGAGGCGGGAGGATCACATGAACTCAGGCGGTCAAAGCTGCAGTGAGCTATGATTGAACCGTTGAGCTCCAGCCTGGGTGACAGAGTGAGAGCTGTCTGGAAAAACAAAACAGAAAGGAAAGTGTTGAGCGAAAACGTCTTCAGGTGCCTTTCACCTTGAGAGAGGGCATGAGGCTGAGGGCGCCTTCCCATCTGGTTTGCATCCTCAGAAGCCCCCATCCCTTCCCTAGTACTTTGCCTTTCACACTGTAATTTCTTTCTTGAGAATCAGCCGACCAAAATTAAGTCTCCCAAATTCCTAAGTAAGCCGAAAAGCTATTTTTCTTGCAAATCTTATGAACGTAATTTAATATAAGGCATAAACTAATACAATAAAGACCATATATTAGAGCAGTGGCACAATTAAAAAGCAAGCCAACGGAAGAGACGAATGGACGGCGTGTTAACCACAGGGAAGATAAAATAGAAATAAGATGTGGGTTATATTCTGTGCATAAATAACTTTAAAGAGGAACAATAAATGACTTCTATAACATTTAATATATGTGGTGGAGATTATTTAATTGCAGTGAAGTAAGAGGTGATAAGTTGAGCTGAAATTTTGCATGATCAGGATTAAGTTAGTTCCTGGCCAGGCATGGTGGCTCATGCCTGTAATCCCAGCACTTTGGGAGGCTGAGGTGGGAGGATCACCTGAGGTCAGGAGTTGGAAACCAGCCTGGCCAACATGGTGAAACCCCGTCTCTACTAAAAATACAAAAATTAGCCGGGTGTGGTGGTGGGCGCCTGTAATCTTAGCTACTTGGGAGGCTGAGACTAGAGAATCACTTGAACCCGAGAGGCAGAGCTTGCAGTGAGCCAAGATCACACCACTGCACTCCAGCCTGGGTAACAGAGTGATACTCCATCTCCAAAAAAAAAAAAAAAAAGGCTGGGGGATTAAGTTAGTTCCCCAAAAAACAGACACACAAGTAGGATTTTTAAGCTTTTTTTTTTTTTTTTTTTTTTGAGACAGAGTCTTGCTCTGTCGCCCAGGCTAGGGTGCAGTGGCCGGATCTCAGCTCACTGCAAGCTCCGCCTCCCGGGTTTAGACCATTCTCCTGCCTCAGCCTCCCGAGTAGCTGGGACTACAGGCGCCCGCCACCTCACCCGGCTAGTTTTTTGTATTTTTTAGTAGAGACGGGGTTTCACCGTGTTAGCCAGGATGGTCTCGATCTCCTGACCTCGTGATCCGCCCGTCTCGGCCTCCCAAAGTGCTGGGATTACAGGCTTGAGCCACCGCGCCCGGCCGATTTTTAAGCATTTTTAAGACTCTGGAGATATGCGAGAATATGTTCTTGTTTGAGTGCCGCAGACCCCAGCAGGGCAAATCCCCCTTCATCTGAAAAGTGGCACGTGGTCTTTAAAACTGTTCTCTTCTTTTAAAATCTCATCAGGTGGAATCTGTTCAGCAAGAAAGAGGAAGGGATGTTGACACACACAACGTGGGTTTATCTCCAGAGAATTGTGCTGGATGGAAAGAAGTCAGTCTCAGAGGCTGCGGCCCATGTGGTTTCATGTCTACGACATTCCTGAAATGACAACTGTGTAGAAATGTAGGTCACGGCCAGCGTGGGGGCTCACGCCTGGGATCCCAGCATTCTGGGAGGCCGAGGTGGGTGGATCACGAGGTCAGGAGTTCGAGACCAGCCTGGCCAACATGGTAAAATCCTGTCTCTACTAAAAACACAAAGAAATTAGCCAGGCGCGGTGGTGGGCACCTATAATTCCGGCTATGTGGGAAACTGAGGCAGGAGAATTGCCTGAACCTGGGAGACAGAGGTTGCAGTGAGCCAAGATCTCGCCATTGGACTCCAGACTGGGCGACAGAGCGAGACTCTGTCCCCCACCCTCACCAAAAAAAGAAGTCTGTCTCTATCTTCTCTTTTTTTTAGACGGAGTTTCGCTCTGTCACCCAGGCTGGAGTGCAGTAGCATGATCTTGGCTCACTGCAACCTCCGCCTCCTGGGTTCAAGTAATTCTCTGCTTCAGCCTCCTGAGTAGCTGGGATTACAGGCACATGTCACCACACCCAGCTAATTTTTGTATTTTTTTTGTTGTTGTTGTTGAGACGGAGTCTCGCTCTGTCACCCAGGCTGGAGTGCAGTGGCCAGATCTCAGCTCACTGCAAGATCTGCCTCCCAGGTTTACGCCATTCTCCTGCCTCAGCCTCCCGAGTAGCTGGGACTACAGGCGCCTGTCACCTCGCCCGGCTACTTTTTTGTATTTTTTTAGTAGAGACGGGGTTTCACCGTGTTAGCCAGGATGGTCTCGATCTCCTGACCTCGTGATCCGCCTGTCTCAGCCTCCCAAAGTGCTGGGATTACAGGCTTGAGCCACTGTGCCCGGCCAGTTTTTGTATTTTTAGTAGAGACAGGGTTTCACCATCTTGGCCAGGCTGGTCTTGAACTCCTGATCTCATGATCCACCCGCCTCAGCCTCCCAAAGTGCTGGGATTACAGATGTGAGCCACTGCACCTGGCCTCTATCTTCTCTTTTGAGAAGTTTTGAATTTGAATTATAGAGTCTTTGATTCTATCTGTTTTTGTTTTTCTAGACAGGGTCTTGCTCTTGCCCAGGCTAGAGTGCAGTACAATTGTATTAATAGCTCACTGCATCCTCGATCTCCGGAGTTCAGGTAATCCTCCCACCTCAGCCTCCTGAGTACCTGGAACCACAGGCGTGAGCTACCATGCCCAACTAATTTTTAAATATTTTGTAGAGCAGGCGGGGGTGGGGGGGTCTCTCTCTGTTTCCCAGGCTGGTCTTGAACTCCTGGCTCAAGGGATCCTTCTGCATTGGCCTCACAAAGTGCTGGGGTTACAGGCACAAGCACTGCTCCCAGCCTGCCCAGGCCTCTGGGAGTGCCAGAGGCACCTTTTTTCTCTGGCAAAAACTCTAGCCTACTTCTCTTTGACCAAAAAGAAAGAAGCCGGCATCTCACTACATTCTGTAAATTAAGGTGATTTATCTCTCATGACTTTCTAGACTAAAATGATGGCATTGCTTCCCATAAACCTAACCCTAACCCCAAACCTAACCCTCCTCCTGCCAAGGTGAGAGAATTGTTTAAGCCCAGGAGTTTGAGACCAGCCTGGGCAACATAGGAAGACTCTATCTCTACAAATAATAATAATAATAATGGTAATAATAATGATGATAAAGAAGAAGGAGGAGAAGGAGGAGAAGGAGGAGGAGGAGAAGGAGGAGGAGGAGGAGAAGGAGGAGGAGGAGGAGAAGGAGGAGGAGGAGAAGGAGAAAGAAGGAGGAAAAAGAAAGAAGAAGAAGAAAGAAGAAGAAGCTGGCCAAGGCCTCCTTAGTCTGCGACCTCACCTCCTCCATTGGCCATGACGTACCTGGCTACACGGGCTGTCCACTATGACCAGCTCTTTAACGCTGAGGTTTGGGGACCCAGGGGATCCTGTAACAAAGTAAGAAAACTGTCTCAGCTAGGCGCAGTGGCTCATACCTGTAATCTCGGCACTTTGGGAGGCCAAGGCGAGAGGATCGCTTGAAGCCAGGAGTTCAAGACCAGCCTGGGCAACATGGAGAGACTCTGTCAAATACACAAAAAATACAAAAATATTAGTTGGGCATGATGGCACATCCCTGTGGTCCCAGTTCTCCAGGAGGCTGAGGCTGGAGGATTGCTTAAGCATGGGGAGGTTGAGGCTGCAGTGAGCTGAGCTCACACCACTGCACTGCAGCCTGGACGACAAGCGAGACGCTGTCTCCAAAAACAGAATAATGATAAGAAGAAAGTGGTCTCAGGGGAAGGAGTCTAAGTTAACAATGGGATGTTCTCGATGTAAGGATTTTCTCTCTACAGCTTCCTCAGACCCTGGGTTCCCAGGACTGCTACCTGCTGCCAGGGAGGGCGCCCAGTCGCTCAGCTATCTAGCACCAGCTGAGCTTTGCCGTGGTCCTGCACGTTGGACTTACTGAGTAGACTGATGAAATGTATTTCTGTCTAGCGAAAATGGGGGTTCTTGAAATATTGTATTTTTTAGAGTGAATTTTTAGGTGCAGAGAACTATATGCAAATTACCCCAGTGCAGTTTATTGATGAGGGAGTCAAACCGAGGCAGGAGTCAAATGTAGGCGGGAGTCAAATGGAGGGATAGTTCTAAATGTTGAACAAAACCTTCACCACCTCTGGAGGCTCTGCTTCCTGAGCAAACTTGAGATTCCCTGGCACACAGGGAATAACCATCTCTGCCTTCTGGAACGTTCCCGTGTCAACTTAGGGGTTGAGCTTTTTGAAAAGGACGGATCCTCCCCATAAAATTCAGAAGTGAGGCCGGGCGCGGTGGCTCACGTCTGCAATCCCAGCACCGTGGGAGGCCAAGACAAGTGGATCACGAGGTCAGGAGATCGAGACCATCCTGGCTAACGTGGTGAAACCCCGTCTCCACTAAAAATACAAAAAATTAGCCGGGCGTGGTGGCGGGCACCTGTAGTCCCAGCTACTTGGGAGACTGAGGCAGGAGAATGGCGGGAACCCGGGAGGCAGAGCTTGCAGTGAGCCGAGATGGCGCCACTCACTCCAGCCTGGGCAACAGAGCGAGACTCCATCTCAAAAAAAAAAAAAAAAAATTCAGAAGTGTATTTCAAGGAGGGATCAACTTTAGTCTCAGACAAAATTGGGACACAGCCTCCTGCCTTCCTTTACCCTTGGGCAGCAGCTGCTGTGAGCACCTGGCTGCTCCCTGGGACTCGGACAAAGAGTGTCCGGAACAGAGCTCAGAGCCGCCCCCTGCAGCCCCTCCGGCGAACACCCAGGAGCTGGGATTACAGGCACCTGCCGCCATACCTGGCTACTTTTTGTATTTTTAGTAGAGATGGGGTTTCACCATGTTGCCCAGGCTGGTCTTGAACTCCTGACCTCAGGTGATCCACCCACCTCAGCCTTCCAAAGTACTAGGATTACAGGTGTGAGCCGCCACGGGCAACCCCTTCATCTGTATTAACAGCCGCTCCCATCGCTGATGTTACCGCCTGAGCTCCACCTTGTCAGATCAGCAGCGGCATTTGACTCTCACAGGAGCGTGAACCCCACTGTGAACTGTGCAGTCGAGGGATTAGGTTTCACCCTCCTTATGAGAATCTAATGCCTGATGATCTGTCTTTGTCTCCCATCACCCCCAGGTGGGTTCATCTAGTTGCAGGAAAACAAGCTCAGGGCTCCACTGATTCTACATGATGGTGAGTTGTAGAATTATTTCGTTCTATATCACAATATAATAATAGTAGAAGTAAAGTGCACCATAAATCGAATGTGCTTGAATCCTCCCGAAACCACCCCCCACCCCCACTGTCCATGGAAAAACTGTCTTCCACGAAACTGGTCCCTGGTGCCAAAAAGGTTGGGGCTCCCTGCTATTGATGACCCCCAGGCACCTCCCCAACCTGCTGCTGTACCCCATCCTAGTCACTGCAGCCGCCCTGGTCCAGGCCACGTCCTCTCTCCCCAGCCAACCTGCCTGCTGTTCCCCATCCCTCCCACCACAGCCACCCTGGTCCAGGCCGTATCCTCTCTCTCCAGCCAACCTGCCTGCTGCTGCTCCCTGTCCCTCTCACCGCAGCCGCCCTGGTCCAGGTCGCGTCCTCCTCCCTAGGACAGCTGTGATGCTTCCCAGCTGGACTTCCTGCTTACCCTATAACATCCTTTAACACAACGGCCAGAATGATTTCCTTCAAAACCAGAAACACGATGATGTCATTTGCCTGTTTAAAACCTCCTGTGGGCCGGGCGCGGTGGCTCAAGCCTGTAATCCCAGCACTTTGGGAGGCTGAGACAGGCGGATCACGAGGTCAGGAGATCGAGACCATCCTGGCTAACACGGTGAAACCCCGTCTCTACTAAAAAATACAAAAAACTAGCCGGGCGCGGTGGCGGGCGCCTGTAGTCCCAACTACTCGGGAGGCTGAGGCAGGAGAATGGTGTGAACCCGGGAGGCGGAGCTTGCAGTGAGCTGAGATCCGGCCACTGCACTCCAGCCTGGGCAGCAGAGCGAGACTCCGTCTCATAAAAAAAAAATAAATAAATACATAAAAAAAAAATAAAACCTCCTGTGGCTTCATGTTAGTCAGAGTCTAACAGGAAAACAGAGCCGCGTTCAGGTTGTGTAACGAAAGGCGTTGAAGGTGGGGAGTCGTTTCCTAGTGTGGGGCAATCGACAGGCAACCTGGGGACACGGGGAGCATCAGCAGGGACCTCAGTCACCTGCAGAGTGGGGCGGCACCAGAACAAATGGAACCGAGGCCACGGGCAGGCATGCCCAAGCCTGAAACCCCAGCATTATAGGAGGCCAAGGCGGGAGGATTACTTGAGGCCAGGAGTTCGAGACCATCCTGACCAACAGAGAGAGAGACCCCCATGCCTATAAAATATTTAAAATTAGCTGGGCGTGGTGGCTCATGCCTACGGGTCCCAGCTACTCAGGAGGCTGAGGTGGGAGGTTTGCTTGAACTCTGGAGGTCGAGGCTGCAGTGAGCTATTAATACAATTGTACCACTGCCCTCCAGCCTGGGCAACACAGCAAGACCCTGTCTACCCCTCAAAAAAATCAAAAAGCAAAAAATAAAAATGGGCCAAGTGCAGTGGCTTAAGCCTGTAATTCCGGCACTTTGGGAGGCCAAGGCAGGAGGATCACTTGAGCTCAGGAGTTCGAGAAGAGCCTGACCAACATGGTGAAACCCCGTCTCTACTAAAAAAAATACAAAAATAGCTGGGCATGGTGGCTGGTGCCTGTAATTTTAGCTACATGGGAGGCTGAGGTAGGAGAATTGCTTGAACCTGGGAGGTGGAGGTTGCAATGAGCGAAGATTGCAGCAAAGGAAGGGAGGGAGGGAGGGAGGGAGGGAGGGAGGAAGGAAGGAAGGAAGGAAGGAAGGAAGGAAGGAAGGAAGGAAGGAAGGAAATCAACCCTGTCTGTACTAAAAAAAGAAAAGAAAAGAAAAGAAAATGGAAAAATTAGCCAGGTGTAGCAGCAGGTGCCTGTAGTCCCAGCTACTCGGGAGGCTGATGCAGGAGAATCACTTGAACCTGGGAGGCGGAGGTTGCAGTCACCTGAGATTGTGCCGTTGAACTCCAACCTGGGCAATGCAGTGAGACTCCATCTCAAAAAACAAACAAACAAACAAAAAATTAAGGCCACCATAGCTCCCGCGCCTAGAGCAAGGCCTGGATTGAGGCCATGGTGGGGTCGGCAAGTGGGTGAATGAGTGAACAGTGAGTCGCCCTCCGCACTGGGCGCCTCAGTCCAGCCGTCCCCATACACCCGAGGGGCCCCACACAGCCACACCTGGCTTTTCTCAGACAGTGGCTCTTCCCACCTGGGTCTCCGTCCTACAGCTCTGTCGCCCTGATGTCAGGGAGCGGGCGCTGCTGTCAGACGTGCTGGCCTTGTCTCGCGACTCTGCCACTCCCCAGCAGTGTGGGCTGGTCTGCCCCGGTTTCCTGGTCTGAAGAAGAGAGATTGAGATACACGTGGCAGCCTGGGCAGGTGATTGTGAAGGGTCCAGGCTGTTCCTGCGTGCAGCCTCGGGACAGGGCTGTGCCAGAGCCATCGACTCTGTACTAGCTGAGAGCGAGTGGGCTTGACACCAGGCCAGCTGTCTCCCCAGACGAACCCCGCTCTGGGACACTGTGTGGGAATCTTGGCTGCCCCAGGACGTTCATTCACCCTGCCTCTCTCAGGACACCCTGGCTTTGCAGAGCCCGTTGAGTGTCTCTGAGCCGGGTGCCAGGGGGTGGCACTGTTTGCTCACCATTGGCCTCTGCTGGCAGAGTGGTGCCTGGCGTGGCGTGGAAGCCCTCAGCCTCCCAGGCGCTCTCTGCCTCACAGGTGTCCCTCCGGCTCCAAGTGCTCCTGCTCCCACAAGGCTCAGGAAACCTGTGCTGCTCAGAGCTTTACATTTAAAAAATCACATTGTTCTGGTTTGGACCCCATAACTTAGACATTTCTTTCAGGAACTGGATTGGCTGTGGAGGGGCCATTTAGAAATCTTCTTTCTAGTCAGTTTCCTTCATCTGTAATTTGGAAATGCAGAGAAGGTGATTGAACCTAGCGGAATCCTGGGAGCATGTCCTCGAACACGGCAGGTGTCCCGGGGACAAACAGGTGCAGCTTTCTGCAGAGGACAGCAATACCCCGGATTACCTGGGCTCCCAAGTTCTCCGATGTGCCCCGAGGGGCAGTGCTAGGGTATAGGGGTTGTGGAGTTTACTCATTCCTGGAGGTAGGTATTCAGCCGAGATCAGTGGTCTTTATGTTGGATAAATGTTGGGGAAGAAATCTTTCTGCTTGGGGAGCTGTTGATTTAAATATTGGCTCTTAGCTGATAAAAACAGTATTTGGCCGGGCACGGTGGCTCATGCCTGTAATCCCAGCACTTTGGGAGGCCGAGGCAGGCGGATCACGAGGTCAGGAGATCGAGACCATCCTGGCTGACACGGAGAAACTCCGTCTCTACTAAAAATACTATAAAAAAAAAAAAAAAAAAAAAAGCTGGGTGTGGTGGTGGGCGCCTGTAGTCCCAGCTACTTGGGAGGCTGAGGTGGGAGAATGACGTCAACCCAGGAGGGGGAGCTTGCAGTGAGCTGAGATCTCGCCACAGCACTCCAGCCTGGGTGACAGAGCGAGACTCCGTCTCAAAACAACAACAACAACAAAAACCAGTAGTTCCTACCGGTCAGGTGCGGTGGCTCACGCTTGTAATCCCAGCACTGTGGGAGGCCAAGGTGGGCAGATCACCTGAGGTCAGGAGTTTGAGACCAGCCTGACCAACATGGCGAAACCCCATCTCTACTAAAAGTACAAAAATTAGCCGGGTGTGGTGGCAGGAGCCTGTAATCCCAGCTACTCGGAAGGCTGCGGCAGGAAAATCGTTTTAACCCAGGAGGTGGAGGTTGCAGTGAGCTGAGATGGTGCCATTGCACTCCAGCCTGGGTGACAGACCTAGACTCTGTCTCAAAACAAAAACAAAAAAACAGTTCCTACCGTTTAAGAAACACTCCTCACAGCCTGCCCCTGTGCCCTTCACGCCGCACTTTGTCCAGTCTTCACAGTGACCCCGCAGGTCAGTGTGGGTGATGGTCACAGACATGAAGCTCAAAGCCGCAAGGGACCTTGCCCAAGGTGTCCGGCCCGGGAAGAGTGGAGCCGGAATTCCACCTCAGGCTGTCTGACCCCCAAAACCGCAGTTTCCGACGCACAGACTCTCCAGATCATCCTCTCAACTGGAGAAACATCACTTTCCCTGCAGCACGCAGCAGCTTCCTTGATTTTACCACCAGATCCAGGGTCCAGCCTGGTGTCTGGTTACTACTTTCACACCTGCTGTAAAGGGATTTGGGGCCAACCACAATGGCTCATGCCTGTAATCCTAGCACTTTGGGAGGCTGAGTTAGGAGGACTGCTTGAGCCCAGGAATTCGAAGCCAATGTAGTGAGACCTCATCCCCACAAAAAATTAAAAAAAATTAGCTGGGCATGGTGGTGAATGCCTGTGGTCCCAGCTCCTCAGGAGGCTGAGGCGGAAGGCTTACTTGAGCCCAGGAGGTTGAGGCTACAGTGATCTGTGATTGTGCCATTACACTCCAGCCTCTGCAACAGAGCAGACTCTGTCTCTCTCTCTCTCTCTCTCTCTCACACACACACACACACACACACACACACACACACACGTGGGGGGGATTGGACTGTGGTCAGCATTTCCAGGATTCACCTGGAATCCCAGCACTTTGGGAGGCCTGGCTGGAGAACGGATGAAGAGGGGCAGGTCGGGGGAATGCAGGAGCCTGTGGAATCCTTTACAGTTCACAAACTGTGTTCACGTCAGTGATTTTGGTTTTTTGCTTTTTTGAGACAGGGTCTCACTTTGTTGCCCAGGCTGGAGTACAGTGAAATGGTGCAATCACAGTTCATTGCAGCCTCAACTTCTTGGGCCCAGAAGATCCTCCCGCCTCAGCCTCCCCAGTAGCTGGGACTACAGGCGCTTGCCACCATGCCTGGCTAATTCTTTTTTTTTTTTTTGGTAGAGACTGAGTCTTGCTCTGTTGCCCAGGCTGGTCTGGGACTCCTGGGTTCAAGCGATCCTCCCACCTCGGCCTCCCAAAGTGCTGGGTCACAGGCGTGAGCCACTGCACCCAGCCTCACATCAGTGCTTCTAGACCTGAGAGCTTTCTGGCCTGCCTGGCTCCCTGCGGGGGGGAGGATGCCAGGTTAAAGGTCATCTCCCCAATGGGGGCTGCACCTGCCACCCGACACCTCAGAGCCACTCTCTTTTTGAACCTGGACACCCTATTTTAATTTTCTTTTACTTTTTGCTGTTTGGTATTTTTCTTCCTATTTAAGTGACTATTTTTATTTTCTGCCTCTCTCCCCTAAAATGTAAGTTCCGTGGGATCAGAAACTTTATCCTATTCCCCTAGCCAAGCGATAGTCATTAAATGAACCACTAAATTAGCGATTCTCACATCAATAGATGAAAAATAGGCCGGGCGCGGTGGCTCAAGCCTGTAATCCCAGCACTTTGGGAGGCCGAGACGGGCGGATCACGAGGTCAGGAGATCAAGACCATCCTGGCTAACCCGGTGAAACCCCGTCTCTACTAAAAAGTACAAAAAACTAGCCGGGCGAGGTGGCGGGCGCCTGTAGTCCCAGCTACTCGGGAGGCTGAGGCAGGAGAATGGCGGGAACCCGGGAGGCGGAGCTTGCAGTGAGCTGAGATCTGGCCACTGCACCCCAGCCTGGGCGACAGAGCGAGACTCCGTCTCAAAAAAAAAAAAAAAAAAAAAAGAAAAATAAACCTCACAGCTTGCAGAGAAGAAAATGCACAGTGATTGTTTTAAAGAAATGGCTAAGGCGGGCACGGTGGCTCACACCTGTCATCCCAGCACTTTGGGAGGCCGAGGCGGGCAGATCACTTGGGGTTAGGAGTTAGAGACCAGCCTGGCCAACATGGTGAAATCCCATCTCTACTAAAAATACAAAAAATAGCCAGACGTGGTGGCACGTGTCTGTAATCCCAGCTACTTGGGAGACTGAGGCAGGAGAATCACTTGAACCCAGGAGGTGGAGGCTGCAGTGAGCCGAGATCGCACCACTGAACTCCAGCCTAGGAAACAGAGCAAAACTCTGTCTCAAAAATAATAAATAATAATAATAATAGTAAAATAAAAAAGGGCGGCCGGGCGTGGTGGCTCAAGCCTGTAATCCCAGCACTTTGGGAGGCTGAGACAGGCGGATCACGAGGTCAGGAGATTGAGACCATCCTGGCTAACACGGTGAAACCCCGTCTCTACTAAAAAAAATACAAAAAAGTAGCCGGGCGAGGTGGGAGGCGCCTGTAGTCCCAGCTACTCAGGAGGCTGAAGCAGGAGAATGGCGTAACCCAGGAAGCGGAGCTAGCAGTGAGCTGAGATCCGGCCACTGCACTCCAGCCTGGGCAACAGAGCGAGACTCCGTCTCAAAAAATAAATAAATAAAAAATTAAAATTAAAATTAAAAAGGGCTAAATTTTAAGTGCATACATAAACTTTTAAAAGATAGAGTGAGACTGTATAAACAGCGGATTTTTTTCCTACAGTCTTAGATTTGGGGCCAAGTTGGCTGGAGCTAGAAATCCCATGCTTTCTTGTGAAAATCTCACCAACAAAGGAAGGCCCACCAGATACCTTTGAATCGGGCACCAGACCAATGTGGCCATGTTAGCAGCGTCACTGGCACCATCTGGCCTGGCTGCCCGGTGTTGGAGAGGTTTAAACGTTGTTACTGACCCGCGTTGGTTGTAGCTCTGTTCTTCATTCTGAGACTAGAGGGAGGAGAGGGTTTTCCGGAGTGTTAGAAACACACTTTGGTGAAATGACTTCTAACCCAGCACAGAACATCGACCGGGGTTGTAAAATGAGTACAGAAATCCTTGTAATGTGAGAGGATTATGGTTGCCCATAAATATTTATGGGGTAACAGCAGCTTCTTAGATGTGGTACACAAGACATCTGCCACAGAGGCCGAAGCCCAGACTCGGTAGTTCAACAGACTCACGTAACATGTTTATTGTTTATGAAGAGAAGTCATATTTGTTTTTTTTTTTTTTTTTGAGACAGAGTCTCATTCCGTCACCCAGGCTGGAGTGCAATAGTGCGATCTCGGCTCACTGCAACCCCTGGCTCCCGGGTTCGAGCTATTCTCCTGCCTCAGCTTTCCAAGTAGCTGGGATTACAGGTGCCCGCCACTATGCCCAGCTAAATTTTTGTATTTTTATTCTATCTATCTATCTATCTATCTATCTATCTATCTATCTATCTACCTACCTACCTTTTGGAGATGGAGTCTCACTCTGTCGCCCAGGCTGGAGTCCCGTGGCACGACCTCGGCTCACTGCAACCTCCACTTCCTGGGTTCAGGTGATTCTCCTGCCTCAGCCTCCTGAGTAGCTGGGACTACAGGCATGCATCAGCACTCCTGGCTAATTTTTGTATTTTTAGTAGAGACAGGGTTTCACCATGTTGGCCATGCTGGTTGCGAACTCCTGACTTCATGATTCACCCGCCTCAGCCTCCCAAAATGCTGGGATTACAGGCGTGAGCCACTGTGCCCAGTCAGAAACGTCGTATCTTTTTTTTTTTTTTTTTTTTTTTTTGAGACAGAGTCTCTCTCTGTCGCTCAGGCCGGAGTGCAGTGGCGCGATCTCAGCTCACTGCAAGCTCCGCCTCCGGGGTTCACGCCATTCTCCTGCCTCAGCCTCCCGAGTAGCTGGGACTACAGGTGCCTGCCACCATGGCCGGCTAATTTTTTGTATTTTTAGTAGAGACGGGGTTTCACCGTGTTAGCCAGGATGGTCTGGATCTCCTGACCTCGTGATCCGCCCGTCTCAGCCTCCCAAAGTGCTGGGATTACAGGCGTGAGCCACTGTGCCCAGCAAAAAGTCATATTTTTAAAGTAAAGTTAGGAGCTGGGTGTGGTGGCTCATGTCTGTAATCCCAGTACCTTGGGAGGCAGAAGCTGGAGGACTACTTGAGGTCAGGAGTTCAAGACCGGCTGGGGCATGGTGAAACCCTGTCTGTAACTTTATTTTTAAAATACACAAAAATTGGGCCAGGAGGATGGCTGACGCCTGTAATCCCAGCACTTAGGGAGGCCAAGGAGGCCGGATCACCTGAGGTCAGGAGTTCCAGACCAGCCTGGCCAACATGGTGAAACTCCATCTCTACTAAATATACAAAAATTAGCCGGGCGTGGTGGCGTGAACCTGTGATCCCAGTTACTCGGGAGGCTGAGGCAGGACTATTGCTGGCACCCAGAGGTGGAAGTTGCAGTGAGCTGAGATCACACCACTGCACTCCAGCCTCGGCAACAGAGCGAGACTCCATCTCAATCAATCAATCAATCCATAAAAATAAAATACACATTTTTTTTTAAAGTGAAGTTTGGGTCAAGGGGCTTATTTTCTTCTAACTTCCTCACCTGTCAAAACTGTTTGCCTCTAAATTCTCAGAAGCCGCCCCAGGCCCCACCGAATTCTAATGACTGCACATTGTTTCGCTACTGGAGATGGGTCTCTGCCTGTCCCAACAGTGCTGGGTGGTGGCCCCGACTCGGGGACCCCCAAGAGGCGAGGAGTTCTTCAGGGGCACTTGTCTACATGCTCCCCGGCCTCCAGTTGGCCCGAAGCCTGGGGAAGGCGCAGCGCTTGGCTCTTGAATTTTGCTGGCAGTTTTCCCAAGTTCCACAGAAGCCCCTGTGAGAAGTGCAGTTCTGCCTCCTGTTGTTTTGGGCTGTTGTTTACGCGGTCCTTGGATACATATGGCGCATGGAAGCAATTAAGGTAAAGATGCTGAATGGGCCCGTCCCCCAGGGCTCCAGGCTGCCAATCTCCCATCCCAGGGAGGCTCCGCTCAAACTCAGGGAGCCCCGAGAACGTGCGTGCATGAGAACCGCGCTCTTCAGAGTGGTTTGGTTTTGTTGCTTCTTAAGATTGATTTTTAACCTCAGCCAACAAAAAACCAGGAGTAGGTGGGGCGTAGTGGCTCACGTCTGTAATCCCAGAACTTTGGGAGGCCAAGGCATACGGATCACCCGAGGTCAAGAGTTTGAGACCAGCCTGGGCAACATGGGGAAACCCTGTCTCTACTAAAAATACAAAAATTAGCCAGGCATGGTGGTGGGTGCCTGTAATCCCAGTTACTCAGGTGGCTGAGGCAGGAGAATTGCTTGAACCCAGGAAGTGGGGGTTGCAGTGAGCTGAGATCGCACCACTGTACTCCAGCCTGGGTGACAGAGTGACAGTGTCTCAAAAAAACAACAACAGGCCAGGCGCGGTGGCTCACGCCTGTAATCCCAGCACTTTGGGAGGCTGAGGCGGGCAGATCACGAAGTCAGGAGATGGAGACCATCCTGGCTAACACGATGAAGCCCTGTCTCTATTAAAAATACAAAAAAAAAAAAAAAAAAAAAAAAAAAAAAAAGCCAGGCGTGGTGGCGGGTACCTGTAGTCCTAGCTGCTCGGGAGGCAGAGGCAGGAGAATGGCATGAACCCAGGAGGCAGAGCTTGTAGTGAGCCAAGATCTTGCCACTGCACTCCAGCCTGGGCGACAGAGTGAGACTCCATCTCAAAAAAAAAAAAAAAAAAGAAGAAGCAACAACAGAAAACCCCCCCAAAACCAGCAGTGCTTCCTTGCAAAGTTGTGAAGATTTGCAGCTAGGAGCGCTGTAGCCCAGCCACGCAGGCCACGACCACATTTGCCACTTCTGCAGTAGAAATGATACTGGAGTACTGGGAAGGGAAGAGTGTGGTCCCTTTCAATGATATGGAAGGTGGGAGGGAAGTGCTGGGTAGAGAAAGGCTGGTCCCTGGCTAGGGCTCCACCCCCATGGACCTAGGTGAGGACAGGCATTTCCTGCCCCAGTGTTGCATTTCCCATTTCCCAAGACCACCCTGGCCCGCCACGCCCCCATCCTGGGCCTCTGAAAACCCGAAACCCTAGGGCAGACACGCAGGTGACCAGAGGTGGAGAGGAGCACGTCGGAGGAAGAAGATGCAAGCGGCTGGAGGTTGAGAGGAGCACGCCGGCAGGAGAACTCCCCAACAGACTCTGGCACGCTGGCCGACCATCGACCCATCGACCGGGGCAGTCAGAGGAGAGGTGGGCCCCCCGAGAGGCCCAACTCCAGGGAAAGACCGTCTCCCTTCTGGCTGAATGAAACCACCTCCACTCAATAAAACTTTGCACTCATTCTCGCAGCCCAAGTGTGATCCTTCTGGTACACCAAGGCAAGAACCTGGGATGCAGAAAGCTCTCTGTCCTTGCGGCAAGGCAGAGGGTCGAATTGAGCTGGTTAACACAAGCCGCCTACAGGGCACCTGGAACACACACCCACTGGGGCCTCAGGAGCTGGAAACATTCAGCCCTAGACACTGCCATGGGGTAGGAGCCCCACAGCCTGCCTGTCTGTATGCTCCCCTGGAGGTTGAGAGCGGGGCACTGAGGAAGCGAGACACGCCTCATCACACGCCTGCAAGGGGGAACCAGGGGAATTTTCCAGTTTCAGAAACGGCCCTGCCACATCGCGCGGGTGCATCTCTGCTGCTGTGAAAGTGAGAGCCGGAGGTCCCAGGGAGCGGAGGTCATGAGGCCTCTGTTCTGGCTTCTTGGTATTCCTGGCAGTTTGGTCCCCTGGAGGTGGCCACGTGGCATGGACAGGGGCCTCTATGCAGGCTCTTTCAGCAGCTGTGCTGTGCTGCCACCATGGCCACCTCCGTGGTCATCATCCAAAGGCACCTGCCGTCCACAGCACAGAACCACGCTCAGGTGCTAATTTTTAAATTTTTTATCATTTATTATTATTATTAGTTTTTGAGATACAGTCTCGCTCTGTCGCCCAGGCTAGAGTGCAGTGGAGCGGCCTCACTGCAACCTCCTCCTCCCGGGTTCGAGTGATTCTCCCACCTCAGCCTCCCGAGTAGCTGGGATTACAGGTACCCACCACCATGCCCCACTAATTTTTGTATTTTTGGTAGAGATGGGGTTTCACCATGTTGGCCAGGCTGGTCTCAAAGTCCTGAGCTCAAGTGATCCGCCCACCTCAGCCTCTCAAAGTGCTGGGATTACAGGTGTGAGCCTTTGTGTCTGGCCTATTTTTAATTTTTTAGAGATGGAGTCTCACTATGTTGCGCCAGCTGGTCTTGAGCTCCCGGACTCAAGCAATCCTCCTACCCCAGCCTCCCAAGTATCTGTGACCACAGGTGTGTGTCACCATGCCCAGATAATTTAAAAGTTTTTCCTTTGTAGAGATGGGGTCTTGTTATGTTGTCCAGGCTGGTATCTAATTCCTGGGCTCAAGCAATCCTCCTGCCTCCACCTCCCTAAGTGCTGGGGTGACAGGCCTGAGCCATTGTGCCCAGCCTGCAAATTCTTTCTCTTCTTTCTTCCCCAAACTGCCACAGTAATGTCATGCAGAATATAGTTGCATGACTAAAAATAAGAAAACTAGTTTTCTTATTTTTAGCCCCGATGAAAAAAGAATAGCACTTCACTAGTGAGAATCTGTGGACCAGTAGAAAAAGAAGGTTTACACTATGCAATTATCAAAGTACAATGGCCTGCACTGACTGAAAGCTGACTTGAGAAGTCATTGAATTGGGCTAATTCATATGTGAAAATTTAAATTCGACATATTTGTGCAAAAGAGGTTGTTCAACAGAGGCCAGGTGCAGTGGCTCACGCCTGTAATCCCAGCACTTTAGGAGGCCGAGGTGGGTGGATCGCCTGAGGTCAGGAGTTCAAGACCAGCGTGGCCAACATGGTGAAACTCCGTCTCTACTGAAAATACAAAAATTAGCCAGGTGTGGTGGTACATGCCTGTAATCCCAACTACTCGGGAGACTGAGGCAGGAGAATTGCTTGAACCTGGGAGGCAGAGGTTGCAGTGACCCAAGGTTGTGCCATTGCACTCCAGCCTGGGAGACAAGAGCAAGACTCCGTCAAAAAAAAAAAAAAAAAAAAAAAATAGAAGAAGTTGTGTAACAGAAAGAAGTTCAATCACATTTAACCTAAAGGGGGCAGCAATTTATAGCACATTTAACCTAAAGGGGGCAGCAATTTATTCTCTCTAAGGTTGGAAGGAGTATTCCTGAGAACCACGGGCGCTGAGGGAGATCTGGAAATGTATGTAAGTTACCATCATAAGGCACAGACACATGGGAAGACATGCCACATTCAGATTTTAGCAACACTCATAAACTCCAACAATAGGTGATGGGGGGAAGGGAGCTGCGGGTAAATTTCGACAGTGATTTAGGCTGGCTGAATGTGAAAATGTTCTCTTTAATATTCAGACTTGTCAAGTAATTTCTTCTGAACTCCCAAATAATAAACAAAATGTGAAATAAATAAGGCTGGCCAGGCTGGGCACGGTGGTGGCTCACGCCTGTAATCTCAGAACTTTGAAAGGCTGAGGCACATGGATCACTTGAGGTCAGGAGTTCGAGACCAGCCTGGCCAACGTGGTGAAACCCCATCTGTACTAAAAATACACAAAATTAGGCAGGCGTGGTGGTGGGCGCCTGTAATCTTAGGTACTCGGGAGGCTGAGGCAGGAGAATCGCTGGAACCAGGGAGGCAGAGGTTGCAGTGAGCCCAGATCGTGCCATTGCACTCCAGCCTGGGTGACAGAGTGAGGCTCCGTCTCAAAAAGAAAAAAAAAGAAAAAAGAAAAAGAAAAAAGAAAAAATTAAGTAAGGCTGGCCAGACACCCGGGGAGGGTGGCATGCGGGCCACTCTGCCCAGCCATCCCATTCTGTTTTTGTTTTAGATCTGAGCCTTCGAGGCCAGGGCCGGCTGGACAAATGCCCCCAAAACAGCACATGTGCACTGCCCTGTTGGCAGCCACTGGACTTTGCTGGAGCTGTGTGTGTGCATGCGTGTGTGCGTGTGTGTGTGTGCATGTGTGTGTGCGTGTGAGTGTGTATGTGTGTGTGTATGTGTGTGTGCGTATGTGTGTGTATGCGTGTGCATGTGTGTGCGTGTGTGTATGTGTGTGCGCACGTGTGTGTATGTGTGCGCACGTGTGTGTATGTGTGTGTGTGCGTGTGTGTATGCATGTGTGAGTGTGTGTGCGTGTGTGTATGCATGTGTGTGTGCGTGTGTGTATGTGTGTGCATGTGTGCATGTGTGTGCGTGTGTATATGTGCGTGTGTGTGCGTGTATGTGTGCGTGTGTGTATGAGTGTGTGTATGTGTGCGTGTGTGTATGTGTGCGTGTGTGTATGTGTGCGTGTGCATGTGTGTGTGTACGTGTGAGTGTGTGAGTGTGTGTGTGCATGTGTGTGTACGTGTGAGTGTGGGAGTGTGTGTGCGTGTGAGTGTGTATGCATGTGTGAGTGTGTGCATGTGTGTGTATGTGTGTGCATGTGTGTGCGTGTGTGTGCATGTGTGTGCGTGTGTATATGTGCGTGTGTGTGTGCGTGTATGTGTGTATGTGTGCGTGTGTGTGTATGTGTGCGTGTGTGTGTGCATGTGTGCGTGTGTATGTGTGAGAGTGTGTGTGTATGTGTGTGTGTGTGTGTGCACGGCTAAGGATTTCGGAGAGCAAGGCAGTTCTCCTCTAACTCCAATTCTATAAAAACTACTGCTTGTAGTCAGGGAGCAGGCTTTCCTTCTTCCCGCGCCTGGGCTGTGTGAGGAGCTCCGTATTTATTTTGGCAAGCCTCAGAAGTGGTGTTGCCATGAATTTCTGGTAGTGTCTGGGCTCAGCTGGGCTGGGTGGGGCCCCCTGGGTTCCAGGCCTTCTTGCCTGTGTTCATTTAAAACCTTGATTGGCGACACCAGGAAGACACCACCAAAGCAGAAGTCCTCGCTGAGCATTTTGGTTTAAGAAAATCGACGACCTCCAAGCGGTGACTTCATTTTAAATACCACCCACAGATTCTGGTGTCACTTGAAAATCTAAAAGATAATTATGAGTGTTCATAGCATTAGTTGACAAGGGTCTGAAGATAACTTTCTCTCTTTTTCTTTTCTTTTCTTTTTGTTTTGTTTTGAGACAGTTTCGCTCTTGTCGCCTAGGCTGGATGGAGTGCAATGGCGTGGTCTCAGCTCACTGCAACCTCTGCCTCCTGGATTCAATCGATTCTCTTGTCTCAGCCTCCCAAGTAGCTGGTATTACAGGTGCCCACCACCACACCTGGCTAATTTTTTTTTTTTTTTAGAGGGAGTCTCACTGTGTCACCCAAGCTGGAGTCAGTGGCGCAATCTCTGCTCACTGCAACCTCCACCTCCCAGGCTCAAGTGATTTCTCCTGCCTCAGCCTCCCAAGTAGCTGGGATGACAGGTGCCCACCATCAGGTCTGGCTAATTTTTTTTTTTTTTTAAGATGGAGTCTTGCTCTGTTGCCCAGGCTGGAGTGCAGTGGTGCGATCTTGGCTCACTGCAACCTGTCTCCCGGGTTCAAGCAATTCTCCTACCTCAGCCTCCCGAGTAGCTAGGATTACAGTCACCTGCCACCATGCCCAGCTAATTTTTGCATTTTTATTTTTATTTATTTATTTTATTTATTTATTTATTTTTTTTTTGAGACGGAGTCTCGCTCTGCTGCCTAGGCTGGAGTGCAGTGGCCGGATCTCAGCTCACTGCAAGCTCCGCCTCCTGGGTTTACGCCATTCTCCTGCCTCAGCCTCCCGAGTAGCTGGGACTACAGGCGCCCGCCACCTCGCCCGGCTAGTTTTTTGTATTTTTTAGTAGAGACGGGGTTTCACCGTGTTAGCCAGGATGGTCTCGATCTCCTGACCTCGTGATCCGCCCATCTCGGCCTCCCAAAGTGCTGGGATTACAGGCTTGAGCCACCGCGCCCGGCCAATTTTTGCATTTTTAGTAGAGGCAGAGTTTCGCCATGTTGGCCAGGCTGGTCTCAAACACCTGACCTTAGGTGATCCGCCCGCCTCCCACAATGCTGGCATTACAGGCGTGAGCCACCATGCCTGGCCGAGGCCCGGCTAATTTTTGTATTTTTAGTACATATGGGGTTTCACTGTGTTGGCCAGGCTGGCCTGGAATTCCTGACCTTAGGAGATCCACCCGCGTTGGCCTCCCACAGTGCTGGGATGACAGGCATGAGCCACCGCGCCCAGCCTGAAGATAGCTTTCGAGGATTGTACAGGGAAAAAAAAATTCCCAAAAAAATCCCCAAAAAAGTCCCAAAAAATCCCACTTAAACAAATTTGATGTCCTTCAACTAAAATCAAGTTCTGTGATGTCTGTTGCAACAATGTTTCCAGGCTTCAGTCATTCACAGGCCACCTGCTCAGCCATGGCCACGTCCCCGGACCACCTGTATGATCAACTATGATGTGTGTTTTTTAAACCAATTTGCTCTTTTAGCTTAAATAAATTCGCTTCAGATGAAGCTCTACCTCACCGCTGTAGAATTACGCTTTTGGGAGGACGGCAGTGCCCCCTGATTTGAGGTTTTGCTTTCTATTGTTTCAGTCTAAACATGTGACAGTATCTTGGGAGAGAGAGAAAGATGACATTCACATAACTTGTATTACAGCCTATCGTTATAATTGCTCTGTTTTATTATTAGTTGTTGTTAATCTCTTCCTGTGCCTAATTTATAAATTAAGCTTTATCATAGATGTGTATGTGTGCATAGGAAAATACAAGTACAAGTAGGTTTCGGGACTGTCTGGTTTCAGGCGTCTACTGGGGTCTTGGAACGTATCCCCTCTGGATAAGGGCGGACTCCTGTACTCCCAAATTTTTTTTTTTTGAAACAGAGTCTTGCTCTGTCACCCAGGCTGGAGTGCAATGGCGTGATCTCGGCTCATTGCAACCTCTGCTTCCTGAGTTCAAGCGATTCTCCTGCCTCAGCCTTCCAAGTAGCTGGGATTATAGGCACCCACCACCACGCCTGGCTAATTTTTATATTTTTAGTAGAGATGGGGTTTCACCATGTTGGGCAGGCTGGTCTCAAACTCCTGACCTCAAATGATCCACCCACCTCAGCCTCCTAAAGTACTGGGATTACAGGGGCAAGCCACTGTGCCCAGCCTACTCTGAATTTTTTTTTTTTCCGAGATAGAGTTTCAGTCTTATTGCCCAGCTGGAGTGCAGTGGCGCGATCTTGGCTCACTGCAACCTCTGCCTCCTGGGCTCAAATGATTCTCTTGCCTCAGCCTCCCAAGTAGCTGGGATTACAGGCGCCCACCACCACGCCCAGCTAATTTTTTTTTGTATTTTTAGTAGAGAAGGGGTTTCATCTACTCTTAATTTTTTAACGGGCATACTTCAATTAAAATCTACGATGAACCAGAATCTTATCCTCCTCCTGAACCAAACAAGGACCTCAGATTTTTTCAATTGTAACAACCATCCTCTGTGTTACATGTTATTGTTAACCGGCATTTTGTTTCCATCTTGTTTTCAATTTTGTTTTTGTTTTTGTTTTTTTTAGACAGGACTTACTCTGTTGCCCAGGCTGGAATACAGGGGTGCAACCAGCTCACTGTCCTGGGCTCAAGTGATCCTCCCATCTCAGCCTCCTGAGTAGCTGGGACCACAGGCATGCACTACCATGCCAAGGTAATTTTTCTTTATTCGTGTTTGTTTGTTTTTGAGACAGAGTCACGCTCTGTGGCCCAGGATGGAGTGCAGTGGCGTGATCTCGGCTCACTGCATTCTCTGCCTCCCGGGTTCAAGTGATTCTCCTGCCTCAGCCTCCTGAGTAGCTGGGACTACAGGTGTGCACCACCACACCCAGCTAATTTTTGTATTTTTAGTAGAGACAGGGTTTCACCATGTTGGCCAGGATGGTCTCAATCTCTTGACCTCATGATCCGCCCACCTAGTCCTCCCAAAGTGCTGGGATTAGATGCGTGAGCCACCGCACCTGGCCAATTTTTCTTTTTTCGAGATGGGGCTTGCCATGTTGCGCAGGCTGGTTTCAAACTCCTGAGCTCAAGCGATCCTACCCTCTTGGCCCCCTAAAGTTTTGGGATTACGGGTATGAGCCACTGCACCTGGCCACTTTTTTTTTTTTTTGATGTCACCATTCATGCATCTCACTTCCCTCTTCTGAAATTTCCTTATTTCCTTAGTAGTTAGTGTTTTTAAATTATTTTATTTAAGATACGATGTCACTCTGTTGCCCAGGCTAGAGTGTAGAAGTATAATCTTGGCTCACTGCAACCTTCACCTCCTGGGCGCAAGGAATCCTCCCACCTCAGCCTTCTGAGTAGCTGGGACCACAGGTGGACCATACCCAGCTCTCTCTCTCTCTCTATATATATATACACACATACACACACACACACACACACACACACACACACATATACATATATATATATATATTTTTTTTTTCCACAGAGATGGGGTTTCACCATGTTGCCCAGGCTAGTCTTGAGCTCCTGGACTCAAGCCATGCACCTACCTCAGCCTCCCAGAGTGCTGAGATTACAGGCATGAGCCACTGTACCTGGCCTAGTAGTTCTTTCAGCAAAGGCCTGTTGAAGTAAATGTTCTTGTTTGAAAATGTATGTCTTGGGCTGGGTAGGGTGGCTCACGCCTGTAATCCCAGCACTTTGGGAGGCCGAGGTGGGTAGATCATGAGGTCCTGAGTTCGAGATCAGCCTGGCCAACATGGCGAAACCCCGACTCTACTAAAAACACAAAATTAACCAGGGGTGGTGGTGTGTGCGTGTAATCCCAGCTATTGGGGAGGCTGAGACGGAAGCATTGCTTGAACTCAGGAGGTGGAGGTTGCAGTGAGCTGAGATTGCACCACTGTACTCCAGCCTGGATGACAAGAGTGTGACTCCGCCTCAAAACGAAAAAAAAAAAAAAAAGGAACGTTCTTATTTCACCTTTAGACAGCTTAGCTGGAGGCTGGCGTGGTGGCTCGTGCCTGTAGTCCCAGTTGCTCGGGAGGCTGAGGCAAGCTGGAGTTGGAGGCTGCAGTGAATCGTGGTGTCACCAGCACACCAGCCTGGGCAGCACGGCGAGACCAAGACTCTATTACAAAATGTTTTTGAAATGGCTCAGCTGGGTGTGCGGACTCCTACACTGGCCTCAGCTTTCTCTCAGCGTTCGGAGGCCTCGTTCTGTCATGTCTCTGCTTGTTGCTGCCACTCTTGTCACCCATCCGTGGGTGACCAGTGTCTTCTCCCTGGCGGTCTGTGAACCATCTCCCTGTCTTCGATGGCCTGTGGTTTTTCCACCGAGGCCTGTTTTGGTTTGGATTTCTCCTCATGCATCCTGCTTGGGACCTATGTTTTCTGAGTCCAGAAACATCTATCTTTCATTAGTTCCATAAAATTCTCAGCCCCTCCCTCTGCCTCTGGCCTCTACCCCATTTCTGTGTCCTCCCCGAGCACCTGTGAGAGGGACGTAGGCAGCCTCAGCGGCCTGCAGGCTCTTAGCTTTCCTGGGCTGCCCTGTTACTGGCCCTGAGTTCACCTCACCCTCCTCTCTCTTCTGCCTGTCCCCACCCGGGTTTAGACACAGAAATCCTCTAACCCTCCTTTTCGTCCTTGTTCTCTCTCTTCCTTTCCTGCTCCCAAATTACAGCACCCAAAACAATACCTTACTCATCATACAACCACAATAACCATTTGTCGATTTAATTTCATTTTAAGAAATTTCAGGCTGAGTGCAGTGGCTCACGCCTGTCATCCCAGCACTTTGGGAGGCCGAGGTGGGCAGATCACTTGAGGTGAGGGGTTCAAGACCAGCCTGGCCAGCATGGTGAAATCCTGTCTCTACTAAAAATATGAAAAATTAGCCTGGTGTGGTGGTATATGCCTGTAATACCAGCTGTTTGGGAGGCTGAGGCAGGAGAATCGCTTGGACCTGGGAGGCGGAGGTTGCAATAAGCCGAGATAGCACCACTGCACTCCAGCCTGGGTGACAGAGGGAGGCTCCATCTCAAAAAAATAAATTAATTAATTGAATAAATGAATAAATAAAAGTAATATAAACAAAAATACCGAACAAATTAACCTGGCATGGTGGTGGGCACCTGTAATCCCAGCTGCTTGGGAGGCTGAGGCAGGAGTATCACTTGAGCCTGGGAGACGGAGGGTGCAGTGAGCCGAGACTGTGCCACTGCACTCCACCCTGGGCAACAGACCCTGTCTCAAAAAAAAAAAAAAAAAAAAAAAAGTGAACAACAAAAAAAGAAATTGCAGGAAGAAACACCCAGAATTCCACTCAAAAAAGGTTTTCCTTGAGAACGCCATCCAAATAAACAGGATCAGCTTTATAGACTCCTCTCCGAGACGCTGGTGTTTCAGTTGGCAGCCGGCCTGTTTCTTTTAAGCCCACCCTAATTTATTTTTGGTCCCTTGCATAGGAGCTGGTGCTTATTTTGATAACTGCATTTATGCTTTCAAGCTTTGACAGACAAATCATTGCCCTGGGCTTTCTGGCGGCCACGAGCTCCGGCTCACCTCCCGTTCTGAGGAGCCGCGGACCCTCCAGCAGACCCAGGTCTGTTCTCTGCAATTAGTTATCTTGCAGTGGAGCCTCTCCTGGACAGTTGTCTCTGAAAAGAGAAAAAAGACAAAGTCAGGATGTAAAGCCCTTTCTAAACTCTCACCGTCTGTGTAAATGGTAGGAAGCGGTGCTCACTCTCTGTTGAGGGTTAAAGAGGCAGGTTAGCCACGGTGGGGGGACTGTCTTGGGCTGCATTGCTGGCCCCAGGCCCCCTCCAGCCACGTTCAAGGCTGCAGGTCCCTAGAGGGGAGTTTCCTAGTCTGGGGGGTATTCCCAAAGCCGAGATGAAGCCTCTTTTCACAACATTCCCCGGAAAATCTTCCCCCATCCGTGGTTGCCTCTTACCCCAGCTGCTCTAATTAGGCAGGAGACGTCAGCCCAGCACCTCCTGCCCCTCCTTCTCCAGCCAGAGCACAGAAGGCCGGATCGAGCCAGGGTACGGGGTGAAAAGCCAAGCCCGGGCTCTGAGACAGAAGCTGTTTTGCCGTTTGGCCTCATCCAACTCAGGCAACGACTCCCAATTGTTCCTCGGGTAACACGGAGCACAGCGAGGTCAGAGGAAGGGGAGCGGGATCCCGCCTGCTGGCCGGCTGCCAGGCGGAGCTGGAACACCTGGGCGCCAGATGTGCCCTCTGCACGGGGACCACTGTTGACCCAATGGCCGCACTTTCCACACCCACACCGTCGCTGCTTTGCTCAGAGGGACCAGGGCTGGAGGCCGAGCTGGGCCGGCTTTCTTTCCGCTGCCTGCATTTCTCCTCTCTGCACTGCCCAGACCTGTGGCACCCCTTCCTGCCTGACAGTGCAAAGGAGTGGCTGCCCAACCTCTGCTTGGTGATTGCAGCAGCAGACCCTGGTGCCCGTGTGGGTTCTTCATGCCACGGTATCTCTGCTGGGATTCATCTGGGAGAAGCCGTGGGAAGAGAACTCTGTTCTCATGAGCACGTGGGGTTGGGCCGTGTCACTGACTGTCCACGTCATGCTTGGTCCACACGGTCGCTGGACACAAACACTGGAGAGCTCCCTGGGGCACACAGCAGGAGTTTCGATAGGCAAACCCACCAGTGTCGTCATTAGAGGAAGAGCCGGCTGCTGGGCGCAGATGAGGACCGGTGGGGGCCAGGCATGAAAACCAAGCCAGCCACATGGGCAGCCAACATGGCCCAGCCCGGCAGCCCCACGCAGGAGGCTCCGGAATGGTGGTGATCCCTCTCAGCCAGAAATGTCCAGACCAGGGGGATGAAGGCAGCGAGAGTTGCTTCAGGTCCGTTTGTTATTCTTTTTTTGAGACAGGGTGTTACTCTGTCACCCAGCCTGGAGCACAGTGATGTAATCACAACACGCTTCAACCTTGACCTCCTGGGCTCAAGTGATCTCCTGCCTCAGCCTCCTAAGTAGCTGGGACTGCAGGCGTGCACCACTATGTCACCCAGGCAGGGGCAGCTCACTGCAGCCTCTGCCTTCTGGGCTCAAGTGATTCTCCTGCCTCAGCCTCCCAAGTAGCTGAGATTACAGGCACCCACCACAGTACCTGGCTAACTTCTGTATTTTTTGTAGAGGTGGGGTCTTGCTCTGTTGCCCAGCCTGGTCTCAAACTCCTAGCCTCAAGTGATCCACCCGCCTCAGCCTCACATCCCTCTTGCTGGGATGACAGTGGAAGCCCCCGAGCCTGGCCTGTTTGATATTTTATTTTATTTTTTTTTATTTTTTGAGAAGGAATTTCACTCTGTCTCTCAGGCTGGAGTGCAGTGGCGCCATCTCAGCTCACTGCAACCTCCACCTCCTGGGTTCAAGCGATTCTCCTGCCTCAGCCTCCCGAATAGCTAGGACTACAGGCATGCACCATGACACCTGGCTAATTTTTGTATTTTTAGTAGATATGGGGTTTCACAGTGTGGGCCAGGCTGGTCTCGAAATCCTGGTCTCAAATGATCCGCCCGCCTCGGCCTCCCAAAGTGCTGGGATTACAGGCATGAGCCACTATGCCTGACTGCTGCTCTCTTTAAAATAGTGAATTTTATATCATGTGAATCAAACCTCAATTTAAACTCTTAGAAGGACATTCCCCAAAACTAAACTGAAAGAGTAAATCGGTATGTGTTTATTGATCAGAATTAAGAGCACCTTTCTTCGAGCAGAACTTTGCCCAAATCCTTCCTAGATGAAGGGAAATTTCTTCTTCCAGGGCGCCACCTGGCTGACCCCAGTGCTTCAGTCGCAAACTTCTTCCAGGTGTAAATGTGTGCGTGGAGATCACGCTTGCTCTTTTTCTGGCTTGACTTGTTTCACATTTGAGGTAATTTGGGATCGGCTCTAATACTTTTTTGCTTTGGAAGAGTAGTAGAAATTAATTAATCTACAACTGCACTGATAGCAAAAGTTAATATAAATTTTAATAAAAATACAACCTCAATAAGCTCTCCCATTGTTCTCATAAATACAACAGTAGTTTAAAATTGTAGATTAAAAAAAATTAATAAAACAGCTGAGGCTAGGGACCGTGAGGCTCAAATACAGGGACACGGTCTGTGTTCTGCCTGCCCAGAGGTACGGGGGCCGAACAGATCCCCTCCCAGTGCCTTTCCCTCACTCTGTGCGTTGAACATCTCCCTGGACCTTTAACTAACCCAGTTCGTTTGGTGGCTTATTTTTATTTATTTATTTATTTATTTTTAATTTTTTTTTGAGATGGAGTCTTCGCTCTGTCACCCAGGCTAGAGTGCAGTGGTGCAATCTTAGCTCCCTGCAACCTCTTCCTCCTGGGTTCAAACGATTCTCTGCCTCAGCCTCCCAAGTAGCTGGGATTACAAGCATGCACCATCACGTCCGGCTAAGTTTTGTATTTTTAGTAGGGACGGGGTTTCACTATGTTGGCCAGGCTGGTCTCGAACTCCTGACCTCAGGTGATCCACCCGCCTCGGCCTCCCAAAGTGCTGGGAAGGTCAGGTGTGGTGGCTCACACCTGTAATCCCAGTACTTTGGGAGGTCGAGGTGGGCGGATGACTTGAGGTCAGGAGTTCGAGACCAGCCTGGCCAACATGGCGAAACCCCATCCTTATTAAAATTACAAAAAAATTAGCTGGGCATGGTGGCACATGCCTGTAATCCCAGCTACTTGGGAGACTGAGGCAGGAGGATCGCTTGAACCCAGGAGGAGGAGGTTGCAGTGAGCCGAGATAGTGCCATTGCACTCCAGCCTGGGTGACAGAGCAAGACTGTCTCAAAAGAAAGAAAAGAAAGAGAGAAAGAGAAAGGAAAAACAGAAAGAGAAAGAAAGGGGAAAAAAAGAGAAAGAGGAAAAGAAAGAAAGGAAGAAAGGAAACAAATTCCAGGTATGCTGTATGATCACATAAAAAGGGGGTTTTCCACTAGACGTGGCGTTTGCGGGAAGCGTGACTGCTGTGGTTTGGAAAAGCCCCCGTGTCCGAGCCCAGGGCTTGTAGTTGAGGTCTGCTCTGTTGAGATATTCTCTCCCCTGATCAAATGGGAATGTTTTTGGTCAGACGGAGTTTTCTTTTTTCTCTTTTTGAGACGGAGTCCCACTCTGTCACCCAGGCTGGAGTGCAGTGGCTTGATCTCAGTTCACTACAACCTCTGCCTCCTGGTTCAAGCGATTCTCCTGCCTCTGCCTCCCGAGTAGCTGGGAGCTAATTTTTATATTTTTAGTAGAGACAGGGGTCTTGCCATATTGGCCAGGGTGATCTCGAACTCCTGACCTTGTGATCTGCCTGCCTTGGCCGGCCTCCCAAAGTGCTGGGATTACAGGCATGAGCCACCGTGCTCAGCCTGGCAGTTTTTTTTTTTAAAGGTGAGGAAAGTATAAAAATGAAAGCAGGGCCCGGCGCGGTTGGTGGCTCAAGCCTGTAATCCCAGCATTTTGGGAGGCTGAGGTGGGTGGATCATGAGGTCAGGAGATCGAGACCATCCTGGCTAACACAGTGAAACCCCATCTGTACTAAAAAATACAAAAAATTAGCCGGGCATGGTGGCGGGCACCTGTAGTCCCAGCTACTCAGGAGGCTGAGACAGGAGAATGGTGTGAACCCGGGAGGCAGAGCTTGCAGTGAGCCGAGATTGCACCACTGCACTCCAGGCTGGGCGACAGAGCGAGGCTCTGTCTCAAAAGAAAGAAAAAAAAAAAAACGAAAGCAGTAGGGAAGAGAAAACCTTGGTTAGTGTGGTCTTCATGCAGCCAGCTTTCTTCCCTAAATGCCAGAACTAGAATCGGAAATAATTTAAACTTGGCCAGAAATCGGTGCCCTGCCCTGCAGGCAGACACCTGTGTGTCTGGGGGAGACAGAGCATGAGGTGTGACCTGCGAGACCTCCAGGCCGGGGAATGCAGCGGGACTGAGGTCTGCAGAGGGACCCTGAGGGAGCCAGCGGAGGCCTGAAGCCTCCCGACGCCTCCTGCTTGGAGCCGCGTTGCTGGGAGCCAGGGGACACCAAGGAAGCCCTGCGTCTTGAGTTGCTGCAGACAGAGGCACGGGGAGAGCCCGTCTGCGACCGGTGGGTGTCCTGGGTCTTGTTGATGCCTCCTTAGAAAGAGAGGCAAGAGCCACCGAGAGGGAAAAAGGCTGGCTTGGGTAGAAGCCCATTGGGATTGGGATCAAGCCCTCAGATTTCCGTTGGGACCTGTTCTACTTTGTCTCCATGGACTTGACGGCTTTGCTGAAACCGGAATTGTGTTCAGGTGTGTTGTTCAGACCTGCCCAGATGAGCTCAGCCAGCACCCAAGACCCTGTTCCTGGGGAAAGCCCCTCTTCTGCAGCGAGATAAACAAGATCGGCTGTTCCTGGGAGAGGCTTGAGAAATCTTTTCTTCTTTTTTTTAGTTGCTACATAATAATTTATATTATTTTTGGCCGGGCGCGGTGGCTCACGCCTGTAATCCCAGCACTTTGGGAGGCTGAGACAGGCGGATCACAAGGTCAGGAAATCGAGACCACCCTAGCTAACACGGTGAAACCCGGTCTCTACTAAAAATACAAAAAAATTAGCCGGGCGTGGTGGCGGGCACCTGTAATCCCAGCTACATGGGAGGCTGAGGCAGGAGAATCGCTTGAACCCGGGAGGCGGAGCTTGCAGTGAGCCAATATTGCTCCACTGCACTCCAGCCTGGGCGACAGAGCGAGACTCCATCTTAAAAAAAAATTATATTATTTTTACTTTATTTTGATCATTAGGCATATTTATTTTGATTGTATACATGTACCAAATATTACCCTGTGTCCCATATTTGGATATATGTGTACAATGCATAAGGATCAAATCAGGGTAATTCTCAGACCCACCACTCTAACGTCCATCACCATCTGTGTAAGAAACACTCCAATTCCACTCTTGGTGGCTGTGGTGGCTCATGCCTGTAATCCTAGCACTTTAGGAGGCCAAGGCAGGAGGATTGCTTGAACCCAGGAGTTTGAGACCAGCCTGGGCGACATAGTGAGGCCCTGTCTCCACAAATAAAATTACTGGGACATGGTAGTGCACACCTATAGTCCCAGCCCCTCGGGAGGCTGAGGTGGGAGGATCATGAGCCCTGGAGGTGGAAGTTGCACTCCAGCCTGGGTGACAGAGCGAGACTCTGTCTCAAAAAAACAAAAACAAGGCCGCGCGCAGTGGCTCATGCCTGTAATCCCAGCACTTTGGGAGGCCGAGGCGGGTGGATCACAAAGTCAAGAGATCAAGACCATCCTGGCCAACATGGTGAAACCCCGTCTCCACTAAAAATACAAAAAATGAGTTGGGCGTGGTGGCACACACCTGTAATCCCAGTTACTCAGGAGGCTGAGGCGTGAGAATTGCTTGAACCCGGAAGGTGGAGATTGCAGTGAGCTGAGATTGTGCCACGGCTCTCTGGCCTGGGGAAAAAGAGAGAAACTCCATCTCAAAAAAACAAAAACAAACAAATAACCCCCCAAAAAAACCCAGATCTGCTTTTGTAGTGTTTTGAAAAAATACAATAAATTACAGTTAACTTGAGTCACCCGAGAGTGCCATGGAACAGTTTAACATACTACTCCCATCCCGCTGTGATTCTGCTCCATTAACCAACCTCTCTTCACCCTCCCTCCCCTCCCCGACCCAGGTTCTCCTAACACAAATTTCCTCTCTACTTCCACAAGCTCAGCAGTCTCACTCTTGTTGCCCAGACTGGAGTGCAGTGGCGCGATCTGGGCTCACTGCAACTTCCGCCTCCTGGGTTCAAGTGATTCTCTTGCCTCAGTCTCCCAGTAGCTGGGACGACAGGCATGTGCCACCATGCCCGGCTAATTTTTGTATTTTTAGTAGAGACAGGGTTTCATCATGTTGGTCAGGCTGGTCTCAAACTCCCGACCTCAGGTGATCTGCCCGCCTCAGCCTCCCTAAGTGCTGGGATTACAGGTGTGAGCCGCTGCACGCAGCCTGAGCTCAGCTTTTTAAGCTCCCACACATGAGTGAGGACAAGGAGTACCTGTCTCTCTGCCTGGCTAATTTCTCTTAACATGATAAGCTCTGGCCTCACCCATGTTCCTGCAGGTGATGGAATTGAATCCTTTTTTATGGGTGAATAGTACTCCATAGTGTATATATACCACATTTTCTTTTAAATCAAGATCCTGGACAGTATACCACATTTTCTTTATTGATTTGTCTGTTTTCTTTTTCTTTCTTTCTTTTCTTTTTTTTTTTTTTTGTTTGTTTGTTTGAGATGGAGTCTCGCTCTGTTGCCCAGGCTAGAGTGTAGTGGTGCTATCTTGGCTCACTGCAACCTCCGCCTCCCAGGTTCAAGCGATTCTCCTGCCTCGGCCTCCTAAGTAGCTGGGATTACAGGCACCTGCCACCATGCTCGGCTAATTTTTGTATTTTTAGTAGAGATGAGGTTTCACCATGTTGGTCAGGCTGGTCTCGAACTCCTGACCTTGTGATCCGCGTGCCTCGGCCACCCAAAGTACTGATATTACAGGCATGAGCCACCGTGCCTGGCCTCCATTTGTCTGTTGATGGACACCTAGGCTGCTTCCAAATCTTGGCTATTGTGAATAGTGCTGCAATAAAGGAAGTGTAGGTATCTCTTTAATGTACTGATTTCCCTTCTTTTGAGTAAATACCTAGTAGTGGGATTGCTAGATCATGTGGTAGTTCTCTTAATGTTTTTTCTTTTTATTTTGTTCTTTTTTTTTTTTGAGATGGACTCTCACTGTTTCCCAAACTGGAGTGCAGTGGCGCGATCTCGGCTTACTGCAACCTCCACCTACTGGGTTCAAGTGATTCTCCTGCCTCAGCCTCCTGAGTAGCTGGGATTACAGGCATGCGCCACCACACCCAGCTAATTTTTTGTATTTGTAATAGAGATGGGGTTTCACTATGTTGGCCAGGCTGGTCTGAAACTCCTGACCTCAGGTGAACCACCCGCCTTGGCCTCCCAAAGTGCTGGGATTACAGGCGTGAGCCACCGCACCTGCCCCTCTCTTAGTTTTTTGAGGACCCTCCATGCTGTTTTTCGTCACGGCTGTACTGGTTTACATTCCCGGCAAGGGCATATGAGAGCTCCCCTTTCTCCACATCCTCACCAGCATTGGTTATTTTTTGTCTTTTTGATAATAGCCATTCTAACTGGGGTAAGATGATATCTCATTGTGGTTTTGATTTGCTTTTCCATGATGATTAGTGATGCCGAGCATTTTTTCATGTTTGTCGGCCAGTTATATGTCTTCTTTTGAGAAAGTCTCTTTAGATCCTTTGCCCATTCTTAAACTGGAATCTTTGGGTTTATGCTGTTGAGTTCTTTGTATGTTCTGGATATTAGTCACTTGTCAGGTGGATAGTTTGCAAATGTTTTTCCCCCTTATGCAGGTTATCTCTTCGCTCTGTTGATTATTTTCTTTGCTGGGCAAAACTTTTCTGTTTGATGTAGTCCCATCTATTTTTGATTTCGTTGTCTGTGCCTTTCAGGTCTTACTCAAATCTTTGCCCAAACCAACGTCCTGAGGCATTTCCTCTCTATTTTCTTCTAGTAGGTATATAGTTTCAGGTCTTACATTTAAGTCTTTAATCTATCTTGAGTAGATTTTTGTATGTGGTGAGAGATGAGGGTCTAACTTCATTCATCTGCATATGAATATCATTTCCCCAGCACCATTTATTTAAGAGGCTGTCCTTTCCCCCAATGAATGCTCTTGGCAATTTTGTTGAAAATCAGTTGACCATAAAAATGTGCATTTATTTCTGTGTTCTCTGTTTTGCTCCACTAGTCTGTATTTTTTTTTTTTGTACCAATACTATGCTGTTTTGGTTACTATAGCTCTGTGGTATATTTTGAAGTCAAGTTGTGTAATGCCTCCAGCTTTACATATAAAGTTTAGGATATTTTTTTCTATTTCCGTGAAAAATGTCATTGGTATTTTGATAGGAGTTACATCAAATCTATAGAGTGCTTTGGGTAGTATGGTCATTTTAACAACATTAATTCTTCCAATTCATGAACATGGGATGTCTTTTTATTTTTTGTGTGTCCTCTTTAATGTCTTTCATCAGTGTTTTGTAGTTCTCTGTGTTTTGTTTGTTTTTTGAGACAAGGTCTTGTTCTGTCACTCAGGCTGGAGTGCAGTGGTGCAATCCTAGCTCACTGTAACCTTGAACTCCTGGACTCAAGCAATCCTCCTGCCTCAGTCTCCTGAGTAGCTGGGAATACAGGCATGCACCACCATGCATTATATTTTTTACTATTTTTTTAGAGATGGTGTCTCACTGTGTTGCCCAGGCTGGTCTCAAACTTCTGGCCTCAAACAATCCTCCTGCCTTGGCTTCATAAAACATTGAGAATACAGATAGGAGCCACTGTGCCTGACCTGTAGTTTTCACTATAGAGATTTTTCACCTCCTTGGTTAAGTTTATTCCTAGACATTTTATTATTATTTTTATGGCTACTATAAACAAGATTGCTTTCTTGATTTCTTTTTCAGCTAGTTTTTTATTAGTATGTAGAAATGCTACTGGGATTTGTATATTGACCTTATATCGTGTAACTTTACTGAATTCGCTTTTCACTTCTAAGAGTTTTGGGGGGACCTTTAGGTTGTTCTTTTTCTTTCTTTCTTTCTTTCTTTTCTTTTTTTTTGAGACGAAGTCTCCCTTTGTCACCCAGGCTGGAGTGCAGTGGCGCTATCTCGGCTCACTGCAAGCTCCACCTCCTGGGTTCACGCCATTCTCCTGCCTCAGTCTACTGAGTAGCTGGGACTACAGGCGCCACCACCACGCCCGGCTAATTTTTTGTATTTTTAGTAGAGACGGGGTCTCACCGTGTTAGCCAGGATGGTCTCGATCTCCTGACCTTGTGATCTGCCCGCCTCGGCCTCCCAAAGTGCTGGGATTATAGGCGTGAGCCACCTTTAGGTTTTTCTGTAGGTAAGATCATGTTGTCTGCAAAGAGGGACAATCTGACTTCTTCTTTTCCAATTTGGATGCCCTTTATTTCTTTCTCTTGCTTAATTGCGCTGGCTAGGACTTCTCTGAGAAATCTTGTTTAAAAATTACTATGGAAAATTTCAACCATGAACACAAGGAGAGATTCAGTAGTGTGAATCCACACGCAGCCATCACCGGTTTTCTCATCTCTCCCTTCCATTTCCCTTCCATTGTGGTAAAATGTACATAACATACAATTTTCCATATTAACCACTTGTTTTTGCTTTCTTTGAGACAGGGTTTCATTTTGTTGCCCAGGCTGGAGTCCAGTGACATAACCAAGGCTCACTACAGCCTCGACCTCCCCAGTTCAAGTGATCCTCTTACCTCAGCCTCCCAAGTAACTGGGACTAAAGGTGCAGTTTTTAATTTTAATATTTTTTATTTTATTTTAATGGACATTTAAACAAAAAAATTATTTTTAGACAGAGTCTCACTGTCACCCAGGTTGGAGTGAAGTGGTACAATCTCGGTTCACTGTAACCTCTACCTCCTGAGTTCAAGTGATTCTCATGACTCAGCCTCTCGAGTAGCTGGAACTACAGATGGGCGCCAACACGCCTGGCTAAGTTTTTTTTTTTTTTTTGAGACGGAGTCTTGCTTTGTCGCCTAGGCTGGAGTGCAGTGGCCGGATCTCAGCTCACTGCAAGCTCCGCCTCCCGGGTTTACGCCATTCTCCTGCCTCAGCCTCCCGAGTAGCTGGGATTACAGGCGCCCACCACCTCGCCCGGCTAGTTTTTTGTATTTTTAGTAGAGACGGGGTTTCACCATATTAGCCAGGATGGTCTCGATCTCCTGACCTCGTGATCCGCCCGTCTCGGCCTCCCAAAGTGCTGGGATTACAGGCTTGAGCCACCGCACCCGGCTGCCTGGCTAAGTTTTGTATTTTTTTGTAGAGATGGGGTTTCATCATGTTGGCCAGGCTGGTCTCGAACTCCTGACCTCAAGTGATCGGCCCACCTCTGCCTCCCAGAGTGCTGGGATTACAGGCGTGAGCCATCGTGCCCGGCCATTTTCATTCTTTACTGAGATGCCCCCAAAACCCCCAGATAGGTGGTCTCCCTCATGGCCATAGTAATAAATCTGACCTGTGCAGGTGGGGCCCGGTAGTCTGGGTGGAAGACCCCAGATGCTGCCTCAAGCTAGGGGCCCTTATGTGTGCCATGTACAGGGCAACGAGGTTGCTGCACCCCTCTGACCCCTGGGCACTCAGGCAGGTGGGAGCTTCTTCTGGACTCTGGAACAGCCTGTCCTTCGGGGGAGATGACCAAAGCCTCCTTTCTAGGACAGCTCCCAGCCACCCCTGCACACTGCGCCAGTCACCTTCTCATTCACATACCTGAGTTCAGCAAAGCATCACCCCCAGTTTCTCAGGACGGCGGCCGCAGGAGCCTCCTGGTGACACAGGTCCTCTCTGGTCTCTGTTCTCCTGTGTTTTGTCTGAGTGCTGAGGTATTGACTCGTGGCCATTGCCTCCATCTTGAAGTCTGTGGTTCTTCACCATCATATAGAACTCTGTTTGAAAGTCATTCTTTGGGAGGCAGAGGTGGGTGGATTGCTTGAGGTCAGGAGTTCAAGACCAGCCTGGCCAACATGGTGAAAACCTATGTCTACTAAAACACAAAAATGAGCCGGGCATGGTGGCAGATGACTGCAATCCCAGCTACCAGGGAGGCAGAGGCAGGAGAATTGCTTGAGCCCAGGAGGCGGAGGTTGCAGTGAGCCAAGATCGCACCACTGCACTCCAGTCTGGGCCACAGAGTAAGACTTTGCCTCAAAAAAACGAAAGACAGGACGGGCACGGTGGCTCAAGCCTGTAATCCCAGCACTTTGGGAGGCCGAGACCGGCAGATCACGAGGTCAGGAGATCGAGACCATCCTGGCTAACACGGTGAAACCCCGTCTCTACTAAAAAAGTACAAAAAGCTAGCCGGGCGAGGTGGCGGGCTCCTGTAGCCCCAGCTACTCAGGAGGCTGAGGCAGGAGAATGGCGTAAACCCAGGAGGCGGAGCTTGCAGTGAGCTGAGCTCTGGCCACTGCACTCCAGCCTGGGTGACAGAGCGAGACTCCGTTTCAAAAAAAAGGCAAAACAAAACAAAAAAGAATGTCATTCTCAGCCAGGTGCGGTGGTGCATGCCTGTGATCCTAGCACTTTGGGAGACCAAGGTGGGAGGATTGCTTGAGCCCAGGAGTTTGAGACCACCTTGGGCAACATAGCAAGACCTCAACTCTACCAAAAAAAAAAAAAAAAAAAAAAATTAGCCAGGGATGGTGGTATGTGCCTGTAGAGCCGAGATGGCTTCATGGTGACAGACTGGGTGACAGCCTGGGTGACAGTGGAACCCTGTCTAAAAATAATAATAGTAATTTTTTTTTTTTGAGACAAAATCTCACTCTCTCTCCCGGGCTGGAGTGCAGCGGCGCGATCTCGGCTCACTGCAACCTCTGCCTCCTGGGCTCAAGCGATTCCTCTACCTCAGCCTCCCGAGTAGCTGAGATTACAGGCAAGTGCCATCACGCTGAGGTAATTTTTTTATTTTTAGTAGAGATGGAGTTTCGCCATGTTGACCAGGCTGGTCTCAAACTCCTGACCTCAAGTGATCCACTCACCTTGGCCTCCCAAAGTGCTGGGATTACAGGCGTAAACCACCATGCCCGGCTTGATAATAATAATAAATTTTTTTAATGAAAAAAATGAGTCATTCCCATCTTAGTAAGTTTGAGGGTGTCTTATTTAGGAGGAAACAGTCACAACCAAATGATGCAGAATTTTCCTAGAGCAGGCAGAGAGAGGTGGGTCCGCCCTTGCCAGCGGCCCTGAGCCAACCCTGAAGGTGAACAAGCCAGGTGCCCATTGTCTCCAGCACACTTTAACAATGTTGATGAAAGCAAAGGAGGCCTTTTCAGCAATGCCCTATTCAGCCCCGTGAATAGGGCAAGGTTCGGCCGCTCTGTGGGAGTGGCCAGGGCCCCGAGACCCCAGACACGCTGCCGCGGGGGAACTCAGTGGGCCTCTTCCAGTAGCCTGCCCCGGCCTGTGTAACCTGGCAGAGAAGGAGCAGCAGGTGGCCCCCGCTCACGCTTCCCACAGGCTGGACTCCCTCTACTTCGCAGTGGTCCTGAGAATCCAATGAGCCACACAGCCTCTACTCAGGTCATTGAGACATAGGCCCCCAGCGCTCCTCCTGCCCGTTCAGAACGTGGGGTGCACCCCAGGTGTGTTGCAATGTCAGACTGACCTGCCCAGAGCTGCAATGGCCCAGCGGGAGGTCACGATGGGGTTCTGAAAATGAGCCAGGTGTGGGGGAGTAGGGGTCAGGAGGGGCTCTGGAGTAGCAACCCCTGTGCCTGCCATGCAGATGTCCCCCTGCAAGCCGGGCAGCAAGGCGCTCAGACAGAGCACCAAGAAGTCCCATTCCCCAGGTCTCCCGGGCTCACTCCTCCACTGCTATTAATATTTGTGTCTAGGGCCCGGGCGTGGTGGCCCATGCCTTTAATTCCAGGCTGAGGTGGGCAGATCGCCTGAGGTCAGGAGTTCGAGACAAGCCTGGCCAACATGGTGAAACCCCATCTCTCCTAAAAATACAAAAATTAGCTGGACATGGTGGCATGCGCCTGTACTCCCAGTTACTTGGGAGGCTGAGGCAGGAGAATTGCTTGAACCCAGGAGGTGGAGGCTGCAGTGAGCAGAGATCGTGCCACTGCACTCCATACTGGGCAACAGAGTGAGACCCTATCTCAAAAAAAAAAAAAAATATTGTGTCTAGGAATGAAAGCTCTTTGCAGCAAGCCACAGAGAGCAAGCAGCTCTGGTGTTCCTGTGTGGGGCCTGGAGACATCCCTGATGGCTGGGGCGGGCAGGAGAACCAGGAACCTGGGAGACTTAAGGTTTAAACTTCTCTGCCACCTTGGCCCTCACTCACAACGACGCCGGTGAGCTCCAGTTCGCACTCATGACCAGTTCGCACACATGACCCTAACTGGGATGTAATTTCTTCTTACAAACTCACTACATTTCTCCATTGACAGACGTCCTACTCCCGTTACCCCCGGAACTCATTACCCATGGACTCCTTAACTCCTTAACGGAGATTACCGTGAACCATCTCAAGTTTCTTGTTTTTCTCCTGGTGGGTGGAATTTGACTGACCTCTGACTCTGTAGGAAGGTCAAAGGCAACAAGAACATTATTCCTTTAGTTATGCCTTTGTTTATGAAATCTTCAGAGCAGTTTAGCCACCCTCTGACTGTCATACATCCCTAGGCGGGAACGAGTTGATAAGACTGGAGGGGCCTAGGTCATAATGGAGCAGGGGGGAGGAGGGAAGAGCTCTCTTCCACCCTGCCCCTCACCCCTGCCTCAGTTTCTCTGTGTGTAAGTAGCTGGAAGGGCTCTGCTGAGAATTAATTAACAAATGCCCATTAAATATTCCCGGGGTAAGTGTCCCTTGGCTACTTAGTAGTGTTAAATAATTGCAACCCTCAAATGACGAGCTATCATGTCGCTGATCTGATACATGAAAATGTTGTTATATGTCTTTTCACAATGACTTTATTTAACAAGAGCTGATCTTTGCAATTTGGTTTATTTTCTCTACCCCTTTTAATTTCAGACTCAGGGGTTATTAGCAGATAACTGCTCATTTCTGCTGTAAATCAAGAAAATACTCATTAGAAGCCCAATGTTGAGATTTGTCAGGAGTCAGGGCTTGTAAAGAACTGGGGGGAGGGCAAAATTTAGTGTGAAAATAGGCTAAGTTCAAAAGTAGTTTTATTCAGGGAAAACGAAATGGCGTTTTCTGAACTGAGCAACCTCTTAAATTTTTTTCTTTTTTTTTTTTTGAGATAGACTTTCACTCTTGTTGTCCAGGCTGGAGTGCAATGGTGCGATCTTGGCTCACTGCAACCTCCACCTCCCAGGTTCAAGTGATTCTCCTACCTCAACCTCCCAAGTAGTTGGGATTACAGGCACGCACCACCACACCCAGCTAATTTTTGTATTTTTAGTAGAGATGGAGTTTCACCATGTTGGCCAGGCTGGTCTCAATCTCTTGACCTCGTGATCTGCCCGCCTCAGCCTCCCAAACTGCTGGAATTACAGACGTGAGCTACCGCGCCCGGCCCTCTTAAGTGTGTTAAACTCTAAATTGAACCTGGTAAGGTAGTAGGAGGACACCATACCAGCAGATATGGAATCGAGTCCTCAAGACCAGGGAGTGGCGGGAGACGAGTAGGCCAAGAGGACCCTCCCCAGGGACCCCTTGGGGCACTGAGCTGGCCACACACGTTGGCATATAATTGAGGAGGGCTGGACTGAGAGGACAGTTGTGAGCTCCAGCATGCTGGCAGCCACCCTGCGCCCACAGAATGCAGACATTGCCAGCAAAAGGAGCAGGGGCTGGGGGGATTTAAGAGCATATCTGTAAACTCTGAAAAAAAAAAACAAAAAAACCCCAAAAAACCAGAGTGCTGATGTTTAAACCATATGGCGGGAGTTGAGGACGCAGGGATGCAGAGTTCAGCTCCTGGTCCTTCCCCGCCTCCAGTTCCCAGATAGCATTTCCTCCCTTGTTTCTTGTTTGCGTGTTGATCACAGGAGAAAGTATTTTCAGTCCTCACCCCCGCCTTTCCTCATTTTATACTCCTTTCCAGACGGGTAGGATCTCTTCTTGCAAAATTATCCTCGCCTAATCCATGGAGACAGAAAGTGGATTAGTGGTTGCCAGGGGCTGGGGGAGGGGGCTAGGGATGGGGAGTGACTGCTAATGGGTGCCAGGTCTCTTTTAGGGGTGATGAAAATGTTCCAGAACTGGATAGGGGTGATGGTGACGCAGCTCTGGGGATGTATAAACAGATGCCGAATTGTATACTTTAAAAGGATGGATGTGATGGTGTCAATAATATCTCAATAAAGCTGTTATTTTAAAAATCGGCCTTGGCCGGGTGCAGTGGCTCATGCCTGTAATCCCAGCACTTTGGAAGGCCGAGGTGGGTGGACCATAAGGTCAGGAGATCAAGACCAGCCTGACCAACAAGGTGAAACCCCATCTCTACTAAAAATACAAAATATTAGGCAGGTGTGGTGACGTGTGCCTGTAATCCCAGCTACTCAGGAGGCTGAGGCAGGAGAATGGGTTGAACCTGGGAGGCGGAGGTTACAGTGAGCTGAGATCACGCCACTGCACTCCAGCCTAGCAACAGAGAGAGACTCCGTCTCAAAACAAAAACAAAAACAAAAACAAAAACAAAAAAAAAAAAAAAATCAGCCTTGCTTGTTGTTGCGGTCCTATTACAATTGCTGAGACCGTGTGTCTTCAGCCTCTGGATGGGAACTCATGTGAAGTTATTCCAGTGGTTCTATGAGTTGCTCTCAAAGTTTGAATTCACCCCTAGCTTTTGCCTGAACACTTGTACAAGTTGGCCAATGTGGAAGACCCCCGGTGTCCGTTCTGGAGTCCATGTGCTAAAAGCTGCATCTGGAGCAGACACAGACCTTGGATTTCTTTTCTTTTTTTTAGACAAAGTCTCGTTCTGTTGCCCAGGCTGGAGTGCAGTGGCATGATCTGAGCTTACTGCAACCTCCACCTTGCAGGTTCAAGTGATTCTTCTGCCTCAGCCTCCCAAATAGTTGGGATTACAGGTACCCACCACCACCGCCTGGCTAATTTTTGTAGTTTTAGTAGAGAAAGGGTTTCACCATGTTGGCCAGGCTGGTCTTGAACTCCTGACCTCAGGTGATCTACTCACCTCGGCCTCCCAAAGTGCTGGGATTACAGGCATAAACCACTGTGCCCGGCCAGGGCTTGGATTTCTAAGTTGTAAAATGGGTTTATAAAAATCCTGTAGCAGGGCCAGGAGCGGTGGCTCACACCTGTAATCTCAGCACTTTGGGAGGCTGAGGCAGGCGGATCACGAGGTCAGGAGATTGAGACCATCCTGGCTAACACGGTGAAACCCTGTCTCTACTAAAAGTACAAAAAATTAGCCGGGCGTGGTGGCAGCGCCTGTAGTCCCAGCTACTCGGGAGACTGAGGCAGGAGAATGGCGGGAACCTGGGAGGCAGAGCTTACAGTGAGCCGAGATCGCGCCACTGCACTCCAGTCTGGGCGACAGAGCGAGACTCCGTCTCAAAAAAAAAAAAAAAAAAAAAAAGTCCTGTAGCAGAAAAACTGAAATGTGACTTGAGCCCCAGTCAAAGGGAGATGGGGAGACAGGGAGGACCCTGCTCTTTCTGGGTCCTTAGAGCCCACCAGACCCTCTGAAAGGAACAATAAAAAGACCCTCCTTTCACCAGGTCAGTTGCAGGAAACGGCAAAACTCCCAGAATTGGGCCTCTGGTCCACGGAGCCCAAGGGTGGAGCATGGAGAGGCCCATCAGGCATGGGAAGTCCTGGCAGAGGGGACCGGGAGGTCTCCAGCGGCCTTGCTATGCCCTTTCTTGTTCTTGCAACTTCCTAATTTCAAATGTTTAACGAATTGAAAAACAAGAAGATAACCCAGGCTGAGTTTGACGCTGGAACCCCTTCACCCAGCCTGGACACAAGGTGTCCCCATCCTCCTGGGGACCAACTCGGCATCTCCTAGGATGGCTCTGCAGACAGCATTGCTGAGTCATAGGACAGAAAATAAAAACAGGTCAGTGCTGGGTGAAAAAAGTTTTCTCGGAGCTGGACTCCAAGACCACACTGGCTAAGAACCCGTGTGCATCTCAGCACCAACTGGACCAATGTGAGGCCTCCTGCTGAGGTCCCAAGCCCCATTTTAGAGAAAGGTGACCTTTGGGTGGCCTGTAGGATGGCACTCAGGTGACCTCCACCTTCCTCCTGCCACAGTGGTCAGAAGAAGGCAGCCCTGGGAGGAAGCCCCATGCCCAGGAGAGGGAAGATGCAGGCCACACTGCAAAGACAGGCGGCTTGGAGGCTCCCTTCTGCCCCCAGCCCTCTCCAAGGAGCTGCCAGGCCTCAAGCTACTGCACAGGTCCCAGGGAAAGCCTCAACCCCTTCCTCTCCCATGAGCGGGCGTGGAAGAGACTGCACGGAGGTCCCGGCTTCCCTGAGGGCGGTGGGTTGGGGAGGGCGCCTGCAGCTTCAGGACCCTGCTCCCTCCCAGGATCGTGGGTTTCCTGCCCCAGGGATTTCGCGGCATGGGCATGAGCGCTGGCATCTGCGCGCCCCGAGGGTCGGCCGCTGCATGACCTTCTCGGGAAGGTGGGGGGAATTCGAAGATGTCCCACCCCGGGTTTTGTCCCCAGCTTCCTGGTCTTTGTTTACCAGGCCCCTAGGAGGACCTATTTCTCTCCTCCTGCAGCCCTGGGCTCCCCACTTGACAGTTTCATATCCAGGGAGGGACAAAGGGGGCCGCGGCCGGATTAGCTTTCGCAGCGTGCGGTGGGTTCCCGGGGTGCAGCTGCTTCGCCGGCCCCTGCCAAGGCTTCGGCGTCTGCAGGATGGACTCAGGATCGGGCTGCCACCGAAGGCACTTTCCTGGCCAGCTCTGTTCCCGCCCCGTCGGGCCAGGCCTGGCCGGGCTGAGCGGGGCGCGAAGTCCGCGGCGGACGGTGGGGAGGGCGCGCACGCATCGGTCCGATTTCAGGCCTTTGTTGCAGGAGCCTCGTGCCGATGGGTTAATGGGGCAGAAGAGATCGGTGAAGGGCGACAGAAGCGGCCTTTGAAAGAGGGTGTCAGCGCGGGGCAGCGAGACAAAGGCCAAAACACACACGGGCGGAGAGGGACAGATGGGGACGGGCGAGGGAAAACAATTAGGCCGCAAGTGCGGGGGCGGGGCGCGGCTCCATCGTTTTCCAGTTAACCAGGCCCGGCCGGCGCGGGCCCCACGCCCCAGGCTGGAGCGGTGCGGAAGCGCAGAGCAGACCGGCTTCTGCTGCGCGCGCTAGTCCTGCACCCCGGCCTGCACCCCCTCCCGACCCCTCCACTCCGTGCCGGGGGTGGGGGCAGAAGGAGGGCAGGGGAGAGGGAGGGAAGGATGGATGGATGGATGAATGAGTGAATGAATGAATGGATGAATCCCCCTGCCGTAAATAACAGAAGAGTTGCGTCCCGGTGCCCGGGTTTGGGGCAGAAGGAGGGACAGGGGAGGCGGAGGGAGGGAGGGAGGGATGGATGGATGGATGAATGAGTGAATGAATGAATGAATAAATCCTCCTGCCCGTGAATAACAGAAGAGTTGCGTCCCGGTACCCGGGGTGGGGGCAGAAGGAGGGGCAGGAGAGAGGGAGGAAGCGAGGGATGTATGAGTGAGTGAATGAATGAATGCATGCATGCATGCATGAATGAATGAATCCCCCTGCCCGTAAATAACAAGAGCTGCGTCCTGGTGGCTGACCGTGGCCACCCCAGGCCACTCTACTGGCAGGATGACCTGAGAGCGTTTCCTAGAAGCCGCACAGCCCCTCTCCCGGCCTCCACCATCGGGGCCGCTCACCCTCTGGGGACTCTAGCCCCGGGACCCCAGGACCCAGGCCCGGTCCGCGCGGCTCCGGCCCCAAGCGCGCTGTCCAGACGCGATCCCCACCAGGCGGCGCTGCGCCCCTCCGAGCCCGCCCGGCCGCGCTCTGCAAACCGATGCTGTTTAATTAACGTGCAAATTGAGTAGATTAAATGACTCTAAATAATTAGCCACAGATCCTATAAACAGGATAACATATTTAATTAAGCAGCGATATGGATTTTGGAAACTGTTAATGTATTTTTAGAATGGCAGCTCAGATCCTTCACTTTTCCCCCCTAACTTCAAACATGTAACTACAGCCCTCCGAACGTGGATAAATATCTGGAAACAAGATTATGCCTGTTAACTTCAACTAATAGAAATGTTGGTTTAACAGGAACTTGCACCGCTCCGGCGCCGGCGCCGCTGCAGCCCGCGTGGCCCGGGCCGGGCCCGGTTCCGTTTGGCTTTGTTGTTCTTGGTGCGCATGGTCGGGCGCCTGGGCCCCCAGCCCTGGGCAGAGAGGGTCAGAATATACAGGAGGAAGGGGAAGGAAGGGAGAAGGTGAGTGAAAAATACAATCCAATTTCATTATATCAATCACATTTAATTGGCAATTTGTAGGAGCAATGACCGGGCTGGCTTTAGGTAAAACTATTAGACGACAGGCGGGTGTGCTACTAAAATTCTTGGTTAGTTAATTAGTGTCTGAACTGCGGAGGGAAAGGATCCTAGATTTACTCTCTACAAAGAGAGAGCAGCCCAGACAATTCATTAGGCAGGCGGCTTGTAAATTAGAGCTAAGTTAACCTGATTTCCCTTAATTAAAACATCTTTTCTCGTTTACGATGTGGATATAAGTAGATCTCCAGGGTTTTGAATTTTCTGCAACAGCAGATGGTCAGCTAGAAGCAGATAATAGTTAACGCTTTCTCTCTACCAGATCCGAACAACGTGAGCCGCCGGCCCATCTGAGGATTAAAAGGAGCCATAACAAAGAGTGTTAACCCTTCACAGTCTTCCGGCTCCCCAGACTCGGAGGGTGGAGCTGCCCCTGGCCTGGGGGAACCAGTAGGGCGCGGGCGACCAGGACCGCAGACCCCCTGGACCTCTGAGGGGGCAGCAGAGGGGCCTGGGGTGTTGGGGAAAGTGTCCACGGGCTGTCCTCTGGCGAAGGGGGGTGTTGGGAGGAGGGACGCTGACTGCTGTCCGGTGGGCTGGCACAATGAGGTGGCCGCCCCAGACTTCCACAGATGGGGCTCTCTGCCTGGC